>NC_044035.1:45452194-46143007 GCF_901765095.1 Microcaecilia unicolor
GTGTGCCTTCCATACATTATGTAACTAAAATAAATAAATATATTTTATTTAGTAAGCCATTTGTGTCTTAAGGGTTCAAATATAAAAGTTTATTATTCAATGGCTTCTGTGTAATTTCCTGTTAGTAAAATGGAACACCAGCTAGTCATATAAATCTGCCTTAAACAAATGCCAGATTTTTAATCTCTGCTTTATAGTAATTAAAGGATATTTCATACCTCTCTCCCATCTATTGACTTGGGTATGTTTGTTCTGGGGCTCTTTGACCCCTTAATGCGAAATGTCTTAAACTTTAGGGATCTAGGTTGCTCGTGGTGTTTTTATTTTTGTTTTATATTGAAAGGATTATTTTAATATATGGAAACTTTTATGGTCTTTAGAAAACTATGCATCTAAAATGCAAACGCGCTTTTTTGCTTTCTTACTTGGATGTAGCTCACACCTTTGTCAGTAGTATCTCAGGTGCAGTAGGCATTTCCTTGTCCCTGGAAGGCTCACAGTCTAAAGTTTGTACCTGAGGATTGGAAGCTTAAATGACTTGTCAAATTTGGATCACAAGAAGCAGTAGTAGGATTAGGAATATGTATTGCTATTATTAAAATGGTATTTGCTGCAAATACAATTAACTTAGTGATTCTCAACATGCAAAGACAGTTTACTGATGGACTGAGCTGGAGACGACTTGGCCAATCAATTGGCTGGAACTGCAGGCGGTAATGTATGTCTTTCAGGAGTTTCATACTCTGCTGTTGGACAAGATGGTCAGAGTTTTTTCGGACAACATGACGACGGTGGCTTACATCAATCGCCAGGGTGGGGCACAGAGCAGGGCTCTATCGGTTGAGGCAGGCCACCTCCTGGAATGGACGGAAACCCATCTGCAGTGCCTCTCGGCAGCTCACTTTGCGGGGCAATGCAATGTGCAGGCAGATTTTCTTAGCTGGCATATCCTAGATCCTGCAGACTGGGAATTATCTGAGGAAGCATTTCACGTGATAGTGATATACCAAAGATGAGGCGTTCTGGAAATGGACCTGATAGCGACCAGGGCCGATGCCAAGGTGTCTGTCTTTTTCAGAAGAAGAAAAGAATCTGAATGCGCCACTGCGGCTGTGGCCGGAGTCGGTCCTTCTCTATGTCTTTTCTCCATGGCCGTTGATAGGGTTCTGCGCAGGATCGGGCAAAACCAAGGGCAGGCCATCCTGGTAGCCCCAGATTGGCCGCTGTGTCTGTGGTATGCAGACTTGGTTCGTCTCCTTGTGGAGCCTCCACTTCGACTTCTGGTCAGCCCTGGCCATCTCATCAGGAATCCAATTCAGATAGAGGATCCTTACTAATTGGTTTTATGGCCTGGCTGTTGAGTGGTTGCACTTGACGAAAAAGGGCTATTCGAATGAGGTAATTGCTACCTTATTGCAGGCTCAGAAAAGATCTGCTTCTACGGTCTATGCCCAGGTATGGCGTCTGTTTGTTGCTTGGTGTGAGGATCGCGCTTGGTCTCCGTTCAAGACATCTGTGGCTCAGCTCTTGGCCTTTTTGCAGGATGGGTTGCAGAAGGGGCTGGCTTATAATTCACTGCAGGTGCAGGTGGTGGCTCTGGCCTGTTTCCAGGGTTGAGTATCAGGTTCTTCTCTGGCTGCTTACCCGACATGGTTCGTTTTTTGTAGGGAATGCTATGGCTTCGTCCTCTGCTACGCCAACTTTGCCTGACCTGGAACTTAAATTTGTTCCTTAAGGCTTTGCAAGGAGTGCCCTTTGAGCCCTTGCGCAAGGCTTCTGACAATGATGTCACCTTGAAGGCAGTATTATTGGTGGCTATGGCCTCGGCGAAGAGAGCCTCGGAATGTCAGGTGCTGTCTTGTTGCAATCCGTTCATTCCATTTTCTGAGTGTGGCGTCACTCTGTGGATGGTGCCTTCCTTTTTGCCGAAGATTGTCTCAGCGTTTCATATCAATCAGCCCTTGTTTCTTCTTTCTTTTCAGAAAGAAGACTACCCTGCATAGTTTAGGGATTATCCGACTCTTGGATGTTTGGCTTGTTCTGCACCGATACCTGCAGAAGTCCAGTGACTTTTGACGGTCGGACCACTTGTTTGTTCTCCTTTCCAGTTCACGGTGGGATGCTGCTTTTAAGGGTAATATCGCCCGGTGGATTAAGGACGCAATTTCCTCTGTGTATGTGTTGGCTGGTCGGGTGCCTCTGGTGGCGTTGAGAGCCCACTCCACTAGGGTATAAATTCTGTTAATATTTCATCATCTGTCTCTTCATTTTGGCCAGGTAGACAATGGTATACCCCCACCATTATTCATTTTTCCTTCACAGATGGAATTTCTATCCATATAGCTTCCATGGTGCACTCTGTTTCCTGCAGAATTTATATTCTTTTTAATTCAAATGCTGTCTTTAACTTATGGTGCCACACCTCCACCAATATGGTCTACTCTGTCATTAGAATATATTTTCCATCCTGGTATCAGTAGTTCATTGGTTATCCTCTGTCCGCCACGTGTCTGAGATTTGGATTTGGATGTTGCCAAAAGAGAACACGAAGAGAAACTTGCCTCATATATGTGAAAAACTCATAATAACTTTTTCAGGTATATGAAAAGCAGAAAGTCTGAGGGAATCTGTGGGGATGGTTAGATCATCAAGGAGTAAAAGGGGCAGTTAGGGAAGACAAGGCCATAGTGGAGAAGCTGAATGAATTTTTTTTGCTTTCGTCTTTACTGAAGAAGATGTAAAAGATCTACCTGTACCAAGGGTGACGATGCGGAGGAACCGAAAGAAATCTTGGTGAACCTGTAAGATGTACTGGGTCAAATCGACAAATTAAAGTGTAGTAAATGCACCTGGATCGAATGGTATACATCCTACGGTACTGAAAGAACTCAAATATGAAATTGTAGATCTGCTGTTAATTGTCTGCTGTTAATTGTCCATAGTACCTGAAGATTGGAGGATGGCCAATGTAATGCCAATTTTTAAAAAGGGATCGAGGGGTGATCTGAGAAATTACAGACAGGTAAACCTGACATCAGTGCTGGACAAAATAGTGAAAATTATTATAAAGAATAAAATCACTGAACATATAGACAAATATGATTTAATGGGACAGAGTCAACATGGAATCAGCCAAGGGAATCTTGCCTCACTAATTTGCTTTATTTCTTTGAAGGCATGAATAAGCAAGTGGATAAAGGTGAGCCAATCGATGTATCTAGGTATTCATGAGAGACTCCTGAGAAAAGTAAAGAGCCATGGGATAGGAGGCAGTGTTCTATTGTGGATTAGGAATTGGTTGATGGATAGAAAACAGAGAGTAGGGTTAAATGCCGATTCTCTCAGTGGAGGAGATTGAATAGTGGAGTGCCCCAAGGTTCTGAACTGAGACTGGGGCAATTTAACATATTTATTAATGATCTGGAAATGGGAACTACGAGTGAGGTGATTAAATTTGCAGACAAGGCAAAACTGTTCAGAGTTGTTAAAATGCATGCAGATTGTGAAAAATTGCAGGAAGTCCTTAGGAAGTTGGACGACTGGGCATCCAAATGGCAGATTAAATTTAATGTGGACAAGTGCAAAGTGATACACATTGGGAAGAATAATCCAAATCATAGTTACTTGATGCTAAGATCTACCTTAGGTGTCAGCACCCAAGAAAAAGATCTAGGTGTCATCATAGACATTCTGAAATCTTCTGCCCAGTGTGTGGTGGTGGCCAAAAAGCAAACTGGATACTAAGAATTATTAGGAAAGGGATAGAAAATAAGACAAAGAATATTATAATGCTTCTGTATCACTCTATGGTGCAATTCTGGTCGCCGTATCTTATGAAAGATATAGCAGAATTAGAAAAGTTTCAAAGAGTGACCAAAATGATTAAAGGGATGGAACTCCTCTCATATGAGGAAAGGCTTAAGAGGTTAGGACTCTTCAGCTTCGAAAAGAGATGGCTGAGGGGGATATGATAGAGGTCTACAAAATACTTTGTGGTGTAGAACGGGTAAACATAAATCATTTTTTTACTTTTTCAAAAAGTACAAAGACTAGGGGACACTCAAGGAAGTTACATGGTAGTACTTTTAAAACAAACAGGAGGAAATATTTGTTCACTCAACAAATAGTTAAGCTCTGGAATTCATTGCCAGAGCATATTTTATGAGCAGTTTGTGTATCTAGGTTTAAAAAAGGTTTGGACAAGTTCCTAGAGATAAAGTTCATGGTCTGCTATTGAGATAGACATGGGGAAAGCCACTGCTTGTCCCTGGGATTAGTAGCATGGAATCTTACTACTATCTGGGATTCTGTCAGATACTTGTGACCTGAATTGACCAGTGCTAGAAGCAGGATAATAGGCTAGATGGACCATTGGTCTGACCCAGTATGGCTATTCTTATGTTCAGTGCTATATAGTCTATCTTTGTATATTTTTAGGCTTCTAGTATGTTTTTTGTTTATATTTGTAACCTGTTTCATAGTTGACAGGGATAATCTTTCAACTCTTTTCCTTACAAAAAGGCACTTGGGCTACTTTTGCTTGTATTGCAGCTTCATTGGAATGCCCTGAGTATCTCTGTTCTGATAGTTACTATGTGCTCCTAAGTGAATACTTGACTATCCCCTAGGTTCTAGTTTAAAAGTTGATCTATTATACCCATTTTTAAACATTATTGCCAGCAAACACCGTTCTACCCCAGGTAAGGCAGAGCCCATCCTGTGGGAATAGGTCTCCCCTTTCCCAGAATGTTGCCTGCTAAATCCCTTTTTCCTGCACTGTTGTCTCATCTACTCATTGGGGCCAATGCAGAAAGCCACAAGGTAGAGCGGTGGCTCAGCACATGGCTTCTACTGCAAAATTAACAAGAAAATATACCATGACTATGCAATAATCGGAAAGCATGCAAACTACTGCCGTGTTAAAAAAAAAAGTGGCAGTAATCTGCAGCTCATTACGAAAATGGTTCCCTTCCTCTTGGTGCATGGACGATGATTGCCTCAGACAATGACATGAGTGATGTTTAAAAAAAATTTTTAAAGTAAGCCATTGGTCTACATACCCCCAATACTACCAAAAGCCCTGGTAGTCTAACAGCACTGCCCCCTCCCCCCAAAACAAAATTCACTAGTAGTTTAGTGTAATGATTGAATCACTTGGAGGGCAGGTCCTGGCTACAGAATGACTTCCTGCCACACCAAGGTGGTGATCTCCATTCAGTCCACCTTCCTCCTTCATGGTAGCAGAGGTTGCCAGACTGGAAGGGAGACTCTGCTACTATACTCCTGAAGATGTCTATCTGCCTTAGCTCCTCCAAATCTGCTGCTCTAACTTTCAGAGATTGTTGCACTGAGGGACATATCTAGCACCTTACTTCAGAAGGCCCTGGGATACACAACAGATACTGCTGCGAGGATCTAAGCCTTTGGATTGGGGAATATAGTCATCTAAGATTAATTAAATATTGAGGTTTTGCATCAAAGAACTTTATATTCTGCACTCCACTGAACAGAAAGTCACTGGTGCTCCTTCAAAATAGTACTGGTGTGGATATGAACCGTCCTTCATAGCTAATCTGGTTGCAGGTGAAGACCTTGATATAAAGAATTGTAATGATGTATCTGCCTTGTAAATAAGAGCATGAATCACTGTAACCAGATGGTCTTTTTGCAAAAAAGGGTGTAACTGCCTAATCTACCATAATTTTAAATATTTTACTTTTATCTCATTAATTGAAACACAAGATAGTGTTTTTTGTTTTGTTTTACGCAATATATTGGCATACATAGCTTATTTAATTAAGGATGATCTTTGTTTTTAACTACATATAGATTGTATACACCCACACACATTATATATATATATATATATATATATATACACATACATACATACATTCTAAAAAAAAAAAAAAATATATATATATATATATATATATATATATATATATATAAAATCCACATTTTAAGAAAGTTCCTTATACAACTATTTTTATACCCAATTTGAAATTGTGACATATATACCACAATTTCCACAGTTTTGAATTGGGTATAAAAATGACCGTGTAAGGAACTTCCTTAAAATGTGGATTATTAAATTGAGTTTATTTTCTTGGAAGAAAAGGATTAGCCATTGACTGCAGGTGTTGAAGCAATATGTTATAATGACTTAAGCTTTTGCAGGTTTCAGTGAGTGATAGTGATAAATGTTTTTCCAGCATAGAAAATGTAGCTTATGTGTGTGTGTGTATGTTTATATATATCTATAGATAGATATGTGAAAATATATATATATTTTTTTCCAGTGTTCACATACCTAGTTTCCCTGGAGCTTATCATCTCTGTCAGGTTAATCAATAGGCACCGTATGGCAGAGGGTCAGTAATCAGTGTCATCGTGCCTTTAAATCGCGTTGAAAATTTGCTTAAAGCCTGAGCCAATTAACATCGAGATGATGAATGGATGGGTAGATGAGAATAGCCTGACGCTTAGGGGCTTTGTGAAAAGGAGATGCTCAGCTGTTGAGCAGCAGACACCAGCGAATAAAATCAGCCATTCATATGAGTTTAGTCCACCCACTCTTAATGATAATGTCAATCTAGCAAAATATACACACATTGGAGTTGTCATGAGTTAATAAATCAAAGGAGTTTGTCAAAGGCATTCAGATAGATTAACGAGGCAGCAGCAATAACAAGTCAAATTTGCATAGAGAATTGCCCAAATCTCAGTAAATTATGATCGTGTTTTTCATTTGATTATTTGCTAATGTCTCAGGAGGGAGAATGATTATATTAGCATGCAAAATCTACTCTAGCAGTAGAAATTTGAGGTATAGAGGGCCTGGCACACTGTGACAATCAATCAGTTTCTGCATAGTAGCATAAAAACAAGGCTTTGAAATGGATGCATTTTCCACCCCCTGTTCTACTCAGCTAAATGGTTCAGCTCGACAGAGGTTTTATATCGCTGTAACAGAGTACTGAATTGTGCCTTCAGGCAGAATATAGTTTTGCTGCTATAACCAACCTATCCATCTGCCAACCAGATTGGAATTCTTCTATCCAAGGCTTCTATTAACCCCCACTGACAACTCCAAACAGGATTAAGAATTTTGAAGCATGAAAATATTTGGGCTAGCATCATGTATAGAACCTTTTGTTTTGAAAATGCTGCTGCTGTACTGTTTTCCAGTGGTGGATGAAAGCATATGAGAGAGAGGGAGAATATTTATTACCTATTTAATGGAAGTGGAAGGAAATGAAAGAATGGAAGGGTTAGTGTGTTCTTTGTGAGGGCTTTAAGAAGCCTTGTCCAGGGTAACTCTATATTCAATTAATTGTTTCACAGACAGTTTGAGTCTGTTTTCAAGAAAATGACAACATTGTTCTTATTGTGTTAGTATTTGGGCCACTATGATTAGGATATAAGCAGCAGTTTCAACCTTGCTGATTAAAAAATTTAAAAAAATCATATTTAATGTCATTAACTCTCTGGGAGCATTTTAGCTTCTCCAGTTACATTAGTCAGTGAAACTGAAATATCTTTTTAAAGAGACAACTTACCTTGATATATACATAATTTTGCTCTGAAATTATATTGGCAGAAAAGGTTTCGCAAACTAAAATTTGTGTGCCTAAAAAAATGTAACTGTTAGTGAGGTCCTTGTAACTTTGGCTTAAACTTCTATTAAAAGGTTCAGGATATGGAGGTACCAACCTTAGCAGTGGTATGTTGTATGGTACATTTCAACCAGCTAAGCAACGTGTGTGGTTTATTGCTGCTGTCATCAAAGAATGCCTACTAGAGGTAATGCTTTCTCAAGTTACAAATAAAAATCTAAGCATTTACAAATCATGGATCTTGACTGATGAATATAAAATTGAGTGAGAATACAGCTTTTGTTTCAGACTTTTTTTTAGAGGGTCGGGAGAGGGTGAGAGAGCATGGAAGGGGTGAGTTTGATGATGAGACTATGACTAAGAACATGAACTTCTCAGCTCTTACACCTCATTTATTCATTACACCAGAGGCTACCTACTCCTTCATCTACCCAACTGCAGAAACATATTGTCACACTCCACCCATCCGAAGGTGTGGGCCAAGTATCCAAAGCATCGTCCACACGATGGTGTGGACTGAGTATTCAAAACTAAAGCACCATCCACCCAAGGGTGTGGACCAAGTATACAAAACCAAGGTAAGGACTCCAGTCAAAGGTCCATCCACAAATAGTTCTCTGGAATCCATCAGCCAGTAATCCACCAAGTAGTCCTCTAGAGTCTGTCAACCAGTAATCCACTAGTGCGTAGTCCTTGATTCTCTCCAGGTGATGGAGAGAATGAATTCCAATTCTACCACCTGGCTGACTACAAGGTCCTATCTTGATCCCTCCCTTGATCCCTCCCCAGTATCCACCTATGTATTTTATATGCAAATGTGGGTTATTTTAATCAGCTTCTGGGCACCTGTCTCTCTTACCCAGCTATCGGGGAATTATGTTAACATCTCACAGAGGGGTTAGTTCCCCCCCCCCCTCACCCATCACCTCCCATATAGCTTCCCTGACTGCTGCTTCTTCCCGCACATTGGTCACAGCAGGCTGAAGTTTTGTGATGGGCTGCAGTGATGTCAAGCAAGTTCACTGAATTCCTACCTGATTCTGGATGGAACTATAATCTGTGGCCCATGGCCAAAAATTGCATTGTAGTGGCTGGGTAGGTGGGGGATGAGGTAATTTTCCATACTGTATAAACCCCCAAGTAGTTGCAGAATGGGCTCATAGTGTCACAGAGACTGGTTTCAGGTGACTTCTGTGACATAGAGGGGCATTTTCGAAAGGGACGTCCATGTTTTGATATGGATGTCCTCGCAAAACATCCCGATCTAGGGATGGGGAAACCCGTATTTTCAAAACAAGATGGACGTCCATCTTTCGTTTCAAAAATACCGTCAGGGACGTCCAAATCCTTAAATTTAGTCATCCCTAGATTTAGTCATTTCTGATTTTCGGCGAGAATCGAAACCAAGGACGTCCATCTCAGAAATGACCAAGTGCAAGCCATTTGGTCGTGGAAGGAGCCAGCATTTGTAGTGCACTGGTCCCCCTGACATGCCAGGACACCAACCGGGCACCCTAGGGGGCACTGCAGTGGACTTCATAAATTGCTCCCAGGTGTATAGCTCCCTTACCTTGTGTGCTGAGCCCCCCACCCCCCCCCCCATACCCACTACCCACAACTGTACACCACTACCATAGCCCTTATGGGTGAATGGGGGCACCTAGATGTGGGTACAGTGGGTTTGTGGTGGGTTTTGGAGGGCTCGCTGTTTCCTCCACAGACGTAACAGGTGGGGGGGATGGGCCTGAGTCCGCCTCCCTGAAGTGCACTGCACCCACTAAAACTGCTCCAGGGACCTGCATACTGCTGGCATGGACCTGAGTATGACATCTGAGGCTGACATAGAGGCTGGCACAAAATATTTTGAAAGATATTTTTTGAGGGGGGGGGGGGTTAGTGACCACTGGGGGAGTAAGGGGCGGTCATCCCCGATTCTCTCATCTGGTCATTTTGGGCACCTTTTTGTGCCTTAGTTGTAAGAAAAACACGACCAGGTAAAGTCGTTGACCTGGTTGTTCAAGTGTTCGTCAGGGACGTCCTTGTTTCTTTCAATTATGGGTCGAGGATATCCAAGTGTTAGGCAAGCCCATGTCCCATCTTCGCTACACCTCTGACACACCCCTTGAACTTTGGCCGTCCCTGCGACAGAAAGCAGTTGGGGACATCCAAAATCGGCTTTCGATTATACCGATTTGGACGACCCTGTGAGAAGGACGTCCATCTTCCGATTTATGTCGAAAGATGGGCGTCCTTCTCTTTCGAAAATGAGCCCGATAGTGACAAAGAAGCACAGGAGTCAATATTTAGGGCAGCCAACATATAACGTTTTATGGATAACAGTACAAATATTCAGTGGATGGAACTGTGTATTCAAGTGTGAATCCTGAAAATGCCAGCATATGGTAATTTATCTGTTTAAATTTATTCCTGCCATTATTGTGTTCAGACATTGATGCATTAAGTGAGACAGAATGGCTGAATTTTATCATTCTACATATAACTTTTAACCCTGCATTAGGACTGCCCCAAATCCCACTCCAGTTTAAAATGGATAACCTTGGCTGTATGGCAACTTACATGAGTTTAATGTTTTTCCAAATAAGTGCAGCAATTTTTAATATTGAGTCCATAAGTCATTAGCTGCCATTTTACTCTTGGCAGGGATATTTTTTTATCCTGGGTGTATCACTGTAAAATAAACTCCTCCCTTCCACTTCTAGGGTCAGTAGCCTGGGTAGTACTAGGAAACTTTAGTCCCAAGGTCAGGAGAGACATCTCATCTAAGAAGTCCCTTAGTGCTACTCCATGTGACAGGGGTTATATAGGAGCAGTGATTGTCTTCCATGGTATTATTTATTTACTAGTAAAAAAGGCCCGTTTCTGTAAGAAATGAAACGGGCGCTAGCAAGGTTTTCCTCGGAGTGTAAGTTTGAGAGAGAGAGAGAGAGTGTGTGTGAGAGATGGAGTGTGTGTGTCAGAGAGAGAATGAGAGACAGAGTGTGTGTGTGTGTGTGAGAGAGAGAGAGAGTGAGTCTATGTGCGAGTGTGTGTGTGTGAGAGAGAGAGAGTGTGTGTGTGTGGGAATGAGAGTGTGTGTGTGTGTGAATGAGAGTGTGTGCCAGGGTGGCCTCCTCCCTCCCTCTCTCCCTCCCTGCCAGAGGCCCCCCATCCCTTTCTGTCTGCCAGGGGCCCCCCTCCCTCCTATTTCCATGGCCCTACCAGTTCCAGTGTTCTCCCTCCCTCCCTCTGAGTTCCAGGTTTGTCCCCCCCCCCTTCCCAGTTCTAGGTTCATTGCCTCGCTTAGGGCCCTACCAGCCTCAGGGTTGCCCCTTTTCCCTCCCTCCCTCCGACTTCCATGTTCTTCCCCCCCCCCTCCCAGTTCCAGGTTTCTCCTCTCCCTACCGGTTCCAGGGTACCCCCTATTTCCTTCCTTCCCTCTTAGTTCCAGGTTTGCCCCCCCCCCCCCCTTCCAGTTCCAGGTTCTTTGCCTCCCTCCCTCCCTCCCTCCCTCGTGATACGTTCTTTGATTTTGAGCAAATTTTTTTTTCTTGTATCTGTTCAGTGAAAGGTTTTTTCTCCTACACACCCATCTCCTCCTCCTCCGCCGCTCCCTGCCACTTTCTCCGTGAGTTTCCCTACTCCTCCCCCTGCCTGCCTGTTACTTGTGCTGTGCGTAAGCCGGTCGCCGAGTTGTGGATGGAGGGAGAGCGGGCGGGCGGTCTCTGACAGTGCGCTGAAGCCTTTCTTCTAGCTCAGTGGGAAGGGCTGCCAAAATGCTCGTTCCGCTCCCCGGTTCTCCGTTTTGTAGCGCGTGCAGCTCTGATACTTAGGGAGCACAATAGCTGATGGGCGCGAGGCTGTTTTTTCTTTTGCTGTGTTGTTTGATGCCAGATTTGCGCGTGGCAGTGTGTGTGTGTGGGGGGGGGGAGGGGGGTAGAATCAGCTGTGAGTGACGTCAGCCTGGCTACGGAGCCTAGCTCAGCAACGCCGAAGGAGCCACGGACCCAGGCAAGACATTAGAACGTTGGTGGTGAGAATTATTATATAGGATATCTCAGATTATCCCAAACAAGTTTGAGTTCAGTGTGGCTTACAATAAACAGTATAGGATACATAAGAAAAAATAATGCATAACAAAGTAATTTGTTGTAAGAATTCAATTTTACAATACAGTATCATAAACATACTCAGATAGCTATGGATGTTTAACATTTAGAAAATCTATTATGAATGAGAAATTGTACATGAAGCAAAAAGAAAGTTAATGGTAAATAGAGTAATAACCAATTCAGGTAATAATTAATTGTTTAAGATATGGTTGTTCTTTGTGAGGGTCTGTTTGAATAGGAATGATTTGAGGATTTTGCGAAATCTAATATATTCCTGTATATTGGGTGGTAAGGAGTTCCACCATTTGGTTCCTAAGTAAGTGAAGTCTGCAGAGTGGACAGTTTTCTAGATCACTTTTTTGCAGTTTGGGAGGTGTAGTCTAAGATAGTTTCTTGCCTCGTATTTAGCGTTTCTTTGAGTTAAGTTTATTAATAGTACCATATAGTCTGGAGCTGTGCCATTTAGGATTTGAAAGATAAAGGTACATAATTTGAAGGTGATTCTCGCTTTGATGGGAGCCAGTGTAATTTGATTAATAAAGGGGAGGCATTTTCAAAACAAAAGATTTTATATATGAACCTGGCTGCAGTGTTTTGATCTGTTTGAAGTTTTTTCAACAGGTACTCCTTACAGCCAGCATATATGGCATTACAGTAATTGAATTGGAATAATGTTAATGATGGTACCAAAAGTCTGAATGTTTCTGATGAGAAATAGGGTCTGATTCTTTTTAGTTTCCAAAGAGACCTGAAGGATTTTGTGATTACTGAGGAAACTTGAATATCAAATGTTAAATGTTTGTCTATAATTATACCTAGAATTTTCAGTTTATTGTCTTTGGAGAATGAAGTGTTGTCAATTATGAAACTGTTGTAGTCTTTTTGGTCAAATAGGTTGGTAATGACTAAGAATTTAGTTTTTTTTTTCTTTATTTAGTTTGGATTCTGAGGCTCAGGTTTCCATCAAATTTAAGACAAGTTATGCCATTTGTAAGATAACTTGAATGTTCTTTTTGAAGGTTATGTATATGGTAACCCGTCATCAGCATATATAAATGTTCTGAATCCTGCTGTTTCTAGTCTGTTACCTACTGGTGACATCATTACATTAAACAGTGTGGGCAATAGTGGAGAGCCCTGAGGAACATACCAAACTGCATTATTAAGATCTTAGACCCTATGCTAATTTCCTTTCTGTGATTTGATACTAGGGTAGTAAGGACAGACTCGGTGCTGTAGCATAGTCTGAAACCTGATTGCGATTTTTGTAGTAGGAAGAAATGTGAAAGGCTGCTACTATTCCTTCCATCGCCTTTATCATCAAAGGAATGGCGACTACTGGGTCTGCAGTTTGTTACATCAGTTTTGGGGATTGAATTGTTTTTTGGTGGGGGGATTGGTGTTAGTATAATAGACTTAGACAAAAAATAGGACAATACCACTATGTTTGAAACAAATGAAATTTTACCATCCAAAGTGGCTCAACCAATTAACAGTTGCTATTCAACTTTTTTTATATATATTCAGCTTTTTTTTAAATATTCAACTTTTTAAAATATTTGTAAAAATAAGGAGGAAAAAAGCCTCTGTATTCCCGTTTCAGTACATATTTGTGTCTGTTAAACCGGGATGGAATCTTCATAGGCTAAAAAAACCTCCTTATACCTTTAATCAACAAAACACATCATTTTTGACGAACACTTATCTTTTAGTGCCGTCCTTGCCGTTGCAATTTGGCTTCACTTTGATATGCCTATTAAAGGTATAAGGAGGTTTTTTAGCCTATGAAGATTCCATCCCGGTTTAACAGACACAAATATGTACTGAAACGGGAATACAGAGGCTTTTTTCCTCCTTATTTTTACACATATTTAAAAAAGTTGAATATTAAAAAAAAAGCTGAATATATATAAAAAAAAAGTTGAATAGCAGCTGTTAATTGGTTAGTATAATAGAGCCTTTATTATCAGGGAAAGTGCTGTGGAATAGTAGGAAGGAGATATACTGCTGAAGCAGATTAATGACTATATTAGGAGCTTCCTTCATAAGGTAACTAGGACAAGGGTCAAGTATGCATTGTGAGGTTGGGTATTTTAGGAGGTAATGTTTTACTGTGTCATGGGTTGGGTTGGTAGTTGGAAGAAAGACCAGATTCTGTTAGTGGCTATTCCTGTATATGTATCTGACTGTTTTTTGTAAATATCTTGATGGTTGATTTTTAATTTGAGTACGCCTTCTCTTATTTTAACTGTTTTTTGTTCGAAAAAAGTAGCCAGTTGCTCTGCTGCTGGTGGGGGACTCAGTGGTTGTGGTTATTTCTTTTGTGGATAATAGGCTTTTTATCAGATCAAAAAGTTTACTGGTATTAAGGAAATTACCACCGATTATTTTGTTATAGTATTGAGTTTTTGCAATTTTGATTTCATTTTTATATGTTTTGATAGCAATTTTCTAAGTTAATTTGTTTTCGTTTGATTTGTCTTTAGCCCATTTTCTTTACAGTTTTCTACATTTCCTTTTCAAAAGAAGGATAAATTGATTAAACCAAGGTGAATTTTTTTGGGTTGGTTTGAATGTAGATTTTAGGGGAGCTATGTTATATGAGACATTTTTGCATAAGTCATCCCATTTAATCTTGACTTTGTTATTGTCTGCTGGAGGAAGAGCAGTGGCATTCCTGGGGGGGGGGGGGGGGGGCGGTCCGCCCCGGGTGTACGCCGCTGGGGGAGGGGTGCCGCGCGCGCCTGTCCTCCGTTGGTCCATGCTTCTTCTCTGCCCCGGAACAGGTTACTTCCTGTTCCGGGGCAGAGAAGAAGCATGGACCAACGGAGGACAGGCGCGCGCGGCACCCCCTCCCCAGCGGCGTGCACCTGGCGGGGTGGGGGTTCCTACGCGGGGGTGTCCTTTCGCCGGGGGGGGTCCGCGCTGCATCGGGGGGGGGGCGCTGCACCCGGGGGTGGGGCGCATTGGAGATCCGCCCTGGGTGCCAGCCCCCCCAGGAACGCCACTGAGGAAGAGCAGGATTGTTGATGATGTTGGACGAGAAGGTTATGGTATTTATTTTTCCTCTAGTTTTGTGAGGAGTCGTAGTACTTTTATTTTTCTTTGATTTTATATTTTCCATCCAATAGAGGGAGAATTTGAGTTTACTGTGATCTGACCAGGGAGTTTGAGTCCAAGTATTATGTGCATTGATGATGCATTCTGTGTGATTTTAGCAGAAATGAGCCTCAAGTGAGCTTTGAATGTGCTCTTCATGGAAACATCTATCTTACTTAGTAGATGACTGCAGATAAAGACCTGCATGGTCCATCCAGCCTGCCCAATAAGGTAAACTCATAGCATGTGTTGCAATATAACATATATATTCTTGATCTTCATCTGTCCTTGCCATTTTCAGAGCACAGACCATAAAAGTCTGCCTGGCACTGGACATACTTCCCAACTATTGGAGTTGCTATTGAAGCCCACTCCAGCCCATCCAGATATGTCTAGCCATAATCGGGGCACAGACCGTAGACGTCTGCCTTGCACTGGTCTTATTTTCCAGTTACTGGAGTTACTAAGCACCACTAAGTTTTGATTTGCTTCCATTCTCTTTCCATATAGGAATCCTTTGTGTTTATACCACATATTTTTAAATTCTGTTACCATTTTCATCTCCACTATCTCCCACCACCCTTTCTGTGAAAAAGTACTTCCTGACATTATTCCTAAGTCAACCCAGCTTGCAACTTCAATTCGTGTCTTCTAGTTATATTGGTATACTAGTGCGGGCTCTGATTCTTTTAACTTGTTTGGTACTGGTTACTAGTAGAAATAATAATGATGTGGTTATGCAACAGCTATCCTTACTTTAATTATTTATCCATTCATTTAAGATCATGCACTTCCACACACCGTTCTATTCCTGGCAATTATCTTTCACCAATAGGAGGTATTTGCAAGTACTGCCATCAGTCATTGATGAGATATCTATGTGACACTAATGATTTTTTTTCTTTGTGTTACTGTTGTGATTATTTCTGTAAACAGCCTCTTATTGTAACATGTAATATTCCAAAACCATTTGTTTTCCAAGTTATACTTTTGTGCAATCCTATCTACTGGTTTTTATTTTTAAGAACAAAAGCTCTAGATATAAACGTCCTTCTGATTAAAGACAAAATGTGACTTCCAGCTATCCTGTCTTTAGTGAGCTTAACCCAATTGCTAACAGTGGGACATGTTCAGGATACCTTGTAATAGCATGCTATTGACGCTGTTGTTGGTGCTGTATTGGTTTTTCTCAAGCTGTGCAAGACAATATGCACTTTGCATTTTTCAGATTTTGTTTTTCTTTTTTCCAGTAATCTTGGCTTTACCCACCTCCCTGTCCCCCCTTGCCCTTCACCTCCGACAACCTATATAAAAACATTTCCTGTGTTCTCCAAAATTATTCCTGATGGGTACGCCTAATCTGATTTTGTTAACTGCTCGTTTTGATTTTCCTGATAGCCCACCACATGTATCAATAGTATCCTTTTACATCAGTGGACCACAAAATCAGATATTTCAGAAAGTTGCCTTTCTTGTGAAAAAAAAAAGTTAGCAAACAAAGCATGATTAAATCTTATTCCTTTTTCACAGAATTCCTCAGAGAGAGAGGACTGTATAAATGATGAACCCCCTAGGAAAATTATACCAGAGAAGAATACACTTAGACAGGTGATGTATCCTTTTTTAAATTTCTCTTTTATTTTTAAGCTGTCATGTCAAAGCCTTTTGTGTGTGTGTGTGTGTGTGTGTGTGTGTGTGTGTGTGTGTGTGTGTGTATAGAACTGAGAGGCCAGCCCCAGTGGTTCACTGGCAGTGCTCAGCCATGCCTGCAGAGGACTTGGGTTTAATTCTCAGGTTATGATGTTTACTGCCAGGGCATGCTGGGATTGCTGTAGAGCAGGGCAGTGCCGTAGCGAGGGCGGCTGACACCCAGGGCGGGTCGCCGCTGCGCACCCCCCCCCCAGAGCGCATTCTTACTTAGTTTAGAAGCGAGGAGTGGGCGGGAGGGCCGATCCGCCCCCGAGTCCACGTCGCTGGGAGCTGCGTCGGCTCCATTGGTTCCTTGCTCTCTCTGCCCCGGAACAGGAAGTAACCTGTTCCGGGGCAGAGGGAGCAAGGAACCAACGGAGACGACACCCCCCCAGCAGCGTGCACCTGGGGCGGACCGCCCTACCGCCCCCCCTTCCTACGCCACTGGAGCAGGGTTCTCACCCGAGTCCTAGGGACACACCCACCCAGTTAGGTTTTCAGATATGCATGAGATAGATTTGCATTCAGTACATCCATTGTGTGGAAATCTATCACTTCCATTGTGGATATCCTGAAAACCTGGCGGTCTGGGTTGAGAACAACTGCTTTACAGTGCTGAATTAGGGGAGAAGGATATAAAAGTAGTGGTAAAAAAATATATATATATCTACAGCTACTTGCAAATGAAAACTTATGATGCTATTTCCCAGTCCTGGTTTCCGTTGAGCAGAAAGTATGAAAGAGTAGGTTCAAGTGGCTATGCCAAAACAAAATAAAGAAAAACCCTCTGAGAATTGTAGAAGATTTAGGATTTGATATGTCAGCTGTGTCCTAGCCTAAATGGTTTTGCAATATCTTGCTGCCTAGATTTCTTTCCTTGGCATTTATCTGAAAAAATTTTATGAAAAAGAATTCTTTATGTGTATATAAAAAATAGCATTTTGAATTTCAGCTGTGGCTCCTTTTTGTGCAGATGGCCTATGTTTTGGAGGGGGGGGGGGGAGTTAACATTTTCAGTTTATTCAATTTAGTGTACATAATACTGAAAACCATGGGCCCTGTTTACTAAGGTACACTAGAGGCGTGTTAGCGTTTTTAGCGCACTCTAACCGTGTATATGTCCATAATATTCCTATGTCCACAATATTCCTTAGTAAACAGGGCCCCGTGTCTTTAAAAACCAGCAAGGATTTAACAGATAAAGGAAAAGAAAATAAATAGTATTAGAAAATTGCTGTTGATCCTGTAATAAAAAGCCCCTATAGCAACAGGTCCAAAATGAATTAAAATCCCCCCTTTCAATGCATTGTTTGCAAAGGCAAATCCCCTGATTCTATATAATGCGCTAGAGATTTTGGTGTGGATTTTATAAAAATGCGTGCAACTTAATTGGCTTGATAAGCTAATGAGCGCTGATAACCGCACTTAGAGCCTCTTTTACAAAGCCACGGTACCAATTTCAGGTGTGGCAAATGAGAGGAAGCCCATTCAATTCCTATGGGCTTCCTCTCATTTGCCACACCAGAAATCGGTACCGTGGCTTTGTAAAAGAAGCCAGTAACAAGCAATAATGAACACTAATTGGCACTGATTAGAATTTAGGCACAACTCGCTAAGCATATTCTGTAACAATGTGCGCCGAACTTCTAAAGTGCACAGGCAAAAAGGTGTGGTTATAGGCAGGGAAATGGGCGTTTTGTGGGTGTTCCAAAATTTCTGTGCCTACTTATAGGATATGGCCCAGTGCGCTTAAATCTATGTACCGGGATTTATGCCATATTTTTGATGTAAATGGATGCACGTAGATTTAGGCACTGAAATATCAACTAAGCATATTCTATAATTGGTGCCTAAATCTAGGCGCCAATTATAGAATACACTTAGTCGGCACTGATTTCAGCACTGTTTTAGGCGCCATATATAGAATCTCCCCCAAAGTGCGTAAGGAAAAATAAGAGAATATAAATGTGTTCATGACAAGTCCGTGGATTGTAATTGCATCTCAATTCATATATGTTATAATGCCATTGTATCGCTCCATGGTGCGACCGCACCTGGAGTATTGTGTTCAGTACTGGTCTCCGTATCTCAAAAAAGATATAGTAGAATTGGAAAAGGTACAGCGAAGGGCGACGAAAATGATAGTGGGGATGGGACGACTTTCCTATGAAGAGAGGCTGAGAAGGCTAGGGCTTTTTAGCTTGGAGAAGAGACGGCTGAGGGGAGATATGATAGAAGTGTATAAAATAATGAGTGGAATGGATCGGGTGGATGTGAAGCGACTGTTCACGCTATCCAAAAATACTAGGACTAGAGGGCATGAGTTGAAGCTACAGTGTGGTAAATTTAAAACGAATCGGAGAAAATTTTTCTTCACCCAACGTGTAATTAGACTCTGGAATTCGTTGCCGGAGAACGTGGTACGGGCGGTTAGCTTGACGGAGTTTAAAAAGGGGTTAGATAGATTCCTAAAGGACAAGTCCATAGACCGCTATTAAATGGACTTGGAAAAATTCCGCATTTTTAGGTATAACTTGTCTGGAATGTTTTTACGTTTGGGGAGCGTGCCAGGTGCCCTTGACCTGGATTGGCCACTGTCGGTGACAGGATGCTGGGCTAGATGGACCTTTGGTCTTTCCCAGTATGGCACTACTTATGTACTTATGTACTTATTCAGCCTAAGAAAAGAAGCACCTGAAATTACATGCTGACCATGAAAAACCACCACATTTTATGATCACAGCAAAACAATAAATTATTGAGGATAAAATATAACTATATATAGATATATATTTTAATTTGTACCTTGATAGTTTAGCACTAAGTCTTTGTGACAGATTTTTATCATTCCGTAACCTGCAGACACGTAATTAGATATTTATTTCTGTGAACTAGGGTGTGTCTAGAAATGCTGAAGAATAATGTGTACATTAAAACCTAAAAAAAGGTTCCTTTTGTAGCTGAAAATGTTTTTAAAATGCTGTCTATCATTATGGAAAACTAATTCAACCAGCTTTTTACTCATAGGGAAATTTAAAAAATTTAAAAATTATATACACAGTATTTTAAAAGTATACACAATTCTACTTTTTTGGGGTATGTTTACTAAGGCTCGTAAGCATTTTAATGCGCCTATAAAGTTAAGCTGTGTTAAATGCTGATGCGCCAATACATTCCTATAGGTGCTTTAGCATTCAATGCGCATTAAAAATGCTAACACGCCTATAGCGTGCCTTTGTAAACACAGGCGTTTATTTGTAATTTTTTTATGCATAATATCTCCTTCATAAGGCCTGATTGCTCCTTTTAGGCCTGAAATCTACCCCACTCCTCGAGTCTTTTTCCCCAGCAATATCACTGTTCAGAATTCATCGTCCACAACTTACTCCTTCACCCTGTCTTAGCTTGAGCCCCTTCAGTAAGTTCAACCCCACCTTTTTCTCTGCTTTCGTAGTTGCCTGTGCCCCTACTCTCGTTCACCTTTCTCTCCATTCACTTGTTTTTCTCTCCCTGTCCTATGCAATTCAGTCTTACTGCCCCCCCTCCCCCCCCCAAACTCCCAACTCCCTCAGTTCTGTCTGTCCCCCCCTCGCATAACCCCACATCTCCTTTCTTTCTTTTATTGCCAGGTACATATCTCTACCTCTTCTCCTTTCTTCTCTATCTACTCCCTGTTATGTACTCGAATTTGCTCCAGCCCACCTTCTGTTCCCATCAGTTGGCAAGATGAGGAGGCAAGTGGCTGCACATTGGGCTGTGTCATTGTCCTCTGCTGTTCTGAGCTGATTCCTGATTGCTCATTTAAACCATGCAGCTATATGAAGTGCCATATGGCTCAAATGAGTAGTCTGACCCAGGATGATTCAGAGGAGGATTCAGACCAATGTGCAGCTGTTTACAGTCACCTCATGCCACATAATTGCAGGCTAGTGGGTGATAAGAGATCTTGCAATGCTGCTGCTGCTGCTTCTACCTGCACAGAATTCTTTGCTTGTTCCAACTCATGTTTGCCCAAGCAGTAGCGGCCTCTGTGGAATGTACAGCCGCCCTTTGTGCAATCATTACTACACTTATAATCAATGCTTGATTTATGATATACAACTTTTTATTGCATTGGACTCCTGATGCAGGCAACTCTGCCGAAACATGGCCATGTCAAGTCATGCTTCTCCAGTTGCAAACATTGACCTGGTCATTGTTTATGACCTTAATAAACAGAAATGTTTTATCATTACCTTGGGACTCCTTGGACTTGTTTTGTACTCACTTTATCTTTTGCAGAATTCTGCATAGCAAGTGCAGAATTCCCCCAGGAGTAAGCTTTGATAGAATGTAGTTGAAACACCCTGTCATGTTTAGTCTTTAAACTTTCATTTTCGTTCATTTTTTTCTTTTCATTTTTGGGGGGCTTGCTGCAGAGGTGGCTAGCAGGGAACCTAAGCCTGGCCATTATATGTTACCATTGATCAACATTGTAACACAGTAAATGATGACAGATAAAGACCTGAACGGTCCATGCAGTCTGCCCAACAATCACACTCATTATCAATTCATAAATCAACAATTAATGTGATATTATATACTTTATCATGAGTCTTTCATTGGTGTTTCTGGGGCATAAACCATAGAAGTCCGCATGACTCTGTCCTTAAGTTCCACTTACTGGAGTTGCTGTCAAAGCTCATTCCAGTCTATCCAAATATGTCTTGTCATTTGTGGGACCCAGACTGTAAAAGTCTGCTTGGTACTGTCCTCGGTTCCAGTTGCTGAAGTTGCCATTGAAGCCCTTTCCAGCCTATCTTAAAACTTGTTATTTTTGTTTTATACTATTTTCTAAATAGAGTTCCTCTGTGTTCATCCCATGCCTTTTTGAATTCCATCACTGTTTTTATCTCTACCACCTCCCTCGGGAGGGCATTCTAGGCATCGACCGCCCTCCCTGTAAAAAACACATTTCCTGACATTACTTCTAAGTCTACCACCCTGCAACCTCAGTTCATGTCCTCTAGTTTTACCATTTCCTTTCTGCTAGAGCTGTGAATACTGCCTTTACTGCAGTGGTCCAGAGAACAACAGCCTATCCCATGCCTGAAATTCTAAACATAGAGAATGCCAAATGAGCTTCAACATAGGGAGGGTTGAACAAAAACATGCTGACACTACAGCAGTGGCTATTTTGGCACCAAGGCGACTTTTAGCTAGCATTTTCACATCCGTGTGATCCTTACATTAGAATAACTTGACTTTAGGCACCATAAACTGCCTTGTCCTACCAGCAGTGTATTCTTTGACCCTGAGGCAGGCAGGTTTTCCTGCCGAAACATGGCCTATTGTCAGGACTCTGGTGCCAATAAAGGTGTTTTTGTTTAACCCTCCCTGTGCTGAAGTTTGTGTTGCATTCTCTATTCTTCTGCTTTCCTTGGACTTTATGTAGAGGTGTTTTCCTGTTCTTTGTGGACTCAGAAATTCTAAAGATGACAAACTGGTGCTTTTTTTCTTAAGGAGATCTTGTTTTTATTTTCTTGTTTCCTTCCTACTGTGAGTCAATTTTTGTTGTCTCTTATTCTTTTTCTTTCATGGTCATGTATATGAATTGTTGCACAACTTTTATTGTTCAATTTCATGAGCACAAAGTATACAAAATGTATGTGCTTTTGGATATACTGGGTACATTTGTAAACCCCCTTTGTAGTACAGCTAGTTGACTGCTTAGTGTAAGCCCAGGGTGGTGAGAACAGGGGCACACACTCTCATTTCTTTGGCAAGACCAGAGCCAGGACTAGTATTTACCCTAGGAGACAAAGCAAGCAGCACCAAACTTCAATTCCACACTGTACTTAATAATCCAAACCACACAAAGTCCTTTTTTCTCAACCAAACTTTTGCTGTTCCTTTATTTGATAAGGTAGCAGAAAAAATGTATTTGCAAAACATGTGTCCAACTATGTACACTTTTATGTCTTCTCATATAGCAGCACATATTGTTTCTTTTCATTCCTCTTCGATATTTAGACCTGCTCACCAGGTGCATGAGGGTCATGCAAAATACAGTTCCTTACACATGCTGTTCTCTGAAATCAATTCTTCAACATTATCATTACTTTTCAGATGATAAACACAGGCTAGCAGGTGATGGTGTTATAAATTCTTTCAAAGATGTTATATCTTTCTGCACTAGGTAGAATCTTTCCTCTTAAGATTTGGAACAGGGTACTTGGTTTATAGAGCGGGTATGTCGAATGGACTCTTCCTCTCTCTGGACTTCTTAGGAATTTAGAGGTTCCCCATACCACCACACTGCACAAGCCAGCAAATTCTCAGGTCCTGGTACTTGTCCCTGATCCATAAATCCTTGCTCTGAAGCAAGTGCTTCTGTAGTGTTAACCCATGAGAATATAGCAGGCTGATTCTTCATTTTGATGGCTGCTTCTGACATTGCAAGAAGGAATCTATCTGTGGACTATGGGTAGGGTTGCCAACTGGCTGGTATTCAGCCTGGCCAGTTTTTGAATGGCCAGGCTGGATGCCAGCAAATCCTTAAAACCGGCAAAAGATAAGCCTTTTTGTGCTTCATGCTCCTTGCCCCCTGGTCCAGCAGCTCCCACTCACTTTCCACAATTCCAGCATCTCTCCATCTGCCTCGCCCCTTACCCCCAGGCTCTTGTGGGTCCAGCAGCATCTCTCCCCACCTTCTCTCCCACTCTCACTGCGGCAGCCCTCCCTACCTTTTACTCACTCCCACCATGGCAGCCCTCCAACAGCAGCGAATTGCCATTGGTGAGGAAGAAGCACTATATCCGTCCCGTCCCAGGGCTTTCTCTCTGATGCAACTTCCTGTGAGCAGAATGCATCCAAGAAAAGGGTAGTGGAAATAGAGTGTTCTCTTTGCTCACTGTGTTTGAAGAACCGTGGTCAAGAGAAGGAGAGGGAGAGATACTAGACATGCATGGGGGGGGGGGGGCAGAGAAGGGATTGATGCCAGATCTGCACCGGTGGGGGGGGGGGGGGGGTTAGGGATTGATGCCAGACCTGCATGGGGTGGGGGAGGGAGGGAGTGATGCTAGATCTGCACCTGAGTGAGAGAGAACAATTGATTTCAGATCTGAATGGGGATAGGGAGGGATTGATGCCAGATCTGCATGGAGTGGGGGAATAGATTGACGCTTAATCCATGGGAGGGGAGGGGGTGATGCTAAATCTGAAGGGGGGATCGATACTGTACTAGAAAGGGAGGACAGAGAGATACTGTACTAGGAGGGGAGGGGGAAGAAAGGGAGAGAGAGGCCGTACACATGGGGGGGGGGGGGAGTAGGAGAAAAAAAGAGAGAAATTACCAGGCTTGGGGGTGAGGGAAGAGAGAGGTAAGGGTGATGGTCCAGTAGAGGGAGGGAGGGAGGAAGGAAGAGAGGCATGCTGGACTGCAGAGGAGAAGACAGGAGAGAGAGAGGGAGAGATGCTGGTCCTGGGTTGGGGAAAGTGGGAGGAGGGGAAGACAGAGGGGATAAGTTGGATAAGGGATGGGACAGGGACACAGAGAAAAGGTGGTGGGCATAGTGACCAGGACACAGAGAGGCAATGCTAAACACAGGGGGCAGATGTTGAATATGGGAAGAGGACAGGGACATAGAGAAGAGATGCTGGACAGGATGGATATGAGATGCAAGAAAGATGGATGGTGGACATATAAAAATGTGAAATGGCCAGCATACCCTGACAAGAGAATAAGGAAGAAGAAAAAAAAAAGAAAAGCAGAAAATACACACTGGGCCCAAATGAAATTGAAAAATAAAATGCTCTCACAACAAAGGTAGAAAAAATATTTTGAATTTAATGATTGGCATATGTCAGCTTTTGGAAATGTGAATCTTTGATATCTTGCGTTTCACATTCTATGCCTTTAATATTACTGTATATGCAGAATCTGACTTCTTGAGGTTTTCAGTTCAGTTTTTGCCTTCATAATTACTGATGTGTGGTCCCTTGTTTCATGGTTAAGGGGTTCTCTGTGCTTTGTGTGTGTGACCAAGAGGTATTCTGCTAGTGTTTAATTTCTATGTAGGGATCTGTAACACTCTGACTTGCTCTGTTTTTTTCTAGCAGGAAGGATACTGGTGTTCTGAGGTGCTGCCTTTTTATAAGTAGGGTTGTTGCTGTTTGAGTCCTGGGCATTCTCTCTTTCTAGTCCCTGCTGCCCACAAGCAGCGAGCTCTGAAAGACTTATGGGGCTGTTGAATTGATGGCAGGCCCTAAAATGAGGTGAAGTTGCCAGTGCCATCACTGGCCATCCCATACCAATGGAGGGTTAAGTGGCTTCCTAGGCCACAAGGAGCTGCTGTAGAATTTGAACTTGGGCCTTCCAATTCCCAGCCTGCTGCTCTATTAGGCTACTTCTCTGCCCCATCCTAGACATTAGTGCTACTTTATTATGACAGGTTTTCTATATCAGTCTGGAATGTGCTTTATTTTGTTATATTTTTGCAGAGTTTGGATACTGAGCAATGTTTCCATTATGTGGTTTTTGAAATCATAGAACGTACATACATACATGTGGCAGTTTTCTGAGATGGCAACCCTAGTGCTGACAGTTGGCTGTAGAGGGGCAGGGCAGAACAGGACAAGGGTACAATAGTAGGTGTGACAAGGGAGGGGCATGGAACAGTGCAAGTCAGGTTTTTCTTTGTCAAAAGTTGGCAACCCTAACTGCGGGTCAGAGGTGGGAGATGGGACCTAAGATAATATAAGGAGCCTGGAGTGGGTTTAAATAAGAGGGGGGAAGTGCACTCCTGCTGCCACCAGACCTTTCCCCCTGCTTAACAAAGGGCACTCCTATCCTTCCATCAGTTTTCAGAGACTTTCTAACTTTCCAATCTTTTCTGGAAACTTCTAGTACCTTACTGGTGCCTTTCTGACAGATGCTGGAAGCACCTAAGTTCAACTAGAGGCCTGAGGTAGAATGAACCTCAGGCTGCTTATATGCAGCTGATAAAAGCAGATGGCTTCTTCCTGTGTTCTGGCTTACACTAAAGAGGTAAAGTGGTATTGTTATTACACTAAAGAGAGCCAGGGGTGGAAACACTGACAAGAGGAATGAAATACAGAATTCAGACAGCTTTATACTGGTGAATTTCTCATGATGTTACACACTGTTTGTAACAGTTTGCTGCATTTCTAGGATTTTATTTTATACAGAAGCTGCAACATTTATCTTGTGCATGGCGAGGTGAAACATTTTTTCTTTTCATCCACCCATGTAATTTTATATTTCTTTTTTGGAAACGTATTGATTTCTCCACAAGTCATAGTCGATGTATAATTTTTATCTTAAAAAATTATATGATGCAATTAGATTTCAAATCATGATTTAAGTTTATGTACTTCTAGCTATTAAAGCAAAATATATTTTCACATATCACAGACTCTTCCTATCCAAGGAGAATCTTTTATATAAAAATAAACACCAAAAAAAAAAAACCCAATCAGATTTTCACTTACCAGCTCTTCTACACTACACTAAACTTCCTCTTTTGAAACTACTGTTGGAACCACCAGCCAATGAAATGGCTTTTAGCTGTAGCTATCTGGTTACCTGATAATTATGCACACATCACTGCAGTCATGCCCTCCTCTCGGTGTACAAGCTCAGAAAAAAAAGCCAAAACTTTTGAACCACTTACAGATTTTAACAATTACACTATTTAGTTTTTATTTCTCCCCAGTCTCACTTGCACACCTCCCTCCAAACCTGGCTGTTCTCTTTAATTTGAATGTTGTTCAAGCTCACCCTGAATGAGGAGGTTTTCCCACATCAAAGACATATATAGCACTGGTTGTATTCTTTCAAACAACTTCAGCAGAGCCTGCCTGCCTCAGTGAGCACTGCGGTCAAAGAGGGGAGGGCAGGGGAGAGAGGAGAATCACAGCTTCAGGTAAAACATTTTGCAAGTGAGCTGACCTCAGGAAAAAGGTGCCGGTAGGCGCCCTCCAGAGGTCGGCGCCCCCCTGCGGTGCTTACGCCTCTTACCATGTTGGCACGGCCCTGCAGCTCATTATAATAGCCTTTAGATCATTTGCATTCCGTTTTCGTTAGCTGCTACCGTTATCGGAAAATGCCCTTTTGTGCATGTCCCTTTTTACTACTTGCACGTTAAACTGGCTAAAACCAGTTTAAAACCCACGTTGCTGGCTCAGAAAGCTTAGTGCATCTAGCCCATTGTATCTATTACTGAGACAGTTCTGACTCGGGCTCAGGTCACCGGTCAGCAGTCTGCTGAACTGGAAGTTATAAAATCCAGATTACAGACTATGGAGAGTTTTGAAGCAGTCTCTCTTAAAGAAAGGACTCCTGAACTTTCCTAGGTCTCCTCTTATTTCCCCTATGGATAGGTTTAAGAAATATATGGTGGACATTTTGAAATTTCTTTCAGATTCTTTGCTTCCTATCACCAGGGCTCAATATATACCAGCCACCACAGTTTCTGATGGTTTGGAGACTCAGGCTTGTGATGAAGGTGATCTTAATTTGACTTCTTTCTTGGAGTCTTTGCTGGAGGTGGTAATGCACAGGACCACTCTGGTGGTCACATTTGCTCATCAATCAGATCGTAATACCTTAATGAAACTTTCTTTTAGATACTAGATATGTTGTCTATGGGATCTAAAATATGAGTATTTCCTGATCCAGCTAGGGTTACACCGATGACACATAAGGCTTTCCTAGCCTATAGGCCTAGGTTTCAAACCTTGGGTGCCAATTTTGTATTATGTTTTCTTCATATATATTTAATTGTATTTCAAGGTAATCGATTTCAATTTTTTGATCCCAAACAACTAGATGACTTTTTGCAATATAAAGAGGAGGTGAATGTAACCGTTTAACTCATATGTTCACTGCTTAGGGTGGGCTGAGATATAATTTTGGTTAGCTGTCCTTTTGGATGGATTTTTTGTAATTTCTTTTCTCATTTTTTTTTTCTAAATCTTGGATCATATTTCCTAGTTAGTGGATGAAAAAAGTTGTAATTATTTCTAATGTTATATCAATTTTTCTTTTGATTATTTTCTCATTTATTTGTATCCCAATATTTTGGTGGTACTTGAATATTATAATATGTAAAGCTGAAATTGATACATGTACCACTCCACAGGATCCACTTCCCTCTCTATATGTTAAGAAATTTCTCACAACTTTTCTCCCTTTTATTCACACTATGGTTCAGGCTAGTTTATTAGAAGGTACAGTTCCATCATTATGGAAAATAGCTGCGGTGTTTCCCCAAATTAAAGATGCATCTAAATGTGTTTGTTGCCTCTGTTGAAAATTATCATCCTATTGCCAACTTACCATTCATAGCTAAGATTGTAGAGAATCTTGTTCATTGTTCATATGTTACTATCAGGCTCATTTTCGACAGAGAAGGACACCCATCTTTAGACACAAATCGGAAGATGGGCATCCTTCTCCCAGGGTCGTCCAAATCGATATAATCAAAACGCGATTTTGGACATCCCCAACTGCTTTCCAATGCAGGGACGGCCAAAGTTCAAGGCGGCGTATCGGAGGTGGGACTTGGGCATGCCTAACACATGGACGTCTTCGACCCATAATGGGGAAAAAAAAGTGCATCCCTGACGAGCACTTGGATGACTTTACCTGGTCCTGTTTTTCTTACAACCAAGGCACAAAAAGGTGCCCGAAATGACCAGATGACCACCGGAGAGAATCGGGGATGACCTCCCCTTACTCCCCCAGTGGTCACTAACCCCCTCCCACCCTTGAAAAACATCTTTAAAAATCTTTTCTGCCAGCCTCAAATGTCATACTCGGGTCCGTCACAGCAGTATGCAGATTCCTGGAACAGTTTTAGTGGGTACAGTGCACTTCAGGCAGGCGGACCCAGGCCCATCCCTCTCTACCTGTAACACTTGTGGTGGTAAATGTGAGCCCTCCAAAACCCACCAGAAACCCACTGTACCCACATCTAGGTGCCCCCCCCCTTCACCTGCAAGGGCTATGGTAGTGGTGTACAGTGGTGGGTATTGGGTTTTGGGGGGCTCAGCACACAAGGTAAGGGAGCTATGTACCTGGGAGCAATTTGTGAAGTCCACTGCAGTGCCCACTAGGGTGCCCGGTTGGTGTCCTGGCATGTCAGGGGGACCAGTGCACTATGAATGCTGGCTCCTCCCACAACCAAATGGCTTGGGCATCCCCTTCGATTATGCCCCTCTTTGTCTCATTAATCCATGCTTTTGAATGTGCTCAGTAATTTTGTTCTTTATAACCCCTCTTTTTTCTGCTGTAGTCTCTTAAAAGAGGGAGAAGGGATAAAGGAAAGCCACAAACACTGGTGCCTGCATGTAAATTCTGCACAGTATGTGGAGAATTCTGCTTAGGTAAGGAATTCTGCACAAATTCTTTGTTTCACAGAATTCCCCTAGAAGACAATTTAGTAAAGGGCCACTTTTGTTTACTCTCCCTGTCCTCTGTTTTCTTACCCACCTAGCAGTGTGGGGTGAGCTGAATAAGGTGTTGAACACAGCTCTGTTGTCTTGTGAAAGCAGTGTGATTTCACCCTCCCCCCTTTACATGCCCCCCCTCTATTTATTTATATTAAGGTTTGGATTTTTTTTCCCAATATTCTTTTGTGTGGCTGGAACCATGGAGATCAACGGCTTGAGAGAGGCTAAGAAACTACCAAAAGTATCTACCTCCTTGTTATCTTTTCTGAAAAGGAAGGTGAAAGTAATATCTGAAGGGCATTGCAACCCCCCCCCAACACACTTCTATAGATGGAGAGTTCACCTGCCCTGAGGGGATTCCATTGATTGAGTGGAAGATGTATATTCAAGGTTTTGTTCTTTTTATTGATACTGTGCAGCCCTTAAAGGTGCTGATCAATTGAGTTAACCTGTTTATGGAGGATAAGAACGTAGCTAGCCTTTTTCCAGAAAGCAACAGCCTGGAAACCAACAAAGAAATTGTGTAATGAAACAAGCAGATTTTTTTTTGTTGCAGTTTTTATAGAGTATAGGATAGAAGGCCATTTAGTATTATCAATAGCTGCCACCAGATTCAGACAAGATTTCATACCTTTGCATGTCAAGTTGTCATGGAACTGGAAGCCCTAGTCTGGCTAGTGTAATAATTGATGGCTGGGATTTTAGTAACTTTCATTTGTAGGACTTTTCCAACAGAAACAGCCTAAAAGAATGTGGGTCTGTAGTGGTGGAAGTAATTGACCTGTAGAAGGTATTTTAAAATGGAGAGTTCTTAAGTGCTTGCCAATAATGAACTAACATCTGATGAAATCATTTTAACTTCCTTGGGAGAAATTAACTTATGTTAGGAGTGCTGTGATACTTATGCATGTTCTGTACTTGCATTAACCATATAGCAGGGGTCAGTAGCGTTTTTATTGAAGGTGTGTGTGTTTCATACGCACCCCCTGTCAGACGTAGCCTCCTGCCCATGCTTTAAAATCATCTCTGCTCCAGTGTTCGCCATGGCAGTGGCAGCCACATTCATAGGCTGTCCACAGCCTGCACCAGGACTTCTTCTCTGAACCATCCCTCCCCTTCTGACACAACTTTCTGTTTTCTGAAGGGTAGTACAGTAAATACTGGTGCAGGCCGCAGGCAGCCTATGAGTGCTGCTGCCACTGCCCGGGCAAGGACTGGAACAGCGATGATTTTAAGGTACCTGTGTGGGGGGGGGGGGGGGGGGGGGGATGTGAAAGACACAACTCCGGTTAAAAATTCCTGGCTATGCCAATGGCAGAAGGCTCGGCAAATCCTGGGTGCCAGGTCACTATGGCGTTTAGAAATCATACTGAATGCCCAGCATTTTGTTCCCTCCTGAGATGATTTTTTTTTCCATTTCACCCCCATCAAGTTTGAGCCATCCAGTGAAGAACTCTCCTGCTGCTCTCAGGATGTCATCTTGAATTCTTGCACCACTTGGCTCAAGCTTGAGCTGTCATAGTGTACAGAGGAGGAACTGTTTCAACAGCAGCACAACATCAAGGGGGTGGAGGGAAATTAATTAGAAAAGGAGGGAGGAAGGAAAGGTGTGGAAAAAAGAGAAGGAAGGAAAAGGGAGGAAACAAAGGAAAGATTAGGAGGAGTAATTGAAAAGTTGGAAGAATAAAAAAAAGAGGAAAACTGGGGAGGAAAGAAGAAAAGGAAGAAAAATTGGAAGCAACAGCAACAAAACCATTAAAGGCAGTGGATTCAAGAAAAGAGGGAAGTGGAACCTACTCTTCCTGGAGCCTGCCTCCTGGGGGGGGGGGCGGACTAGGAAAGCTGAGACTGTGGAGGACGATTAAAGAGCACTGAGGGGATGAGAAGAATGGACTTGAAAGAGCTGGACTGAAATGGAATAATGCAAGGCTGAGAAAGAAAAGCCTGAGGGTGGACAGAGTGGTAGGAATAGGAGAGAAAAGGGCACCATGGTGAGAGTGGTAAGAAAGAAAGGGAGACTAATGGAGACCCTGCACTGAGGCTGATAACTGAACTAAAAAGCAAAAACCTCTGGCACTGCTATTAGGAGTTGCTGGCTTCTGACCATGCTATGTAGTGACACTAGGGAGCCTGTTTTACTATAGGGTCCTGTTCTGTTTCCATGGGAAAAGACACCTGTCTTAGATTGTTTTCAACACCTAGTACATGTACCCCAAAGGCTATGCGAGGTGACAGCAGGGGAGTATGCGGTGCTGTTAAGCGACATCTCTCCCTCTTGCTCCCTGCCCCTTTCTGCCCTGGGCACCTGTTCTGTAACTTACTGTACTGCTGACCATTGCCAGGCAGTTTGTGCAGCTAAAGAACATGATACGCTGACATTCATTGATGGCTGCTACTGGCTGCCCCTCAATTGTTCCATTCCCTCAGTTTCTCCACATCAGCAGATAGGAATATGCATCCAGAAAAGAAAAGTCTTTAAATCGAATTTAAACTATGGAAGGAACGTTTGAGAACGGAAAGATTGTGGCAATTTATTCCACTGTTCAGAGCCTTGCACTGAAAAAATACTCCTGGTATGCTCATATGTCTTGAAATGAGGGTATCAGCCTGTTTTGGAAGGATGAGCATAGTGATCTTGAAGTCAAATAGGGGATCAGCAAATGGGAAAAATACAAGGGCTCATCTGAAAGACAAATCTTAAAAACTAGTAGTAAAATCTTGTACATTATACAGTAAATTAATGGGAGCCAGTGTGCTTCTTGGAGAGGGGAGTAATATGATCATACTTATGAGGTACTTTGTCAAATGCCTTTTGAAAATCCAGATATACAATATCGACTGGCTCACCTTTATCCACTTGTTTAATCACCCCTTCAAAGAAATGTAGTAGATTGGTAAGGCAAGATTTCCGTTGACTAAATCCATGTTGGCTTTGTCTCATTAATCCATATTAATGTATATGATCTGTAATTTAGTTTTTTATAATAGTCTCTACCATTTTGCCTGGCACCAACTTCAGGCTCACCAGAAATTGGCATTACATTGAACACTCTCCAATATTCCGGTACCATGTTTGATTTTAACGATAGATGACATATTACAATAGCTCTGCAAGTTCATTTTTCAATTCTGTTAGTACTCTGGGATGTATACCATCCAGTCCAGGCAATTTGCTACTGTTTAAGTTGTCAGATTACCCCATTACATCTTCAGTGTTTACAGAGATTTGTTTGGAAAGGAGGCCTTGGGCAGGACCCATGCTACCTTGTTTGACATGGTAAGCTGGGAAGGCAAATACAAATATATTTACACCTCTAAACTTACACATTTACAGAAGAAATTAACTAAAATAAACCCCCACATTTACAGAAGAAATTAACTAAAATAAACCCCCAGTTTCAAACCAACTGACCTGAAAAGTAGAAATTTCTTCTTTCTTTCTTTCTTGAGTGGCCTTAGGCATTTCTGAGAGCATCATAACTTTCAAATTATAAAACAATGATTTTCTACAACAAAAAATACTTTAGTAGAAAAATCCAGTCTGAGGCTAAAACCAATCATGACATCTTCCTAAAAATCTTGATCCAAGACGTCAACAGTGTATGACAATTGAGATGGTTATAGATCTTCTTCCTTCCTTTTTTCTTAAAGAGCGGTAGGTTATAGGTCTGATGTATCATAGGACAAGCATTTTATGGATTTTTACATATTTAATGTATATACTTGCTGGCGCAACAAGCTTAAGTTCAGAAATGTTGCTTAAACAAATATTTTGGCTGCTAATCACATTTTCTATTGTCTGCACTTTATTATACAAAACAAAGTTTGCTCAAACATGGCAGGCGGCACTTTGACACTACTTTCATCTCACACTATGCACTCCATATATCAACACTTGACACCTTACCTGAGAAGAAGAGTGGAATGCATTATGGCTACAGCATTCAACTACTTATGTAAAAGCCATTTACAGTATTGTGCAATTATTTTCATGCATGCAGTTTACAGTATCAAGTGATTAAATACATGAATCAATCTTCTATCTAGAGCATTTTTGGGCAGGATGTCTAGCGTTTTGAGTCACACAACTCCAACAACTTCCACTTTACTGACGAAGCACCTGCCTGTGACATATAGCATAGAAATGCCAAGGCACTACCATCACTTCTTTGATGAGGGTTTCCTATAAAAGTACTTTCCCCCTCTTAACCGCTGACTCTTTTTTAGCCTCCTCATTCCGTCTAAATCTGAGGTTGGGACCTCCAACTTTCTGTTACTCTGGCACTGGCCCCCCTCTGTACAAGAAGGGGACTGCCCTTAGTCTTTCACATCATCCATGCCATTGCTAGCATGTGACAAAACAACTTCACCTTTGACCAGTGTTGAACCTTGCTTTGGTGTTAAAAACATACTATCAGGCTAGGACCCTCTGCCATAGACAGACACAACAACATCTCGCTTGTCACATTCTCCTCACCAGTCCTACTCATAGCTGTGGCCAATTCTCCAACTTGGGTAAACATAAAACTGCATATATATTTATATCCATTCGGAATGGCATCAAGAATTGAAGATTCTCTTCCATTATAGCAACCAGAACATTCTCTCCTGCATCATCAGCCAAACAACCTCAGATATATATTCATATCATATAAAAACCTGTACAACCTAGGTTTATTAAGCCCCTATTGTTGATTAGGCCCCTTTTTCTAATAAAGCCCCACTTGTGTGTCCCATTTTGACCATGTCATTCTTCCTGTTAGTTTAAAGCCTAGAGGAAGATCCATCTTCCTAAAGAGTGCAAGCCGTTGAGTGGTTGGAAGATCATTGTTAGATCCTATTATTTGAATCTGACTAACCATCGCACTAGTCAACCTGTGAACAAATCAGTATAATAGAAGCAACAGAAACTTAAGCGCCTGCTCATTAATTGATGTAACACAGGCTTGGCCAATAATCCCAGCTTGCATACCATGACACCAGAGTTATGACCACCTTTGAAATTATGAATATAGTCTACATCTATAACCTATGCAGGTACTAAGCTGAGAAGATGATTTCGCGGTTGAAGTCGTGGAGAGGCCCAACATTTGAAATTGTGGAGAACCGGTGCTGTAATTTCAGAATAACATGACAAAGATTAATGAAGTTTGTGACCCTGTTTTTCAATAAATGCCAGATATTATGTCAAAATGATAGTATCTTTCACATCCTGTTTTCTTCAAATGCCGGATATTATGTCAGAACAGTGGTTGCTTTCACGTCCTGTTTTCATCACATGCCATATATATAATAATAATTATAGACCTCACGAACCACGTAAACTACAGACTTCAGAATGGGCTCTTCCCCACGGATAAGGGAAACATCCTACTTACTCCGTTACCAAAAGATGTTAAGAAAAGCACAATGGACCTAACCAACTACCGCCCAGTAGCATCTATCCCACTTACAACTAAACTCATGGAAGGCATAGTGATGAAACAACTCACTGAATACCTAAATAAACACTCAATTTTGCACGACTCTCAATCAGGATTTCGATCAAATCACAGCACCGAAACTGTTTTAGTATCCGCAATGAACTCATTTAAACAAACAATTGCAACTGGTAACAACATACTGCTCCTACAATTCGACATGTCCAGTGCCTTTGACATGATCAGCCATGAAATACTATTACATATACTAGAATACTTCGGAATAGGAGGCACAGTTCTCAAATGGTTCAAAGGATTCCTGACCACACCAAGTAACAACGAACGCGGATAGATCAACCCCATGGACACCTGAATGTGGAGTTCCCCAAGGATCCCCTCTCTCGCCAACCTTATTCAACCTGATGATGATACCTTTAGCCAAATTTCTAGCCAATCAAAACCTCCACCCCCACATATATGCAGATGACGTCACAATCTACATCCCATTCAAACATGGTCTAAGTGAAATCACCAACGAGATCAACCAAAGTCTCCAAATAATGCACACCTGGGCAGATGCATTCCAACTAAAACTAAATGCAGAAAAAACACAATGCCTTGTACTCACATCACAACATAACACAAAACACTTCTCTACTATAACAACACCATACTGTTCTCTCCCGGTCTCAAAAAACTTAAAAATTCTTGGAGTCACCATTGATCAAAACCTCACTCTCAATGACCACGTGAAAAACATGACGAAAAAGATGTTCTACTCCATGTGGAAACTTTAAAAGAGTGAAACTTTTCTTCCCGAGATACATCTTCCGAACCCTGATACAGTCAATGGTAATAAGTCATCTGGACTACTGCATTGCACTATACGCAGGCTGCAGACTATCAAAAAACTACAAACTGCCCAGAATACAGCCGCCAGACTCATATTTGGAAAAACTAAATATGAAAGTGCAAAACCCTTGAGAGAGAAGCTTCACTGGCTCCCACTTAGAGAACGCATTACGTTCAAGATCTGTACGATTGTACACAAAATCATTCACACAGACGCCCCAATCTACAGGCTAAACCTTGTAGGCTTGCCTCCAAGAAACGCCACAAGATCATCCCGCAAATTTCTCGACCTGCACTTCCCCAGTTGTAAAGGACTAAAGTACAAGCAGATGCATGCGACCACATTCTCGTACTTGGGCACGCAAGTGTGGAATGCACTGCCTACAGACCTAAGAACAATCGGTGAAACAACTATCTTTCGCAAATCTCTTAAGACATATCTCTTCAGCAAGGCATACAATGAGAACTAATAGCCACAATAATCCACCCGACAATACACTCAATTAAGATAACTCATCTACTATAGCTACCTAAATTACTCCTCTCCTTCTTCTTTTACCCTCATTTAACCTCTACACAACATTAAATGTATATGTCACCTTGCAATGACAATGTTAACAAAACTATGTAAGCCACATTGAGCCTGCAAATAGGTGGGATAATGTGGGATACAAATGCAATAAAATAAAATAAAAAAATATAATGTCAGAAAACAGTTACTTTAATGTCATGCCTAGCGGAAAACTCAAACCTTCATTAATGTTGAGAAACAGTTGACACCCAAATCTGCCTAAGGCTAACAATTAATTAAAATGTAGCGGGATCTGTGGGCAACTGCATGGGACAGTTCTAGTAGACCCTTCATGACAGCAAACGTCTCTATAATTTTGACCTCAGCATGTCGGACATCTGCTTGAGTGAATGTGGATTGCAATTCCATATACAATATGATACCAACGATAGCTAGTTGTGCGCGGGTGCCCAGCGAGGATGATCTGGTAACTGAAGTTGTGGATAGCTGAAGCTGTATTTACCTGATGAGAACACTCCCCACCTGCATTCATCTCAATTGAAGCAGTCTGCATAAAGGCCTACTAGGGATTAGGACATGTGGGACCTACTTGCACAGCACAGGACAAGAGGATAGAATGTAACATACAAACACCAGAGCAGATGCATTGGAATGTCCAGAATGGTGTTATGTACATAATAGGATATGAATCATACATAAATATGACTCAAAATACTAACATCCAAGCAGATGTATTGCAATGCCCAGAATGGTATTAGGTGCAGATTAGGATATGGACCGTGCATAACAGGATATGAATCAATAGTCACAGTTGCGTGCAAAAGCATTTGTATGACCTGTACAGGCATACATTTGTGTCTTTCACACGCTATTTCATTTACCATGTTAGCAGTCGGCTCATTCACCCCAATAAGTGAAATTGACACCTATGTCTTTGATGGACCTGCAAGGAATCCGCAAATAAGTGAAATTGACACCTATGTCTTTGATGGAAATGTAAGATGGAGAACCAGCTGTGGGGAGCAGAATGTATACCCTTGACTGAAGACTGACAGCCATTATATACTAATGAAAGAGCTGCTGTTACACAAATTCAATGTGTGTTTCCTCAATGATTAGAACAAACTACAAACCGATTTATGTAAATGCCTCGGTGGGGAAATCCATCCTGACATAGAACCCGCTGTTCAGAGGATAACCTTGATGTGTAGTCTATCAATATATGATCTAAACTGGACACTGAATATCATTTAATACTAATGAACAACGTGCTAATACAGCTACTCCACACCTATTCCAGGCTTATTTTCCCTATAGCTACATCCAACCGCAACCAATTTATGCCCCTCTAGTGAGGGAATCCTGTCCTATGTCGTTTGCTAAGCCCACCAAAATGAAAATACCAGCTCAACCTAGGACCTGCCGACCAGAGGAAAAAGGCTGTAACTTTTGACGTGTAGTCCTGCAATGTAGATACTAAGCTGGATGCCGAAAGCAGTATTATCATAATGAAAAGCTGCTGAGCTGATGTAACTACACTACCTAAAGTATGTATTTCTGCAATAAAAACATTAGAATGCATACTGGTTTAAGTAACTAGGCACTGCTATAGGTGTGTCAACTCCTGTCCTTAATCCATTTGGTTCATAACCAAATACTCCGGGGAAACTGTAATAGGCAGTCCTTTAATATTTCTTCTGTGCTGTCCTGAAACTGAAGACAAGTGTAAGACTAGTGGGGAACTGTCTCCTTGATGTAAATGCACATCAACTACTTTATTGTGAACAATCAGTACCACATGCCTTTGAGCACTGCTTCCTTAATGTACTGTTTCCGTGAGGTAAATGCAATTAAACAATGTTCATGTATAGTTCAACCTGGAAAGCCCTATAGCGAAAGAGTGGAAATAGCTGATGGGGAGATCTTCCAGATCTAAATGTAATAGCAACTTGTTCATCCTTAGGGTTCTCAAGCTCCCTTGCCCTTTAGCTTTCAAATCCTGACGCAATGCAGTCAATAGGTCCATATGCATCTTTTACCTGAATACCCCGACAGGAGGCAATTTTTGTGGAGAATATAACTCCATTTATTGTCAGGGAAAATTGATGTCTTGGCGGAAATCCCTGAAGCCTGATGCCCAGTGCTGCTTGTCGGTTAGCAGACAGAATCGAAAGCTGGTTAGTGGCACTATTCTGATGGAGGGATACACTGTGATGTGAATGATATAGGTCACTTCAGCCAGTTAGGTTTTCCCCACTTTGAGTGCCAGGATGCTATAGGCATGGCAGATACTTGCCCTGCTCAGTAGGATTCTGCACATTCGTAAATACGCTGGCAAAGCAACTACGCTTGTTATTTAAAAGACAATACTCTAATATGCCTGGGATTTCAAAAGCATTATTCCTGCATTAAGTGCTCTAGGACTGACTTATATTCGTATTGCCTAGCCTACTTTCCCAACACTATTCGGCCCTTTATCAATCTTCTGGATCGTTTTGTAGGTTCTGGTTCTTTTACTGTTTCAAATTCACTGTCCCCTGCACTCCAACGGACTCGGGGGGGGGGGGGGGGGTTGCATTTTTTTAAAATCAAATGTTAATCAACAGTAGTAACTGCGAAAGGTCTCAGACTTTGTGTATGCAAAGCATCAAGAAACTTTAATATGGCCTGCTCAAGTTAGTAATAAGTTGGACAATCCTTCCATGCCTGGATGCGGGTGGCACACTCCCTTTAAGTGCACCCGTATACTGAGGGGGGGCTGCATGTCACCTCCCCGGTGCCCCTCCCGCTTATCCACATGTTTAAGGCAAACAAAAAGTCAGTCATCTGCCAGCATGGGGCAGTTGGTCATCAAACTCTTTGGGATATAGATCTTTGTACTGACTGGTGATACTAGGCTGCCTTCGATGCCGCTTGAGGCCTCTGGCCATCATGTAAAGACAATGCTGACTCCCCATCAGAGGCATGAAGAGGCCAGACAGGACCAGAACACATGCAGGGAAAATGGCATCACCTGTACATCCCGCACATCACACGCCTCCTGACTCCCCAATTCTCCAACTCTTATGCCAAGCGGCCTGTCTGCAAAGACCGTGTATGCCTGTGCCGCAGACACGGGCAGGCACCATGCGCATAGTGCATAGGCATGCCGCTCCTACCTGCACATAAACCACAACAGACCTGTTGTCGTCTCGCCCTTCAAAAACCCCAAGATGGACTTGGACAGGCCTATGAGCTGCCGGTGCAAAGAGTATGCTGCTCCAACCCGCAAACAAACCGCCACTGACCCGTTGTCAACCCACCCCTCAAATACCTAGAGACAGACGTGGATAGGCACATGTGCTGCCAATGCAAGGCATGCCACTCCAACATTCACGCAAATCACAACAGGCCCATGTTGTTGAACCAAAATGGCTGTCACCTTTAAAATAATGTCCTTGTCTGTAGCACCACTCAATAGCGGACCACAGAGCTTCGAAGCCCTCACTTCAACCCACATGGCCAGCCCTCACTCCAAAAACTTTGCTGTTGCCTGTAGCTCTGACCAACGGTGTGCAGATCGCACAGCTCTGGGCTCTAATGCCACCACAAGGCCTGTCCCCCCGCTGGTGCCCTCGCACAATAAAAACGTCCTCGTGCTGAAAACAAATGCAACTCGCAGCTCGTGATACTGAAAAAGGCTGTGCGCGCACGTATCGGCTGGACAACGTCGCTGTAGCAATCCTGGAAATCTGGTACAGCCCCCACCCAAGGTTAGGCGTGGATGGCGCTGGACCTCTATGGCCCCCAAACTGACACTCGCTGTCGATGAACAGATCACGCTTTTCTCCCGAACCTGAACTTACCCCAGACCCGAAGAATTTTGCCTGAACTGCTCACCTCCCGATGCGCAAGCAGGCATTTGCTATTGCAAGAAGTGCAAAGGAATGAGACGGGAGGCACACAGCCAAGCTAGGAAGATCACAGAACCTTGGGACAAAGGAGGTGAGTAACCCAATTTTCAGTTCGCCTTTGCAATGATACACAAATGTCCCCGAACATGACATAGATTAACTACTACTACTAGTTCGTATCATTTCTATAGCGCTACTAGTCATAAGCACTGCTGTACACCGAACATGTAAGGGACAGAGAGTAACCTGCAGCCCACAGATGCAGCCTAGGCAGGAAGCAAAATTAAGGAGGGGGGGCATAAGCAGAGAGAAAAAGGTATTGAGCTATTGATGCAGTAGGCAAAAATGACGCTTGCACCCTTGTAAACACACCTCTCACTGCCTTCAGTGGCCACCCCTTTTTCCTACCCCTTGGACTTCCCCTCTTGTTACCTGCATCCACCCCTCCCTCCTGCCCTTTACTACCTCCCCTTTTCCTATCCCCGATCTAAACTGCCTGAACCTACTTATGAGCCCCCCTTCCCTCGGCCCCATTTTTGCCGTGCTGTGCCATTTGTGTGTCTGACCTGCCAATGTGTCTAGGTCAGCTTTCTTTACTTAAAAAACTATTGCTCTTTTGATTTAATTTGATCTTGTGATCCATAACAGCTGCAATCAATTTTATGTTAATGACAGACATACAAAGCTCTCCTTTTTGTACACATAAGTATTTCTAAAGAAGCACAACATTTGAACTGCAAGAAATCTTAGTGATGTGCCATTTGAGCATTAAAGCTATTGTGTGCTCTATCAGAGAACTTTTACCACAAACTGTTTTGAAACATTAAGATTTCAGACATGTATATTTGGCAAATCATTTCATCTTGTATACTCCCCAGCAGAATATCTTAGAACAGTTTTTTTCCAAGCTTTTCTCCAATTAGACCACTTTTTAGCAGCTGAAAATTCATGTGATCTCACATGTTAACAAAAGCAAATTCTTTCTCAAACAAATTACTAAGTAGTACATTCAATGTGATTCTAAAGAATCCGTAAAATATAAACTTGTAATTAATATCTGATTTACTGACCACACCCGAGACAGACAGAGACTATAACTATAAGGGTAATGAGTGGCTGATGGTTGGGGATGTCTGCAAATGTGTGATTAGGGGTCTTTTCTCTGAGGATTAGCAGGCCAGTTATATTCTCACATTTGGGTGATGTCATCTGATAGAGCCCTGTGTGTACACTGACTAGCGAGATGATTGTAGAAAATTCTAGAAGCATCTCACTGTGCATGTGCCTTCCTACCTGATGTTCAAGCGTGGGTCCCTCAGTTGTTGCTTTTCCCTTCCCGTGCAGGTATTTTTCTCTTTCCCCCATTCTTTTAAAGTTAGTCTTATTTAAATTAATGAATTAATTTTTAATGGGTTTTTTTTTGGCTTCTCAAGTTCCTTTTCCTTTTTGCGAGTTGCTAGGCCTGCTTAGGCCGGAGCACCAACCTCAGTTTGAACACTGCCCCTTTTTACAGTTGACAATTGAGGTGTTTAATTTGACTATGATTCTTTTTTCAGTGTCTAAGAAGATTCCCCTATTAGCTTCAAAAGGTGCGCACAATTTAATCGGGTGATTTCCGTGACAGACCTGTACTCTTGGAGCATCAGGTGTCTTGGGCTTGACCATGAGCTTAACTCTTGTTCTCTCTATTTGCAAATACAGTTGAGGACACAGAGGGCACATCAGGTCTAGCAAGAGACCTTTTTGGTTCCTTGAAGGTCAATCCATTAACAATGGCACCATAAGCATCGACCTCGATGGCTATTCAGTCTTTGTTTACCACTGGGAGTGCACCAACATCAAGGAGATCTCCACTTTTCTCAACAATAGGCGCTAAAAGTTAGTCCTGAGACCGGTCAGCATCAGACCTGAAACTGAGGATGTGTACAGGTTCGATGATGTCCTCATTGGCACTGAATGACCGCGATGCTGACCATCAGGGGAAGCCCAAGAAGCATACGCTTCGGTCCTCTTCGACCTGTTTGGTAGAGGTGCAGGTGCGCAAGTCTCTGAGCAGCCAGGTTCCTGCTTCTGGTTCAGCACCAACTCCTTCACAGGCTACCTCTGTCCCTGCTCCCCCGCCTTTGCTGATGCCTTCCTTCAATGAGCGATCACGAGCCATGCTCAGAGGAGCTGCTGCAGATAACTGCAGTTGCACTCTGCTCAGGCATCAGGGGTGCTTGCGCCAACTGAGGATCAGCCCCAGATTGTTTTCTGAGGCTGCTACCATGCCTGTGAAGAGATTCTCAGCGCCAGCATCTCAAAGGGTGTTGACATTGACCCATACAATACCGCTGTTGACATAGGGGGAGGAAGCTTCCCTGGAGTCTGAGGGTAGGGCTGCACCTCGGCACACTATGGGGTGTGGATGTGGTTCCACTCAGCTGAGGCAGACACAGACTCAGTCCAGTTTGAGTACGGTGAGGAGTTTGAATGGGGCCGCACATGGGACTCAGAAGAAGACCCTCATTATTTCTTGGAGGAGAAGTCTTATGTGGTCCCTTCTGATCCCTTTCAAGAGAGACGTAAATCTCTATTTGAAGGTCTCTCTCCACCGGTTTTGTCAAGGAGATGGCTTCAGCCATCACACTTAAGATTGAGACAGAGGAGGTGCCATGGCACCCTATCCTTAAAGATGCACTGATGAAGACCTGGGAAATTGTACAGCGCTGCGTAACCCTAGTAATCTCCCCTCTCATTGCAGGTCGCAACTAAGAAGGTGTCGTATCCAGAAGGCTCCTGGATTTGAGAAGGCACATTTGTCTCACCAGTCTCTGGTTGTCAAAATCCACCCTCAGCTAGGAGCTCCAAGACTCATGCCTTGGCTCCCCCAGGTAGAGAGGCTCAGACACTAGACTCATTTGGGAGGAAGGTTTATCAGACCTCGATGCTTATTGCCCACATCCAGTCCTACCAGCTCTACACAAGCCTTTACTTGAAATCTTTACTACATAGTACGCTTAGTCTTGCGGATTCTCTCCCTCAGGAGCAGGCCACAGATCTTTGCCAGTTGACCAGTAAGCAGCTGGAATGTAGAAAGTTTCTAGCCAGGGGCACTTATGATTCTTTTGATATTACATCCAGACTCTCCGCAGTGGGTGTGGGGATGAGGAGACTCTCATGGCTGCATGTCTCTGATCTAGAGTCAGCAGTTCAGGAGAGGTTGGCAGATGTACCCTGCTGAAGAGACTATCTTTTTGGGGACAAGGTGGAGGAGGTCACTGACCTCATAAAGAAACATATGAATAACAGCCAGTCCCTGTCTCAGCAACCTGTAGCTGCAACCTCCTCTTCTAGGAGGTTTTTGAGTTGGCCTCAGCAGTGACCCTACTGCTCTCAAAGGTGTAGGTTTCCACCACCTTCTCGCTTTGCCTGGCAGCCCCAGGCCCAACGTTGTTGGCCTTGTCAGTCCTGTCCTCAGAAGCCCCAGCTAGCTCCCCAGTCAAAGCAAGGGACGAGCTTTTGACTGGTTCCTGTAAGGCATAGCCGCAGTTCAAGTAACCTTCCTCATGGCTTACCGGTAGGGGGAAGGTTAATTTTTTTTCCATCAAAGATGGCCCCTTGTAAATCAGAAATTTTGAATATTACTGTTGGGCAAGAGGACAAACTTTGACTTCAGAGCCATTTCCCTTTTCAGTGGGCCACCAAATCCATATGCAATTTTGGAATAAATCTCAAAGTGGAAAGGGAGGAATCTGTATGAAGCCAACTACCTGTCGCTGCTACAGACTCTTTGGGCAGATTTAGATCATTGGGAGAACTTGCATATTTCTTGGTTAGGTTGGGTGTAGGGGCTTAAAATACTGGTGCACCCTAAATTGTACCTTTTTACTGCTCTCCCGATATCTCTACTTGCTCAGTTTTTTCACACCCTCTCCCATAGGTTTTCTGTATGTTTGTCAACATAAGCCCCCAAAGGTGAAGAAATCGGTTATGTATTAGCCTAAGGGGAAAAGGGGGATGGCAGTCCCACATTTCCAGTGCTACTACCAGGTGGTCTAGTTAAAATCTTTTTTGACCTGGTGTAAAGAGAGCCACAAGAGTTGAGTTCAGGCAGAATGGAGCCCTTTTCCAGCTGGGGTGTGCACATTAATTCCTTGGCTGCATCTATTGGAGTTTCAGGCTCTCGCAGGGCTTGCTAATCCTTATTTGAAGCTTATTCTAGACTCTTGGAACTGGTCCTATTCACATCTTTTGAAAGGTAGACTTTATGTTCAGGCCATCCAGTCTCCGTGGTGTCTGGCTTTCCCCTGGGCTGCACAGATCCTAGAAATAGGGCTTGGAAGTCAGGAGGGTTAGCCCAATTGGGACAGTTGGTGGAGGATGACCAGGTGATTCCTTTTTCCGAGTTGGAGAAGGAATTTGGGTTGGGTCCTCAAGATGTCTTTTCCTATTGCCAAGTCTCTGACTTTCTTCAACAAAGGGCACTCCTAGAATTAAAGCAAGAGGAGATGGAGGAAATGACATCATCGGAGCAATGGCAGCTTCCACACCCTGTTGTCATTAGCTATCATTAGCAACGCAGCTGAATAACTATGATTTGTCTGAACAGTTTCAGCAACGTGCAAATGGACCAGGAGGATGGCAGGCAGAAAAGGAAAGCTTAATCTAAAGGCATTCGCGTACCAGCCAGCAGAACTGAGTGCCGTGATGATAGCAAAGATGGTGCCGACATTTGCGGAGCCTGAGAGTGAAAAGGAGATTTCTGAGGAAGCTCTTGATTGCGCCCGCGAGGAGCAACCAGTTAGCCGGGCAGAGCTCCATACATGGATTACAGATTTGAAAGCCACGCTTGTGAGGGTGCAACAGGAGCTCTACAAGGATGTAGACTGCTTGTGTCGCTCGGTGGAAGACATGAGCCACCGACTTAATGACTTCAACGAGCGGGTGGTCGACCACGAGGGTGACACAGTGGAGCTTCAGAAACAATGTGCTACTCTGGAACATGAAGAACTGCTTTCTTGCATTGAAGACAGTGAAAACCGAGCATGCCACAATATCCTGAGGGCATGAGGAGTGCCGGAGGCTCCAGGTGAGCAGTCTGCTGATATGATCATGCAGGCTCTGCAGAGCTACCGGCAATATATTTTGAAAGGGTGCTTCGAGCTTTGGGTCCCAAAACAGCAGACTGCCCAAGAGACTTGGTAGCTTGCTTCTTGCGCTTCTCGGTGAAGGAGTGCTTACTTCTTGCCGCCCAACATGTTGAGATATTCTTTGGGAGAATGCCAAACTGGAAATATTTGCTGATATGTCCGCCATAACTCTTCGCAAAAGGCGGGCCTTCAGAGAAGTCACCAAGTGCCTTACAATGCTGCTACAGATGACACTATCCTTTTGCTCTTTCTTTTTTGCTTCATCATCATCTGCACAGTCACTACACAGCAGGAAGCAGGGACGGTGCTTTCGGAGGCCCAACTCTGGCAACCATCTGAGGGGAGAGCAAATATTGAAGCAGCAGTGGTGTGTCCAGGCTCTGTGGCACACGCTGGTGAAGGGGAGATCCTAAAACCAAGTATCTCCAAAGGTACTCTGGTCCATCCACTGGAGACCTGGCAGACCCGCCATGATTTTGTTTAATGAGTGACTTATACTTTGTGTTCATATAGAACATAGATGCCTCTGCTCTAGTTCTAATATTTTTCAGGTATATTGTAGATTACAGAATGTGTTTGGATATCTTGCATTTCTAACGGTTGAATGTATGTAGCAGCAATTCCTGTTTATTCGGCAGGTTTATGATGTTTTGAGTTTGGGGGGGACTCCAGGAAAATCGCTCCTTCTAGGTCTACTAATTATGGGCCTCTTACAGTGTTCTGTGATGGGGGGAGGGGTTAGGGGGGTTGGGAGGAGAGGATGTTAATTGGGGTGGGGGGGGGAATTGTACTGTTTGATATCATTTTGCTGGTCAACGTCTGCATGGCAATTTATGCTTCTCTTTTGCATGTTGAGTGCTACATGTGTCATATTATTTAATTTTTAACTTATGGGTTCTCCTAGTTCTTTAATTTTACATATGTTAAATGTACGCTGCCTTAATATACCCCATAAGCGACAACTGTTTTTCAAATAAGTTAAGCGCTTGCGTGTAGGCGTGGGCTTTATACAAGAAACTCACTTTTAAGCATACTTTTGGCATAAACAGGTACTTGTAGAGGAAATCTCCACCCTTCTACAGGCCAATGCGGTCGAACCCATATCACCAGGGGAAGAAGTGTATTCCAGGTACCTCCTTGCACCCAAAAAGATGGAGGGATATTGTCCCATTCTAGAGCTAAGGGCCCTGAACAAATTCCTTTGTATTTTGCTTTTTAGTTTTGACCAAATGTGATGCCAGCATGCTGGTAGAATTTACATAGGGGATTTCTTTATGGGGTGTTTGTGTGCTTTTTAAACCTTAGAGCTATTTCACACAATTTCCAAAGGACTTTTTCCAGGTTAAAATACTGTGGCTTGGTAGCAAGTTTTTGTCATTTTAAATATATTCCTTGTAGAAAATAAGGCGGAGTTCAGCAATCAATCCCTTTTAGAGTGTTATATGTTTCACCTGACAAGTAAGCCCTCTATTGATTAGCCATTACTTTGTTAGATAATCTTGTGTCATTGAATCCATTGTAAAAATTAGACTGTCTAAGATGTTTTACCCTAGCAGCAATGTGAAAATTGAAAACTTGTTCAGAATTACAGTATGCTTCAGATGTGATGGTTGTTTTCAGCAAATAGGCATCCGTTAACTCTGTTATCATACTTGGAGTTCTTTAGCATGTATTTGAAGTGAGCATACAAATGGAATGCTACCTGCTTTTAGTGGATGATAATGCCATTATTTACCAAAATACTATAGTACTTTTTTAAAAATGCATGTTTAGAGTTTTGTCATCTTTACATATGAGCCCCTGAGAACAAAAGTGGACCAAGCCCAGTTTGTTACAATGGGAGATATTAAAGTAAAAGAACAAGCAATGCCTGATTCGGCTTTAATGTATGTAGATATAGACATGGCCCAAATCTTTTCTAAGTCTTTAGGCAATACAGGCGATGAATCAATGCATAGCTGAAATAATGTAAAAAGTGGATATGGCCCACTTTTGCTGCAAAAGGCTCATATTTTCCTGAATTTCTGAAATTCATAGTTAAGCTTTGACTCCAAAGATAGTATGGGGCTAATTCTATTTATTTTAATTCTTTATTCAATTTAAACATATTATACAAGAAAACATCTTGATGGAAAAGCATCATAAAAATAAGGATAATCATATTACAGAAAAATGAAAAAAAAAAAAAACATTTTTCCTTTAAATAGGCAATGATACTCAAGTCCATAATTTAGAATGCAAGATTTAGGAATTCAGGGAGTAAATCATGTAAAAATACAAAAAGAAAAATATATAACTAAGGAATCACATTATTCTTACTAAGTGGAGTTAATATAATTATATTTTAACGCTTATCCCTAGTCAACGATGCTATCAGGGCTGTCAGATGTGAAGGTTCTGTAAAGACATATTTCTTCTCAACAAGTCTTATTATGCACTTGCAGGGGTATCTTAAAAAAAAGGTGCCCCCCAAGTGCAGTACTTCAGACTTAAGGAGTAAAAATTGTTTCCTTCGTCTACGTGTCTCCTTGGAGACATCAGGAAATAATAATACTTTAAAACCCAAAAAGGGTTTATCTTTATTTCGGAAAAATAGACGAAAGATCCAACCTTTATCGGGTAATAATGCAGTGGTTGCGACCAAAGTCGCCGCCACTGCTAATTCAGTGTCAGAAGTCTCAAGCAAACGGGATACATCTAATGGGTTTTCCAAATTTTGATTCGGTTCCTTTCCTGGTATATAATATGCTAAGGTAAATAGAGGCAAATTATGTTCTGGTATATTCAGGATTTCTCGCATATATCGTTTTAACATATCAAGAGGAGTAACAGTCATAATCCTAGGAAAGTTAACAAATCTTAGATTATGATTTTTGGTGTAATTGTCAAACATTTCAGTTTTTCTCCTAAGATTTGTTAAATCATTTGTCATCAACATTTATACTGATTCCAGTTTCATAACTCTTTGTTCCATTTTCTCTCCTTTATCTTCAATAAGTTTAGTCTTTTCCTCTATCTCTTGTACAGCAGTTTCCAATAAATTTACTTTAGGTACAGTCTCATTAATTTGCTTCAAAAAAGTCTGTCCCAGGTTAGAAACCAAATCCCATAAAGCGTCAAGTGTAACCTCTTTTGGCTTGACTACTAACTCAACTGGAATCGCAAACCTTTCAGAAGACTTCACAGGTGGCTTATCCTGACCCTCGGTTCCTGCCTCCTCAGTTCGTGGCGGTCTCACAGGCTCAAGGCCCTCCATTCCTCTCTCTGTTAGAAACGAACCTTCAACTCGGCGTTCTTCCGGGTCAATAATACCCTCGCGGGGAGACCCCGTCGAGTCATCGAGAAAGGAGCTAGCTCCAACCGGCTGAGGAGGTGGGGTGCGCATAGCGGGGCTCAGCGTGGTCTCAAAGCCAGGGGAAGTCGATTCTCCCAAAACGCCGACGCTCCCTTCTGGCAGCATTCCGCTATCCAAATTAACCCTCTGCGGTCTCAAGAATCTCTCAATAGATCCAGGTAAAGAAGGAGTCAACGGCGAGACTCTAGCCGCTATCTTCCCTCTGCGCTTCGGCATTGTATATCGGAGGTGAGAATCGCAGCAACTTAGTAAGATGCGGCCATCTTGGAATGGGGCTAATTCTATAAGGAGCCACCTAGTTTTAGATGGCAAGAACACATATAAACACTGTGGTATTCTAGACATTAACACATATAAGTGGATGAGTTAAGCAGGTATTTCCAGAATACAGCTTAGGCAGAATTTTACAGTTACTCACATAAATGTTTGCACGTATGTTATAGAATAATACCCATACTTTGCTTCTCATTTTATATAAGTAAATATATACGCTTGTTAGGAAGTAAGACTAGTGCCGGGAAGCCTTCCATAGTCTGTGCCCTGAATATGGCAAGACAGATCTGGATGAGCTGAAGTGGGCTTTGACAGCAAGTAGTTGGGAGTGAAGGCCAGTGCTTGTTGGACTTTTAAGAGGGGAATTTATCAAGCAGCCTTAGGGCCATAAATCACGTTAGCGCGACTTAAACAGCTCTAACACCACTTGACCAAATATACCACGGCAATATTTAAGTTGCCATGGGCTAATGATTAATATGCAAGTATGCTCACTACTTGTGGTAATACACCACAGGTCAACTTAGGGCCCAAAAATCCTAATAATCTTGGGTTAGTTCACTGTCTGGGAGCATAGGGCTGCAAAACCACGTCCTGATGTGCCCAGGACATTGGAACAGGGTCTCCTACTTCTTTGTCTTAAGGCCCCCTGACACAAGTACAAGCCCCCAAGCCTCCCACCTTATATATAGCCCCTGCCCATTCAAAGGGCTACTTTAGCATAATTGCTGAGCTGGGGGAAGTCCTCTGGGTGTCTTCCGGGCCAAAGAGGGCAGGAGTGATACCCAGTGGTTCAGTCCGCTGCTGCTGCTGCTGTATCCAAAATGGCACCCCTAGTGGTGGTCACACTAGCAGTAATATCGTACTTCTGCTGCTAGGGGTCATATGTCCTAGGTGGGGTTTTTTTGTTGTTTTTTTGGCACTGAAATTTTTAGACGTGATATATAGAATCTAGTTCTTGACCCCTAGCGGTAGTCACCATGTTGGGTACTGCGCTGGACTGAACAGGAGCGGACTGGGCATCACTCCAGCCCAGAGGACCTTCAAAGATCCCCAGGACCCTCCTGAATCCCCTCTCCCTGAACCACCAATGATGCCAAGGTATCCCTTGGAGGGTGCAAAGGCTACCTTTAAGTTGGGAGGGTAGGGGCTTGTATTAGTTAGGGGAGGTTCTTTGGTGGTGGTGGTGGGGAGCTCCTGCTTGTCTTCATCTTAATTATTCAGTGTTGTTTTGCTCTTTGTATTGTCATTCTTCTCATGTCCTGTTGCTTGTTTATATTGAACATCAAATAAAAAAAAAAAAAGAATATTAGCAAATAAAGGACCTCTTTTATCAAACTGCACCTGTAATCCCTGGTCCGGTAAAGCCAACAAAGCCCATTCACATTGAATGTGTTTTGTCGGCATTGCTGCACGGGGAACCTCTAGTGTGGTTTACTAAGAGGCCCAAAATGTTAATATCAACATTGTTGGATTGTTTGCTTAATCAGGAATTCACTATGAATTTGCTGCAGAAAAAATACAAAACCACTCTTCCAAGATTGTATCATATATAACTTCTTTTCTGTGGCTGGCATTGTGGCAAATTGCCGACTAACCCATTTGTGATGCCAGTATTGAATCATAAAGAAGTGTAACCTGATTGGCAAATTGGATGGGCTGTACAAGTGTTTGCCTGTCATCATTTACAAAGTTACTCTATTTTAAGGTAAGGGTTGAACACTGTGCTTATCAGTACATCATGCCAGATACGAGTTAAAATCTCTTGTCTGATAGGTTTAGACATGATAGAGGTGCTGCATTCACAGGCAGGTGCTCGGAAGCAAATTCGGACGCTAGAGACCATTAGCTAGCTCCAGACTTTCACCTGCATTTGCTGCTGGACTAGCACCGGCATTTGCTACCACAAACGTTCAGAACTGGCGAGCGCATGAAATAACAAACTTGACGGCTCTGAATACAAATTGCATGCAAATGAGTCTCCTGCATTCCTCCCTAATACTCAGTGGGCAGCACGCCAAACAAGGGCACTGCTTCTGCAGCAAACCCTACGCCAGCTCGAAGCTGGCATTAAGGTTTGCCAAGCAGGGGAGGAATGGGGGAGACTGGCTGAAATAACCCTGGTGATCCAGTGGAACCCAGACTGCCATATATGTAAAGGCCTGGAGGTCCAGTGGACCCCCCAGACCCTTCAACCCCCCCCAACATAACACCTCTGAAGGTCCAGTGGACCTCAGATTCCCCCCCTCCCCTCCCAATCCACCGAAAATATTGTTCTGGTACAGTGAGATTCTCGATGTAACCCCCTTCCCTAACCCCCCCCCCCCCCCCCAAGCCACCTAAAATATCCTAGCGGGATCCTCGATGTGACTCAACCCACTCCCCTCATACCTTAAAGTAGTATTAGGAGAAGACACTAGCACTCCCTTTCTGCTCTCCGGGTACCACCTAAAAATGGTGGTACCCTGCCTAGTGCATCCTGGAATGTGTGTTGGGCTGGGTGCTGCCATTTTGAGGTGGCACCTGGAAAGGAGCGAGGGAGTGCTAGTGCCTCCTCCTCCTACTTTAAGGTATGATGCGAGGGGTTCATGTGAAGTGTCCCACTGGACCACCAGCTTATTTTTGGTGACTGAGGGGGGAGTCACATCAAAGGTCCCACTGAACTACCAAGATATATTCGGGGAGTGAGTGGAGGGTAATGTGCTTTGGGAGTAGGTGAGAGGTCCACAAGGCCTCATGTTTGGCAGGGTGTGTTATGTGTTTTGGGGGGGGGGGGGGGGGTGGTGAGTGGTCTGGGGATCCACTGGACCTCCAGGCCCTTGTTTTAATGGGGTGGCGGACCTGGAGGTCTTTAGGCTTGACAGGTCCGGGAGAAAAGCCCAAACCTGTGAAACCTCTACAGGACTGTACATGGGCTCTTGAGCGCATGCCCAGGCACAATCTGCCTGCTTTACTTCCTCATGCGCAAAACTAATAGCGTGCATATTATTTGCATACTATTAGCTTTAAGCATAAGGACATTGTTTTTGTGCAGTGTTGTAGCGCTAAGCTCAGGCGCTGGAGTTTTGAGTATCAGGGCAACAGGCTACATGGTTGGAGGCAGGTGATGGTTGGGTGTCAGTGGCTGATAAAAAGAGGAGGAGCCAGTGCCGTAGCGAGGATGCCTGACACACGGGGCGGGTCGCCGCTGCGCACCCCCCCCCCCCCCCCCCCCGTGTGCAGGGCACGGCGCGCCCCCCCCCCCCCCCGAAATGCACCCTCCCCCCCCGAAACGCACCTTTACCTTGCAACGGAAGGCAGGCGGGAGGGCCGATCCGCCCCCAGTGCACGTCACTGGGAGCTGCGTTGGCTCTGCTGCTTCCCTGCTTTCTCTGCCCCGGAACAGGAAGTAACCTGTTCCGGGGCAGAAAGAGCAGGGAACCAGCGAGCCGACACCCCCCCCCCCCCCCCAGTGGCGTGCACCCGGGGCGGACCGCCCCACCGCCCCCTCCCTTCCTACGCCACTGGGAGGAGCTGAGGTTCAGTCTAAGAAGAGACTTCCAATCTCACCTGTGATCAGTGAATAGTGTGTATGGGTGGAGAAAACTGGGAAATAAAAAAAAAAAAGCCAGGCGATGTTAACACAGTATTTGGCACTTGTATTGGTTGGGGAAAATATTTTGAACCTGTTCAAGAAACTGATTTTATTGTCTTGTTTTTAAAATAACATCTTTTAGATTATAGTTCTTTATTTCATAGGAATATAGTACACAGTTGTAAAACTAATTTTGTAATTCATGTATTTGCCTTTGTCCAAAGAGCTGTATACGCATAATTTATAGTTGTGAAGAACATTTATTACCATATCTGTAAAAATCTTTTAAGGAAGAACTACCTTTTTGATAGAAAAAAATAAAGTCAGTTTTATTTTAAATTTTCGATATTACATTTTGGGGGTAACAATGTGCAAATAATGCATCTTAGAATATGTTGTTACTAAATTACCTTGAAAACACATGAAATAGGAGTGCCATTTTTTCTTAACCTAAATGTCATCTGCTATTTATATTTTCACTTATAAGCTGAGATTTTTCCCCTAATTTATTTCATTTAATTACCACTACCTTTTTTTTTTTTTACTGAATCAGCAGATCTATCTCTCCTTAGTGTGTCATTAGCCATGAAGGCCCGGAGCACACTGCACTCTACAGATCTTCAGTTCAGTGTCTGGATTGTGTTATTGCAAGTTGTCTCAGTGAGTGAGCAGCAGCAGGAAGCTTTATGTACTTGTATATTTGCTGCAGTATGCTCTAGGTGTTCTGTGGACCTGCTCTTGATGTCCTGATGAACAGTAGCTATCCTGCCCACCAAGGTGAGAATCTTGGTGGTTTCTGCTGCTGATCTACCCCACTGGTCTTCTCTTTATTATATCCCATCACTGGTGTGCTGTCCCTGTGAGATGCCAAATGATGCTTTTCTTTGCTTACGCATGGCTCAGTGGTTATATTAAGACCAGCAGGGTCATACTGGGAACTTAGTTTAAATGCTGCTGTTTATGGCATGGTATTTGTCTCTTATACCTGTACCCTTTGAAATAGCCATGTTTTACTTGTCATTTTTGATCATATTGCTTCCTTTAGACTGTAAACCTGTGCTGTTCTTTCAACTCACTTATACAAAACTAGTAAAAAAGGCCCGTTTCAGACAGAAATGAAACGGGCGCTAGCAAGGTTTTCCTTGGAGTGTGTATGTTTGAGAGACTGTATGTGAGAGTGACTGTGTGAGAGAAAGAGAGAGTGACTGTGTGAGAGAAAGAGAGAGTGAGTGTGTGTGTGAGAATGAGAGTGGGTGCAAGTGCGTATGTGAGACACAGTGCGTGTGAGAGTGTTTCACACAGATACAGTGTGTGTGTGAGAGAGAGTGTGTGTGAGAAACAGACTCTCTGTGAGACCGAGTGTATGAGACCAAGAGAGTGTGTGAGTGACTGTGTGACACATAGAGTGAATGTGATACAGTGTGAGAGAAAGAGAGTGTGTGAGAGAGAGTGTGTGTGTGTGACAGAGAGACCCCCCTCTCTGGTGTCAGGCCACCCTCCCTCTCTTTCTCCGGTGTCAGACCCCCTCCCTCTCTTTCTGTGGTGTCAGGCCCCCTCCCTTTCTTTCTGTGGTGTCAGGCCCCCCTCCCTTTCACTCTCTGGTATCAGACCCCCCCCCCTCCCTCCCTCTCTCTCTCCCCCTCTGGTGTCAGTCACCCCCCCTCTCTCTCTCCCTCTACTGTGCAGGACGCTGAGCTCAGGCTGTGCTTCAAGGAACTGACCAATCCTATTTAATAGAATGCACCTCCAACATTCTGAAGCCGAGAAACCTCGTGTGGTTGGTCACTTCTGCAGAAGGATACAGAGAGCATGGACGCTTCAGGCTTATCTTTCTCGGCTTCAGAATGTTGGAGGTGCTTTTTATTATATAGGATAAGAGATGCTGTTGCTGTTGGACAAAGTGTTTTCTTATATGGACATCAAATGTAAATCCTTCAAAATTACATTTTTAGTTTGATTGCACAAATGCTGTTGTGTTCTGCAATGTATGTTATTACAGCCTAAGTGACTGGAAAATTTATATTAACAAAGAAAAAATATATCAGAGGTTTTTGTGAGCTAATCTAATCCTTCTCCAGGATCAATTATAGTTCAGATAAAATGTTTTAATCCAGTCATAAATATTATACAATTTGTTTGTATACAAAATAAACAATTGAAGAGAATGGAATTATGATGTACCAAACTGGGGAGGGAAAAATACATTTTGTTTGATAGCTGCAATTAGTAGAATGCACATAATGCAAACTTAATTTTGAAATTGAGTGGTAATAAAACCATGGACAGTTATAAAACTGTATAACAATCAGTTATTTTCAAATCTGTTCTTGTTACAGACCTATAACAGTTGTGCCAGACTGTACTTAAACCAGGAAACTGTATGTCTGGGAAGCGCTACTATGAAGACTGAAAGCTGTGTGAACAAGGTACATACCACTATAAATCAACTTGGAAATATAATGATTTTGCCAGGTGGAATGAGTAGATATTTTGGGGGCATTTCTATAACTTGGTCCCAAGATGTAGGTGCTATAATGGGGGCACACTTGACACCAATTCTATAATGGCTTCAGGGCATGCATAACAGGTTAATGGCAGGCATAAGTTGGCGCACCTGACATGCTTGTTGACATGCCCATAGCCCACCTAACATTAGGTGCCAAGTTATGGAATGAAGGGGTTTGTGTGTAAATCTTTTGTTATCAAAGACAAAACTATGCATCTGAAAATTACTAACTTGATTGTACAGTTTTAGAATGGATTTTGTTTTAAAGACATCTACTGTGCAACCTTGACATACCATTATTATAGCTACTAGCATTTCAAATTGTCAGATTGGTAATGTGTGTTTTCCAGTTACTCCTTGCTGGCATTCTGCAGCTCAAATATAATAGCAATAGGATAAAATTTGTCTAGGTGCTTAGTTCCCCCCCCCCCCCCCCCCCCCCCAAAAAAAAAAAAGTTGTCATTCCTGGGCATTTTAAGGACACTACATTCAGATGCTGGTTTTGCACATTTCTGTCGGCTTTGATGTTGTTTGACTGAATTTAGTCACTCTTCATTTCTAAGTAGCTTACGCTTATGACTAAATGTTTATTTGCCCCTTGATTTTTTTATCTTGAAGAATTTTGTATACATTGTCATAAAGGTCTGTCTGAGGACAAGTAAGATAAAAGTGAAGCTAGAGACAATCTAAGACTCACTATTGGGTCCTTTTACTAAGGTGTACCGAAAAATGGCCTGCGCTGTTGTAGGTGCGTGTATTGGACGCGCACAGGTCCATTTTTCAGTGCGCCTTTTTTTAGGCGAAAACGGACGTGCGGCAAAATAAAAATTGGCGTGCGTCCATTTTGGGCCTGAGACATTACCACTAACCATTGATTTAGCGGTAAGATCTTGCGCATTAACCGGGCAGTAATCATCAGCGAGCGTACACTGCCGATTACCGCCCGGTTAGTGCCACATGGTAGAAAATAACAAATATTTTCGGCTGCGAGTAAAAAATGGAATTACCGCCTGGGGCTCGTGGTAGCCGGGTGGTAGTTCCAAATTGACGCACGTTGGACGCGCATAGGCGCCTACGTGCCTTAGTAAAAGGGCTCCTATATTTGCTTTATTTATTATGAGGGGTACATGTCTACTATTTTTGTATCATTTATCTAATAATAAAGCTTTGAAATAATCAAAATAGTCCTGTTATGAGCTGTTTCTTAAACATAAGGCCCCAGGATTGGTAGCATGGAATGTTGCTACTAATTTGATTTCTGCCAGTTACTTCTTCCCTCGCATAGCGTTCCAGAAAGACCCAAATATGTGAGCACTTATATTTATGTTAGGAATTCTAGCTCTTGCTGATTTTCAGCCTTCCAAACAGACATAGTTGCTAATTTAGTTATTTTGTTGCCACCTGGTGTGGCTGGTTCACAGACATCTAGCCTCCTAGGTGTCTTGCACGGTCTTCCAGACAAACCAGCTATGTGACCACATGCATTTCAACTAGGACTTCTGGGTTTGATTCTCTCTGCATCTCCTTGTGACCCTGGGCAAGGCTCTTAACCTCCCATTGCCTGTATATAATATGTAAACTGCTTTGATTGTAACCATAGAAAGGTGGTATATCAAACTCCTTCCCCATATGAGATCTTACAATCTAGCAACTAATCTTCCTCTCAAGCTTTATAACCATCTAAACCAGAGTTTCGTGAGTCGGTCCTGGAGTATCCCCTTGCCAGTCATGTTTTCAGGATATCTACAATGAATATGCATGAGATTGATTTGCATACACTGCCTTCATTGTATGCAAATCTCTTACATGCATATTCATTTAGAATATCCTGAAAACTTGACTGGCTGGCATGGGAGTATTCCAGGACTGACTTGGGAAACAGCAAAGAAAACAGAAGAACAGGAACCCTTGCAATCACACAGATATGCCAAACACAGCGAAGGTGACAAAATATGGAAGCTAGATGATGTCCAAAATAAAAGTAGTTTATTAAAGCGTCCAGTGACACTAACTAAAACATCCAATGACTGTGACTCAACATGAGCCATGTTTCAGCCACAAAGGCCAAGTACTGTATCATACCTGCTTCAGAAGAGTAAACCGTTTACTCTTTTGAAGCAGGTACGGAATGGTGCAGTACTTGGTTGAGAGATAATTTATGATTTACTAGGTGTACCATTACGTGTTGTTTTATTTGAAGAGCTAGCATGCTATGACATCCAGACTGAAGACTCCTGAGGCAGGCCTTTGTGGCCGAAACATGGCTCACGTCAAGTCAGTCATTGGATGTTTTAATTGCTGTCATTGGACGCTTTAATAAACTACTTTTATTTTGGACATCGTCTAGCTTCCATTTTTTGTCACCTTTGCTGTGTTTGGCAAGCACTGATCTAAACCACTGCCAAAAGTTTTGAGGCTGGTGTTTGAGCATCTGGCCTCCTAGATTCCCATGAGCTTGTGGGTCAGAATCTGCCTAACACCAACCTGCCAGCACCAAACTATTTGGTTTCTGGGGCATTATAGAATGCTGGTAAAACCCCATTATTCCCCTGGGTTGCAGTATCAGTAGGGTCGTGTTTCCTTTTTCTCTTGACAAGAAGGATTGAGCTAAGCTTACAAATGTATGACATCATCCGACAAAACCTGGATGGAATAGCTATCCCTGATCAGATGTAAAGTTCTGGGTTAGCATGGCCCTTCCCATATACAGGACTTTCTTCAGTCCCCTTAATTTTCTTTTATTTCGCTCTGCCAAATGGGTGCAAAACTTTCCTGTATTCAAAGCTCTTCTGTGTGTGTCTGTTGTTTTTCATAGTCCCTCTTCACAAAAGTGGAAAAAGAGAAGAGTTGGGAAACTAGGGGGCCAGAAAGTCCAACCTTGGAGTGGAAAAGATAATAAAGACACCAGTTTTGGGGGTTGTTTTAGATTCAAAGTTGTCTTTTGAGAGGCAAATTAATGTGCTAATGAAGAAAATTGTCATTATGTTGCGACAAGTCTGAGCGATATGCCCCTCATTAAGTATGCAAAGTTTTAGAATGATAATGCAGGCAATTCTCCTTCCACAGTTGGACTACTATAATTCATTATATTGTAATATTTCAGTTATGCTTCAGAAAAAGCTAGTTGTTACAAAATACCATGGGTAGATTGATGTTTAATGAGCATGGGCATGATAGTGTGGCTCCACTTTTGAAAGATCTTCATTAGTTGACTTGACAAATGTATTAAGTTTAAATTGGTGTGTCTTTTAAATCAATATATGGTCATAATTCAGGAGAGATTATCGAACTGCTTGCTATTCCATTGTATAGACAAAATTCTTGATTTATGAGAACTTTACAAATTGGATACCCTTCACTAAGGAATGTTTGTTTAAAAACTATATATGATCGAATATTTTCAGTTCAAGGGGCGAGAACTTAGAATGAATTACCTTGTTAATTAAGACAAATTTATTTATTGCATTTGTCCCCCACATTTTCTCACCTTTTTGCAGGCTCAGTGTGGCTTACAGAGTGTTGTAATGATATAGTCGTTACATGATTTTAAATACAGTCGATAATAAACTGAAGGTAAAGAGGGTTTAGATGGAAGGTGTTGGGTAAGGTCATGTGAGAGGTGTTTTTTTGCTGTACTTGGGTGGTTTAAGGAATGATTTGATTCATTAAGGATGTTTTTTGTAGGCTTTGTTGAAGAGATGTGTCTTCAAAGCTTTGCGAAAGCTGGTTAGATTATTCATGGTTTTCAGGGCCATGGGTAATGCATTCTAGAACTGTGTGCTTTTGTACGCAAAGGTAGTAGCATAGGCCTGTTTGTATTTCATTCCTTTACAGCTGGGGAAGTTCAGATTGAGGAATTTGCGGGCCGATCTTTTGGCGTTTCTGGGCGGTAAGTCCACTAGGTTTAACATATAAAGTGGGGCATCTGCGTGAATGATTTTATGTACGGTCGTGCAGATCTTGAACTCAATTCGTTCCTTGAGCGGAAGCCAGTGCAGTTTCTCTCTTAGGGGCTTAGCACTTTCATACTTAGGTTTTCCAAAAATGAGTCTGGCTGCGGTGTTCTGGGCTGTTTGGAGTTTTTTAATGGTCTGTTCTTTGCAGCCTGCGTACAGAGCGTTACAGTAGTCCAAGTGGCTTATCACTAATGACTGTACTAGGGTGCGGAAGATGTTTCTTGGGAAAAAAGGTTTTATTCTTTTAAGTTTCCACATCGATTGGAACATTTTTTTCGTTGTATTCTTCACGTGGGTATCGAGTGTGAGGTTTCGGTCGATAGTAACTCCAAGAGTTTTCAGATTTTCTGAGATAGGAAGTGTGCAGTAGGGTGTGGTTATAGTGAAGTAGTTGTTTGTGTTATATTGGGAAGTGATAACTAGACATTGAGTTTTTTCTGCGTTAAGTTTTAACTGGAATGAGTCCGCCCAAGAATGCATGATTTGGAAGCTCAGGTTAATCTCGTTGGTTATTTCGTTTGTCACTTTTGAACAGGATATAGATCGTAACGTCGTCAGCATATATGTAGGGGTTGAGGTTTTGATCGGCTAGGAGTTTGGCTAATGGTATCATCATTAGGTTGAAAATAGTTGGTGAAAGGGGGGATCCTTGAGGAACTCCACATTCCAGTATCCAAGGTGGTGATCTGTCAGTATTCGTTGTTACTTGGTAGGATCTGGTGGTGAGGAATCCTTCGAACCATTTGAGAACTGGGCCTCCGATTCCGAAGTATTCTAGTAGGTGTAGTAATGAGCATGGGCATGGGCATGATCCACCATGTCGAAAGCAATAGAATGCACAAATGACCTCATATTTAAGAATGGGTTTGAAAATTTATTTGTTTAAGGATTAATGAGTTTTTACGGTTTAACGGTTTTTATTCAGGTTCAAAATACAATATACTCAACATCAAGCAACTAAGCCCAAACAGTAACATCAAACAACGACAAGATAATGAGCAAGCTTAACAAAATAATAAGCAAAAACATCTTACAGCAACAACTGTATAACACATGATTCTCGTTTTGTTGTGAGAAACCTCCCACTACCTGCCAACCTCATAACCCCGTGTACTGTTCAGGATTAATGAGTTTTTAATGATTTAGTTGGATTGTATTTTCCCTCAGGTTTTGAGGTCTCTTGGAATATAAACTGCTATGAATTCACGCTGAATATGGCGGTATACAAAACATAGATGGAATAGAATAGAACAGTACACTTCTTACAAACCAATGGTATGCAAGATCCAAGGCAGCATGGCCTCACCAAAGGTACACCATGCCAAACGAATTTGATTTCTTTGACTGGGTGACGAAAGAACTGGATTGAGGGCATGTACTGGATGTGATCTACTTAGATTTCAGCAGAGACTTTGGTAATGTTTTGTTTTAGTTTCATAAACTTGATATGCCACTGTTAGATAATAACTGGCACAGCAGTTTAAATTAAAATAAATAGTAAGTGGATAGTGAATAACTAAAGGTTGGAAAAGAAATTATGTTCATAATTGGTACAAGGATAGTGAAAATAAAAAGCTAGAAAATGTATTGTTCACTCTAGGAGTGCACTCATGACTTTCCTGCCAAACCTCTTCCACTAATCTGTTATATTAATCATCAAAGGCATCCCTAAATAGGAAAGTGTTTATTTTTCCCACAAATTGTAAATAGGAGGGTTCTAGGTGCAGAAGCCCAGGTGATTCCAGGGTGAGGGGCACTAACACTAAAAATCTAGCCCCTTATTGATTCAAGGTGAATATTTCTAAAAGAGGGTACTACAAGTTTTGATTTGAGGAACACAATGATCTAGGTGCTGAAAAGAGAATCAAGCAACATAAGGAGGTTGGTGATCCAGAATGGTGGATCTTTAGACCAAAGTTAAAATCTTAAAAGTTGTCCCATGAAAACTAGAAAGCCAATGCTTGTCTTTTATTAGTGGGGTGATGTGATCCCATTTTTGGCCCTTTAATGAGTCTGTATTCTATAATAGCTGAAGATGTCACAGTTCTCCTGAACCAAATCCCTTTATTTATTTATAACATTTGTATCCCACATTATCCCAGCAACCTGAGTTCTATGTGGCTGACAATACAGTGAAATCATATCATACAGAACACAAAGTGAACGTTCTACTTAAAAACATAAAAAATGTCCATACTGGGTGAGACCAGTGGTCCATCTAGCCCAGTATCCTGTTTCCAACAGTGGCCAAGCCAGGTCACAAGTACCTGGCAAAAAACCAAAAAGTGGCAACATTCCATGCTACCAATCCCAGGGCAAGCGGTAGCTTCCCCATCTCTGTCTCAATAGCAAACTATGGTCTTTTCCTCCTATTTGTTTTAAAAGTATTTCCATGTAACTTCCTTGAGTGGCTCGTAGTCTTTGTACTTTAGGAACAGTAAAAAATCAATTCACTTCTACTCGTTCTAGGCCACTCAGGATTTTGTAGACCTCAATCATATCTCCCCTCATCCATCTCTTTTCCAAGCTGAAGAGCCCTAACCTCTTTAGCCTTTCGTCATATGGGAGGAGTTCCATCCCCTTTATCATTTTGGTTTCTCCTCTTTGAACCTTTTCTATTTCCGCTATATCTTTTTTGAGATACAGCAACCAGAACTGAATGCAATACTCAAGGTGAGGTCGCACCATGGAGCGATACAGAGGCATTATAGTATTTTCACTCTTATTTACTATCCCTTTCCTAATAATTCCTAGTATCCTGTTTGCTTTTTTGGCCGCCACTGCACACTGAGCAGAAGATTTCAACATATAATCTACAATGACACTTACCAATTTAATAGCTGCCCTCTGGATGACTCCATCCAGAGGGTGGCTACTAAATTGATAAGTGGTCTTCGTCATAAAACATATAAGGACAGGCTTGTGAACCTCAACATGTATACTCTGGATGAGAGGCGGGAGAGAGGGGATATGATAGAGACTTTTAAATACTTCAGTGGCGTTAATGTACAGGAGGAGAGCCTTTTTTAAATGAACAAAAACTCTGGAATGACAGGGCATAGGATGAAGTTAAGAGGAAATAGCCTTAGGAGGAATCTAAGAAAATGCTCTTTCATGGGAAGGGTGGTGATTGCGTGGAATGGACTCCCGATGGAGGTCATGGAGACGAAGACTATGTCAGAATTTTAAAAAGCATGGGACGGGCACGTGGGATTCCTTAGGAAAAAGAGGAGTTGGTGGTTACTGAGGATGGGCAGACTGGATTGGCTATTTTGCCCTTATCTGCTGTCATGTTTCTGTGTTACTACTTGGAATACTGTGTTCAGATGTATCTTGCCTCATTAATCTCTCTAAGCCAAATTTGTTGAAGGCCACTTGTACCCAGGTTATATTCCAAATGATGTATGTATTTGTAAAAATAAGAAGCTGAATAGCCAAGAGGCCCAGGTTGCTTGATAAAACTCCATAAGTCCAGAAATAGTAGGCATAGTGCTAAGTTCCTGATACTGTGAATTAGTTATTATATTGCCTAAAGTCCAAATTCCTACTGATAACCAGTGCTCCCAAAAAAGGTGGATTTCTGAATTTGAAGATTCAAATTATACTAAAGTGGCCCATACTGCGACTATCTCCTCTTGATCACAAAAGGTTTGTGTATGATGCCACTTCTGTAGAGTTAGCTTCATAGCAATGAAGATTCAGTTGTAAAGGAGATAAGAAAAAGTAGCAGGTCAGTCGTAAATAAGTCTTTAAACACTACACTTGCTACAGGGTGTTAAGAACATATGCCCGATGTGTTGACGCTGAATGTACCAGTTGTTGAGGCTTGGCTTGAACACCCATTGGTAGCTGAATGCCCCCTGAAGCAGCCTTTGGCAAAACATGACCATGTCAGGTATATGTTTTTAAAACCCTTGAGCAAATGTAGTGAATAAAATCTTTTATCATTTAGAACCGGTCTGCTGTTTTTTCTTCCCATGTTGGATGATTCAAATTGTTGCCTTCTTGTTTTTTGTTCAGTTATAAAGGATCCACAATCGACTTTTCTAATATTTGATGATTCCACTAGATTTTCTGTAGCAGACAACCAAGAAAATCCTTGATGGGACTATGAAAGCCATGTGATAGTGATAGAAACAAGGGAAGTTAATCCCCCTTCCTCAAATTCCTTAGATTTGCAGTGCCTTAAGAACAGTTCTCTGGCACCTTCCTTTCCAATGAAATAATATCATCAATCTCTTTATAAAAGTTTTTTTTTTTTTAGAAAAGTTAGAATCATATTTATAATATGCATAAATATAGGCGCTATGGATATCTTAGGTTTCTATTCCCCCCTCACCAAGTCAGGTGAAGCATGGATCATCTACAACACATATTCCTAATTTTTTGGAGTAGATGTTCATTAAATGTAACAGTACCTTGTAACTGTGAAAATAAGTAAATACCTCAGGGGGTCTTTTACAAAGGTGCACTAGTGTTTTTAGCGCATGCTAAACACTAAAGATGCCCATAGGAATATATGGGCGTCTCTAGCATTTAGCACATGCTTATTTTTTAGCACGTGCTAAAAACACTAGCGTGCCTTTTTTAAAAGGACCCCTAAGTATTATAAACCTTTATTTTGCCATTGAAAGGGGAATACTGCTATATAAGCATTGTAACAATATTCAATGGCATAAACTCGGATTTGTTCCAGTTAATTTTGTATCCAGACCAGACACCAAATTTATGAGCTATGTAATAAGGCTGGATGTATCTGCTCAGGTTGAGTTACCTAAAGCAAAAAATTGTCTGCATAGACAGTTAGTATTCCCTATCCAATTTTGAAATGCCAGAGATCTCCCTAAATTGCCTAATAGCACAAAGAAGTGGCTTCAGTACTAAATAAGAGTAACAATAGGGGGCATTCCTGTCTATTGCCTCTGTGCAGGTCATATAACTCAGAAAAGCATCCATTAATATAGAGTTGAACAGTAGGTTTACTACAAGTCTATAGCAATTCCATCATTGCTATAAATCATTTCCCAAAACCAAACCACTCCAATAGTTGAAACAATTAATGCCATTCTACTCGAGCCAATGCTTTTTTGGCATCTAAAGAGAGCAAAAAAGGGGGGAAACTGAAAAGCAACATGAGGAAGTACTTTTTCACAGGGAGCGTGGTGGATGCCTTTAATCAGGGCTTTTTTTGAGGGGGTACTCGGGGGTACTGAGTACCGACACCTTTTCCAGTGTCTGCTAAAATTGACCTATGGACCAACAAGTTTTAATGAAAGAGCTCAGGCTCAACACACCAATTCTGCCTTGTCATAGATTCTGTGACTGGTTTCAGGGGCCCTGGCTATTGTGAGGTGAGTCCCTCAGTGATCACCCCACCCCTGAAGGATGGCCTGGCATTTGAGTACCGGCACCTTTTTTGCTAGAAAAATTGCACTGCCTTTAATGCTCTTCCTTGGGAGGTGGTGGGGATGAAAATAGTGACAATTAAAAGATATGGGATATACATGGAGGATCCTTGTATGGAAAGAGAATGGAATAAAAGTATAGGAAGCAATATTTTGACATCAAGAAGTAGGCACCAGTTCTATAATGACATTTAGGTGCACCTAAGTTGATATAGAATAATAATGCAAACCTGCTTTGGTGTGCCAGAAGTTAGGCATGATCATTTAAGCATGGTCAGTGGCTGGTGTAAGTGGGTGTGCCTAAGTGTTCCAATCAATGAGCACAGCTGATAGTATTATTCAAGTTGTGTGCATTGTTTGGTTACACGCCCATGGCCTGCCCATGTGTATACCACCTTGCAGTTATGCACTATAACACTTAGGCAGTACCTTACAGAATAGTGCATATACGCACGTCACTGCTGATTATTGGTACCAATGACACGTGAGCAAGTGGCACCTACCTCTAGGCACCCGTTTCTAGAATTGCCCCAGTAGAGTATTTCCTGAGTAGATTCACAAGTGCATTCCTAACAACAAAAGGGGGAGAATTACCCGCACACAGCAGCAGGTTGAACCCTGGTCATCTTTCTGGGCAAATTGGATGGACTGTGTTGGTATTTATCTGCCATTATTTTGACAGGAGTCAAGCAACTCAAACAGAGCTCTCGTTAGCTGGGGGAAGATGACGTTGAGGTCCCTTGACATGGTTGGAGGTTTTATGGGGGGGGGGGGGCTTAGTCAATAACAAACCTCTCATGAAATGAACAACTAAAGGCAGTACAAAGATGGGCTTACCTGCTACACAGTAATAAGCACTGGTTGCACTGAGGTGAACCCTTACAGAGTTGGTTTTGAGGCCAATCTTAGAAAGGTGTTGGAGATGTTCAAGCAGGTTCTGTGCAGGGCAAGTGAGAGGATCTAAGACCTTGCACTCACATCAGATGGCAAACTTTCTCCATTTAAAAGTATAACACCTTTTAGTAGAATCTTTCCTGGAAGCCATCAGGATCTTGGAGATACCCTCAGTCAGCTGCGGAGATGCAAATTCTACATTCTCAACTTCAAGGCCATGAGACCAGGGACTGGAGGATGTGGTGCAGAAGAGACTGCTCATTGTGCGTGATGAGGATCGGAAGACAGTTCAATCTCCTTGGTTCTCTAGAGAACAACTCCAGAAGAAGAGTGAACCAGATCTGCCTCAGGAAATGTGGCTCAATGAGGATCACGGTCCCTTGGCTTTTCTGGAGTTTCAACAAAGTTTTCTCTAGTTGAAACAAACCCTACTAGCTCCCAGATAGTTTTCTGCATGGACTCCCGAGCACCTTCTAATCACGCTCGATTTATCTGCTGCTTTCACCCTTGTAAAACACTCTTTTCTTCAGCATTTAGCAGATCTTCATATTTGTGGGACTGCACTTCTCTGGTTCCACTCTTATTTAATAAATAGATCCTGTACTGTCTATGAGGCATCTGCTCTCTCTGAATGGAAACCACTTATATCTGGGGTTCCTTAGGGCTCAATCTTGGGCCTGATCCTTTTCAATGTTTCTCTAGCTCCTCTTGCCTCACTAATCCAATCCCTTGACATTCCTCTGTATCTATGCAGATGATATATAGATTATTACTCCCATACATGATCTAAGCTCTCACTTAATGTCTCTGATTTCTTCTAAGCTGGATAAGATACCTGACTGGCTATGTAATTCTACTTGAAGTTTAATCCTTCCAAGTCTGAAGCAGTCATTTTCCCCTGGTCCACGAATCATGCCCTCTTCCTCACTCCATATCCACAGTGTAGATGTCTTTTTTAAGGACTCTGTTAAAAACCTGGGGGTCTACCTGGATAGTTCCCTCACCTTTCGCAGACAGATATCTTCTGTTGTACAATGCAGCTTTTTCACCCTTAGGCAGATCTGATCTATTCATTGTATGTATGATAGATCTTTCATCCCTCAGAATTCTTCTTTTGGCACTTGTCATCACTGAATTAGACTTTCAATTCCTTATACCACGGCTTACCAGTTTCTCAAATCTGGCGACTCCAACTAGTTCAGAATACTGCCATTAAACTACTACCTGGAAAGAAATGTTATGAATACAAAACTCCCTTTTTTTATTTCAGAACACTGGCTTCCTGTCTTTTTTCAGATTTTTAAAAAAATGTTCCACCATTGTCCATCAGATCATGCACTCTGGCCTTCTGATATTTTTATCAAACTTCTTGTGTCTGAGAGGTCACAGAACCAGAGAGTGGGGACTTGTAGGCACTGAAATGGATGCCTCAGGCCTCTGGGTCATCTTCGAGAGGCCACCTGCTGCCAGCTACTTTAGCACATCCTTGCCATGGTATGTGGATGTGGGTGTGTGCCAGAAGGGGCGTGGTCAAAGGGGCAAGTCCTGCCCCTTTGGAGCAACTGAGGAGTGAGGAGCATGCTAATTTCCTCCTTTCTTGTGGGGAAGCATAAAGCAAGAAGAAACAAGACTAAGTCCCATTTTTGAACATAAGAATAGCCATACTGAATCAGACTAATGGTCCATCTAGCCCAATATCCTGCTTCCAGCAGTGGCCAATCCAGGTCATAACTACCTGGCAGAAATTAAATTAGTAGCAACATTCCATGCTACCAATCTTGGGGCAAACAGTGGCTTCCCCCATGCCCATCTCAATAACAGACTATGGCAGTGGTTCCCAAACCTGGTCCTGGAGTCACCCCAGCCATTCAGATTTTTGGGATATTTACCATGAATATTCGTGAGAGAAATTTGCATGCAGTGGAGGCAGTGCATGCAGAGCTCTCTCATGAATATTCATGGTGGATATCCCAAAACCTTTGACTGGCTGGGTGCCTCCAGGACCAGGTTTGGGAATCACTGGACTATGGACTTTTTCTCCAGGAACTTACCCAAACCTTTTTTCAACCCAGATGTGCTAACCACTATTACCACATTCTCCGGCAACAAGTTCCAGAGCTTAACTATTCTTTGAGTGAAAGAAATATTCTCTGAGGACAAGCAATCCACTTTGCCCTTTTCTAGATTTTGTGACAAACTTTTACAAAGCTCTTTAGAGCATGAGTGCCTTCCTGCCCACTATGAGAATATGGGACCACAAGTTCTATGTTTTCTGCGGTGAGTGGATGGGTTTTTGTCTTCTCTCCTCGCAGCTGCCTGTTTGGTTCTCTAATGAGAGCTTCTTTTTTTGCCTTCCCGGTTTCTCTTTTAGTTTGTTTTATTTTGTACCTTGTTCAGGATATTCTTCCTTACATTTTTAGCTTATTTCCCCTTTTTTAAAGTTTTTTTTTCCTTTGTTTTACCGTGCTCAGTATGCTGTTTTTAGGCCTGAGCTTTGGTCGGGTTCTTCTCTTCATTTTTCTCTGATGCTTTGCCCCTTTTTCGGCACCATCAAGTCTTTTGATTTCCTTCCATGTCACCAAAGTGGCTTTAAGCGCTGTACCAGGTGCAATAGGACCGTCTCTGGCAAAAGACACCCATTCTTGGTGTCTGCAGTGTTTGGGGTCTGAGCATACCCCTTCTAACTCTCTTCTGTGTCTTTGTATGAAGAAAAGAACACAGTTAGCCAGAGAGGCTCAAAGAGAGAAACCTCGACATCTGCATCGAGTGTTGAATCAAGTGTGTCGGTCTGTATGGTTGCAAAACCCTTAGACTGTGGAAATGACTGTGCATTGAGTGAGTCTCTACCTGTCTCAAAGCCAGCCGCTATGCAGGCCCCCAGGAATAATTGGTGTTGGACCCGAACTTGAGGCGACATGAGGACTTGACATCGTCCTCGTCGGCACTGAGGAGCTTCGATGCCAGGCATTGGAAGAAACATTGGGCATTGATCACCCTCGACGCATGGTTCTGGGAGCTTGGGGCACTGAGGGATTTCTCGGCACCCAAGAAGCGTTTGCACTGGAAGGACTGCTCCCCCTCCATACAGGAGGTGCCAATGCGTGGGTCTCCAGGCAGCCAGGACCAGACACCCACTTCGACCCCACAAGTTCAGCAACCTGTTTCTACATCAACACCCCAGCTTTTTCCGATGTCGGCCCTCAGTGAGCGCCTCTGGGGAAACTTCACCAGAGTCGATGCTGGAGCTGACACCTTGACACTTCTCTCGAGGACATGGTTCCTCTTTGTCAAGGCAGGCTCAGTCTCAGCCCTCCCATGAGGAGTTCCTAACTGACATCGATATGAGGAGTGCTCATGAGAGGTGGAGGAGGATCCACTGTACTTCTCGGAGGAATGTTATGGCATCCTGTCTGATCCCTCCCCTCCACAGGAAAGGAAAAAATCTCCACCTGAGAGCCTTTCCTTCCCATCTTTTATTAAGGAAATAGTGAATGCCGTTCCAGTTCCTTTGGAAGTGGAGAACAAATCCAGGGCTAAGATGTTAGAGGTCCTGGACTATGAGTCTCTTCCTAGAGAAGCCGTGACAGTCTCGCTTCAAGAGATCTTACAGGATGTTCAGATGAAGAACTGGGAGTCCCTTCTGTTGGTCCTTGTCCTTCCAAAGAACATTGACACTATGTACCGGATTCAGTTCAGTCTTCCCCTTGAATTGATAGGCCTCAGTTGCCTCATCATTCCCTAGTGGTGGAATCTGCGCTCAAAAGGGCCAGGAGTTTTAGGAACTATTCTTCTGTATCCTCTGGCAGAGAAGCTAGAACCTTTGATTCTTTTGGGCAAAAGATGTCTCAGGCCTATATGCTCATATCCCTTATCAAATCGTACTATTCTACACAAGCCTGTACTAGCGGTCCTTGGTGCATAGTATGTCTGATATGGCAGACTCTCTCCCACCGGAGCAGGCTGAATGTGCTCACCAGATGGTCAGGCAGCAGAAGGTGTGTCGTAAGTTCTTGGCCAGGGACGCCTTCGACACAGCATCTAGGATCTCTGCTCAGAGTATAGTGATGCGCAGACTCTCATGGCTGCATGTCTCTGACTTGGACCCGGTGGTCCAACAGAGTTTGGTGGATGGTACATGCCAGGGGGATAATCTTTGTGGAGAGAAGGTGGAGTAGGTCACTGACCTCATCAAGAAGCACACTGATACCATCGACGTTGTCTCCCGCTGGGCGCCTTCTGCAACTACCTCCTCATCTAGGAGGTTTTACGGCAAGTCAGAGAGGAGTACTTACTACTCACAGAGGTATAGGTAAACCACTTCTTCTCGCCAGCATGCTCATACTCATCAGTAGCATACGCCTAAGACCCAGACAGCTCCCCAGCAAAGCTGAGCGCAAGCTTTTGACTGGCTCCAGCGGATCATAGCCGCTGTAAAAGTGACCATTCCGGACGACTTGCCGGTTGGGGGGAGGCTGAAGGTTTTTTTTCAGAAAGGTGGACCCTTGTAACCTCTGATCAATGGGTCCTACAAATAGTCCATCTGAGTTACAACCTGTATTGGTGAAAAAGACCATCAGATTTCCCACTGTTCCACCAGGGGAAGAAGGGAAGGGATTCTATTCCAGGTATTTCCTTGTGCAAAACAAGACGGGGGGGGGGGGGGGTGCATCTCATTCTAGACCTAAGGGCCCTGAAGAAATTTCTGGTTAAAGAAAAGTTCAGGATGGTTTCGCTAGGCACCCTTCGCCCCATGATTCAGGAAAATAATTGGCTATGCTCTCGGGACTTCAAGACTGCTTACACTCGTATCCAGATACTTCCAGCTCCCAGGAGGTATCTTCGATTCCAGCTGGGGACATATCACTTCCAGTTTCATGTGTTGCCATTTGGTCTCGCGTCAGCTCCCCAGGTTTTCACCAAGTGTCTTGCTGTAGCCGCAGCATCGCTATGCCTGCTGGGAGTCCATGTGTACCCCTATCTTGATGATTGGCTGGTGAAGAGCATTTTGAAGGTTGGTGCTCAGGATTCCATGCGGATGACTATTTGGATGTTAGAGCTGCTAGGGTTTGTTTTAAGCTACCTCATGTCCCATCTGCTCCCTGTCCAGCGACTGGAGTTCATTGGAGCCCTGCTACACACTCAGTGGGCTTGGGCTTTCCTTCCTGTGGCACTGGTGGATGCTCTGGTCACCCTTGCTGCTTGAGTCCAAGCAGCTCAGCAGATGTTGAGGTTGTTAGGCCATGTGTCCTCCACTGTTCATGTGACAGCTTCCCAGTGGTGTCAGGCCATGGGGAATCTGGAGGATGTCATCTGAGTGTCACCAGAGCAGGTTCAGTCTCTGCTTTGGTGGACGATTCAATCCAGTATGACTCAGGGACTCCCATTCCAAATTCTACAGCCCATAAAGGTGCACAGATGCATCCCATCTGGGGTAGGGAGCTCATGTATATGGGCTTCATACTCAAGGTGCTTGGTCAGCCCAGGAGATGGATCTTTACATCAACCTTCTGGAGCTCCAGAAAATCTGGAACGCTCTAAAGGATTTCAGAGATTGGCTAAACAACCAAATTGTTTTAATTCAAACCATCAATCAGGGTGCCCACGAGGTCTTCCGAGCATGGGGTACCCCCTCGGTGGATCTCTTTGCCACTCTATCCAATCACAAAGTCCCTCAGTTCTGTTCCAGGCTCCAGGACCATGACAGACTAGCATTGGATGTCTTCCTCCTTCTTCAGAGATCAGGTCTTCTGTATACCTATCCTCCCATACCTCTCGTAGGGAAGACTTCGCTGAAACTCAAACAATACCACAGGACCATGATTCTGATTGCTCCTTACAGGTCTCAACAGATCTGGTTCCCTCTTCTTTTGGAGTTATCCTCTAAAGAATTGTGGAGACTGGAGTGTTTTCCAAGCCTCGTCACACAGAACGAGGAACCTGTTCTGTATCCCAACCTCCAGTCTCTGGCCCTCATTGCCCGGATGTTGAGGGCTTAGAATTTGCTTTCTTGCATCTTCTTGAGGGTGCCTCCTGGATCTTGATGGCTTCCAGGAAAGATTCCACCAAGAGATGCTATTCTTTCAAATGGAAGAGGTTTGACGTCTGGTGTGAGGGCAGGGCCCTAGATCCTGTTTCCTGCCCTAAACAGGCCCTGCTTGAGTACTTTCTACACCTCTCTTGAGTCTGGTCTTAAAACCAACTCTGTAAAGGTTCACCTCAGTGCAATTAGTGCTTACCATCCAGGGTAAGCTCATCTCTGGACAGCCTCTAGTTGTTCGCTTCATGAGGGGTTTACTATTGACAAAGCCCTCTGTCAAACCTCCACCTGTGTTATGGACCTCAATGATGTTGTCACCCAGCTGATGAAAACTCCTTTTGATCCACTTGATACCTGTCATCTGAACTACATGACATGGAAGGTCATATATTTGGTGGCTGTTAACAGCTCGCAGGGTCAGTGAACTTCAGGCCTTAGGAATAGATGCACCTTATACTATGTTCATTACAACACAGTAGTCCCCTGCACGCACCCTAAGTTCCTTCCTAAAGTTGTGTTGGAGTTCCATCTGAACCAGTCGATTGACTTGCCAACATTCTCACTCCAACCTCATGCCAAACCTCGCCTAAAGCACACTGCATACCTTTGTCTGCAAACGAGCATTGACCTTTTACTTGGAGTGGACTACACCCTATAGACAGTCCTCCCAGCTTTTTGTTTCTTTTGATACCAAGAGGATGGGGGTTGCCATTGGGAAACTCACCATCTTCAGTTGGTTGGCAGATTGCATTTCTTTCACAAGCCCAGGCTGAGCTGGCCCTTGAGGATTATGTCAAGGCTCACAATGTTGGGGCCATGGCTGCTTTGGTAGCCCACTTGAGGTCAGCCACCATTGAAGGCAGCAAAGTGGTGTTCGATCCACATAGTCACATCTCACTACTGCCTTGAGCAGTATACCCTATGCAACAGTTGGTTTGAACAGACAGTTCTGCAGAAGTTGTTTGGGCTCCACCCTCCTAGGCCTGTTTTTCTGTTCCAGGCTGCACTCTTACTCAGATTATATATAGTTCCAGGTTAATCTGTGTTTGACCTCGCTGTTGCGTGGTCCAGTTGACCAGTGGTTATTGTTTTCAGTGAACCTGGTAGCTAGGGATTCCCACATGTGAGAATCATAGGCTTGCTTGTCCTCAGAGAAAGCAAAAATACTTACCTGTAGCAGGTACTCTCTGAGGATGGTAGGTCTTATATTCTCACATACCCTCCCACCTCCCCTTGGAGTTGTCTCCTCTTTTCTTTTATGCTCTAGTATTATACTGGTGGTGCTGTGCTTTCACAATGGATGGGAAGGCACTCTCACATAAGCAGTGGAGTGCGACTCTTGCTCCAAAGAGCTCTGTAAAAGCTTGTCTCAAACTCCAGACCAGGCAATACGGATCGCATTACCCACATGTGAGAATATAAGGCCTGCTTTCCTCGGAGAGTACCTGCTACAGGTAAGTATCTTCACTTTTCATCCTGTTTCTGTCACCTTCACTGGAAATCCATGCCATGCATCCATCAGCCTTTCAATAAATGTGTTCTGACCATATTTCTGAATCTGCCCCTGAACATTCTAACATGTCTCCTTGTTCTAGTGCCTTGAAAAAAAAACGTTTGCTTCTTGTCCATGTGAGTAAGCATAACATAATTAGCTCAGTCTGTATTTAAATACATTGAAAGCACATTATTGAACCATAAATTGGTTATTTTTAATCTCACTTTACAACGGAAAACTAAAGTTGTTTTGCTGTTGCTGTTTTTTTGTTTTGTTTTGGTTTTTTTTAAGATAAGAAAATAACTTTTGACTGTTCTACATCAGTTTTTGGTTGGTTGCTGGTGATATGAAAGCATAGAATATTTGCTTTTTTCCAGGACTAAACTTTTGATCTGTAAAACTTATCTTGCACTTTGGGTACATGGAAATTTCATGATGTGAAGAGGTAACGATATGTTTACAAATCATACTAAAGCTGTCATAAGATTTATAAAATAAAATATTCAACATTGTTACTTAAATGACAATATCTGGGTACCAGTGTTTAAAAGAATTAATTTGTAAAGTATGGTAGTTGGTTATAGTCTGTGATGTCTTATAAGCCAAAGATTCAGCTGATGCAAGATAGTGCAATAGATAGAGTAAGGCAGCCCTCTGGCTGTATTCACTGAAACTGGAGCTATAACAGTTTAAAATTTATTTTCTCATTTAAAAATAGTCATAAATTAGGGTCAAAACTTGTGTTGAAAACATTCTCCACCTGCATTTCTTCACACTCCTTTCCCCACCAATGCATCATTACTATAAACTCTTCTGCTTCGTCCTATACAATAGCACTATTGACATCACTTATCCCCATAACACTAGCACCCATATCATTAACATTTCTATTTCTGGTGCTCTGCGTCCCTATAATGCAACACCAGAATTTCTCTTTCTCTTTCTATCACATCAGCACTATAATTCCTACTTCTACCCCCACAGTTCCATTGACATGATCTCTCTTTTCTGAAATGGCAAGGTTTCTGTAATCTTTGTTTCCTTGGCACTCCATCGCCATTTTAATGCTGACCAGCCTGTCACAAGATACAACTTTGTCTAAGCTCAAGAGTTCTTCCATCAGAAAATGTTGCTATACCAAAAAAATACATTCTCACATTGAGCAATGTTGAGCTACTAAAATTCTAGAGCACTAGCAGCACTCAAAAAGCTTGCAAAGCCCATATACTAAATATCTTTATATAAATGTGCATGTTTTTCAGGCCATTCTTGTGCTAGATGAGCTTTATCTTGTGGCTGTAATAGCTAAAAGGGTAGAAAAAAAACTTATTGAGCTGGAATATGAGTATGTTTGGTAAATACAGGTGCATCTTGTGTGAAGGTAGCTTTAATGGTTATGGTAGTAGTAAAACCAAGAAAGATGTAATGGCTGGGAAATAAAGATAGATACAGAGAATCCTTAATTTACTTTTCCTTAGTAAGTAAAAATAACTAGTGAGCTAATAATGTTAGTTTATATATTTATCCAATTAATTTAATTAAACCCTTTCATTTTTTTATTCAAGGTAGAACCGAATATACTATTTGTAGGAAAGCCTCCCCCTAACATCACTGTATAGCACTTCTAACATCTAATGGGGTTGTATTGGATGATGGTGTTTGAGGCTATGGAGGATAAAAGGGAAGGAATGTACACGAGTGAGGTGTGAATGTGAAATGAAGATTGCAGGTTAGAGTTTATGGAGTGTGTGTGGTGGTGAATGGGTGGAGGATGTGTCTGTAAGTTGGGTGTTTGATGGAATGGGGGATATGCATATATGGGGTAGGATGTGTCTGAGAAGCATTCTTAAATGGGGGAAGACAGAAGATATGTCTGAGCAAGAGGGTCCTACTTCCTCCTCCTTCTTCTCATCATGTTCCATGTTTTCCTGTTGTTATTACTCCTTTTTCCTCCTCTCCCCCTTTATCCTACATTTTCCTCCTCTGTTCTCCTCTCATTCCCTTGTCCTCCTCAGCTTATGCCTTATTTCCTTGCACTTTCTGGTTGGTAGGCCCTAGGTTTCCCTCTTTCCACTACCCTTATGTCCATTCTTTCCCTGGTATAGCTATGTAGGACCGCTGAGTCCTGGTCTGCTTGAGTAGGTGTACGGCCTGGGCTACCTTCTTACTCAGCTGCTCAGTGCTTGTGATGCTCCTATCAGGCTATGAACTGCACACCAACCCAAGATATATGAAGAGCACAAACAACTGGCTTTTGTTATAGAAAAGTTTTAAAAAATTAAGCTTAGACATCTGCATCATATATCTTTTAATATTAGATTTTTCAGACCCGATATTCTGCTGGCGGTGATCAGCGTTTTGCTAACCACCACTGGCACTGAACATGGAAAGTCAATGCCAAGCAATGCCTGGGTACTGACATTCAATTTCTGTGTTATGTAGCCAGCTAACACATAGCGGGTAAATGCTGTATTCAGCACATAACTGACTATTGGTTACCACATAAAGACAAGACTGACTTTTATGCAGTCAATCTAGCCAGTTAAGTGCTGATTCTGCTTCCAGAATGCCCCCAAAATAGCCAGTTTTCAGTTCAATGCCAACTGGTTAAGTGCCGCTGAACGTTAGCAGTTAGCCCTGAACAGGTAATTCAACCAGCTTGTTTCTGGTCGGTTAAATGGCTTCGAAAACTTGGCAAAAAATAAGAATTTTGCTTAAAGTAACCACAACGAAATAATTATATATGCTAGTTTAAAACAAAAATAGTATGTCTATTTTTTTGTCTGCATATATTTTGTTGTATTCTTGAATTTAAAAATTAGATTATCTACAAATCTAATTCTCATGGCCAGAAGGATGACGTACATAATGCTATGCTATTCATTTTTATATAATTTGTAGCTTTTCCTGATAGAATCAATAAAAGTTTATATTAACCAGGTCACAGAGATAGCAAAGTAAACAAACTGTAAATTGGACAAATATATCTGTCACACTTTAGTACCCAGCACCTGAAGTGATGCCAGAAATTCTTCTGTAGATGGATCTAGATTTTTATGAGACCAGTGTGTTCCTTATTAGAAAAAGATGAAACCAAGTTCTTGACTGCAGCAGTGACCACTGATGCATGTCGGATCACCCGCATGGAGAAGATCACGTGGCTTCTTCAAAAGTCAAACGATCAATTCGCCTCGTTTTGGCACTGTACTTAATGCACAAACAGTGCGATCTGCGGGGCTGTAATTGGATTGTTAGGGCCAAGGAACAAGCCTGTGTCTTTTCAGCAGACAGCTGGCAGGGAGAGAGGCATGTTGTTAGGGAAGAGAGAGGCAAGGCAAATAAAATTACTGCTAACGCTCAGAGATCGGCAGGAGCCCTACTTGCCTAATCTTACCGGTGGGAGCAAGCGGCTGTTGTAATCCAATTATAGCAGCATAAGCAATTTGTTAGACACTCCGCATAATGTAACAATTTCCCAATAAACTCTGACTTGTAATAACGTCGTCAAGAGCCTGCATAAATCTGCCCGAATGGTGGGGGCTGAAGTGTTCAGCTGGGGGCTTGTAATTGGCACCATCAGCACATTTTGTGAAGTGCAGTATAGTGCAGTCTTTTAGTGCAGGAATTTTAAGTAGAAAACTATGGCACATATGGTTAAAAAAAAAAGAATTTAAAATCAGCTAGTAAGAGAAATGGCTGAAAGACTATATTTTAAAAATGTAACAAAAAAGGTTTTGGAGTTTAGAAAATAAACTTCAAGCTGCAAAAAAAGGCATCATTTTCACGTTAATTTGCTACCCTTTCTTTTCAACACTTCATTTTGTAACAGTCTCCTTATTGTTAAAAAATAAAAATAACATGAAAAGATGATGCTTATGAGTCTCTGGAAAATGTAGGTGAGCATGTATTCACTTTTTGTCCTTTAGATTGTAAGCTCCTTTGAGCAGGGACTGGCCTTCTTTGTTAAATTGTACAGTGCTGCGTAACCCTGGTAGCGCTTTAGAAATGTTAAATAGTAGTAGTAGTAGTATTCGATACTTCTACTTTGAGTGTTCATTTATTTATCTTGTTCTGTGTGTAAATTCTATTGACTATTCCTTGCCATCAGTTTTAATGGACAGTGCAAACGGAATAGGTGTTGGAAGCATCAGCTTAGAGCTTTTGTTTAAACATGTTGAGCTAAACCATTTAATTTGTTTATTTTCCTTTTGCATAGAAGGTATTACTCTTACTACCTTAAGGAATATCTTTGTTGTAATTTTTTTCAGAACTATATTCACTAAAATGTAATGGATTCATGTAACGGTGTATAATAGAGTATCTGACATTTTCATTTAGAAATGTCTTAGTTTTGAGATTTTGTATGTGTCTGGCATAGCCAGGATTCATTTTTTTTTTAATTTTTTTGGGTGTGACTCAAGGTTAAGTTGAATGGGTTCAAGGCAGTGCTGATTTTGATGCTGCCTGGGTGCTGCTGCTACTAACTAGGTGGACTTGACTCTAAATTACGAAAACCCAGGCCCACCTGTGGCTACACCCAAGATGTGTATACTGCGAAGAAGTTAGATGTTGGATATGGACTGGGCTCTAATTTGTTGCAATGCAGGAATTAATTTCTGGAGATTGATATCCACATGGAATTTTATCTTGATTAATTTGGGAATTTGTGTAACCAGTATATTTGTACCTGACAGCCTCTAACAGAATTATCCAGTGGTTCTTATGTTGCATTAATTTCTGATCTAGTGAAACATAAAACACAGATGGAAAAGTATTTCATCATAAAGATTATTGCAATGTTTTCTTTATTTCTGAGTTTCATTCTATAACGAAAAGCAAATATTCTGGTTTACATTAGATACATCAATAAACCATGATGCCCTTAATAAAATCTCTTGCTGTCTGTGTTTAACTAATGACTGGTTTTCATTGCTTTGACAGTGAGCTGTGTGCGTTATTTGCTCCCAATATTGTAATAATAATGAGAGTAAATTAGAACAATCAGTTTACACAGAGAACTCCTGATTGGAGACCATGGACAATATGGCAGCAGGCAATCCATCTTCAGGCTCCTGTCACATTAACTTCACCAGTGTGAAAAGATCAGGCAGGGCAGCAGGATCCTGCCCAATCAGAACACTGAAATTAATGAGAAGACTATTGTTCTGTGATCAACCTTTTAATTAGAAAGACTGGAGATGGAAGGCATGATGAATACAGAATCGCAGCTGCTGAATGCAATTTATAAATTCTAAAGGAAAAAGTCCAGAAGTTTAGTATTCTCCATATTGTACTATTGTGTTCCTGTTTTATGAGGTTACTGAACAGTGGATCTAGTTTATCGAGAGTTTTTGTTCCCTTTCTTTACCCATGGAAAAAAAAGCTGTGATTAATTCATTTTAATTAATTAATTAGGCCTAATGTGTGCTTTCAGATCAAAATCATAAATATAGTTGATATTAATGACCTAGAGAACCATTCTGGGATATTTTATACCCCTTTAGAAATTTTTTTTTTTTTTTTTTTGGAGGGGGGGTATATTGGTTTGAAGTATCATTATGTTTCTAAACAGAGAAAAGGGTTGTTTTTTTGTTTTTTAACCCTAAAGCAGGTCAGTGCTTTTGGGCAGTTATTTTCCAAATAGTCTTTTCTTTAATGTTTTCTCAAAAGATCATAACTTTGGATATGCTAATAGAGGACAGATTTCAAAATCCATTTCCTTATTCAACTAGATCAGTCCAGAAGCATGGAGTGAGGCTCACAGGGAAATAGCCCTACAGTCCTGCCACCTTACCAGCAGATAGAAGCAGAAATTTACTTTACATCATCATAGTATACGGAGTAGTAAGCCCTGGAACTTGCTAGTATACTCTGCATCTAATAGTTGGTTGCAGTGTGGACCAACACAGCAGGTATTTATTCTCACCTTTCTCTCTTGGACGCAGTTTGCAGCCTGTGACCCTTAGGTCAAACATGGATAGGCCCATTGGAAGATCTCAGGGATTTGTCTGTGGACCTTTGTCTTCATTGAGAAGTTGGAGTTATCACCTGTCTCAAGGCTTCTTCTCTGAGGCCTCAGTCTTGGTGGGATTTGGTACCCTTGGCAGAGATTCAGTGGGAACCTTCCAGGAAGGCTAAGTCTCACCAAAGAATGCTACTTATCCTCAACTTAGGTAGCACAGATTAGTGTCTTTCTCTGCTATTCTTTGCCAAGTTGGAACAATTTAAAAAAAAAAAAACAAAAAACAGGCTGCAGCGGAGGGTGAAGGAGCAGTGCTACAGACTCTTTGGAAACTGATCATCAGAAGGGAGGTAAAAGGGGAAAACTTGGAGAGGTTCATGACAGTGACTAAGGAAATCTCATGGCTTGGTGGGGAGGCTGGCAGGCATGCTGGAGATGCTGCATGTAAGCAGCATAGCTGACTCCTTTTGCCCTGCATGTGAGAGGTGAATCAACTCCCCAACTCAAGTTCTATTACCCAAGGCTACTTACACTGTGGTTCCCTTTGCAGTTGCAGTTTTCGTGTCAGCAGAAATTGAAGTCATTTTGAGCTCAGACTGTTTGTCCCTCTTGAGGTACCTGGCGCCACAGCAGCAAAGATGGTATGGGAATGGGGATGGGACTTGATATACCACCTTTCTATGGTTACAATCAAAGTGGTTTAAATATTATATACAGGTACTTATTTTGTACCTAGGGCAATGGAGGGTTAATTGACTTGCTCAGAGTCGCAAGGAGCTGCTGTGAGAATTGAACCCTTTTCACCAGGATCAAAGCCCACTGCTTGGTGCCTGAGCCAGAAGGAAAACCATGGGGAGAGGGGAGTTCTCTGCCATTTTGGGACCCCATTTTTATTTCCATGAAATGACAACTTGTTTTCAGAAGGCGCTGGCTGTGCTTCAGGTACCTCTTCAGGGGATGGTCAGTGCAAAGCAGATAGGGTGTTGCCCAAAGTCCAGGGCAATGACTTGAAGAGTGATGGAGACTGAAGTGCCCCAAATTGACTACAAAATGAAGCCCTGGTATCCAAATCCTGGCCCAAAAATGTAAGAAAGAAGAGGAAAATGGGGCAAGCGCTCTTGATAGTCTTTCCACAGCAGAAGGTAAACTCTCTCTGGAAGAAAGCGACAAAATTCTTATTTTCTGCCAAATAACAGTAAATGATGGCTGATAAAGACCAGCATCGCCTAGCTGATCTGTTCAGAAAAGCAACCAGGGTTGTCCCCCTCCCCCTTTATTTCCACAATCTTTAGACTGCACTATCCAAAGTACTAGGCAGTTTACAATTCAACATTCATAACAATAGAATAGCAAACATACAAGTAATAAAACATTCATAAATAACCATAAAATAAATAATCACCTTGTATAATGCAGAATATATCAGATTTGTCACTGTCTATTTGAAAGCATCTTGAAGTAGGAAAGCTTTGAGCAGTTTCTGAAATCTCAAATAGTCTTTCATGGTACATAATATGAGAGGAAATGAATTCCATAGTTTACCCCCTTCCACTTAAAACATTGTAGATCTATACTCCTCCAGTGGGCACATCCAGCGTTAATTTGTCTGAAGACTGCACACGGAGGACAGTATGCCCTCAGAGTTGTGGCCTGTGTTGAACGTACTTCATTATTTAGAGTTTTTAAAATGAGAATCAGTACCTTAAACTGTATGCATTGTTTAACTGGCAACCAATGCAGTTTAATTAAATTTGGTGATTGCTCAAATCTAGAAATCTCTGAGATAAGTCTAGCTGCCGCATTCTGGGTGATTTGCAAATATTTCAAAACATCATTTGGCAGACCCAAGAATAATGAATTACAATAATTGAAATGTGGAGTGATTAATGCATGGACAGTCTTACAAATATCATCCCATAAGAACATAAGAATAGCCATACTGGGTCAGACCAATGGTCAGTCTAGCCCAGTATCCTGTTTCCAACAGTGGCCAATCCAAGTCACAAGTACTTGGCAGAATCCCAAATAGCAGCAACATTCTATGCTATCAGTCTTCCGAGAGTATATCTTTTTCTTATATATCTTTTTTTATTTTTGCAGTAATAATGCAGTACAATAGCCAAACAATAACAAACAAATGATGAATCTCAATACACAATAGTACATGCATTCCGAAGTTTTTTACTAAATTTTAGAAAATCAACTCCCCCTCTCCCATCCAACCCTTATTCCAATTACACTATGCAACTGAATTGGTGAGGTGGCCGGTATACCACAAAGGCAATAATGATAATAATCTTAGGGGACATGTAGTGACATTCTCCAAGTTGTATAAATGTCCCATACTTTACAATGTGGAATAATGTATCCATGCTTCTGTGCTATCAACTTGTGGAGACTGTGAGCTTGGGAGGAGCAGCTGGTAGTGGTAAGTCTGACTAAAGTTGAGTTAGAATCACGTGGAGGGCTGCAAGTTCTACTTGGTGCAAGGGATGGTTCCTGACTCACCACTTTGGACCATGTGGTGCGGTACTTGTGACAGAGTAAATGGCAACTCCCGTGTAGCCAGTTAAGCAATGTTCCCGCTGTGGGATCATTGCAGTGCTTGCAAGCTGGGAATCCCGCAGGAGGTGGAGGAAATGGGTTTGGCACAGTATTCGAATTTGCCGGGGACTTCAAACTTTCTGGCAGGACAGGTGCACAGTTTGATTCAAGAGAGCATGGAAACAGGCGCCATTGTGGTTGGGCTGACTGGCAGTGAGGAATAGCCTTTGATCATGCGTGGAGCACAGCCACCATTTTAAAACCTCAGGGCCCAATAGAGCTACATTAGAATCTTTGTTTTCTCCAGAATTTATATTGCACTTACATCAGGCCATTGACTGAAGCAGGGGAAGACAGAGCTGCTGCAAGGTGCTTCAGTTTCTTGTCCCGGCTCCTAAGAGATCATTTTGACCTCCAGGAGTGATCAGATGAGGCTGTCTGTTTCTCCTTCCTCATCTGATGTAGTCTTGGTTATTCAGAGGAGCCATAATTGAAGGAGTCATTAGAGGAGAGAATGCTCCCTCATGAGGCACTGCCGGTGCTTTCCATTGAAGAGTTTTCTGCTTTAGCGTCAGGAATTCCATCTCTGTCGATCGTGAGGAGGCTTACATGTCCTTCCAAATCCTTCCCAATGCATCCAGGCATTCAGGACATGATTACAGCAAAATGGGTCTCATTGCACACCGGGCTGAGAGTGGGAAGAGCCATGGCTCACCTTTCTACCCATTTGTTCTGGAGGAAAAAGAGAAATTGCAGCTTCCCAGAGTGGATTCTCTTGTTATGGTGGTGTCTAAGAAGACCACCTTACTGGTGGAAGGGGCCATTGCCCTAAAAGACCTATAGGATAGGAAGCTAGAAGGCTCACTGAAACAAGTCTTTGAAGTGGTCTCTTTGAACATTCATGCGACTTTGTGCAGCTCATTTGTGGCAAGAGCATGCCTGAAGTGGCATCACAGTCTGCAACACAAGATGGGCACCATAACACCCAGCTGGAAGCAGGGTTGGCCTACTTGGTGAATGTTATGGGTTACGGCCCGCAGTAGCAAAGAATACCTTGTTGTCTCTGGCGGATTTTTCCAAGCAGCGACTTGGTCACCGATGCATGCCTTTGCCAAGCAGTATAGGGTGGACATTGCAGCATGCTTGGAAGCCAGTTTTGGGGCTTCAGTCTTCCGGGCGGCAGTGCCAGGATCCCACCCACTCTAGGAATTGCTGTTATACATCCCACATATTCTGGAATAGTGGGAAGCTATGTGATGCAGTGAAAGGAGAAATTAGGTCTTACCTGATAATTTTCTTTCCATTAGTCCTTCCCGCTATTCCAGAGGCCCACCCGAGTTTTCTGAGATGTTTAGTCAATACGAAGGAATGGGTCAAATTACAACAATCACCTTGCATGATGGTTCCTGCACATGCCTTTTTCTCTGCAAGTTGCCCAGAGGTAAGAGAAGTTCACAAATGTTTGCTTTTCTGGTTATTATTATGTTAGTGAGTAGTTTAAGGTTGTTGTGTTTATTCTGAGTATTAGCCTTACTGCTTGTCTACGTAAATACTGACTGGATGTCAAGAGAGAGATGTCTCAGTTCAGTTTTCAGTTCTGTATCTCCACCTGCTGCACCTGCCGGTTGATGGACACAACTGTCCCACAGCTTTTGGAATAGTGGGAAGGACTAATGGAAAGACCTAATTTCTCCTTATCTTTTTCAACCCCATATTTCAGGATAGTGAAGGGTTGTTTTTACTATCTTCATCAGCTGTGGAGGATTAGGTTGTTTTTCTGTTTTTTTCCTCCGATTGTGGTTTTGTTAGGTAATTGTATGCTACAGTCCGTTTTCGTATTGGTTATTGTAATGTTCTCTATTTGAGTCTTCCAAAGAAGAGTTTACATCATCGGTTGATGCAGGATGCAGCTGCATGGGTTTTATGGCAGGTGGGGGTTCGTGAACATATTACTCCAGTATTGATATGCCTGCATTGGTTACCAGTTGCTCAACAGATAATTTGAAGTCCTTATTTTTGGTGTTTACTGTGCTGCATTGTTTCAGCCCTGCAGATTTTTTTGTCTAAATTGTGCTGGTATTCCCCTAGTCAGATTTTATATTCTGTGAGTCTAATTACCTTTGTGGTCCCCTGGCCTTAGTATCACTTGATCTGTGGTAGCATGGGAAGCTCTACCTTTTCTGTAGCTTTGGCTGTATTATGGAATAGACTCCCTTTTCAGTACTGATTTCTTTCAGTTCAGAAAGGAGTTCAAAATGTTTTTATTTAATGGGGAATAGTTATTTGTATTGCCTTGACCAGTTCGTTCTGGACTTTGAATTTTCATTGTGAGTCTTGGCAGGCAATTTGGAGTAGGTTTTGATATTGGGAATTTAGATTGTTGGGGCTGGGAGGGAATTTTATGAGTAGCTTATGTGTGAAATTTTTAGCTATATATCTTGCTAAGTATTTTCAATTTTTATGTATGTTTCTTGTAACCTCTCCTGGGACTCAAGTGTGTATAGTCTGTAAATATAAGTAAATAAAATATTGCAGAAATAGGAAGTATGAGCTAGCAATAAAGATAGAATGAAAACTGAATAATAAATCTCAATAAAGGAAAACAAAGTTAAAAAAAAACATTTTCTGTCACAGTCCACAAAAAGAGAGACAGAGGACTTCATGATTAACCCTGAAACATGGTATTGTACATTGAAACATACATTAAAAGAGGAAAACTGTTCAGACCCTCCAATATATCTCTATAATCATGTCAAGAGCATGAAATACATATTCATAAGCATTTTAATGATGATGCCATCAAATTACTTTACTGGGGCTATCCTGCATATTTTTTAATCAATAAAAAATTATAACTGAGAGAGCTCACAAAACAAAACAACAACCCCCCCCCCCCCCCCCCCCCCAAAATACACATTTAACCAAGGAATAGTAACTAAACACAAGAAAATGATTGCCCCAAAGCAAATTCCTTCTTCTGCATGGCAAGGAATTTCTTCCTGTGTTCCTCAATGAATCTAGATAAATAGGGAAAAGACCACATTTTCTGGTCTTACAGACACAGGATACTGTTCCAAATACCAGGAAATGTGATGGTAAGCAACATAGTGGTCCCTATGGTCTCTTCTACTGATTCTGACTCTTTATAAGGTATTATATGGTTTAGCACCAATTACTGTTATGATCATTTTCTTTTTTACAATTCTTTAAAAATGTCAGAAATAAACATATGGATAAAAAAAGAAAATAAATTAATTTTTTTTTGTATGGCATCTGCAAAAGGCAAGAAAAGATTAAGATTAATGGATAGTTTACTTGCTTGTCAAGCTGCCAGACTAAGGAGGTTTCACATATTCTGGCATCATCTCCAACATGTGAAGTCTTCATTTCATTTCTGAGCAATGCAGACTTCACATTGAGTTCCTGTTCGGGCGCGTTCAGGGGAAGCCAGATTCGGCCAGAGCAAGGGCCGATGAGAGTGAAGTGATAAATTAAGAAACACAGTGCACATCGCTACAGCGTTAAGAGATAAGTTCACGTTTTGAGTTATTTATTAGTTTTAGCACTGTGTTATTGGCTACAGCACACACACATAATTTAAGAGTGGCCCGATGAAAGAAAGTGCTATACCACTTGGCAAAGGAATGTATTGCCTTGAATAGTGATTTTATATTGAGGGCACTCTTTTAGAAACAGCAAAGGAAAACGAAAAAAGTAAAAAGAAAAGAATCTTTGTGTTTTATGAGGGTGGTAGCTCAATTTATATTACAGCATATTTAGTCTTGGTTCCAGTATTATATTGAATTATTATTATTCATTTTTTATTGATATATATAAATAAAAAGAGGAGTGTGTATATATATGTGTGTGTATAGATAGATAGACAGACAGACAGGGCTAAACTAATCAAAACTCTTTCTCCCAAGAAAACATCTCATAAATGTTAAATTCAACACTCATAATTTACTCTCATTTACATGAGTCCCAATTGGATATGTTAAATGCCAGATCTACAGTAAACAAAACACAGATAATCAGAGAATGGCTAGAAGAACAACAATTAGGCCTGCTATTGATTACTGAAATCTGGTTACAAGTGCAAGATGATCCAGTAACTGACCTATGTATATATAGATAGATATGTTTTAAATATATAGCATGGGAGAGAGCAGTACTTATTTCTGCTTTGTGGTTGTGTCCTGCACTGGTGCTTTAGAGGTATCTTCGAGGTTGCCTTAATCTCAGGCCTGTGTGAGTGTGTTTGAGACCACTATGCTTGAGGTTCTTTTGTTTGTTTTCTTTTTCCTGCGGAAAATGTGACAGAGAAAGTTGAGTTTCCAGTCATGCCTTAATTATGGTAGAGAAATCTAGAACTTTGACATCTACTTCAGAGCTTGATTTGTCTGGGTTCAGACTATAATCAGGTAGAGTACAAGCACTGTGAAAGATGTCTCCACAAGTCCAGAAGAACTGCCTAAAACTAAATCATATCTGTAATCATGAGGTGGACAAGAAATATCCTGCTTGCTCAGTAAGAGGATAAAACAAAAAGGAGGTAAAAACCCTCACGAAACCGTGAAATATGAAACAAAAAAGTGAGGAGAATGAATGAGGATACCAAATAATGTGTTTATTCACATAAAAAATGACGTAATTCACATAAAAAGTGACCCGACACGGCCGTGTTTCGGCCCAAAGGCCTGCCTCAGGGGTCTTTAAAACCTCAGAGTGTGACTTGAAATGTGTACTCCAAGGAAAATGATAAAACAGAACTCACTTGGGTCTCCTCTCTTCAAAAAAATATTTTTTTATAACCCGGAACAGGCTTGTTATACTCCTCTCCAAAGAGACGTTTGCAATATAGAATACTATGTATTCTATAACTTTGCTCAGTAAGAGGACATATTCTCTCAGCTGATGCTATGCTGTCCAGCAGCTGCTCTTCTGTGGTTGTTGCCTCTGCCTCCATGCACTGTTGCTTTGAGTCAAGCCTCAAACGATCATACCAGGGATCTTCAGTTGGCACAAATCTTAGCTAAGATTTCTTGGCCTAATGCATAACCATATTCAGCTCTCTTGCACAGAGGCATAAATTTAAGACAGCTTTTGAAGATGCTCTATAAACTGCCAGAGAAACACCGGCATGTCAACACACATGATCTGCAGGGCGTAGCCTATAAGCACAGACAAGCACAGCCCTCTCTTGTACTATTTATTTATTTGGAATATTTATTCCTTATTTCTCAGTAAATCAGTGTCTCAAGGGAAATCAAGCTTCGAGGCGGCAGTTTAAACAACTTCTCACTTCAACGGACTTCTTCCATCAGCGAGTCCTGCTGCCTGTCTCAAAGCTGTCATCTATCAACAATCGCAGCCTGAGGGTGCTGATGTCAGTGCCCAGCGGGCTCAAGAGAAATCAAGCTCTGAGTCAGTACTTTAAGCAATTTCTAACTTCGAAGGACGGCTTCCGTCTGCAAGTCCTGCTGCTTGTTTCAAAGCTGTCATCTACCAACAATCGCAGCTCCGAGGTGGCAGTTTAAGCAACTTCTAAATTTCTCAGTTGTCTGCCTTAATTCATCATCTACAGTAAGTCTGTTACTAGACATTATGTCACACTAGTCTCAAAATGTTCTTCCAGTTATTCACAGTTAATTGACTACTGAGCTCATTTTTGAAAGAGAAGGACTTCCATCTTTCGATATAAATCGGAAGATGGACGTCCTTCTCCCAGGGTCATCCAAATCGGTATAATCGAAACCCGATTTAGGATGTCTCCAACTGCACTCCGTCGCAAGGATGGCCAACATTCAAGGGGGCGTGTCGGAGGCGTAGCAAAGGCGGAACTTGGGCGTGCCTAAGACCCCTTGACCCATAATCGAAAAAAACAAGGACATCCCTATCTAACACTTGGACGTTTTCACCCAGACGTGTTTTTATTACGAATAAGGCACAAAAAAGTGCCCAAAATGACCAGATGACCACCGGAGAGAATTGGGGATGACCTCCTGTTACTCCCCCAGTGGTCACTAACCCCCTCCCACCCTCAAAAGACATGTTTAAAAGTATGTCGTGCGAGCCTCAGATGTTATACTCAGGTCCATCACAGCGTATGCAGGTCCCAGGAGCAGTTTTAGTGGGTACTGCAGTGCACTTCAAACAGGCGGACCCAGGCCCATACCCACCCCCCACCTGTTACATTTGTGGAGGAAACAGCGAGCTTAGAGGTTTTTTTGTTTATTCTGTTTTATAGTTACATTTGCTGGCAATCAGAGTATATGCTTTCTCATTTGCTGTGAATGAAGATATTTTTATATTTATTACATTTGTATCCCGCGCTCTCCCACTCAAAGCAGATTCAATGCGGCTTACACAGTAAATGGAATACAGAATATTGTTAGAGAGGGTAAAAGTTAAGTATACCAGAATAATGGACGAGATGGGTAGATAGAAATAGGCAATGGAGAGGGGAATAAGGAGGGAGATGAAGTCTGGGTCAATATCGTTGTCATGGGGGTATGTGTTAGGTATATGGTTCGTAAGATTAAACTGGATAGGTATGTGTCCTATTTATACGTGATTTATTTTATGTGTTAACACTATCTACTATATACATTGGTCTTATTTTTTATATTCTATTTGCACTATTATATTTTATTATTTTTCATATATACTGTATCTTCCGTTTCTATATCTGCCATTGTTAGTACTTGAAACATTTCTGTTTTAATATTATTTCTAAGAATTAACTATATGGCTTGATCTGTATTTACCTGGTTCTTTACTTTTTATTTTTCTATACATCCACAAATGTGTGATTTTAATTTTGTTTCTCCGAGGACAAGCAGGCTGCTTGTTCTCACTGATGGGTGACGTCCACGGCAGCCCCTCCAATCGGAAACTTCTCTAGCAAAGTCCTTTGCTAGTCCTCGCGCGCCCGCGCGCACCGCGCATGCGCGGCCGTCTTCCCGCCCGAAACCGGCTCGAGCCGGCCAGTCTTCTTTTGTCCGCACTCGGTACGGTCGTGTTTTCGCCGTGTCGAGCCCCGGAAAGTCGACCTCGCGCGTCCAAATTTATTTTGACGTGTTTTTCTTCGGAAAAGTCTGTTCAAGTGTCGGGAAGTGCTCCGGAAACCCCCGCCGGGTTTCGTGTTAATCCTCCCCGTACTTCCACCTTTTTGCCCCGATAAGTTTTCTTTCGTCGTCGGGGAAGGCCTCTTTTCGGCCTCGGTCGAGATTTTCTCCCTTACAAATTTTTTGGTGCTCTTTTTCCGTCATTTCGGACTTTGATTTCGCCGGCGTGATTTTTCCGCCCATGACATCGAAGCCTTCCAGCGGCTTCAAGAAGTGCACCCAGTGCGCCCGGGTTATCTCGCTCACTGATCGACACTCGTCGTGTCTTCAGTGTCTGGGGGCCGAGCACCGCCCTCAGAACTGCAGTCTGTGTTCCCTGCTTCAAAGGCGGACTCAGGTAGCGAGACTAGCCCAGTGGAACGTGTTGTTCTCGGGCTCTTCGTCGGCATCGGCACCGGGATCTTCGAGTGCAGCGACGTCGTCAGCGTCCAGACCATCTTCCTCGGCCGCCCCTGCATCGAGTGCATCGAGGCATCGGGCCTCTGCATCGGCGCCGAGACATCGGATAGCTGCATCGACGTCGGTGGTACCGGGACCTCGTCTGCTGATGTCGTCGGACGGTGGTGCATCGTCAGGAGTGCAGGTGAGGGCTGTCCATTCCCCTGCTGGTGGCGGTGAGCCTTCGGGTGGGTCTCCTCCTACCCTGAGGGCTCCTGCGGTACAGCCCCCCCGAGACCGACCTCCTTCGGCCTCGGCCCCGAGGAAGCGACGGCTGGATTCTACGTCCTCCTCGTCGGTGCCGGGGAGCTCCGGTGACATGCTTCGGAAGAAATCGAAGAAGCATCGACACCGGTCGCCTCCCCGCGTCGGCACCGAGAGCTCTGGGTCGCCGAGGGAGTCGGCACCCAGCAGGCATCGGCACCGAGAGGACCGCTCACCCTCTGTTCAAGAGGTGTCGATGCGCTCCGCTCTGGACAGCCCGGAACAGCCTCCTCGCCCGGAACAGGTTCTGACGTCGACGCCTGCATTGACCTCTTTGCCTTTCTCTGCAGCCGCTCTAAACGAGAACCTCCGGGCCGTTCTCCCAGAGATTCTGGGAGAGCTGTTGCGCCCTACCCCTCCGGTACCGGCGGTGCTTGCGCCTCCGGTACCGTCGAGCGTGGCGCCGGCTGGCCCATCGCCCGGGGTGAGGTCCCCGTCGTCGGTACCGCGTGCGGTTCTGACTGCGGCCACCTCCCAGGAGGGCTCCCCGACTACGTCGGCGGAGGGAGCTTCGCCGATGCGGGCCAGGGAGTCTACCTCTCGACGCCCCCATCATGGACGTGGCTCCACTGAGTCGAGCCGGGCGAGGTTGCAGACACAGGTTCGTGAACTTGTGTCTGACACCGAGGGTGAGGCCTCGTGGGAGGAAGAAGAAGACCCCAGATATTTCTCTGACGAGGAGTCTGAGGGTCTTCCTTCTGATCCCACTCCCTCTCCTGAAAGACAGCTTTCTCCTCCTGAGAGTCTGTCTTTCGCTTCCTTTGTCCGGGAGATGTCTACGGCCATCCCCTTCCCGGTGGTTGTGGAGGACGAGCCCAGGGCTGAAATGTTTGAGCTCCTGGACTATCCTTCTCCACCTAAGGAAGCGTCCACTGTTCCCTTGCACCATGTCCTAAAAAAGACATTGCTTGCGAACTGGACAAAACCTCTAACTAATCCCCACATCCCCAAGAAGATCGAGTCCCAGTACCGGATCCATGGGGACCCAGAGCTGATGCGCACCCAGTTGCCTCATGATTCTGGAGTTGTGGATCTGGCCCTAAAGAAGGCTAAGAGTTCTAGGGAGCATGCTTCGGCGCCCCCGGGCAAGGACTCTAGAACCTTAGACTCCTTTGGGAGGAAGGCCTACCATTCCTCTATGCTCGTGGCCAAAATCCAGTCTTACCAGCTCTACACGAGCATACACATGCGGAACAATGTGCGGCAGTTGGCGGGCTTGGTTGATGCTCTCCCCCCTGAGCAAGCCAAGCCTTTTCAGGAGGTGGTCAGGCAGCTGAAGGCGTGCAGAAAATTCCTGGCCAGAGGGGTGTATGACACCTTTGATGTTGCGTCCAGGGCCGCTGCTCAAGGTGTGGTGATGCGCAGGCTCTCATGGCTGCGTGCCGCCGACCTGGAGAATAGACTCCAGCAGCGGATTGCGGACTCGCCTTGCCGTGCGGACAACATTTTTGGAGAGAAAGTCGAACAGGTGGTAGAGTCTCTCCACCAGCGGGACACCGCATTCGACAAGTTCTCCCGCCGGCAGCCTTCAGCATCTACCTCTACAGGTAGAAGATTTTTCGGGGGAAGGAAGACTGTTTCCTACTCTTCTGGTAAGCGTAGGTACAATCCTCCTTCTCGACAGCCTGCGGCCCAGGCTAAGCCCCAGCGCGCTCGCTCTCGTCAGCAGCGTGCGCCTCAGCCAGGCCCCTCGGCTCCCCAGCAAAAGCAAGGGGCGAGCTTTTGACTGGCTCCAGCAGAGCATAGCCGACATCCAAGTGTCAGTGCCGGGCGACCTACCAGTCGGGGGGAGGTTGAAAGCTTTTCACCAAAGGTGGCCTCTGGTAACCTCCGATCAGTGGGTTCTCCAAATAGTCCGGCAAGGATACACCCTCAATTTGGCCTCAACACCTCCAAATTGTCCACCGGGAGCTCAGTCTTACAGCTTCCAGCACAAGCAGGTACTTGCAGAGGAACTCTCCGCCCTTCTCAGCGCCAATGCGGTCGAGCCCGTGCCATCCGGGCAAGAAGGGCTGGGATTCTATTCCAGGTACTTCCTTGTGGAAAAGAAAACAGGGGAGATGCGTCCCATCCTAGACCTAAGGGCCCTGAACAAATATCTCGTAAAAGAAAAGTTCAGGATGCTTTCCCTGGGCACCCTTCTCCCCATGATTCAGCAAAACGATTGGCTATGCTCTCTGGACTTGAAGGATGCCTACACACACATCCCGATACTGCCAGCTCACAGACAGTATCTGCGATTTCAGTTGGGCACACGCCACTTCCAGTACTGTGTGCTACCCTTTGGGCTCGCCTCTGCGCCCAGGGTGTTCACAAAGTGCCTAGCTGTGGTAGCAGCGGCACTTCGCAGGCTGGGGGTGCACGTGTTCCCATATCTCGACGATTGGCTGGTGAAGAACACATCCGAGGCAGGAGCCCTGCAGTCCATGCAGATGACTATTCGCCTCCTGGAGCTACTGGGGTTTGTGATAAATTATCCAAAGTCCCATCTTCTCCCAGTGCAGAAACTCGAATTCATAGGAGCTCTACTGGATTCTCGGACGGCTCGCGCCTATCTCCCGGAGGCGAGGGCCAACAACTTGTTGTCCCTCGTCTCGCGGGTGCGAGCGTCCCAGCAGATCACAGCTCGGCAGATGTTGAGATTGCTGGGCCACATGGCCTCCACAGTTCACGTGACTCCCATGGCCCATCTTCACATGAGATCTGCTCAATGGACCCTAGCCTCCCAGTGGTTTCAGGCTGCTGGGGGTCTAGAAGACGTGATCCACCTGTCCACGAGTTTTCTCGAATCCCTGTATTGGTGGACAATCTGGTCCAATTTGACTCTGGGACGTCCTTTCCAAATTCCTCAGCCACAAAAAGTGCTGACAACGGATGCGTCTCTCCTGGGATGGGGAGCTCATGTCGATGGGCTTCACACCCAAGGAAGCTGGTCCCTCCAGGAACGCGGTCTACAGATCAATCTCCTGGAGTTGCGAGCGATCTGGAACGCTCTGAAGGCTTTCAGAGATCGGCTGTCCCATCAAATTATCCAAATTCAGACAGACAACCAGGTTGCCATGTACTACGTCAACAAGCAGGGGGGCACCGGATCTCGCCCCCTGTGTCAGGAAGCCGTCAGCATGTGGCTCTGGGCTCGCCGTTTCGGCATGGTGCTCCAAGCCACATATCTGGCAGGCGTAAACAACAGTCTGGCCGACAGACTGAGCCGGATTATGCAACCTCACGAGTGGTCGCTCAACTCCCGAGTGGTGCGCCAGATCTTCCAAGCGTGGGGCACCCCCTTGGTGGATCTCTTCGCATCTCGAGTGAACCACAAAGTCCCTCAGTTCTGTTCCAGGCTTCAGGCCCCCGGCAGACTAGCATCGGATGCCTTCCTCCTGTTTTGGGGGGAGGGCCTGCTGTATGCTTATCCTCCCATTCCTCTGGTGGGGAAGACTTTGTTGAAACTCAAGCAAGACCGAGGCACCATGATTCTGATTGCTCCCTTTTGGCCGCGTCAGATCTGGTTCCCTCTTCTTCTGGAGTTATCCTCCGAAGAACCGTGGAGATTGGAGTGTTTTCCAACCCTCATCACGCAGGACGAAGGGGCGCTTCTGCATCCCAGCCTCCGGTCCCTGGCTCTCACGGCCTGGATGTTGAGAGCGTAGACTTTGCCTCTTTGGGTCTGTCAGAGGGTGTCTCCCGCGTCTTGCTTGCTTCCAGGAAAGATTCCACTAAGAGGAGTTACTTCTTTCTATGGAGGAGGTTTGCCGTCTGGTGTGACAGCAAGGCCCTAGCTCCTCGCTCCTGTCCTACACAGACCCTGCTTGAATACCTTCTGCACTTGTCTGAGTCTGGTCTCAAGACCAACTCTGTAAGAGTTCACCTTAGCGCAATCAGTGCATACCATTACCATGTGGAAGGTAAGCCGATCTCAGGACAGCCTTTAGTTGTTCGCTTCATGAGAGGTTTGCTTTTGTCAAAGCCCCCTGTCAAGCCTCCTACAGTGTCATGGGATCTCAATGTCGTTCTCACCCAGCTGATGAAACCTCCTTTTGAGCCACTGAATTCCTGCCATCTGAAGTACTTGACCTGGAAGGTCATTTTCTTGGTGGCAGTTACTTCAGCTCGTAGAGTCAGTGAGCTTCAGGCCCTGGTAGCCCAGGCCCCTTACACCAAATTTCATCATAACAGAGTAGTCCTCCGCACTCACCCTAAGTTCTTGCCAAAGGTCGTGTCGGAGTTCCATCTGAACCAGTCAATTGTCTTGCCAACATTCTTTCCCCGTCCTCATTCCTGCCCTGCTGAACGTCAGCTGCACACATTGAACTGCAAGAGAGCATTGGCCTTCTATCTGGAGCGGACACAGCCCAACAGACAGTCCGCCCAATTGTTTGTTTCTTTTGATCACAATAGGAGGGGAGTGGCTGTGGGGAAACGCACCATATCCAATTGGCTAGCAGATTGCATTTCCTTCACTTACGCCCAGGCGGGGCTGGCTCTTGAGGGTCATGTCACGGCTCATAATGTTAGAGCCATGGCTGCGTCGGTAGCCCACTTGAAGTCAGCCTCTATTGAAGAAATTTGCAAAGCTGCGACGTGGTCATCTGTCCACACATTCACATCCCATTACTGCCTGCAGCAGGATACACGACGCGACAGTCGGTTCGGGCAGTCAGTTCTTCAGAACCTGTTTGGGCTTTAGGATCCAACTCCACCCCCCGAGGGCCCTGTTTGTTCTGTTCCAGGCTGCACTCTCAGTTAGTTGGTAAATTTTTTAGGTCAATCTCAGTTATGTCCTCGCCGTTGCGAGGCCCAATTGACCATGGTTGTTGTTTTGAGTGAGCCTGGGGGCTAGGGATACCCCATCAGTGAGAACAAGCAGCCTGCTTGTCCTCGGAGAAAGCGAATGCTACATACCTGTAGAAGGTATTCTCCGAGGACAGCAGGCTGATTGTTCTCACAAAACCCGCCCGCCTCCCCTTTGGAGTTGTGTCTTCCCTTGTATTGTCTTGCTACATACTGGACTGGCCGGCTCAAGCCGGTTTCGTGCGGGAAGACGGCCGTGGACGTCACCCATCAGTGAGAACAATCAGCCTGCTGTCCTCGGAGAATACCTTCTACAGGTATGTAGCATTCACTTTATTATTTATTGTTTTAGAGCCCCTGATGCAGCCCTTCTGGGTAAAACACAGAAGGGCACTTTTTATTGAAGTGTTTACCCTATAAATAAAGATTGATTGGGATTATTGTCTGATCTGTTCAGTTTGTCTCCAGGTTGGATTTTGCGGATTGTTTGCCTTGTTGTTTTCTGGGACTTAAATTCCACAAGGATAGGCCTTTGTTTAAAAAACAAAATGTCCTCTGCCTGGCCACTACTAGCTGAGTGTCCCAGTGTACTTGCAGTAAAACTTGAGTAGCACAACACAAGATCTGGGTTGGGACAGTGTTCAATATAAGTGCGTAAATAAGCTGATTTCCTAGATTTGACACTGGGTAATTCCAACTGGGGAATTTCTTGAGAACACGAAGAATGATTTGGCTTTTTAATGTACCTTTATTTCAGATCATGATACAGCCTAAACAGTCATTCCCTTTCATGTCACTGGAGCACTAGTTCATCCCCACATTAGATATTTCCAAAGGTTGGGAAACTCAACTAACTCTTAATTCATACAAAAAGTCTGGTTACAAGACAAATAAATGCTCTGCATCAGTCATTGAGCTCAGGTCAGTCCTTTATTCTCCACTGGTGTTTATCTATCTTTTAACGGATAAATCAGTTCTGATATAGACAAGTTGCTATGTTTTCTGCAACAATCAGGGGGAAGTATGAGTTCCCTTCAACTTTACCAGGAAGCAGCATAGATTTGAGACTTTGTGATATTGCATACAAATTCAGACCACCTACATCCCAGGCAGTCAGAACCAGATGGCAGACAAGATCAGCAGAGCCTGAATCCTCATGATTAGTACAGGGCTTTTTTTTCAGGATGGTGGCACTCTTTAAATAGATCTGTTTGCCAGCAGCAAAAATGTAAAGCTGCCCCTTTTGTTGAGTGCACCCGTCCCTGGATCAACTAGTGCAAGATGCACTAAGCATAAAATGGACTTGGCCTGTCTACTACACTTTTCTTCTACCCATTTGTCAAATTCAAAAATGTTTTGGATATGGTAGATAATTGGATTATATCATGTAGGCTAAAGTTGAACAGAAGTAAAACTAAATTTCTTTTATTAGAGAAAAGTAGTAATAATCAGTCTTTTCAATCATTTACCGTTAACAGATTGTTATGAGTTGGATTCAGTAACATGGATCCTGGATGTTCAGCTAGACAATCAAATTTCTATGGAAAATCAGGTTAACAAAATCGTGAAAACATCGTTTTGTTTGCTTAGAAAATTGCAGTTAATTAGGAAGAATTTTGGAAAACACATCTTCAGACTAATCTTTCAGTCTATTGTGCTTTCACAGTTAGATTACCTTAATGTAGTTTATTCTGGATGTTGTACAATTATTTATAGTAAATTACAAACAATTCAAAATATAGTAGCAAGGCTTTTGTGGCACAGAGACATGATAGGGTGACTCCATTGCTTGTTAGATTGCACAGGCTGCCAGTAGAGGCCATAGTTTATTTTAAAGTTTGTACACTTGCATTTAGAACTTTATGTGGACATGCCCTTCTTTATATGGTTTCCTCGGTTCAATTGCTATTAGGGGGTGTGAGATCAGGATTACATCAACAAATGTTATTACATTTTCCATCATTTCTTTTGGTTAAGGATAAGAAGTCCTTGTTGTCTTTTTCATATCAAGCTGCAATAATGTGGAATTCACTTCCTTTTGAAATAGGAATAATACAGGACTATGGGTTGTTTAGGAGAGTAAAACCTTTTTATTCAAGACATTTTTATTTGATATATAGGCTGTATTTTTAGTGTTACAATGATGTTTGCTGTGTTCAGTATTTGCTGTATGTATTTCCTTGGTAATGGCCAAGCTTCTTTTTGGTTGTTACCCACATTGAACCTGTCCAAGGTAGTTATGGGATATAAGAGCCAGAATAAGATAAGGTAAGAAAATAACAAGACCCTTACATGTTCCAACAAGACCCATCACAATTAACCTCATAGCACTATTCTAGCCTCATCAGAAATGGTTTTTCTTCTCAGAAGACACTCATTCTTCCTCTTTGCATTATTCCAACCTTTCCAGAGTTAATATTGGAAAATTATAACTCCTTTCAATCCCAATTCCTCTTATCTCAAAGATACTGAGCAGCATTTAGTTGCCACCCTAGACCTACCACTGCCAATTCAAGACATCTTGGTGGCAGAAAGATTTTTAACAGATGTACATACATACTTTTGTAGAAAAGGTTTTCAATATAGTGCTTCACCAGTGGTCAAGACCACATTTGATTCCTCCATTACCATACTGTACGATAATGTCCTATCCTTCTTGCCTATGACTGCAGTATACTGCAGTGCAATCTTAGCCTTTCATATACCTAGTGACAGATTCCAAGCTTTGCTGTGTCTAGTCATTTTTATATTCATGAAGGGGACAGGGATACCTTCATGCCAAATCATTATTTCAGAAATCCCTCTGTGCAAAGGGATCTTGATGTCATCCTTAAATCTCACATGAAACTACCATTTGAACCAGTGGAATGTGTCTCTCAAGCATCTTATCTGGAAGGCTTCAGGCCTTAATCACCTATGAACCATACATGCAGTTTCATCATGATAAAGTAATTTTACATACTTATATTGTCACCCAAGGTGGTCACACTTCCATGTGAATGAAGAAGTGGTTGTTCTTATGTTTATCCTACACCACACAAATAACTAAGCAAGAAGTCCCGTCACACTTTGGAGAACAGAATCTATCATACAGTCTACGCAGTCGTTTACCTTGTTCAACACCAACGGACTTGGCCTTCCAGTAGCCAAAATGGACTCTAGCCAATTGGCTAGCTTCCTATATCCAGTTCTGGTATTAAACAGTCTGGTATACCTCTAACTAGTAGAAGCTAAGTCTTGAAGTCTGCTTCATTGAACAGCATATGCACAAGAGCTGTTTGGTCCTTTCTCATTACTTCTCACTACTGCTTGGACCATACTTTGATCAGAGATGGTGCATTTGGTCAAGCAGTACTAAATCTATGTTTGTGATATCTGCAACTCTTATATCATTATCGATGAGCGCTCCTGGACAATAGATAAGTTATCTATGAAACTAAGTGACCCTGAGCTTGGGAGCATGTCTTATTATAATCTACTTGCTGACGAAAAAAAGTGGAGTTGCTTTCCTGTAACAGGTTTTTTTTTTCCATAAACAGCAGAATTAATCAGGCAAACGATCTCTCCAATCTCCTGAAGTGTTAAATTCTTTCTTGACCTATTCAACTAACTGGAGAGATTGCTGCATGCGGGAAGGGTTATACATGCTCAGAACCGTACATATAGTTCTGAATGCTGGGAAAGCTGTTCCATCCTGGCGCTGTGCAGTGACAGCACCTGCGTGTGTGACTGATCCTGCTGTCTGCAGAAAACACGTTCTACAGACAGATAGGAGACTTTGCCTTCTACATGAAAAGTTGCTTTACATGAAGAAGGCGCTAAGTAAAATTACCCCCTAAATGTCTAGCATTTCATCCTTGGACATGTTGTAGTTCACATGTCTAGTTTAGTATCCTCAAATTAATTGCAAGAAAAGATTTGTCTATTTCCAGACAACAAATAAAGAGTGGATAGTTTCCTAGGTTTGCAAACAGTGTACTCCAAATTAAGACTAACTACTAAATATGGGAGGGTTAGAGGGGGGTCATATTCTAGTCTTGGAATCACAGAGTGTCCTGATTTGAAGAGTGTTTGATTAGCAGTAGTGTGGTGGTGACTGTGTACAAGAACAGCAGAAGCCGTAGGTCAGAATTAAGGTGCATCGTCAGAGCTGTATGGTAAGTTTAAACAGCTGGCGGAACTGGGGCGTGGTTATCGGCCGAGGAGAGATGGGCGTCTTTAGCTGATAATCGAAAAAAAAAGGCGTTTTTACCGCGATTTTGGGTCACTTTTTTTGGACCCTTTTTTTTCACGAACAAGTCCCAAAAAAGTGCCCCAACTTTCCAGATGACCACCGGAGGGAATCGGGGATGACCTCCCCGGACTCCCCCAGAGGGAAGGCTGTGAGGCCAACATGAGCAGTGTGTATTAGTTGCTGCTCGCTGCCGATGAAAATCTGCTATTTAAAAGGTATGCGGGGGAGGGGGATATTTGAGAAACCATATGGCATACAGGCAAGAGAAGGAGAGACCAAATCACTTTTGGGACAGGGCAGAGTTCTGCCCACCCATCTTGGGCCCAGGCCCACCCAAAATTGGGTGTCTGGCTACGCCCCTGACTACTAGATATGGGAGGGTTAGAGGGGGTCCTATTCTAGTCTTAGAATCACAGAGTGTCCTGATTTGAAGTGTTTGATTAGCAGTCGTGTGGTGGTGACTGTGTACAAGAACAGCAGAAGCTGTAGGTCAGAATTAAGGTGCATCGTCAGAGCTGTATGGTAAGTTTAAACAGCTGCTGTTTGCATAATGTCTGGCTCTAACTAATGCATGTAATCTCATTTTCATTCATCAAATTAACTTGAAATGAAAAAAAAAATGCTACAATTAACTTTTTAAATCATTTTTGGTTGCTTTTGTTAATTGAGGGAGGCTTGGAATTTCTTAGAGGAATTGTCTGGTAAAGCTTCTTGTGAGGCTTTGATTGTAGGTAATAAAACCATTCCTTAATTAATGTCAGTATTTTTAAGCTTCTAAGTTTTAGAAAATTGAGTGAAATGTACCATCCGAGGCCCTGAATCAAATTGCTTTTTTATCATCTTAATTTAGGTCTGTCATTGCCATTTTAAATCATGATTTATAAGTCCAGATAGTTATCAGGTGGATTGTAACAATTCCAATGTGTTTAGAAGGATAAGCAGTACAGTATGCATTTTGGAACTTGGGTTTATATTTGTCCTAGATTATATGAAATACATAAAGTGATCTCCGTTTTTCTTTCAATTAACATTTTCATATGGCACGCCTGCCAAATGATTTGTGGCCTATGTACTTTCTCGAGCAATTCTGTAGCATTTCATTCCAGATTGGGCCAGTTGAATACTATGGGGTCCTTTTTACTAAGCTGCAGTAAAACGCACCCTGCGCTAGCGGGCGGGGGCTGTTTTTGCCACGCACTGCAGCCCTTTTTACTGCAGCAGGTAATAAAGGCTGAAAATAGCCATGGGCATGCGGTAAGATTGCTTTTACCCGCGTGGCCATGTGAGGGGGAGAGCATACTGCCACTCATTGAGGAGGCAGTAAGGGCTTCTATGCTAACCTAGCGGTAACCGGGTAGCGTGCGGCTCTGCCTGATTACTGCCGAGTTAGTGCTGACCCTACTTCCCAACTACTGGAGTTGCCATTGAAACCCACTTGATCTCAATCTTTCTTGCCATATAGAGGACACAGACCGTAGAAGTCTGTCTGGCATTGGCCCTACTTCCCACTGCTGGAGTTGCCGTCGAAGCCCATTCCAGCCCATCCTGCTAATCAGTCTTGCCATATACAGGACATAAACCGTAGAAGTTCTTCCGGCATTGACCTGATTTCACGACTGCTGGAGCTGCCATCTAAGCATCACTCCTGCCCATCATAAATTAACTTTTACCTGTTAATGTGTTAAGTTTTGTTTTGATACTAACTTCTTTCTATTTAAGGATCCTTTGTGTTTATCCTGCACATTTTTGAATTCCATCACTATTTTTATCTCCGCCGCCTCCACTGGGAGGGCATTTTAAGCATCCACTACTCTCTCCTTGAAAAAGTATTTCCTGACGTTACGCCTACCCCACGTTATGTTTTCTAGTTTTATCATGTCTCTGTTTCTGGAAAAGATTTATCTGTAGATTGGTACCGTTCAATATTTAAACGTCTGTATCATATCTCCTCTGTCCGTTTTTTGGGGTTAGGGCAATTGCATTGTCATAATTTTTTGGGTCAGGGCAATTTTTGGAGTGGTGGGGCAGTTGCAGTGACATATTTATTCAAGGTGCGTGCATTTGCATATGCATCCGCTGTCAGACACACACCCCCTTGCTCCCTCTCCTGTGCCTTAAAGTCACCTCCCCTCCAGTCTTCGCCCAGGCAACGGCATTTATAGGCTACCTGCGTCCTGCACTAGGACTTTGTCTCTGCAGTGTCCCACCCTTCACAGAACAGGAATTTGTGTCAGAAGGGGCAGGATGGTTCAGAGAGAAAGTCCTGGTGCAGGCTGCAGACAGCCTATGAATGCCACTGCCTAGGTGAAGGCTGGAAAGGAGGTGATTTTAAGGTACAGGGTGGATGGGGGCGGGGGGGGGGGGGCAGGAGACACACATCCTGTAAAAAGTTTCTGGCTATGCCCAGTGGAGTTCCTAGGGGGGCTGACACCCAGGGCGGATCGCTGATGCGCCCCGCCCCCCGGGTGTAGCGCCCCCCCCCCCCTCCCGGTGAAAGAACCCCCGGGTGCACGCTGCTGGGGGGGGGTGCCGCTCGCCTGTCCGCTTCGTTCGTTTCCATGCTCCCTCTGCCCCGGAACAGGAAGTAACCTGTTCCTGGGCAGAGGGAGCACAGAACGAACGTAGCGGACAGGCACGCGGCACCCCCCTCAGCGGCGTGCACCCGGGGGTTCTTTCACCGGGGGGGGGGGGGTGCAAATCGGCGATCCGCCCTGGGTGTCAGCCCCCCTAGGAACGCTGATAAAGATAAAATGGAATAGCTTAACAAATATCTCTCTTCTGTGCTCACAGTTGAGGGGCTGGTAGCAGGACCGCAGCAGAAAAGCACAAATAGGAATGTAGAGGTGATAGTCCCTGAATGATTTTCAGAGGACTGTGTTTGTGAGGAGCTGGATAAACAAAGTGATGGGGCCGGATGTTACTGAAGGAACTTAGGGAAGTTTAAGCACAGAGATTTTCAACCTTTTTCGTCTCAAGGCACATCCCCACACGTGATCCATCGTTTTATCTTCTACTCCACCCCCATACCTGGTTCAGCATTTTACCTCCCCCCCCCCCCCCCCCCCACCAATGGTCCTGCATTTTACCTTCTTTCGCCCCACCCCACTCCCACTTCCACACATGGTCTAGTATTTTACCTCCTCCCTCCCCCAAAATCACACATAGTCCAGCATTTATTTTTCTTTTCCCCACCCCCTCCCCCATGCTCACAAAGAATCCAGCATCTTTTCCTATGGTCCAATCTCCAGCCAGCGAACAGGCATCTCCCCTTGTCTCTCTTGACACCCATCCACCCCCCACCCTGTGTACCTTTAAGTTTTCTTGTCTCTAGCAGTCAGTGGCAACAGTTCATACAGCTTGCTTGCACCAACCCCGGAGCCTTCTCTCTGATGCTTCCTGCTTATGTGGAAACAGGATGTTACATCAGATAGAAGACTCTGGGGTTGGCATGAGCAGGCTGTATGAACTGCTACCGTTGACCACTAGAGACAAGAAAATGTAAAAGGTACACTCCGTTCCAGAACAAATTAAGCTGGCTCTACTAATAAATGACCCTCAACTCCCAAGGCATGTCTGCAGACTAGCCGCAGCACACCAATGTGTCGTGGCACACTGGTTGAAAAATGCTGCGGCTGCACTGGCTAACCTTTTCAATGCTTCTGTAGAGTTGGGAGTGGTCCCAGAGGAATGGAGAAGAGCAGATGTGGTCCCTCTCCACAAAAGCAGAAGCAAGGAAGAGGTTGGGAACTACAGGCCGGTAAATCTGACTTCTGTGATGGGTAAATTAATGGAAACACTTTTAAAACAGAATAGTAAAGTTTTTGGAATCAAATGGATTACAGGACCCAAGGCAACATGGTTTCACTAGAGGCAGGTCTTGTCAGACAAATCTGATTAATTTCTTTGACTGGGTGACCAGAGAGTTGGATTGAGAGAGAGCAAAGCCTTTGATATGGTTCCTCATAGATGACTAATAAATAAACTGATGCCCTCAGTATGGGCCCTAAAGTGACTGACTGAGTTAGGAACTGGTTGATTGGAAGGCGATAGTGGTAAATGGAGCTCATTCTGAGGAAAAGGATGTTACTAGTGGTGTGCCGCAAGGTTTGGTTCTTGCGCCGGTTCTTTTAAATCCTTTTGTAAGTGATATTGCTGAAGGGCTGTCTGGTAAGGTTTGCCACGTTGCGGATGATACCAAAATCTGCAATAAGGTAGACATTCTTGATGGTGTGGATAACATGAGGAAGGACTTAGCAAAGCTAGAGGAATGGTCTGGAATTTGATTTAGTGCTAAAAAATGCAGAGACGTACATTTGGGCTGCAAAAACCAGAGGGAATGGTATAGTTTAGGGGGTGAAGAACTTTTATGCACAAAAGAGGAACAGGACTTGGGTATGATCGTATATGATGATCTTAAGGTGGCCAGATAGGTAGAAACGGTGACGGCAAAAGCTTGAAGGATTCTTAGGTGCATAGAGAGAGAAATGGTCAGTAGGGAAAAGGAGATGATGATGCCCCTGTATAAGACTCTGGTGAGACCTCATCTAGAATATTGTGTACAATTCTGGAGATTGCACCTTCAAAAATATATAAACAAGATGGAGACAGTCCAGCTGGGATGGAGACTGTCCATATGGTGGCTGTTAAAATGGTCTGTGGTGTTCAGCATAAAGCCTGTGGGGACAGATTTAAATATCACAATATGTATACTTTGGAAGAAAGGCGGGAGAGGGGAGATATAATAGAGACATTCAAATACCTATGTGGCATAAATTCACAGGATGCAAGTCTCTTTGAATTGAAAGGAACCTCTGAAATGAGAGGGCATAGGATGAAGGTGAAAGGGGATATACTTAGAAGTAACCTGAGTAAATACATCTTCATGGAAAGGGTGGTGAATTCATAGAACGGCCTCCAGGTGGAAGTGGTGGCGACGAAAACAGTATCTGAATTCAAGAGAGCTTGGGACAAGTACATAGGGTCTCTGTGGTACTGATAGAGAGTAGATAGCATGAATGGGCAGCCTGGATATGCTATATGCTCTTTTTCTGCATACATTTTTCTCTGTTTCTAAAAAATAAAAAATATGCATGCATGCCTAGATAGAGAGAACTGAATGGCAGTTATGGTTTCCCACAAGAGTTACAAATTTAAATATTTCAGGGCATTTTTGTCGTTCCTGAGTCCAAAAGAGAGGGACTTGCAAAGTCCTCAAGAGAGATATTCTTCAGATCTCACCTTATTGCCTGACTCTACAGCTTCTACTCTGTTATACTGCTTCTGTTTAGGTCCAGCCTGCCCTCCAGTATCATCCCATTCCTAGAACAGCTCAGTGTGACACTCTTCTGCCCAGTCTGGCCTAGCACATAATTGTCCTCTTGACATTCTGGGAATAGCATTACCTATTACCTCTTTGCAAAAGGACCTTCTACAGCTCTCTCTGCTAGCAATGCTCAGGAGAATAAATTGCCAATTCAGAGGAAGTTGCAGGCCCTTCCACTCATGATCCCAAATGAAAGCATCAACAATAGACCTGAAGTGGCAATGCAAGTTACAAAAGGTATTGATCAGGCCATAAATGGGGACAGGTCCAGACTCATGATGGAAGATCTAGACCTTTGCTTTACTCTTCACCATGCTGTTAAGATGCAGTCTCAGGTCTTTAGATAAGAAGAGAACATTATCTGGATTGAAATATTTTAAGTGTAAAAAAAAACTTAATGCATTAGTTGCCTATCCTGCTTATTTTTCGAACGAGAAGGCCGGCCATCTTCCGACACAAATTGGGAGATGGCCGGCCTTCTCCTAAAGCCGGCCAAATCGGTATAATCGAAAGCCAATTTTGGCCAGCTTCAACTGCTTTCCGTCACAGAGCCGGCGAAAGTTCAAGGGGGTGTCTCGGCAGTGTACCGAAGGCGGTACGGGGCGTGGTTAAGAGATGGCCGGCTTCAGCCGATAATGGAAAAAAGAAAGCCAGCCCTGACGAGCATTTGGCTGACTTTACTTGGTCCCTTTTTGTTCACGACCAAGCCTCAAAAAGGTGCCCCAACTGACCAGATGACCACCGGAGGGAATAAGGGATGACCTCCCCTTACTCCTCTAGTGGTCACCAACCCATTCCCACCCAAACAAAATATATTTAAAAAAAACATTTTTTCCAGCCTCTATGCCTCAGATGTCATACCCAGCTCCATCACAGCAGTATGCAGGTCCCTGGAGCAGTTTTAGTGGGTGCAGTGCACTTCAGGCAGGTGGACCCAGCCCCACCCCCCCTACCTGTTACACTTGTGGTGGTAAATGGGAGCCCTCCAACCCCCCCCCCCCCAAAAAAAAAAAAACCCACTGTACCTACATATAGGTGCCCCCCTTCATGCCTAAGGTCTATGGTAGTGGTGTTCAGTTGTGGGGAGTGGGTTTTTTTTTTTTTGGGGGGGGGGTTGGGAGCTCAGCACACAAGGTAAGGGAGCTATGTACCTGGGATCAATTTGTGAAGTCCACTGCAGTGCCCCCTAGGGTGCACGGTTGGTGTCTTGGCATGTGAGGGGGACCAGTGCTCTACAAATGCTGGCTCCTCCCACGACCAAATGCCTTGGATTTGGTCGGGTTTGAGATGGCCGCCATTAGTTTCCATTATCAGCGAAAACCAATAGCGGCCATCTCTAACGCCGGCGATCTCTAAGGGCAGGCCAAATGTTGAGATTTGGGCGTCCCCCACTGCATTATTGAAACAAAAGATGGCCGGCCATCTTGTTTCGATAATACAGTAGGGTGCGCCGCTTGACGGGGCCGACGTTAGAGATTGACGCCCTTATAGATGGCCGGTCAGTTCGATTACGGCCCTCCACGTGACACTGTTTAGCACTGTTTTTTTTAACATCTTAAATACAAAACCTTTCATAAAGTAGAAAAAGGGGAAAAGTAACAAACCCCAAACCAAATAAAATGGCCCTTGGATTGAGTTCACCCTACTCTTTAATTTTATATTTTTGCAAGTGTATGTAAATTGTTTTCTAGGTCATGCAGTTTTTTTTCTCTATTTCCTGTTTATTCAATGTTAAAAAGAAAATTCTGAAAAAAGTCATAGAAACATCCAAAGTTTGAACAGTATGTGGAAAGTTAACTGCCTCAAGTCTGTTAAATGTAAGTGACACGTATCCAGTAATAAGCTGTTGGTTGTTTGCTGCCTACAAAGAAACATAAACACAGTGCTCATTTCTGGCAGGTTTTTACTGTCAAGAGTTTCTCCTATTATATTTATCTTACAATTTGCCAGGGGGTGAAGTTATTAAGTTTTAGCAGCAGCCATCGATCAAGTTCGCAAGTTAACACGATAAAGGCTCTGTGCCTGCTCTGTTCCGGGGAAATGATGAGCCTCACACGGTAATTAACTAAATGAGAAAGTTAAATCTTACTTGAGAGCTCAGAGAGATGAAAGAGAGGTGTTTGTCAGTTTCTCTGTGGAAATTAGAAGCAGTTTTCTGCAATTCCCACCGCTGCTGCTCTGTCATATTTTACATAACCACTGGGAAAACATCTTGTAATTAGTGCTGTCGTGGAAGAATTTTTTTTTTGTTGTTGTTGAAAGATGTTGGAATAATTCATTAGATTATCAAGAAAAGCTTGTGTCCTGAAATGATTAGCATAGTGAAATTTAAACCATTAACGATAACAAGTTTAGAGCATGCTGCAGTGCAGAAGCAGTGAGGTTTGTGTCTGTACCCATTTCAATAATTTCTTATAATTAAACATTGTTCTTTTTCCTTCACTCCATTTCTCAAGGATGGCTTACTTTTTAGAGATCAGAATATCATAGTAAAATTGATTGATTTTAACAATGCTGTAGTCAAATACATAGTTAACATTTTTTGTGTGCTGAAGGACACACATATCTTCCTCTCTTTTTTATTAAAACGAGGAAGATTCTGGAGTCTCCTGCTCCTCGTTTGACCCTGCATGCAATGTAAGGTAATGGAGATTGGACCTGCCTGTTTTCAGTAGGAAGAGCACATCTTCTCTTGTGTTTTGGAGGTATGTATGAGAGACCTTCAGGCTTATTTTCGAAAGAGAAGGGCGCCCAACTTTTGACACAAATCAGGAGATAGATGTCCTTCTCCCAGGGTCACCCAAATCGGCATAATCGAAAGACGATTTTGGGCATCCCCAACTGCTTTCTGTCGCAGGGACGACCAAAGTTCCCGGGGGCATGTCGGAAGCATAGCGAAGGTGGGACTGGGGCGTGCTTAACACATGGGCATCCTCGGTCAATAATGGAAAAAAGAAGGGCATCCGTGACGTGCACTTGGCCGACTTTACTTGGGCCATTTTTTCTTGCGACCAAGCCTCATAAAGGTGCCTGAACTGACCAGATAACCACCGGAGGGAATCGGGGAGACTTCCTCTTACTCACCCTCCCACCCTAAAAAAAAAAACTTTAACAATATTTTGTGCCAGCCTCAAATGTCATACCCAGCTCCCTGACAGCAGTATGCAGGTCCCTGGAGCAGTTTTGGTGGGTACAGTGCAATTCAGGCAGGCGGACCCAGGCCCATCCCCCCCCCTACCTGTTACACTTGTGGTGGTAAATGTGAGCCCTTCAAAACCCACCAGAAACCCACTGTACCCACATGTAGGTGCCCCCCTTCACCCCTTAGGGCTATGGTAGTGGTGTACAGTTGTGGGGAGTGGGTTTTGAGGGGTTTGGGGGAGCTCAGCACCCAAGGTAAGGGAGCTGTGCACCTGGGAGCAATTTGTGAAGTCCACTGCAGTGCCCCCTAGGTTGCCCGGTTGGTGTCCTGGCATGTGAGAGGGACCAGTGCACTACGAATGCTGGCTCCTTCGACGACCAAAGGGCTTGCATTTGGTCGTTTCTGAGATGGGCGTCCTCGGTTTCCATTATCACCAAAAACCAGGGACGACCATCTCTAAGGTCGACCTAAATGTTGATATTTGGGCATCCCCGACCGTATTATCGAAGCGAAATATGGACACCCATCTTGTTTCGATAATACGGGTTTCCCCGCCCCTTTGCTGAGACGTCCTGCTTGGACGTCCTCAGGAAAACTTTGGCGCACCGTTCAATTATGCCCCTCCTTGTTTCTTAAGAGCCGAAGATTATTCCTCAAGGTGAGTCTCCCTGATGGCTAGCTGGATTATCCTAATAGAAGAGAAAATTGGTCCTAAACTGGTTAGGCTTAATGGCTTAACAAACGAGAGACACTAAAAGAGGTAGAGATAGCTGGCAAGACTACACAAGGACTGTGGAAAGCCAGCAGACGGCAGTTGGGAGACCTCAAGACAACATGGGTTTAAGCAAAGGGCCCCAGCAGAGTCATGCTGCAAGCAGAGTGTTGATAAACTCAGGAAGATGAGTAGGATCCCTAGAGTGCATCCCAACACTACACCTGAGAATTTGAATACAGTGGTGAAAGGGACCAGTCTCATGGGTGTCGCCTGAGCACACCAATAGGAATTTTGAGATTTATATGGAAAGGAATATTCTCATTTTCACAATCTTTTGGGGGTGGAAAACGGGTTCCCCAATTTGTCTCCTTTAATAAGTGATGATAGATTTTTTTCCCATTTTCTCTTAAGAGTTAAAGGCACTTGACATTATAACAATATTTAATTATTGATCCATGAATTATGGGATGGACATCTGATTGGAGTCTAGGATACCCTGTTTGGGATGCTGAAGAGGAGGAGAGGACTTGAAACAAGGACTTTCTCTTGTTTGACTTTGCCTTTTACCCTTTTGTTTTTCCCCTTGTTTTGCTTGAATTTTACTGTAAAGGTGTCTATGTTCCCTCACTTAAAGAAACTCAGAAATGTGGGATAATGGTGGGGACAAGAAACCAAGAATCAGGTTTAGTCTGTGAACTACAGAATCAATCTCTGAGGGAACTGATAGGCAAGAGTAGTCACCTGAGCCCTAAAGACAGTCTCCAGTTCTTCAGATAGGAATAACAGGCAGGTACTCCTCTTCAATCTGGTCCCAGAGTAGTGCTTGGGGGAGTAGTCTACTGTCCTATAAGAGGTAGAAGTTTGAAGCAGAGCTCAGTCTCCCTGTGGGGAGGCAAAGGTGAAGGGTGCTGGAGCCAGGTCTGAAGCCTGCAACATTTGACAGAAAGTATAAGACTTTCTTGTTTGCTTTTTGCTTGTGTGATTTATTTTGTTGGGTATTTTTGTTCTCCACAGGTTACCTAGTTTAAGCATGTTTTGAATGAATTTAAATGACAGTTTGTTTTCCTGCCAGCAGGTGGATGTAGCTGCAGGCAGAGCTATGCTGGTGGTGGATGCACAGGTTAGGACAGGGTCTGACCCCCAACTACATGATTTTTGTTTTGGATTCTTTTTTTGCTATAAACTTATGAGATAAAGGACACATTCCTGAATATTTTTGTTTATGTATACAGAGCTGTTGCTTGAATTTTGGAGACCTTTTGTTGAACTCCATAGAGTGAGGCGAGACAGGGGCCAGGGCGAGGCCCTTCTGGGTAACCTTGCAGGAAACCAACTCAACAGAGGTTAAGTGAGATAACCACATAAGGGCAAGGACCTAACTATTTATATGGAGGACAGAGATTTCTGTGCTGACAAGAGCATAGGAGGAGAAGTCTACATCTTCAATTGGCCCATACCACAGAGTGGACAGAGATTAACAAGCCTTCACAGACACTCAGCCCACACACACAGGTGGCCTTACCCTTACACTTACACAGGACATATCTAAATATTCTAGGTGAGTTTCCTTCTGAAGGCTTATTTTGAGTCTGGTTCTGAATGCAGTGCCCCTCCCCCCTCTTTCCTACCTACATGTCCTATATGCCACAGATTCTCCCAAAATGCTCCCTCACATTCAGTTTTTGGTTGTTGTAAAAAAAATGGTGGCTTTGGTTGCTTGCTAGGATTTACAACTCCTGTTTCTTCCTGGATTTTTCTTCTTCCCTGAGGTTGAGTGGGACTGTGGATTCTTTCTTTCAAGTAGCTGATAGTCACCTCACAACCACCCTCATTTCTTCAGATTATGCCTTGTTACCTGCTGGAGCAAAGTAAATTCTGTGAAACCTTCAGATTTCATATGGAGAAGGCACGTCATAGTCATCTGTCTTTGCAATAACAATGTATGGATCTGAGGCAACCTGTGCAAGTTCATTATACTTTGATTCTAGATTCTTGCAGTGGCCACACCAGGGTTCATAGAACCCAATTAGTGGATCTTTGCTCTCATCATTGACAATTTCCTCAAAGTTCTCAACTACAACAGTCTTGACAGGTCCATCGTTGCTGTCTGGGATTGGTTCAGATTTCAGGTATCTTTTCAATTTGCCATTAAAAAAAAGCTTGAAGGAATCTCTCTAAAGCCTTCCCGTCATGGAGGAGTTCCACTTGCATGATGAACTTTTCTGTTTTAGCAATCTAATTTTCAACAACAGGAACCTCACCAGTGCTCCAATCCAAACCAAAGTCATAAAAACTTGTCTTGTAGCGCAGATTCATTCCCTGGTGCAAGCTGCTTGCAGTATCTACACCTTGGATCCAAAATTTCTACCAGGAGAAGGCTGTGCTGCTTAGTAATATTGAAGTTGTTGTCTTTTAAGTCTATATCATTGGAGGAGGCAAAGGCCAAACCAGCAGCCAGGAGGAGCAAGATGCAGAGGAGCAGGGTCTGGTCGGCCATGATGGGCAACTGGCATATAAGATCTCAAACTGATGGACAACTGCTTAGAAGGCTGCTTGCAACATACTGTGGAAGAACAGGGTCACCCTCATGCACATGGTGTACCCTCCCCCTTAACAAATACTTTAAGAAAAATGCAGTGGAACATTGTTTACCGTCTATCCCATTTGCTGTTTAATTAAGGCTGCTATGATGAAATTCAGAATATAGAAACTCAGGAGCTCTGTAAGACTAGTGAATATATTCCAAAATAAAAAAAAAAAGGGATAGAAAAAAAGTTTATCAGCATAAAAGAACATCTGCATCGACTAAAGTTATTTCTTAAAAAAACAAAAAAGGAGGTTGCCCATTGCAGATGTACCTGCTGTGATAGAGCTATCCAAATCATCCCTTCTAATTATCTTTGATTAGGAGTTGTGAAAAAAAATCATGCATTGAGCTGCATTATTGAATTTTATGGTATCTTACTGAATCAACTACAATTTTCCAGCGTAGATCTATATAATTATAATAAAGCCATGGTGTGGTGTAGATTATCTTCCCCTAATAAAGTTAGATGTTGAAAAAAAGAATATGAATAAAATTATTTTGCAGAATTTGGTTGACAGAGGTGGTGATGGTGAATGGAATTCACTCAGAAGAAAGAAAGGTGCATAAGTACATAAGTATTGCCATACTGGGAAAGACCAAAGGTCCATCGAGCCCAGCATCCTGTTTCTAACAGTGGCCAATCCAGGTCACAGATACCCGGCAAGATCCCATAAATGTACAAAACATTTTATATTGCTTATTCCAGAACTAGTGGATTTTCCCCAAGTCCATTTAATAACGGTCTATGGACTTTTCCTTTAGGAAGCTGTCCAAACCTTTTTTTAAACTCCGCTAAGCTAACCGCCTTTACCACATTCTCTGGCAACAAATTCCAGAGTTTAATTACAAGTTGAGTGAAGAAATATTTTCTCCAATTCGTTTTAAATTTACTACATTGTAGCTTCATCGCATGCCCCCTAGTCCTAGTTTTTTTGGAAAGCGTGAAGAGTGATGTGCCTCAAGGATTGGTCCTAGGACTTAAGCTAAGGCAAGTTGGAGACCATTGGCATAAACAGTGATTCAAGAGATATTAAAATTGCTTATTTGACCTGTATGAATTTGTCTGACATTGATTCAAAAATATGAACGTTCATTATGGGCAGAAACTTCAAAATACTCTAAACAGACCTTAAAAGCTGTTTTATACAGTGAAGTTAACTAACTACACTGCTCAGTTGAATGCTCAAAACATCCCAAGTGCTGAAGTTTGTGGAATATTTTGAGGAAAAGGTAGCAAGAAACGGATTTCTAGTGATGTGCAGGAACCTGTATGTGAGCAAGCAGCTGTGTGTTGCCCAGTGGGAGGATTTTCCAGTTTAGAACTACTGTGGAAGATGATTTCTTGCAAAAGTCATGTTCTGGATCCTTGTCCACAATGCTGCTAAGACGTAGCAGATGCATTATTTCAAATTTGTTTACTTGGGAAATTTTATTAGTTTTTGTCTATGGATCAATTTTGTCTTACAAACTTTGGTGCTTTCAGGACTGTATTATTGTAACTCTTTGTTGGATTACTGGATTATGCTTTGCAGTCATAAATAGTAAAGAATACAGCAGTGCAATTGATGACAGGACAGGGAATCCTGTTACATATTATGCCATTTTTGGAGGATCTGCTCTGGCTTCCAGTGAGACAGTATCTGTTATCTGGAGGGTAGTGAATTAGAAGGCACCTCAATATTTGAGTTCTTTTGTATTTTTTAATCTGGTAATGCTTCTAGAGCAGGTGGTGCAAAGAAATTGGTAATCCCCTCTGTTGTGCAGTTTTGATTGGAGATCACAAGAAAGGCAGCCCATTTCAGTTGCTGGCCAAGTTGTTTGGAATTACTTGCCTAGTAATTTGTGGGGTCAAGTGGATTCTGTGAGTTTTAGGAAGTAATTGAAGGGCCTTTTTTTTTTTTTTACACAGGTCCTTAATATTTGAAATTGGTTGGTTAGACATAATGAAATGTTTACTAGTATCTGGTTTTATGTTGTGTTGTATTATTTATATTGTTTGTACTTTATTTAAAACATCTATGTATATAGTGGAATATAAATTAAATGAATTTCCCAAATGGAGTGTATTTGTAGCCTACCGTGTAGATCTCAGAAATTAATGGAGGGTATTCTCAAAATCATACAGAAATATGCTCTGCTCTCTTTTTACTTTCTCTTCCTCGCCTTCGTATCTCACCTCTTCCTCCTTGCCCAGATCTACTCCATCTCTGTTCATTGATCACCTTTGTCTTAGCACTTTTAGACACCGAGAAAAGGACTTGATTATGTGTGCATTTTCAACCAGGCCCATTTTAAACCATAGCTAACCAGGTCCATTATCATTCTCCTCCACATACTGCTGTTATATAAACACATTCATAGAATATAATTGGGAAGTTGATTACTATTTTTGATAGTGTCTGAGCTAGGTTCATTTTGTAAGTATTTAAGAAAAGTTTAAACTCTAATTTAAACTTTTAGAAATCCTTTTTAAATCACCGTTTTTTATCCACCCTGATTACAATAATGACTTTTTAGGAAAGTACCTAGGAGAGAGAATTAGAGTATCTTATTCTTTTGACCAGTAATTTGTTATAGTAAGTCACAAATTTTTGATGAAGGCTTTCAGTCAGAGGTGACACATTGGCCAAAGGTACATGAATGGCTTCCTATCTGACTGGCGTGGAGAAGGACAAATGCTTCTGTATTTCTATCAATTTTAATGTAAAAAATAGTACTATTTCCCCACATTACTGTAACATACAATTTAATCTCCTATATAACTAGTCATTTCATTTAATTTCTGAAGGAATCTGAGGCACGATTTCACTTGACAGCTTTCACATCTAAAGAACATAAGTGAAATCACAAGTGCAAATCACTCTTCATGCTCCATTAATGAATAGAAGGAAATTCATCAGTGTAGATTTGAGCCTATCATTTCAGAAACTAGAAAGCATACTTAAGGTACTTTACAACATTTAAATTCATACTTCACTAAATTAAATTTTTAAATCAAAATATCAGATAACATTCCTGTATAAGCATTCTCCTTTGTTTCCCGAGTTCAGAATTTCACCATCTTTTGCAATCTGAATCCCAAGTTTAAACATCTGGCTCTAACCTTGAAATATATTCAAAGCTTGGTACCTCCCTATCGTTCTGCTCTTTTCTTTTCAGTTTCTCCTTGTTTTGCTTAATCATGCACTCTCTTCAAGGTGCCGCTTACCAATCAACTTGTCTATACAATTCTTTGAAAAATCTTCGTCCCCTTCATTGTTTTTCACATATTGTGTCTAAAAATACAATTCAAAAGTGTATTAAAGTAGGAGTGTATACTTTTAACATGGGATAAACGCAGGAGATGCCTAAATAGAAAGAGGGGGGAACACAACGTAGCTATTGAAGTGTTATATTGGGCAAGAATAGTGGGAATGAAGGCCAGTGTCAGACAGACTTCTATGGGCTATGTCCTGCAAATGGCAAAAGACAGGTGAAGATTTGGCAACTCCAGTATTGTATATCAGTTTATTATTATATATGCTGCAAGTGAGGGTAGCAAGTTAAATATTGTTAGTAATACTTTGGTTGTCACATATATTCTCCTAAGATTCCATCATATTTTAAAGCCTATATTTGGTTGGCATGACAGCAAATTGCCAACCAGTGTTTAAGCACGAATGACTTTAACCTGCACAGAATGATAGATGTTGCTCTGGCAGCCTTGTTGGGCAGACTGGATGGACCGTGCAGGTCTTGATTTGCCATCATTTATTGTGTTGTGTAAAACTTGATGAAGAATATGAAACCAAGAAGTCTTGATTGCACAAGTCTTCACACCCCTTCACTCAGTGTTTCATGAAAGGCCCTTTTCCAGTAACAACAGTCATGCATCATTTAGGCTAAGGGGTAATTCATAAGTACATAAGTATTGCTATACTGGGGCAGACCGAAGGTCCATCAAGCCCAGCATCCTGTTTTCAACAGTGGCCAATCCAGGTTACAAGTACCTGGCATGATCCCACAGCAATACAAAACATTTTTTGCTGCTTATCCTAGAAATAAGCAGTGGATTTTCCCCAAGTCCATTTTAATAATGGCTTATGGACTTCTCTTTTAGGAAGCTATCCAAACCTTTTTTAAACCCCGCTAAGCTAACTGCTTTTACTACATTCTTTGGTAATGAATTCCAGAGTTTAATTACACATTGAGTGAAGAAATATTTTCTCCAATGTACTTTGTAGCTTCATTACGTGCCCCTTAGTCCTAGTATTTTTGTAAAGAGTAAACAAGTGATTCACATTTACCCATTCCACTCTACTTATTATTTTATAGACCTCTATCATATCTCCCCTCAGCCATCTTTTCTCCAAGCTGAAGAGCCCTAGCCACTTTAGCCTTTCCTCATAGGGAAGTTGGCCCATCTCCTTTATCATTTTGGTCGCCCTTCTCTGTACCTTTTCTAATTCTACTATATCTCTTTTACGATGCGGTAACCAGAATTGCACACAATATTCGAGGTGCAATCGCACCATGGAGCGATATAAAGGTATTACAACGTCCTCATTTTTGTTTTTCATTCCTTTCCTCATTATAACTAACATTCTATTTGTTTTCTTAGCCGCTGCCACACACTGAGCAGAGGTTTTCAATGTATCATCAACGATGACACCTAGATCCCATTCTTGGTCAGTGACTCCTAATATGGAACCTTGCATTACATAGCTATAGTTCAGGTTCCTCTTTCCCATGTGCATCACTTTGCACTTGCTCACATTAAACGCCATCTGCCATTTGGATGTCCAGTCGCCTAGTCTGGTAAGTCCTCTTCTAATGTTTAACAATCCTCTTGCGATTTAACACCCAATAAGGTGCACAAACTTAGCATCAAATATCATGGCGCCAAGTGGTGGGTAAGTGCTGTTATAGAGCATGAGAATAAGGCACCACATATGTGCAAACATAGCCGTGATCATTTATGCCAGTGTTTCCCAAGTCAGTCCTGGAATACCCGCTTGTCAGTCACGTTTTCAGGGTATCCACAGTGAATATGCATGAAAGAGATTTGCATACAATGGAGTCAATATATGCAAATAAATCCCATGCATAGTCATTGTGGTTATCCTGAAAACCTGACTGACAAGTGGGTACTCCAGGACCGTACTTGGAAAACACTGATTTATGCTGTGTCAGTAGCTGGTGAAGTGTTTGTGGCTATGTGGCACCACATTCCGCATGTAACTTAGTGTTCTGTAAGTTACACTTGTATCCAGTAGAGCCACTCATTGCCCACTCATGCTCCACATACATGAACGCCCCCTTTCATATACGTACTAAAGTGAATACATGTGTATTTTGTAGGATTGCATCTAGAACATACACAGGTAAGTGCCAATTTGTGGTGCTTCGTACCTACATATGTGCTAGTATTCTGCAACATACTTGAATATTTGTCATCTACTTGTAGGCTCTAGTAACTGATCTAGTAACTTTAGACAAGGTTTCATCATAACAGAGTAGTTCTCTACAAGCATCGTAAGTTCCTTTCTAGGGTGGTATCAGAATTCCATCTTAACCAGTTTGTTGTTTTGCCAGCATTCTTTCGCAAACCTTATGCTCATCCTGTTAAAAGCACACTGCACACCTTGGACTGCAAGAGAGCCATAGCCTTCTATGTTGAGCGGATAAAGCCCATAGATAGTCCACCCAATTTTTGTTTCTTTTGACTCAAATAGAATGGGGGCAACCATAGGGAAACACACTCTATCCAGTTGGCTAGCAGGCTGGGATGACTTAGGAGGGCAAGAGCTATGGCTGCTTCGGTAGCCCATCTGAGATCAGCCTCCATTGAGGAGATCTGCAAAGCTGTGGTGTAGTCTAACGTTCACACATTCACATATCACTACTGCATTGAACAAAACTCCTGATGCAACATCCAGTTTGGTCAGTCAGATCCTCAAAGTTTATTTGGGGTCTAGAATCCAATTCCAACCCCCTAAGTCCAATATGTTTCTGTTCCAGGCTGATCAAAAAAAGAAAAATTCTACATCATAAAAAAACAAAAAAACAAATTCTCTCTAGGCCTTAGCTTGTTGCAGGCCTTGATCTTATCTTCTCTTGTTTTTGATTAGCCTGGTAGCTAAGGATTCCCACATGTGAAAATGTGATGTCCTGCTTGTCCTCAGAGAAAGAAAAGTTACTCATGTTCTCCGAGGACAGCAGAACACATATTCTCACATACCTGCCCTCTTTCCCTAGGAGTTATATTCTCTAAGCTAATTTACTAGACGGCATTGGTCTCGTTTAGCATCTACAGGCATGGAAGGTGTGTGCATGAGTGGTCCGGCTTCCAAAACCTTCTATAATTAAAAGCTGGAGAACATGTCCTCACCAGGCTCTATTATCTAACATCTCCAACGTTGAGAATATGTGTCTTGCTGTCCTCGGAGAACATCTGCTACAGGTGAGCAATATCTCTTATTTTGTCCATGCTGCTGCAAAGCACCTCCACAAGATAATGCAGCCACCACCATCATGTTTTAGCAGGGTGATGTACTGTATTTGTTTTATGTTACAAAAAATCAAAATGGGAGTGGGGACATCAAACCAAGCCAAATAAAAACCGTCCCACTTACACACAGAAAATAACTTCAGTCAATTTTCAGGAAGGAAACGCATCAAAGAGCTCCAAGTCAGGCCAACCTATAGAGCTATAACGATCAAATTAGATCTGCTCATCTAATTTGATCGTTATAGCTGTATAGGTTGGCCTGACTTGGAGCTCTTTGAGACTTTTCCTTCCCGAAAATTCATTGAAGTTATTTTCCGTGTGTAAGTGGAACAATTTTTGTTTATTTGTTTTATGTTACACAAATGGTTTAGCATGAAGACCAAAATGTACAACTTCTGTTTCATGACACTACAAAACCTACATGTATGCAGTGTCTTCTAAATTTCTCTAATGACTGAACTGGTTGCTATGTGTATTGCCACCTAGAAGTGGAGAAGCATTGTACCTGTTGCTTGGAGACAATGGCACCCTCTGTCTCTAAGCAATATGTACTGTAAAATAGATTCTTTTGAACTCTGTTGACAATGACATCTAATGGTTAGATATATTATTACCCTTAGTTTCATTTTTTTTATTCTTTCCAAACCTGTATAATGTTTGAGTACTGCTCTATTCTAGCCACCCCTCACCTCTCTCCTCTAGGTCAGAGACAGCGTAGACTGACTCAATTCACGCACACAGACAAAAGCAGCAGAGAAATAAATGTACATGTGCTCACATGCACACTTACACTGGTTAGAAAGAATTCCATGAGCCATGCTCTGTTTGCTTTCTGCATTGAGTATTACTATAATTGTTCTTTCTTTCACATTGACAGTGTAGAGAATGTTGTGGAGATCAGTGAAACAACCTCATATGTAAATGTATTTTGAACCATATGACTTAGACAGCAGAATGTGAAAAATGTACAAAGGTATGAAGATTTTTGCAAATTACTGTATTTTTTTTTGTTCAGTTTAGAATAAATTACCTTCCCTGACATCTGAAGCTCTCTTCCTTTGCTGGTCTTCAGTCTATAACGTTTAGGCTGTTTGTGCCCCTCACTGTGTTGCTTTAATACTACATCATTTAACATACTTTGCCCTGATTTCTCTCTCTCTTTTTAAAGTGCTCTGGTTAAGTATGCCAAATGTCAAAATAATAAAGTGGTATATAGTTTTTAATTAATTGAAACTTCGTGTTATCATTTGTTTTAGGAACAGAGGAGGAGGTGCAAGTCTCACAGGTATACAACAGCAAGACACGAACAGTGAGGCGCAAAAAAACAGGACTCAGATGGTCCAAAATCAAGCAAGTTTATTTGAAAAGTCTTAATTTAGCGTGTTGAGAGGACTCAACACAGCTGTGTTTCAGCAACAATGTCTGCGTCAGGAGTCTTTCAACTTTGTAAAAACATAAAAAATTATAATTTTATTTATTTGCTGCACTTGTATCCCACATTTTCCCACCTATTTGCAGGCTCAATGTGGCTTACAAAATGTTATAACAACATGTACACATTATAGGATAAGAATTTCAGAATATAGATACAGATGGGTACAGAGAATATCATAGCAATCATATTAACGGTATAATAATAATAATAATAATAAGAAACAAAAACATTTAAATATATATTGCCATAGAATTAATTAACTCATAAAACATAATATACAAACATAATTGAAATACATAATTGAAATACAAACAGGCTTATGCTACTACCTTTGCGTACAAAAGTACACAGTTTTGGAATGCACTACCCATGTCCCTAAAAACCATGGCCAATCTAACCAGCTTTCGCAAAGCTTTGAAAACACATCTCTTCAACAGAGCCTACAAAAGTCACCCTCAATGAAACAAATCATTCCTTAAACCACCCAAGTACACCAAAACACCTCTCACACGACCTTACCTAACACCTTCTACCTAAATTCCTCTCTCACCCCAGCTTATGATCGACTGTGTTCTTAAATTATGTAATGACGTTCTCATTTCCATACTCTGTAAGCCACATTGAGCCTGCAAAAAGGTGGGAAAATGTGGGGTACAAATACAATAAATAAATACGATTATAAGGATCAAACAAACTTAATAACATATAAAAATATGTTGATATAAATTACCATAAAATTAGTTTTCTGGCATGATTCCTTGGCATCCTGCTCTGCACTAGGAACCCATTCTGTTTTCAGATTGACCCCTGAGGCAGGCGTTGGTTTACACTGAAACATAGCCTGTGTTGGGTCATCAATAAAGTGTGCTGGTTCCATTCTTGAGAGTCCTTTGATCTTTTTTCTGGACTTTTGTGCTGTGTACTTTGACCCTCTCCTGTTGTATGATGAATTTGAACATTAAAATGATCACTAAAAACAATGAATGGAAACAAATGTGGTACAGACAAGATCACAGCATTGTATAATTGTTTATTTAAAAAACCACTGTATTCAAGTGCCTGTGTCTTCTGACAAAATGATGTGCTTCACATAATAAGTATTTTGAGTTAGGGGATGTACTAACCATCATACCTTTTAGATGAGACAGTGTTGTAAGCAGATCTAGTGTGTGTCAGTTTGGAGATAATAATCTGAAATATGCAGTGCAAAAAATTCTAAGAAACAAATAATAAATAGACATCACTTAATCCGAACAAAAGGCCGATGAATGATTAGAGACTCAAGACCGCTTAGAAAAACAAGCCACTGTAAAACTGTAGTTATAAAGACACGATGAATAAGTTGCCAGTATAATACAGTGGTTCATAGAACAGCTTATGTGAACAAGATGCGGTTGTTCGAGAGAGAATGCATAATGACACAAACACACCAGAGATTGTGTATATAAATATACAGTTATATAGCTTACTGGACAACTGCTTAGTGCGGTAGCCACAAGGAACAGTGTTTCTTAATAAAATCTAAAACTGTATGTCCATGTTGTTTAAAAGCACTATTTTGGTGCCAAAACCCCCCAAAAACCAGAAATAAAAAAACAATGAGGGGCATAATCAAACAGGGCGCCCATGTTTTCCTGAGGGCGTCCTCGCTGGATGTCCTTGGGAAAGGGCGGGGAAACCCATATTATCGAAACAAGATGGGCGTCCATCTTTCGTTTCGATAATACGGTCGGGGACGCCCAAATCTTAACATTTAGGTTGACCTTAGAGAGAGTCATCCTTAGAGATGGTCATCCCCGGTTTTCAGCGATAATGGAAACTGAGGACGCCCATCTCAGAAATGACCAAATCCAAGCCATTTGGTTGTGGGAGGAGCCAGCATTCGTAGTGCACTGGTCCCCCTGACATGCCAGGAAACCAACCGGGCACCCTAGAGGACACTGCAGTGGACTTCACAAATTGCTCCCATATGCATAGTTCCCTTACCTTGGGTGCTGAGCCCCCCCAAAAAAAAGCCAAAACCCACTCCCCACAACTGTACAACACTACCATAGCCCTAAGGGGTGAAGGGGGGGCACCTACATGTGAGTACAGTGGGTTTCTGGTGGGTTTTGAAGGGCTCACATTTACCACCACAAGTATAACAGGTGGGGGGGCCTGGGTCCGCCTGCCTGAAGTGCACTGCAGTACCTACTAAAACTGCTCCAGGGACCTGCATACTGCTGTCAGGGAGCTGGGTATGACATTTGAGGCTGGCATAGAGGCTGACAAAAAATATTTGTAAAGTTTTTTTGCAGGTGGGAGGGGGTTAGTGACCACTGGGGGAGTAAGGGGAGGTCATCCTCGATTCCCTCCGGTGGTCATCTGGTCAGTTCGGGCACCTTTTCACAGCTTGGTTGCAAGAAAAATGGACCAAGTAAAGTTGGCCAAGTGCTTGTCAGCGACACCCTTCTTTTTTCTGTTCTCGGCTGAGGACGCCCATGTGTTCAGCATGCCCTAGTCCCGCCTTCGCTACACTTCCGACACGCCTCTGGGAACTTTGGTCGTCCCCGCGACGGAAAGCAATTGAGGACGCCGAAAATCGGCTTTCGATTATGCCGATTTGGGCGACCCTGGGAGAAGGACGCCCATTTCCGATTTGTGTCGAAAGATGGGCGCCCTTCTCTTTTGAAAATAAGCCTGAATGTGTGTAAAAAATGGACATTTATATACAAATTTGAATGTGCGTGTGTTGTGAAAACAATATTGAACTAAAAATCAAGATGGAAAAGATGATGATGGGGCCGAGTGGGCAATATGCAAATAAGCTTCCCGATCATCCACCTAATGGTGTGCTTAATGGAAATATGCTGAATTGTTTAATAGTGTCAAAAGAAAAGAGAGAGATATGGCACGTATAAAAAAGTGCAATTACAATCAATATAGAAGCGCTGATGTCTTATTTTGCTAGTGCCGGGAGATAGGCAATGAGGTTACTGATGAAAGGTATGCAGACATCTATTGTTGTCTCTGGTTTGGACCTAAAAATGAGTTATAGCGATAACTGATAAAAAGTGAAAGAGAAAAGTACTGGCAAATGAAAAATGGAACAGACCATAGAAGAGAAGTAAGAAAAAATTAAATAAAAAAATATAGTGTGACCCATGTGACTATCTACATGTTATAGATAAACTGGAATGTATAAATGTGTCTAATAGTGGTAAGAGAAATGGCTGTCAGAAAAAAAACATGGGAAGAGTTAAGAATGTAAGAGACTAGGAAGGAAGATGGGATAAGAGTTGGCTGACCATATGCTTGTGCTACATACTTTAGAAAAACTGAAATGAGAAAATCTATCTAATACTAATAAAAGAGAAGAATATGGATTTTCTTTAAAATGATTTTTAAAAAGGAATAATTAAAAGGTCAGTCAGCTGGAGAAATATAATACAATATGTATAGAAAATATACTCTTTGAATGACTACCCCATCAGAGGAATGATGTGGGGTTTCCTCATTGATACTGAAATCACATGCCCTGAATAATTAAATGCCATAAAAGACAGACTAATGGAATGAGTGTGAAATGCTACCATGTGCAGGGAGATAAAAACAGTGGTGTATGTGAAAAAGTACAAGTCAGATGAGAGAGAGTTGAAATTAAGAGGATAACTAGATACTGTGTATGTACGTGAATTAGTGCTGTGACAATGGACACAAGACTCTGATATAAGAACGTTAAAGGAAAATGCTGTAGTCAATTTCTAAATTTAACCCATCATGTTAAATCGTATTAACTTGATATATAAGTCTCTGTTCTTCTCCATTAAGCCTCATGTCTATGTTCCCACATTTCCATCTGGTGGTAAAACTCTTAAATACAAAAATATTTGAGATTCTCCATCTCTGCTCAACGTTCAACCAAAGTTGCTGAGCGTATGTCTCAGTTGAAGCAGTTCTTGTGTTTGATGATAGCTGATTTTTCCATTATACAATGTATTACATGGACAAATGATGATATAAGTGAATTGTATGGTATTGCAATCGGAATAATGTTTCAAAATGAATTTTTGTTTTGGTTTGTGGGTCTGAGACTTTTATTGGCAAAAAGTGTTTACATACTGAACAGTGACCATAGGCTTGATGACTGGCTGGTCGAGAGGGCTGATGAAGTAGTTCTGGCAAGGTCAATTGTGCCAAGATATCCCACAGATGTTGTGTGGGCAACAGTGAGTCTCTTATTCTGGAAACATTGGTGACCCTCTAAAATATGGCAGTGTTTCATAACGGATTTATTTATGTTGCCAAATAAGTGCGAGAACCTCGGGGTACATACTAACTCTGGTGATTGCGTGGGATGTTCAGGAAGCAGCATTTCGCGGTTTTCAAGTAATGCTCTTGTGTACACTCTGGATAGCATCTGTGCTCGACACATTTTCCCATCAAGGCAGCCTGTGTTTTGAATTCAATGATGTCGGTACAAAATCTTCTTAAACATAGAAATATATATATATATATATATATATATATATATATATTTTTTTTTTTTTTTTTTTTTTTTAATGGAAGGGCAATGTTGAGCTTCTGGAGACCTTTCTCACATGGTTTAACACCCATGAAAAGAATCTACATTTCAATATACAGTACAACACCAACTCCATCTTATTTCTTGATAATCTCATCTGAAAAACAAGGTATTTTTTGTTACGATTTACAGAAAAACTACAGACAAAAATACGTACCTTCATTATCATAGTTTTCATCAATAAACACACAAAAGTAACCATATTCACTATATATATATATATATATATATATATATAATGCTTACAAAATCTTATTTCACTGGCAAAACGATTTCTGAGAAAATCTCTTCAAACTGGGCAATGTACAGATTTGTGATGTCTGGAGCCATGGTTGCACCCATTGCGGTGCCCTGTATCTATTGAAAAAATCTTCCTTGAAAAGCAAAAAGGTTTTTTGTGAGAGCAGCAGTGGCCAGGGTCATGATAAAAAGATTGGGAATCCTTTGATCGGTCGTGTGGTCCTTTAATGTGTTCTCCACAGTGGCTAGTGCTTTTGTTTGTGGTATGTTCTTTTATAATGCATCAATGTCTAAGGCTACCATGATATCTGTAAGGTCCCTATCAAAGGATTCCAAAAGATTTATCATATGCGTTGAATCTTAAACATATGATGTAATCTTGAGAATATATGGTCTTAGAAAGTGGTCCACAAAGATTGAAAGGGGTTCGAGAATCAAACCATTTGCTGATAGACTTGGCCTGCCTGGAGGTTTCTGTAAGCACTTGTGCATCTTAAGTAGAATGTAGATTGTAGGAACAGTTGGATGTTCTACAATCAAAAATCTCTTTCCTTTGCTAATATCTTTTGGGTTCTATTTCTAATAGGGTGTAATGTTCTGGGTCAAAAATCTGTTGATTAGTCTCTTGAATTTAATCATTTCTATTGAGGATTACAGTCCTGCCCCCTTTGTCGGCAGGTTTCATTACGATGCTTAGGTTATTTGGCAAGGATTTAAAGCTCAACTTTCTGCTTTGGTGAGATTGTAGTATCTTTTGGTCTTTTTCTTTTCTAGGATGGAAATATACTTTAATACACATTCTTGAAAAACACAGCTAAGTTGGTTCTTGGGCCCAAGAGGGGTCCACCATGACTTCTGTTTAACGACTGACCTATCTACATATTGTGTTGAATTGCTTCAGAAAAAAATGACTAATTTGTAATTTTCAAATTAACTTGAATATGTCTATTCTTCTCTGGAATGAATCATTGAATGGAGGAAATTAAGGACAAACCTTTATGAAGAACATGTACTTCCACATTTGTTAAAATGACTTCAGAGAGATTAAAAATGGGCACATCCATCTCCATGATCTCATTGCAAATCTGCCCCTCCCTCTGCCATGACACAGTGTAGGGAATGTACCTTTCTGCCAGCGAGTCTGTGCTTGTTCTCTGTGTGGGGCTTTCTCCCAAATTTAATCTAACATGTTACTCTACCCTGGCACTAGAGTAGTCTCCGGGCTACTTGAACAGGAGGTGAATAGGATCATCGGACTTGTTTTAGACCCTATAGGTTATATTTGACATAGTGAACTTTGGGTTTGTGGTCCAGATATGAAGCATGTAGTAAATTTCTTGGTTTCTCTGGCCTTTGTAATGGATATGTTCAAAATTAGGGTCAATATTTGTAAGAAAATCAATTTCTTCACTATATTCAACCTTTAAAGCATCACTTCATTTTTACAATGATGTTTCTGCTAATAAAATAAAGATCTAGAGAACATTTGTTTAAAATGGCATAACGCTGGTCCAGAAAATTCTGATCGTCTGTAAACATACTTGGTGCTTTGAGAAGCCTGAGGCTGCTTGAGATTCTTTTAGCTCTTTTTTAAGTGATGCATGTTTGTTTGTTTGTTTGTTTATTTATTTATTTAATTATTTTCATTGAACTTTTTAGGCTGTATATTTTAGCTGCTAATCTCAAAATTGACACACACTAGATCTGCTTATAACCCCGTCTCTTCTGAAAGATATGGTTAGCACATCCCCTAACTCAAAATATTTATAATTATTTGAAGCACATCATTTTGTCAGAAGACATAGGCACTTGAACACAATGGGGGTTTTTTTAATAAACAATTATACAATGTTGTGATCTTGTCTGTACCACATACTTTGTTTCAATTAATTGTTTTTATTCAATTGTGATCATTTCAACATTTAAATTCATGACTTTTTTGTTTTTACAGTCCATTTATATCCCCCTTTTCTTAATTTTATATTATTAATTTCATATTTACATTGTGACACACAATATATTATTCACCCTTGTCGTTCACATACATCTTACATATATATTTTTTATATGTTGCTCGTTTTCTGTTCACTTGCATTTTGACCTATGATGTTTGTTCATCTCATCCCATATTTGTAATTGTATGAGTTTTTGTGTGGTGTTAAATTTTATGGAAATTTATAGCCGTATGTTTTTATATGTTCTTAAGTTTGTTTGATCCTTGTAATCATATTATGTTTTATGAGTTAATCCCATGGTAAAGTATATTTAAATGTTTTTGTTATTTTCATTTTTATGTTTTTACATAAAACATGTTTTTACAAGGTTGAAAGACTCTTGACGCAGACATTGTTTCTGAAACACAGCCATGAGGTGTTCTTTCAACATGCTAAATTGAGACTTTTCAAACAAACTTGCTTGATTATAGGCCATCTAACTCCTGGTTTTTTGTGCTTCACTATTCGTGTCATATTTTGTTTTTAACAAGTCTACACATATATAAAAATCTGAAATATATATATTGTCTAAAATTTGCTGTAGTATGGAACTGTTAATATTTTTCTAAAAAGTTTCATTCATTTTTTTCTTAGATTTTTGGAATTATAATTGTCTTTCAAAATCTACTCCATGAGAGATCAAACCATTCTAGCCTGTCAGGCTCACTAAACACATACCATATAGAGTGAAATATTTACATAATGGTTCTCTAGGTAACATAGCACCAAAAATATTACCAACATTGCTTGCTTGTTTGACCAAAATATTGCGGAAGAAAATTCATACTGTGGACAAGCAAATGTTTTAACCTATAGCCCCTACCACATATGTGAAATCACCAAACTTGACAAATTGTATATGTCTTGGAATTGGGGGTCAGCTATAACATTTTCTAAGTTTAATTCTGTACATATATTGTAGATAACAAACAAAATAGTGGTACCCAATTGCAGAAAAAATATACAGATGAAATACACAGCAATAGGGAAGAAGAAGCAAAATGAATATTAAAAAATAACAGAGCAATAATAAAATCAATCATATAAATAATTACCAATATTAAGACCATACAATATGGTTGCCAAAGAATAATAACAGTGCTGTTACAAAGCAAAATCACTGTCCTCTGTGAGTTTGTTGTTTATCATTTATATTATATATCAGATGCCCAACATGTTTTAGCGTAATGCTTGTTTCAACAGCTTTATGGAAACTAGGTGATAGTGATGTCAGTGCAGTGTAGAATATACCAAAAGGGCAAAAGTACACAACAAATCCGATCACAAAGGTGCTAGTGTCACATGCCACATATAAATTCAACTTCTTTTTAAAAAATGTAAAGTGAAAAAGAACGTAAGAATAGCCATACTGGGTCACATCAATGGTCCATCTAGCCCAATATCCTGCTTCCAGCAGTGGCCAATCCAAGTCACAAGTACCTGGCAGAAACCCAAAAAGCAACATTCCATACTACCAACCCCAGAGCAAATAGCGGACTATGGACTTTTCATCCAGGAACTTGTCCAAAACATTTTTAAACCCAGATACATTAACCGCCATTACCACATCCTCTAGCTGCAAGTCCCAGAGCTTAACTATTGTTTGTGTGAAAAAATATTTCCTCCTATTTGTTTTAAAAGTATTCTCATGTAATTTCATTGAGTGTCCCCCAGTCTTTGTACTTAAGAGTGAAAAATTGATTCACTTTTACCCATTCTACACCACTCAAGATTTTATAGACCTCAATCATATCCCCCTCAGCTGTCTCTTTTCCAAGCTGAAGATCCCTAACTTCTTTAGCCTTTTCTTATATGGGAGGAGTTCCATCCCCTTTATCATTTTTCCTTGAACCTTTTCTAATTCCGCTGTATCTTTTTTTGAGATAAGGCGACCAGAATTGAACGCAATAATGAAAGTGAGGTCACTTCATGGAGCAATACAGATGCATTATAATATCCTTGGTCTTATTTTGCATCCCTTTCCTAACAATTCCTAGCATCGTTTGCTTTTTTGGCCACCATCGCACATTGGGCAGAAGATTTCAGCGTATTGTCTACAGTGAAACCTAGGGACCCTTTTACGAAGCTGCATAGGCACCTGCATGTGACTAAAGTGCATCAGTTTGGAGTGCCCGGCTACTGCGTGGCCCTTTTGGTAATTTCATTTTTGACACGCGTCCACTATGCGCACCAGAAAACATTTTTATTTTCTGGCATGCGGGTGGTAATAGGCATTTTACGTGCGTAGATCATTACTGCCCGATTACCGCGTGAGACCTTACCGCTAGGTCAATGGCTGGCGGTAAGGTCTCAGACCCAAAATGGATGCACAGCAGATTTCATTTTGCCATATGTCCATTTTCAGCAAAAATAAAAAAGGAAATTTTTTACAGGTGTGCTGAAAAATGATTCTGCACACGCCCAAAACTACTGCAGACCATTTTTCAGCGCACCTTTATAAAAGGGCCCCCTAGATCTTTTTCTTGAGTGCTGACTTCTGAGGTTGACTCCAGCATCAGGTAACTATAATTTAGATGATTCTTCATAATGTGCATCACTTTTTATTGTCTACATTAAATTTCATCTGCCATTTGGATGCCCAGTCTTCCTCCAATTTTTCACAATCTGCATGCATTTTTACAACTTTGTATAGTTTTGTATTCATCGAGGACAAGCAGGCTTCTTGTTCTCACTGATGGGTGACGTCCATGGCAGCCCCCTCCAATCGGAATCTTCACTAGCAAAGGCCTTTGCTAGCCCTCGCGCGCCCATGCGCACCGCGCATGCGCGACCGTCTTCCCGCCCGAACTGGCTCGTGTTCGTCAGTCTTCTTTTGTCCGCGCTCGGGACGGTCGTGTTTTGCCGCCGTTTCGTGCCCCTCAAGTTGACCTCGCGCGTCTTCGCGATTTTCGCTTTAAAAAAAAAAAAAAAAAGAGACCGATCAGGTCTTTACCCGTGTTGTCAGCTTTTCCCCCGCGTAAGTTTCCTTTCGCTTTCGGGACCGACCTATTTGGCCTCGGTACAGGTTTTTTTTCTCCCTTCCTTTTGGTGCCTTTCGTCATCATCGCGAATTTTGATTTCGCCGGCGTGATTTTTCCGCCCATGTCATCGAAGTCTTCCAGCGGCTTCAAGAAGTGCACCCAGGGCGCCCGGGTAATCTCGCTCACTGATAGGCACGCTTCGTGTCTGGGGCCTGGGCACCGCCCGCAGGCCTGTAGTCTTTGTGCTCTTTTGAAAAAGAGGACTCAGGTAGCGAGATTGGCCCAGTGGAATGTGTTGTTCTCGGGCTCTTCGACGACAACAGCACGGGACTCGTCGAGTGCATCGACGTCGACAGCATCGAAATCTTCGACCTCTGCATCGGCATCGACTGCATCAAGGCTTCTACCTCTTGCATCGTCGGTACCGAGACATCGGAAGGCTGCGTCAACGTCTGTGGTACCGGGACCTCCGCTATTGCTGATGTCGTCGGACGGTGGTGCTTCGTCTGGAGTGCAGGTGAGGGCTGTCCATTCCCCTGCTGGTGGCGGTGAGCCTTCGGGTGGGTCTCCTCCTGCCCTGAGGGCTCCTGCGGTACAGCCCCCCCGAGATCGACCTTCTTCAGCCTCGGCCCCAAGGAAGCGACGATTGGATTCTATGTCCTCCTCGTCGGTACCGGGAAGCTCCGGTGACATGCTTCGCTTGAAGAAGTCGAAGAAGCATCGACACCGGTCTCCTTCCAGTCTCGGTACCGAGAGCTCTGGGTTGCCGAGGGAGTCGGCACCCAGTAGGCATCGGCACCGGGAGGACCGCTCACCCTCTATTCAGGAGGTGTCGATGCGCTCCCCCTTGGAACCGCCTCCACGCCCGGAACAGACTCTGACCTCGACGCCTGCATCGGCTTCTCAGTCTTTCTCCACAGCCGCTCTGCACGAGAGTCTCCGGGTCGTTCTTCCAGAGATTCTGGGAGAGCTGTTGCGCCCTTCTCCTCCGGTACCGGGGTGCTTGCACCTCCGGTACTATCGGGTGAGGCGACGGCTGGCCCTTTGCCCGAGGTGAGGTCTCCGGTATCGGTACCGCTTGCGGAACCGGCTACGGCCGCCTCCCAGGCAGACTCCCTGACGACGTCGGTGGAGGGAGCTTCGCCAGTGCTGGCGAGGGAGTCCACCTCTTGATGCTCCTACCATGGCCGTGTTTCCACGGAGTTGAGTCGGGCACGGCTTCAGACGCAGGTTCGTGAACTTGTGTCTGATACCAATGGTGAAGCCTCGTGGGAGGAGGAGGAGGACATCAGATATTTCTCTGACAAGGAGTCTGATGGCCTTCCTTCTGACCCCACTCCCTCCCCTGAAAGGCAGCTTTCTCCTCCCGAGAGTCTGTCTTTCGCGGCCTTTGTCCGGGAGATGTCTACGGCCATCCCCTTCCCGGTGGTCGTGGAGGATGAGCCCAGGGCTGAGATGTTTGAGCTCTTGGATTATCCTTCTCCACCTAAGGAAGCATCCACAGTACCCATGCATCATGTCCTAAAAAAGACATTGCTGGCGAACTGGACCAAGCCATTAACTAATCCCCACATTCCCAAGAAGATCGAATCCCAGTATCGGATCCATGGGGACCCAGAGCTGATGCGCACTCAGTTGCCTCACGACTCTGGTGTGGTGGATCTGGCCCTAAAGAAGGCTAAGAGTTCTAGAGAGCATGTTTCGGCGCCCCCGGGCAGAGACTCCAGAACCTTAGACTCCTTTGGGAGGAAGGCCTATCTTTCCTCTATGCTCGTGGCCAAGATTCAGTCCTACCAGCTCTACACGAGCATCCATATGCGGAACAATGTGCGACAGTTGGTGGACAAGCTCCCTTCTGAGCAAGCCAAGCCGGTTCAGGAGGTGGTCAGGCAGCTGAAGGCGTGCAGAAAATTCCTGGCCAGAGGGGTATATGATACCTTTGATGTAGCGTCCAGGGCCGCTGCTCAAGGTGTGGTGATGCGCAGACTCTCATGGCTGTGTGCCTCCGACCTGAAGAATAGGATCCAGCAGCGGATTACGGACTCCCCTTGCCGAGCGGACAACATTTTTGGAGAAAAAGTCGAACAGGTGGTAGAACAGCTCCACCAGCGGGATAACGCTTTCGACAAATTCTCCCGCCGGCAGCCTTCAGCATCTACCTCATCAGGTAGACGTTTTTATGGGGGAAGGAGGGCTGTTCCCTACTCTTCTGGTAAGCGTAGGTACAATTCTCCCTCTCGCCAGCCTGCGGCCCAGGCTAAGCCCCAGCGCGTTCGCTCTCGTCAGCAGCGTGCGCCTCAGCAAGGCCCCATGGCTCCCCAGCAAAAGCAGGGGATGAGCTTTTGACTGGCTCCAGCAGAGCATAGCCGACATCAACGTGTCCGTGCCGGGCGATCTGCCGGTCGTGGGGAGGTTGAAAGTTTTTCACCAAAGGTGGCCTCTTATAACCTCCGACCGTTGGGTTCTTCAAATAGTCCGGCAAGGGTACGCCCTCAATTTGGCTTCGAAGCCTCCAAATTGCCCACCGGGAGCTCAGTCCTACAGCTTCCAGCACAAGCAGGTACTTGCAGAGGAACTCTCCGCCCTTCTCAGCGCCAATGCGGTCGAGCCCGTGCCATCCGGGCAAAAAGGGCTGGGATTCTATTCCAGGTACTTCCTTGTGGAAAAGAAAACAGGGGGGATACGTCCCATCCTAGACCTAAGGGCCCTGAACAAATATCTGATCAAGGAAAAGTTCAGGATGCTTTCCCTAGGCACCCATCTTCCCATGATTCAGGAAAACGATTGGCTATGCTCTCTGGACTTGAAGGACGCCTACACGCACTTCCCGATATTGCCAGCTCACAGGCAGTATCTGTGATTTCGTCTGGGCGCACACGTCACTTCCAGTACTGTGTGCTACCCTTTGGGCTCGCCTCTGTGCCCAGGGTGTTCACGAAGTGCCTGGCTGTAGTAGCAGCAGCGCTTTGCAGGCTGGGAGTGCACGTGTTCCCTTATCTCGACGATTGGCTGGTGAAGAACAATTCCGAGGCAGGAGCTCTACAGTTCATGCAGATGACTATTCGACTCCTGGAGCTACTGGGGTTTGTGATAAATTATCCAAAGTCCCATCTTCTCCCAGTACAGAGACTCGAATTCATAGGAGCTCTGCTGGATTCTCGGACGGCTCGTGCCTATCTTCCGGAGACAAGGGCCAGCAATCTGCTGACCCTCGTCTCCCGGGTACGAGCGTCCCAGCAGATCACAGCTCGGCAGATGTTGAGATTGCTTGGCCACATGGCCTCCACAGTTCATGTGACTCCCATGGCTCGTCTTCACATGCGATCTGCTCAATGGACCCTAGCTTCCCAGGGGTTTCAGGCTGCTGGGGATCTAGAAGACGTGATCCACCTGTCCACGAGTTTTCTCAAATCCCTGTATTGGTGGACGATTTGGTCCAATTTGACTCTGGGACGCCCTTTCCAAATTCCTCACCCACAAAAAGTGCTGACTACGGATGCGTCTCTCCTGGGGTGGGGAGCTCATGTCGATGGGCTTCACACCCAGGGAAGCTGGTCCCTCCAGGAACGCGATCTGCAGATCAATCTCCTGGAGTTAAGAGCGGTCTGGAACGCTCTGAAGGCTTTCAGAGATTGGCTGTCCCACCAAATTATCCAAATTCAGACAGACAACCAGGTTGCCATGTATTACATCAACAAGCAGGGGGGGCACCGGATCTCACCCCCTGTGTCAGGAAGCCGTCAGCACGTGGCTGTGGGCTCGCTGTTATGGCATGTTGCTCCAAGCCACATATCTGGCAGGCGTAAACAACAGTCTGGCCGACAGGTTGAGCAGAATTATGCAACCTCACGAGTGGTCGCTCAACTCCAAAGTAGTGCGCCGGATCTTCCAGGTGTGGGGCACCCCCTTGGTAGATCTCTTTGAATCTCGAGCCAACCACAAGGTCCCTCAGTTCTGTTCCAGACTTCAGGCCCACGGCCGACTGGCATCGGATGCCTTCCTCCTGGATTGGGGAGAAGGCCTGCTGTATGCTTATCCTCCCATACCTCTGGTGGGGAAGACTTTGTTGAAACTCAAGCAAGACCAAGGCACCATGATTCTGATTGCCCCTTTTTGGCCGCGTCAGATCTGGTTCCCTCTCCTTCTGGAGTTGTCCTCCGAAGAACCGTGGAGATTAGAGTGTTTTCCGACCCTCATCACACAGGACGAAGGGGCGCTTCTGCATCCCAACCTCCAGTCTCTGGCTCTCACGGCCTGGATGTTGAGAGCGTAGACTTTGCCTCTTTGGGTCTGTCGGAGGGTGTCTCCCGTGTCTTGCTTGCTTCCAGAAAAGATTCCACTAAGAGGAGTTACTTCTTTTTATGGAGGAGGTTTGCCGTCTGGTGTGACAGCAAGGCCTTAGATCCTCGCTCCTGTCCTACACAGACCCTGCTTGAATACCTTCTGCACTTGTCTGAGTCTGGTCTCAAGACCAACTCTGTAAGGGTTCACCTTAGCGCAATCAGTGCACACCATTACCGTGTGGAAGGTAAGCCGATCTCAGGATAGCCTTTAGTTGTTCGCTTCATGAGAGGTTTGCTTTTGTCAAAGCCCCCCGTCAAACCTCCTACAGTGTCATGGGATCTCAATGTCGTTCTCACCCAGCTGATGAAACCTCCTTTTGAGCCACTGAACTCCTGCCATCTGAAGTACTTGACCTGGAAGGTCATTTTCTTGGTGGCAGTTACTTCAGCTCATAGAGTCAGTGAGCTTCAGGCCCTGGTAGCCCAGGCCCCTTACACCAAATTTCATCATAATAGAGTAGTCCTCCGCACTCACCCTAGGTTCTTGCCAAAGGTAGTGTCGGAGTTCCATCTGAACCAGTCAATTGTCTTGCCAACATTCTTTCCCCGTCCGCATTCCTGCCCTGCTGAACGTCAGCTGCACACATTGGACTGCAAAAGAGCATTGGCCTTCTATCTGGAGCGGACACAGCACAACAGACAGTCCGCCCAATTGTTTGTTTCTTTTGATCCCAACAGGAGGGGAGTGGCTGTGGGGAAACGCACCATTTCCAATTGGCTAGCAGATTGCATTTCCTTCACTTAAGCCAAGGCTGGGCTGGCTCTTGAGGGTCATGTCACAGCTCATAATGTTAGAGCCATGGCAGCGTCTGTGGCCCACTTGAAGTCGGCCACTATTGAAGAGATTTGCAAGGCTGCGACATGGTCATCTGTCCACACATTCACATCTCATTACTGCCTGCAGCAGGATACCCGACGCGACAGTCGGTTCGGGCAGTCAGTGCTTTAGAATCTTTTCGGGATTTAGAATCCAACTCCACCCCCCTAGGCCCATGTTTATTCTGTTCCAGGCTACACTCTCAGTTAGTTGGATAAGTTGTTAGGTCAATCTCAGTTATGTCCTCGCCGTTGCAAGGCCCAATTGACCATGTTTGTTGTTTTGAGTGAGCCTGGGGGCTAGGGATTCCCCATCAGTGAGAACAAGCAGCCTGCTTGTCCTCGGAGAAAGCGAATGCTACATACCTGTAGAAGGTATTCTCCGAGGACAGCAGGCTGATTGTTCTCACAAACCCGCCCGCCTCCCCTTTGGAGTTGTGTCTTCCCTTGTCTTTGTCTTGCTATATACGGGACTGACGAACACGAGCCAGTTCGGGCGGGAAGACGGTCGCGCATGGGCGCGCGAAGGCTAGCAAAGGCCTTTGCTAGTGAAGATTCCGATTAGAGGGGGCTGCCGTGGACGTCACCCATCAGTGAGAACAATCAGCCTGCTGTCCTCGGAGAATACCTTCTACAGGTATGTAGCATTCGCTTTATCTGTGAATTTAATTGCCTCACTCATGGTTCTGTTTTCTAGATCATTTATAAATATGTTAAATAGCACCGGTCCCAGTACAAAGCCCTGTGGTACTCCACTCATTCTCCTACCCATGAATTTTTAATTTTCTCAGGAGTCTCTCATAAGAAACTTTGTCAAAAGCTTTCTGAAAATCTAGATACTCTACATCAACCGACTCACCTTTATCCATACGTTTATTTATGCCTTCAAAGAAATGAAGCAAACTGGTGAGGCAAGACTTTCTTTGGCTGAACCCATGCTGACTGTCCCATTAAACCATGTTTGTCTATGCATTCTGTAATTTTATTCTTTATAATAGTTTTCACTATTTTTCCCAGCACTGAAGTCAGGTTTACCGATCTGTAATTTCTAGGATTACCCCTGGAACCCTTTTTAAAAATTGGCGTTACACTGGCCACTCTCCAATCTTTAGGTACTACGGACAATTTTAACAAGTTTCAGACCACTAATAACAGATCAGCAATTTCATGTTTGAGTTCTTTCAGTACCCTGGGGTGTATACCATCCAGTCCAGATGATTTATCACTCTTTAACTTGTCTATTTGGCAAGAAATCAAACTAGAGCAAAAATTGAAGCAACTCTTCTGCTATACCCAGTCTATAAGTATACTAGTAAAAAAGCCCCGTTTCTGATGCAAATAAAACGGGGGGCTAGCAAGGTTTTCTTCAGAGTGTGCATTTGGGAGTGTGTGTCCCTGGCCCTCTGCCCTCTCGCCCTCCCCCCTCCGAGTCCAGTCCTTCAGTGTTAAGTTTCCTGCTGTTCTGTGTTTGTGTTAGAGAGAGAGTTAGGGCATCTGTCTCCCCTCCCCCCTCTGAGTCCTTCACTGTTACAGAGAGAGGGATTTCCTGCTGTGCTGTTTTCCTTCACTCATGGGGAAACCGGATATCTCTGGCGCTTCACACTTCCGGCTGGAGGCTTCAGGTGGTGCCTTTTATATATAGAGAAGATGAGGGAGCTAGGACAAACTTCGGGAAATGTTACATAAAATTAAGGAAAAAGACTGCTGACATTGCTGACATCTCTATGGAGTAGGCATAGTTGCTAGTCCTAAAACTGTAGTTGCATTTAACCCATCCTTGGAGTCCAAAAAAGCAGCCAAATGTGATGGTTCATAGAAAATATACTTAACAGAGTGGTATTTAACTACCCATTTACAAAGATAATTTAACCAATATAAACCGCCTAAACTTACATCATAATATCTCAAAAGTAAAAGTTGCTAACGTTTTTTTTTTTTTTGTGTAGGTCTTGAGACATCAGGGTAAACCTGAACAAATTCAGGAAAGGTACACCTAGCAAAAAAAAAAAATATCTTTAGGACTTAGTTTTTATCTGGCTCTAAAATGAACGTAGCTATTAATGTAGCTGGAATGACATTTGCTTCTTTCTCTTCTATAAGGTGAGTTGCATTCAGAGAGTCAAAAGAAATATCTGAAGCAGGTAATAATAGTTGTCCTTCCTCTCTTTTAACCAATGGTGGCAAGTAATAGGCTCTTGAAATAAGAGGACAAGAATTTTCTGTAATCTTTAAAAAAATCCTGAAAATATATTTTCAAAGTCAAAACTAGAGCTATTGAAGTCTGCTTGGGAAAATTAATAAATCGAAGTATATGAAAAGAAACTATTTTCTAATTCTCGTTTCCTATGGATAAACAAATTTTCCTGCACAAGATTAATTTGTTGGTCAGAAACTCCTTTAAAAGGCTCTTCAAACTGAACCTGCTTATTTTCTGTGGAAAGTACCCTTGTTTCCCTTTCTTTGATTATTTTGTTCAAAAGTGAAGACACAGATGCAAACTTTTGAGAAATTGATAATTAAAACCTTGCAAAGCTTCCCAGAAGGAATCAAGGGTTTTGGTGAAAATCAAGTGCTCATACGGCCCCAGCATCTCTCCCAGTTTCTCTCCAGGGGGCGAGAGGAGGCCTCCCACAGCTTCTGTTAGGCCAGCAGGTCTGGCAGTTGCGGTCACACACGCCGGATTGGTAGTCTGAAGCAGCACCTCTGTTGACCAGACTGGTCCTGCCATGGGGCTTCTGATCCCCTCATTGGGGTGCAAAAGACACATCCATAATCTGGCCTGGATCTGCTGGGACATGTTGCTCTTTTGGTCTCAAAGTTGTCTTCTACAAGCGGAGGAGTCTGCTCTCTTCCTCCCAAGCTCCCTGGCAGAGTGGCTCCAGCTCCCGTTACTTCAGCAACACCGGTGGTCATGAAGCAATCCAGCAGGCAAAGAAGTAGATGGCACCACGGGGTAGGTGTGTGTCTTTTCTTTCGTTTTAACTATAGAAGTAGAGGAATCTGAGTAAGAGGAACGCCAAAATAGAGAGAGATGCTTCGCTTGCAGCCTATAAAACAGCCATCTTGCCCTCCCCCTACACACACACATAAAAAAAAATCAGCTTCTTATGTCTCCAACCCCAGTATAAGAAACAAATCTTCAATCTCTAGAAACCTTGAAGATATCCTAATATTTTCGGGATCCCTCTGCACCATAAAAATTGCAGCATTGCAGTCGAGTTTTTATTGTCTTTTGGAATCAAACTGAGTTGAACTGTTTGAAACATAGAGACGTTTAGGTAATAATATTTTAATTTAAAAAGGGTGGTCACATGATGCTGTGATCGGAGCAGGATGTGTGCCTGACTGGCTCCACAGTCCTGATTCCATCCATCCTTTTCTTCTCTTATTATTTCACCGTTTCCCAGTTTTATTTTAGCGCTGCGTTACAAGGAGTTTATGGACAGATTTCATACCTGGTCTGGAACTGTGATGACTAGTAAAGCGGCAAGGGCCAGAACGTTGCCTTCTGACTCCAAGATGGTAGAGAGCCCTGATGGTGCGGTCAACAATTTATGGATGGAGCCCTCTCAGATCTAACTAGTGCAATGGTGCTTGAGCATCGTGTATCTGGCCTTGAAGATGGTGCGAATATGGCACAGTCTGATATGGAGACAACCTTGGTTCTTGCCTATGCCAAAAAATTGAAGGACTTGAAAAACAGTTCCCGCCGAGGAAATCTGCACTTCTTAGGCATTCCAAAGACAATCTCCAATCTGCAGTTAGTGTCTGTTTTGGAAACTTGGTTGACCTCTGAATTCCCTTTGCTTGATGGGATGAGCCCCTTAAGGCTGAAGCGCATGCACTATTTAGACAAAAGATCTGCATGTGATATTCCCCTCGCATTGTCATAGCGAAGTTTCACAATTATGCCCATAAAGTTGAAATTCTCCGTTTATATAAATCGAAAAAGAACACACCTACGATGAAACTCTGGTTTGCATTTTCCAAGATTTCTCAGCGATGCTTACAGAAAAAAGGCGTCAGCTTCATCCACTGTGCTACACACTTGCAGAACATAAGGAGTGCTTTATGTTTTTACACCCTGCCTTGTTAAAAGATTATCACAATGGATCTTGGAAGACATTTGATGGTTTAACAGACACTCAGGAATTTGTGCAGGGTCTGCCCACCAGAAGAGCAACGTGACATCTTTATATAAGATCTTAGGGGTACACCTTTTTGCTTTGGTGTGGGGCACTTGTTCATGCTTTAAGAGTGCTTTCCTTGAGAGTTTGTTTTTTTCGTTACTGGCTCTTTAAATGTCCGAATTTCCTTGGGATGGAAAGGGTTCTCTTAACATGGGTATGTGACCTTTGAACCCTGATTGGTGGTGATGGTTTTCACTTCCCTGGGTTTGCTGATTTTCTTGAGGGAGTTTGGGGATAGAGGGGTGTGGGGAGGGGGAGATGGGGCTGTGGGAAGGGGGAGGAGAGCGGGTGTGTATGGGAATGGTTTTAACAGTTATACTTGTTACCATGCATCATTTAATTATCAGATTTTATTGGTTTTTAAGCTTTTACTGTTTAGGTATCAACCTACTCTCTGAGCTCCCTCAATATCCTGAGATTGATCCCATCCAGTCCCGTGACCATTTGTCCATTGCATTATTTGTGGTGGGAGATTTTAATCAGGTTTATAATCCCCAGTTAGATAGAGCATCTCCTCAGACCCGTCCTGGATTGGGTAGGGTAAGGGTTTGCCTTCTGTGCCTCCCTAAATTTGGTAGATTCATGGAGACTACTACATCTTACTGAGCAGGATTGCATGCATTTATCTAGGGCACACGGGACTATGTCCCATATAGATTATATTCTGTTATTGCAGTCTTTGTTGTCCATGGTGGTGGGTGCTGAGATTTGGTCCTATTTCTATCTCTGGCCATTCTATCATTTGGGTGGATCTGGAATGGAACTTTTTATATAGCCCTGGGGTGGGGTGGTGTTTTTTTCTCCTATCTTTTTCAGATTCAGTCTTTCAGACCTATCTAATAAAAAAAAATGGGAGGAGTATGCCACTTTTAATGCTCAACATGTTGATGATTTCTTGCTTTATTGGAATGCTTTAAAAATAGTACTTCAGGGTGACATTATTTCTTATACAGTGGTCCGAGCTAGGTGTATTTCCCAAGGCATTGTCCTTTTAGAGAGGTGTTATAATCAAGCTAAGCACCAGTATATGCTAAATCCTACCCCAGCTGCCAAGGATTCTTTGTTGACTACTCAGGCTGCTTTGAATGCTTTAATTCATGAGCGCACTAAGAAAATGTTATTTCTTCATAAATTTCTGTATTTTTGATATGTAGACAGACCTGGGAAACCTTTAGCATGTATTACTAAGACTTGGCAGGGCTCTAGATACGTCTCTACATTGCCTCTTTTACTAAGACATCTGAGACTGCACAGATTTTTCTAGATTATTTTACTCCGATATGTAGTGAAGATCCTATGCAGTTGGACCCTCAGCTTGTTGATTACTTTGAGGATGCGGGCCTTCCACGCTTCTCCTGTGAAGTGATACAACATCTTAATTACCCCCTTCAGGTGAAAGAAATTCAAAAAGCAATTAAAGGCCTTAGATGTTGTATGGCCCCAGGTCCCAATGGTTATACGCCCATCCCAATGGTTATATAAGCTTATGATGGTGCAAGCTTGTGGCCCTCTCTTATCTTATTATATGGATGTTGTTGTTGCTGGTGCCTTTCCATTGCACCCTAATGAAGCTTTAATAACGCTTATCTCTAAGCCTGGTAAACCATCCAGATTCCTATTGCCCCCTTTCTTTAATAAATATGGATATCAAATTTTTGTACATAGCATTAGACAGATTGACCTCCTACTTGCCAGTGGTGATCTGTCCTGAGCAGGTGGGGTTTGTGGCGGGTAGGGAATCTGTAGTGAATTTGCATAAGGCACTATTAGCCATATTCCATAGTTTGGATATGCAGAATCCAGCTGCTCTGATCGACCTGGATGCAGAAAAAGCTTTTGATGAAGTGAATTGGCAATACATGAGTATCTGTGGCTGGTATTTGCAACTCTACACACCCTTTAAATGAATCCTGTAGCTAGACTTGTGGTTAATGGTTTTCAAACATTCTCTTTCTCTATATGCTGAAGCATCCATCAGGACTGTCCCCTATCTCCTTTATTGTTTTTGATGTATCTGGAGCCTGTATTACATATCATACATAAAGACCCTGATATTTATGGGGTGACTATGGGTTCATCTACACTTAAGGTGTGGCCTTTGCCTATGATATCTTGTTGATAATGTCCCGGCCCCAGGTCTCGGTTTGGGGCCTACTTTCTTGAATGAGTTTGGCTACTATTCTGGATTTACACTTCAGCACAAATCTGTTGTCCTTCCGCTATTTTCCTTTACTAGACATACCTGGGTGGGGGATTTTCCATTTAGTTGAGTAGGCTCATCTATTAAATATTTAGCAATTTGGCTCCTCCGAGATTTAGTCACTCTTTAACTGTTAACATTTCCCCTTTGTTGCAATCTACTAGACAGAAGCTACAGATGTGGCAGATGCAATGATCAAAACATGATCAGATTAGATATCTCTGGAGTAAATACACACAGGAAATCCAATGTGTTAGCATTACATAAGTAATGCCATACTGGGAAAAGACCAAGGGTCCATCGAGCCCAGCATCCTGTCCATGACAGCGGCCAATCCAGGCACCTGGCAAGCTTCCCAAACGTACAAACATTCTATACATGTTATTCCTGGGATTTTGGATTTTTCCCAGTCCGTTTAGTAACAGTTTATGGACTTGTCCTTTAGGAAACCGTCCAACCCCTTTTTAAACTCTGCTAAGCTAACCGCCTTCACCACATTTTCCGGCAATGAATTCCAGAGTTTAATTACACGTTGGGTGAAGAAAAGTTTCTCCGATTTGTTTTAAATTTACTACACTGTAGTTTAATCGCATGCCCCCTAGTCCTAGTATTTTTGGAAAGCGTGAACAGACGCTTCACATCCACCTGTTCCACTCCACTCATTATTTTATATACCTCTATCATGTCTCCCCTCAGCCGTCTCTTCTCCAAGCTGAATAGCCCTAGCCTCCTTAGTCTTTCTTCATAGGGAAGTCATCCCATCCCCGCTATCATTTTAGGAGACTATGGTAAAATGAGGAGAATGGTTAAAAAAAAACTTAGAGGAGCAGCTGCAAAGGTCAAAAATTTACATTAGGTGTGGATGCTATTTAGAAAATACCATCCTGGAAGCCCAAACCAGATATATTCTATGTGTTAAAAAAAGGAGAAAAGAAGGCCAAATGACAGCTGGCATGGTTAGAAAGTGAAGTGACAGAAGCTATTAGAACTAAAAGAAAATCCTTCAGAAAAATGGAAGAAGGATCTGACTGAAAATAATAAGAAACAGCATATGGAATGGCAAGTCAAATGCAAAGCAATGATAAGGAAGGCAAAGAGAGGCTTTGAAAAGAAGATTGCGTTGAAGGCAAAAATACATAGTACACACTTTTTAGGTATATTAGAAGCAAGAAGCTGGTAAAAGAATCAGTTGGACCGCTAGAGTGGAGTGGAGGAGTAGCCTAGTGGTTAGGGTGGTGGACTTTGGTCCTGGAGAACTGAGGAACTGAGTTCAATTCCTACTTCAGGCACAGGCAGCTCCTTGTGACTCTGGGCAAGTCACTTAACCCTCCATTGCCCCTTATAAGCCGCATTGAGCCTGCCATGAGTGGGAAAGCGCGGGGTACAAATGTAACAAAAATAAAATAAAAAATAGATGATTAGGGATAAAAGGGATACTCAGGGAAGACAAGGCCATAGTGGAAAGATTAAATTAATTCTTTGTTTCGGTTTTCACAGAGGAAGATGTGGGAGAGCTACCAGTGCCAGAAATGTTATTCGATGTTGATGATCCAGAGCAACTGAAATAAATCTCTGTAAACCTGGAAGACGTAATGGGGCAATTTGACAAATTGAAGAGTAGTAAATTGCCTGGACTGGATAGTATACATCCCAGAGTACTGATTAAATTGAAAATTGAACTTGCAGAACTATTGTTAGTAATATGTCATTTAGCTTTAAAATCAAACATGGTACCAGAAAATTGGAGGGTGACCGATATAATGCCAGTTTTTAAAATGGTTCCAGAGGTGATCCAGGAAATTACAGATTGCCAAGTCTGACGTTAGTGCCAAGTAAAATGGTAGAGACTATTATAAGGAACAAAATTACAGTTCATCTATATAAGCATGGATTAATGAGACAAAGACAACATGGATTTAGTCAAGGGAACTCTTGCCTCATCAATCTACTACGTTTCTTTGAAGGGATGAATAAATATATGGTTAAAGGTGAGCCGGTCGATAATTATGTATCTGGATTTTCAAAAGTTATTTGACAAAGTATATTGTAAAAGACTCCTGAGGAAATTAGAAAGTCATGGGATAGGAGGTAATGTCTTATTGTGGATTAAAAACTGGTTTAAAGATAGAAAACAGAGAGTAGGGTTAAATGGTCAGTATTCTCAATGCAGAAGTGTAGATAATGGAGTACCCTAGGGGTCTGTGCTAAGACTGCTGCTTTTTTAACATATTTATAAATGATCTAGAGATGGGAATAACTAGTGAGGTAATTAAATTTGCTGATAACACAAAGTTATTCAAAGTTGTTAAATGCAAGAGGATTGTGAAAAATTACAAGAGGACCTTATGAGACTGGACATCTAAATGACAGATGACGTTTAAATGAGCAAGTATAAAGTGATGCAGGTGGGGAAAGAGGAACCCAAAACTGATGCAAGGTTCCACATTAGGAATCACCACCCAGAAAAAGGATCTAGGTATTATCATTGATGATACTTTGAAACCCTCTGCTCAGTGTGCAGTGGCACCTAAGAAAGCAAATAGAGTGTTATAAATTATTAGGAAAAGAATGAAGAACAAAAATGAGAATGTTATAATGCCTTTTTATCGCGTCATGATGCGACCACACCATGAATACTGTGTTCAATTCTGGTCACTGCATCTCAGAAAAGATGTAGTGTAATTAGAAAAGGTACAGAACAGGGTGACAAAATGATCAAGGGGAAGGGATGGCTTCCTTATGAGGAAAGGCTGAAGTGGCTAGGGCTTTTCAGCTTAGAGATGAGATGGCTGAGGGGAGATATGATAGAGGTCTATAAAATACTGAGTGGAATGGAACAAGTAGACGCGACTTGCTTGTTTACTCTTTCCAAAAATACTAGGGGGCCACACAATGAAGCTGCTAAGGAGTACATTTTTTTTTTTTAATGGAGAAAATATTTCTTCACTCAACGTGTAATTAACCTCTGAAATTTGTTACCTGAGAATGTGGTAAAAGCAGATTGCTTAGCAGTGTTTAAAAGGGTTTGGTTATTTCTTAAAAGAAAAGTCTATAAGGCATTGTTAAGATGGATTTGGGAAAATCCACTACTTACTTCTAGAATAAGTAACATAAAATCTGTTTTACTGTTCTGGGATCTTTCCAAGTAATTATGACCTGGATTGGCCACTGTTGGAAACAAGATACTGGATTTGGTGGACCTTCTATCTGTCCCAGTATGGCAACGTTTATGTTCTTATGTATGACCTCCTAGTGAGAATCGGGAAGCATTCCAGTCTCCATGGATCTTTGGAGGCTAGCTCCATAAGAATAGCCATACTGGGTCAGACCAATGGTCCATCTAGCCTAGTATCCTGCTTCAAATAGTGGCCAATCTAGGTCACAAGTACCTGGTTGAATCCCAAAATAGCAGGAAGATTCCATGCTATCGATCCCAGAGCAAGCAGTGGCTTCCCCCATGTCAATCTCAATAGCAGACTATGGAGTCTTCCCTTAGGAATTTGTCCAAACCTTTTCTAAACCCAGGTATGCTTTCCATATTAATAAGAGTTGCTCTGTCTCCACTGTACGCAAATCTTTCTCATGAATATTTACAGTGGATATCCTGAAAACCTGACTGACTGGGGTGCCTCCAGGACCAGGTTTGGGAACCACTGCTCTAATGTCATCCTAGAATCAAGAATGACAACTAAAACTTTTAATTTATTTTCTCTCTGCAAAATTTCTCCTTTAGCCAATATAAAATTCTTCTGAGGTGGTAGGGACTATTTATGCCAGTGCACTGCTTGGGGGGGGGGGGGGGGGGTAGGGGAAAAGGGGGGAGAGTTTTCCTCAAAGTATGATAACATAGATGGGGTAGGTTGGTAATTCTAGTTTGTTACAGCTATAGTGATTGAGCTGTTGTGTAGTATCCGTTAATTGATTGGTATGTATAATCCGATTTGTTGGTTTATTGGGGAGTTGTTATCCCACCTATATGGTTGTACAAATGTTATCCTGCCTCTTCAATAAAAACATCTAAAGTTAAAAAATTCTTCTGAGGAATTGACTCAAAATCACCAAATCAAGCAACTTTTTTCTGTCTATTCACTTTTAGGGAATTATTCTTAGTCCATGACTCCACTAAAGAAACATTTCTATTTAATAGTTCTATAGTCTTATCAAAAGTTTCTAATATTAAATATAGAAGAAAAATATTGTCTGCCTATGATAGCACTAAAACACCAAGTTTGGTCAATAACTCTCCTAAAGATTTCATATAGATATTAAAAAGCAATGGAAGAGTGGCAAACCCTGAGGAACTCCACACAGAGAATTCCAAGGAATTGAAATAAGCCCATTCTTCTGTACCCTATATGATCTTTTCCCCCCAAATTCCTTAAAACCATTTAATAACTGGTCCTGAGATACTTAACTCCCTAAGTCTGTACAACAAAGAATGATCTATCTCATCAAATGTTGCCAAAATATCAAATTGAAGAACTACCTACTCAAAATTTCCTTGACTTCTGATGATAATATCTATAACAACAATTCAGTAATATATATAGGATGAAAGCCATGTTAGGAAAAATGTAAAGAATCATTTGAATATATAAAGTCTGAAAGTTAGTCGTAAACCACAAATTCCAGTAAATTGGCTGGCCAAGGAATACCAGCCACTGGTCTATAATTATCAACTACTGTAAGGTCTACTCCAGTTGACTTTGGTATAGGAGTTAGTACTAATTCTGTTATTGTGTCCAGATATAAACCTTACTGCAACGTGATTAATACATTTTACAAGCCATAACATTATATCCTGTACAACAGTTTTTAAAAGATGAGACATATATCCAAACTACAAGATCTCTTTGAAAGCTTTTTTATCAAACTTTTAATCAAACTGGATGAAATCACAGTAAATCTGTCCCATACTCTGTCTCGAGGAATTCCTTCCACTATTATTTATTTATTTAACACATTTATATCCCACATTATCCCACTTAATTGCAGGCTCAATGTGGCTTACACAATTCCGTAGAGGTAGGCTCCGGTTCAATAATACAAATACATAGTATAGTATTAAGCATGTAACAAACATCAGTATAAAACATCAAGGAAATACAGAGGGGGTAGTGATAGAAGTCTAGTACGGTCCATAGTTTGCTGTGTCGCAGGAAGTAGGAAGTTAATTTGGATCAAGGGGGTAGGTCTTCTTAAACAAGTTGGTTTTCAATAGTTTCCTGAAGTTAAGATGGTTTTGAATAGATCTCACGGTTTTGGGCAAAGCGTTCCACAGTTGTGTACTTATGTAAGAAAAGCTAGATGCATAAATTGATTTGTATCTAAGTCCAATGCAGTCTGGATAATGCAGATTTAAATAAGTTTGGGATAGGCTGGTACTATTTCTAGGTGGTAATTTTATGAGGTCCAACATGTATCCAGGAACTTCACCATAAATAATCCTGTGGACAAGAGTGCAAACCTTGAAGGCAATACGTTCCTTAGTGGGAAGCCAATGCAGTTTTTCACGAAGGGGCCTGGCACTCTCAAATTTTGGTTTCCGAATATCAGTCTGGCTGCTGTGTTCTGTGCGGTCTGAAGTTTCTTTGTTAGTTGTTCTTTGTAACCTGCATAGATTCCATTGCAGTAATCTAAATGGCTTAGTACCATAAATTGTACCAGGTTGCGAAATACATCTCATGGGAAGAAATGTTTTATGCATTTAAGTTTCCACATTGAGTGAAACATTTTCTTTGTAGTAGAATTTACTTGACTTTCAAGTGTTAGATTGCAGTCAATTGTGATGCCAAACAGTTTTAGGCTATCCGAGATTGGAAGAGAGTAGTTTGGGATGTTTAAGGTTGAAAGTTTATACTTATTGTGTTTAGATGAAAGGATAAGACAATGAGTCAATTAGAGGCAATTAGACAATTATAGGCATTGGAAGATCTGCATACAGAAGAACCTGCCCTGAATTTTGGAGAAAGGCATCCAAATCTAGTTTGTTGTGTGATCCCAGTCTGGAACAGTATTGAGGGAGTTTTGTGTTGAGATGAGTGACATAAAGATCCACTGAGGGGGTTCCCCACTCTCTAAAGATCTTCCAGGTGATGCCTATGATGAGGGACCACTTGTATGGCTGTATGATCTGACTCACCTTGACCATCAAATAGCTGTTTTTCCCCACCGGGTAAGTAGGAGGGGGGCCCATCTCCATTCCCCCTGCTTGTTGGCATAGTACATTACAACCACGATAATTTGGTTTGTCAACTGATCTCTGAAAGCCTTTAAAGCATTCCAGATAACTCTGTGCTCTAGGAGATGGATTTGGTGCTGTCTTTCCTGAGAAGACCACTGATCCTAGATGTGAAACCCATCTACATGAGCTCCTAAATGGGTTAGACAGTTTCCTAAAGGACAAGTCCATAAACCACTACTAAATGGACTTGGGAAAAATCCACAATTCCAGGAATAACATGTATAGAATGTTTGTACGTTTGGGAAGCTTCCTAGGTGCCCTTGGCCTGGATTAGCCGCTGTTGTGGACAGGATGCTGGGCTTGATGGACCCTTGGTCTTTTCCCAGTGTGGCATTACTTATGTACTTATGTAAACCCAATCCAGATTAATCTGTTAGTGTCTTGTGGGGTTGAGGTATTTGGAAGGGGAGTCTCTTGTCCAAATTGCTGTGAATTAGCCCCCAAGACAGAGAAGTCGTGATGGAAGGTGTATCAGTGATGACATTTTGAAGATTCCTGTGGCCTGAGACCAATGAGAAGACAAGGTCCTTTGAGCTGGACTAAAATTGAGGCATGCCATGGTTGTGATATGAACAGTAGAAGCTATCTGTCGAGCTGCTACCTGCTGACTTGTGAACCTCCTGAACCACAAAGGTGAGAGCCTCTATTCGTTGAGTTGGGAGGAAAGCAAGGACCTGAGTCATGTCTAGCAGGGCTCCAGTGAACTCCAATTGTTGGCACAGACTAAGGTGGAACTTTATTAAGTACTCTAACTGAACCAGCACCCAAATGGTTCTGCACGTTGATTATTTTGCACCTTCCATTGATGTGCTCTTGACCAGCCATTCATCCACATAGGGAAACACATCCATTCCCAGTCTGAGTAGCAGTGCTGCAAACTTTTAGACATTTTGTGAAGACACAGTACTGGCAATGGTGTTTCCCTACTGGGAATCTCATATACTTCCTGTGACTGGGATTTATCTGTATATGGGTATAATCAACCTGTTCCTGAATTGTTGGGTGCCCAAGGAAACCATCCTGAACTTCTGCTTTGCTGGATACTTGTTCAAGGCCCTTTGGTTTAAGATGGGACAAAATATATCCCCCCTCCCCTCTTGATGACCAGTATTTGGAATAAAATCCCTTCCCTTTTTCCCCTGGTGGCACAGGTTCGACTACATTGGCCTACAAAAGGTAAGAGCTTTCCTTTTTAAGCAATTCCTGGTGCTGAGAGCTTTTGACCCTCTCAGTGGGCAATTTGGAGGAGTGTGTTCCAACTGTAGTGTGTAGCCTACCCGGACTATTTTGACAACTAACCAGTCTGAAGTCCAAAGGGTCACCTTCCTACCAGAAGGTCATCCATAACACCTGTGGGAACTGCGGCTATACTTTCCTGGAACCATTCAGAAGTTCACACCAAGCTTTGACTGGGGAGCTGATTGGTACTCCTGGGCTCTCTGGTGCCATGGGCGAGAGGAAGATCCCTGGTTATTCTGAGGAGGGCGGAGGGGGAGGAAACCTATGCTTCTGAGAGTAGTAGATCCTCCACTGCCCTCTGCCAAAATACTTCCTGGATGTGGAGGCCGAGCTGGGAGTGGGCCAGAATAATGACTTGGTCTCAGAATGTTTCCTGATGAGGTCTACAATCTCCTACATCTTGTTGCCAAAAAGAAGGGTAAGATTTGAGAATGCATCCACTAAAGCCAACATTTGCCCAGACTGCTGCTAATAACATTTTACATGATAAAGCTAAGAAATAAAGATATTGCAGAGGCCTTACACACTATTTCATACAATTATATACTGATGATGGATTAGTTGCTGAAATAGTCTGCTCAGTTAAAAGCCTTCGGTCTTCCACGATTGGCCCAGGAGGAATTAGAATCCCTGAATGCACCAATTTGGAAAGTGGAGCTGCAGAAAATAATAAACGGTTTAAAATTGAATAAGGCTGCTGTACTTGACAGGTATACAGGAGAGTTTCACTGTGTACTAGAACTGCAATTATGTGGGCCACTTGAAAGCTATTGTACTAAAGTAATTGCAGACTGTAAACTCCCCAAGGGAACAAATAAGGCCCTAGAAACAGTCATACCAAAACAGGCAGGGACATCCTGAAACTAAAGTCGTATAGGCTGATAATCCCTCCTTAACATGGAGGTAAATATTTTGACAAAACTTTTTACACAGCATTTGGCACAGAGACTCCCAAGCATAGTTGAAGAAAACTAAAAAGGCTTTGTTAAAAATTGTCATGCTGTGTTTAACGGGAGGAAAATTACTGCGGTTATTGAATATTGTAGAAATAATAATGCCAAAGCTATGATGATTAGTTGCAATGTGAAAAACAAATTTGATACGATTTTATTCGGATTTTGATCTCAAAGGTTGAGATATTATGGTATTCAGGGACCCTTTTGATATATTTTCAAAAATTCTCTTCCGAGAACCAGAATTGGAGGTTACCGTAAACAGAATAACCTCGTCTGCCTTTCAACTGCAGGCTGGTATGTGACAGGAATGTTCACCTTACCATTTTTTTTTTCACTTTTTTCTGGAACCTTTTTTGCAAAAACTTAGACTTAATCCAGGTAGAAAGGGAATAAAAATGGGAAGGGGGGAGGACATCAAATGCCCGACATTTGCTGATATCATCTTTTAAAAATTAACTCAGCTCTATCATTAGCACACGCTAAAACGTTTGCGCGCCTACAGCACGGCTTAGTAAACAGAGCAATGAAGGATTAAGTGACTTGCCCAAGATCACAAGGAGCAGCAGTGGAATTTGAGCCGGCCATCTCTGGATGTCAAGATGGATGCTATAACCACTAGGCCACTCCTCCACACAATATGCTTTTGCTGACCAATAAATAAGATCTTCAACTTTGACAACAACAATTCTTCAGTGGAAATAAATGTAATGTACACCAATCAAATGATGTGACCAAGCAAAGTTTTGAAACCTCCACCCCCACCCCCACACACACACACACCCTCTCTCTCTCTCTCTCTCTCCAGGCCTTAGTAGCTGATCCCACCCAGTGGTGTGCTGGTAAATGTTTAACAACAGGCTCTCTCCCTGGTCCACCTCTGCGCCCCCCCATCCACCCTCCCCCCCCAAATTACAGAGCTGGCTATAGCCGGGGAGAGAGCCTGGGGGGGGGGGGGGGGGCAATGCATTACTCCAGGGAAAAAAAATTAAATGATCCCAGGTTCCAATCTAATTCATGTTTAATGTGGGATAAAATGCCATAAAAAGTAAATAAATATAAACTTTTAATGTTGAGCACCTGATTCTCAAAGTGGACATATTCCAAACACTATAATGAAAATAAAATTATTTTTTTCTACCTTTGTTGTCTGGTGACTTTGTTTTTCTGATCATGCTGGCCCAGTATCCAATTCTGCTGCTATCTGTCCTCTTAACTCCGTTTCCAGGGCTTCCTTTCCATTTATTTCTTTTCTTTCCGCCTTTCTTCTTCATTTCTTGCCCTACATCCATAAGTAAAAGCTGGGTCCTCCGCAGACTGTCCAGTGGATCCAGCTTCTGCCTATTTTCTTCATCCATGTGCAGCTTTTCTCCTCTCTTCCTTTCCCCTCATCTCATCTCCTTCCTCACTCTTCCCTCCATCCATGTCCTGCATTTCTTCTCTCCCTTCCCTCTCCTCCATCCACCCATGTCCAGCAACCCTCCCCTCCATCTACCCATGTCCAGCAACCCTCCCCTCCCCTCCAGCAATTCTCTTTGCTCCCCTGCCCCCCTCCAGCCACCTATACCCAACGACGGTCCTCTCTCCCCTGCCTCCCTCCTCCAGCAACCCATGTCCAGCGACTCCCTTCTCTCCCCTGCCCCCCCTCCAGCCACCCATACCCAGCGATTCTCTTTGCTCCCCTGCCCCCCTCCAGCCACCCATACCCAACGACTGTCCTCTCTCCCCTGCCCCCTCCTCCAGCCACCCATACCCAATGACTGTCTTTTCTCCCCTGCCGCCCTCCTCCAGCCACCCATGCCCAGCAACTCCCTTCTCTACCCTGCCCCACTCCAGCCACCCATACCCTATGATTGCCCTCTCTCCCCTGCCCCCCTCCAGCCACCCATGCCCAGCAACTCCCTTCTCTCCCCTGCCCCCCCTCCAGCCACCCATGTCCAGTGAGTCCCTTCTCTCCCCTGCCACCCCCTCCAGCCACCGAGTTGTTCAGCGAATTCTTTGGGGCAGGCAGTCTTGCCTACCCGCTGCCGGCGCTGACTCTCCCCCGCTGCCGGATCGCTCTTCAAAATGGTCACCGAGACTTAGAAGGCGGCCTGCAAGACTTCAGCAGAAGTCTCCCGAGGCCGCCTTTGGAAGTCTCGGCGGCCATTTTTAAAGAGTGATCCGGCAGCGGGGGAGAGTCAGCGCCGGCAGCAGGCCGGCAAGATTGCCTGCCCCAAAGAATTCACTGGACAAGGTGAGGGACCGGATCCGGAGGGAGGGAGGAGAGCTGGCTCGCACTCAGGAGCAACTGGCTCGCAAGTCGGTACAAAATTTAACAACCGGCTCTTGCGAGCCGGCTCCAGCACACCTACATAAAGCTTGAAAACAACAGATTGGTTTTGCGTACGCATCCTAAGTTTCTTCCTAAGGTAGTGTCAGTATTCCATCTTAATCAGTCCATTGTCCTGCCAAAATTTTCCCAAGACCGCATGCCAATGAAGGGGGAAGGTGAGCTGCATACTCTGGACTGCAAGAGAGCTTTGGCCTTCTATCTGGAGCAGACTAAAGCCCATAGAAAGTCCGCCCAATATTTTGTTTCTTTTGACCCCAACAGGATGAGACTGCCTTTGGTAAATGCTGTCATTTGAATTAGCTCATAGACTGGGTGGACTCTGAAGGGTCATGTTATGAATTACAATGTAAGAGCCATGGCTGCATCAGTAGCCCACTTCTTTATACACTGAACTCTTCCACAGAATCTTTGACACTCTCAAATCCAAAACATAAACTGTAGAAATTCCCTTCTTACTATTATGGAGTAGTGTTTGAAAAAAAAAAAACCCACTGGGAGGAGGAAAGACCTCAAAAAACACCCAGGTGCTGGGACTCACTTTGCAACCAAAATCGCACTCACCGAGCTTATACTTATCATTGGCCGAAACCTCCTCCAAACCCTTACATTTGTGTATTCTTTTCAAATATCAGTTTTGTTTTTTTTATGTCTGCTTATTAGTGTTCAAAGAGAAAATAAATCAACTTGTGTGCTCAAAATTGATAAAAATCACTTAGCTTTCAAAACTTGCCAGGCTACACTTGCCTCCTTTCAGCATCACCATTGCTGTCGCATTATTTTTCAAGGAGAGTTGATTGAGCAGTACGTGGCTCCTACCTTGGTTAGTGATTATGTCCCTAGACAGTACACATGGTCGAGCCCTCTGACACCTTTTCCTCATATGCATGCTGCTGCTGGACAATGGACAATAAATGAACACTTGAGGAGCCCTGAGCTGGGGAGTCTACCCGCTTGTGTGCTTGACTGAAATCTGGCTTCTCAGTTGAAAAATAATTGTAATGGATGTTTTCCTTAGATAACAAGATTGATAAGCACACAACCCCACCTGCCTCCCTAAGAGTAGTGTTAATTTCTTGAGCTATGTAGCTCATGAGACTGCTGCACACAGGAAGGGCTTCACATGCTCAGATCTTTGCATGTCACACACTTATGTGCCTGATCAATCCAGAAAACACCTGTTATAGGTGAGCAACAATATTTTATTGCAGTTTCTCATATCAAGGTTTACCAGATATTGTTCTTTAGTATTTACCATTTGATCAAGAATACAGCAGTCAAGGGAAGAATGATCTTATTATCCAATTTTCTATGAGCTATACTGGGTTTCAGTAGTGGCTAGAATAAAATAGGCATTTGAACCTGGACTGACAGCAGTATTTAGCTAATCTTTTGAGACATGAACCAGCAAGATCACTTAAATCATTGCAGCAGTCACTACTGGTGGTTTAGCTTCAGTAGCAATAAGTTCAAATGCACTAGGCTATGTACACTGGTTAGCTTGGCTTTAACTCATACTTTTGTGGCGCACAGTGCAAAAACGAGTTTTGAGCTATTCATGTGCAAAACCTTGTGTAGACACCAGTACTCAGCACATTTAAATCCATTCTAATGAAGATATTAGCTTTTCAATGCAGATACAGAAAAGTGTGCAGAACACCAAAAGACTGAGCTCAGTGCCAAGGCTTTAACACAGGTTGTTTTTCTGCGGTCAGCATAAATGAGGATTTCATGCCTGCTGCTTTGCTATGACGTGCAACTTTTTGTGTGTTCCATAAAGGTCATGGTTCTTGCTTTGAGGTGAAACATTTTTTGATTTTGGTTCAAGCAGTGATCCTCTCTAAATAAGATTATTGTAACGGCGTATATTATCTTCTTTCAGCCAACTTGACTGCTAGACTGCAAATATTGCAAAACACTGCAGCTAAGATGATCATGGGGCAAAAGAGACTGGATCACGTTACACCTAAGTTGATCAATTTCCATTGGTTACCCATTAAAGCCCGAATTATTTTTAAGCTTGCATGTTGTGTATATAAGATCTTCTATGGTATATGTCCAGAATATTTCTTTTCGTTTTCATCTCCAGTTTCATCACATTCTATAGATTCATGCCTTCTTTGTTTTCCATCATTTGTAGAAATAAGGTTTAAGAAATCTCTATCGACGTCATTTCCGTATCAGGCAGTTTCAACATGGTCCTCACTCCCAGTTGATAACAGAAAGATTAATTCTTTCCTACTGTTTTGAAAACAACTGAAAGCTTATCTGTTTTTTGTTACATTTGTACCCCATGCTTTCCCACTCATGGCAGGCTCAATGCGGCTTACATATTATATACAGGCACTTATTTGTACCTGGGGCGATGGAGGGTTAAGTGACTTGCCCAGAGTCACAAGGAGCTGCCTGTGCCTGCAGTGGGAATCAAACCCAGTTCCCCAGGACCAAAGTCCACCACACTAACCACTAGGCGACTCCTCCACTAGCAACATTCCATGTAGAAGCCTGTCCTTGCAGCCGCGCAGGCTTCGGTTTCTGTGCAGGACGTCAGACTCACAGAAACAGAAGCCTGCGCGGCTGCAAGGGCAGGCTTCTACATGGAATGTTGCTAGTGGAATAGCAAAATTAACATTCCATGTAGAATCTCAAATACATAGTAACATAGTAGATGACGGCAGATAAAGACGTGCATGGTCCATCCAGTCTGCCCATGACAAATTCATATGTGTATACCTTACCTTGAATTTGTACCTGTCCTTTTCAGGGCACAGACCATATAAGTCTGCCCAGCAGTATTTCCCGCCTCCCAACCACCAATCCCGCCTCCCATCACCGGCTCTGGTACAGACCGTATAAGTCTGCCCTCCCCTATCCTCGCCTCCCAACCACCACCCCCTCTTCCCCCCAACTGCTCCAACAGAATCTCAATAGTAGCAAAATTCCATCTAGAACCTCCAATAGTAGCAACATTCCATGTAGAATCTCCAATAGTATCTATTTTATTTTTGTTACATTTGTACCCTGCGCTTTCCCACTCATGGCAGGCTCAATGCGGCTTACATGGGGCAATGGAGGGTTAAGTGACTTGCCCAGAGTCACAAGGAGCTGTCTGTGCCTGAAGTGGGAATCGAACTCAGTTCCCCAGGACCAAAGTCCACCACCCTAACCACTAGGCCACTCCTTCAGTGATAGCAGTCTTTTTTGGTATCTGTTTCTTTTCATTATTGTGTAATAGTTAATTCTTGTGTTATCCGCATTGAACCTCTTTGACTGAGAGTTGGCAGACTATAAGCACTGTTATCATTACCAAGGTGTGCTGAACAGTGAGCAAAGTGCTGAATGTTTGAGAGTTGCATGTGCACACAAGTCTCAGCACAAAAGAATTGCATGCAGTGGAATGCTATTCTGCAGATACATTTTGATATTTCAAACATTTTATGCACAGAACACAATTCCAGCATACATCCAAGATGTGTGTATGCAACTCTGGGTGCGGATTTCTGTGCAAAGTACAGCTGCCACTAACAGATCCGTGTGTGTATGCTTCTTGTGTGCCCTCAAATATACAATACATTTTTGTGTTGGGCTTATCTGCATACTGTTTGGTTACTGTATTGGGGAGCAAAATTGTAATATTACTTTTTAGTTAGAGGCTGTGTGCAAAGTGCCACTGGGTGGCTCTAATGCAAGGCTTTTGCATCGGCGCCTCTGTCAGTTGCCAAATTGTCTGTTACAAGAGAGGAGAGGGTTCATTTAATTATTTTCCCAATGTTATGGAATTCAGTCCATCTGACATTACAAGTGTAACTGAATTATTTCAGCTTTGGAAAGAAGGACTAGGCTTGGCTTTTTGCTTAGATTTTTCTAGGCTTTTGATAGTAGATTACGGAATTTGCTGTTGAGATGAACTACAGAGTAGTTTAGGTTATTGACTTATTTTAAGTAAGCTTTAAATATTGGTTGGGTTATTCCAACAATGTTTGGATTTATAATTTTGGATTGCTTTATAAATTCAATTTGTATATGTATTGTACTTTGTTTTAACTTATGTTGATTTATACCCCACTTTGTTTATGTGAAAGGCAAGTAATCAACTATGAATAAAAAATGGCTTTGGATAGTTGAAAAACATAGAATCTGCTTGGCCTGTGTCTGTTGGTGACCAGTGGGAATGTTCTGGGGAAGGGTGCTGGAGTCCAGAACAGAGAGCAAGGCAGGAAGATAGTCTTCCTTGGTATCAGATTGTGGTAGTTCTGAAATTCATAAATAAATGCACAGGTTACTGTATCTGTAATTTAAAGCTACTAAAGCATAATGCATGCTAACAGACACTGCACACTAAATGCTACATATCATATTATACCTATGGGTTACCATGGCACTTAGTGCACGCTAATGTCCGTTAGCGTGCACTAAGCTGTAGTAAAGGGGCCCATTGGTTTCTGATGACAAATAGGTTTAATGTCTTTTCAGATACACAACTCCGAACAGTAATAACTCGTAGTTTGAAAAACCATGTCTGTCTGTAAGGAAGTAATCATTTTGACGCACAGTGCGCCTTTGTTTGTTTTTCCGTTGACGGCAGACATTGCTCTTAGTGGATCATACAGTCTAATCTCTTTGAGAATTTTACTGCCAACAATCCATGAGACTTCTGAGGCAGGCTTTATTGCCCAAAACACAGCTGTGTCGAGTCTTGATTGTTAAACAATAAACTCATAGACCCTTTGAAGCATAATCTGTTAACTTTTTGAGTCATCTTCGTTGTTTTCCTGAGTATCAACCCCAAAGCACCAGAAAATAAATGAACATGATTTAATTAAAATGTTATCTCAGTTGTTCGTGTAACTATACTTTTATTTTCACTTTACTGTCAATTTTTGCTGCTTTATCAAGTCCATGACCCTTAACCCCCTCCCCCACCTGCATAATATGTCGTGATCAGCAAAAAAGTGTGTAATATGTTTTTCTACAAACTTTCTAATAAAAAGCAATTAGAAAAATACTTCCTAATAAATGTATTTATTTGTAAGACTGGAAATGGTCAAATTGTCTGAATATTTTTCTTGTTGTATAGCAGATTAAATATCTTCTGTAAATTCAGAAGGCTGCTGAGCTTAACTTCAAGTTCTTGTTCTTTTTCTTTCTTTTCCTAGACAAAACTTGCCAATGGCACCTCCAGTATGATTGTGCCCAAACAGAGGAAACTGTCAGCAAATTATGAAAAAGAAAAGGAGCTATGTGTAAAGTATTTTGAACAATGGTCAGAGTCTGACCAAGTGGAGTTTGTAGAACACCTGATCTCCCGGATGTGCCATTATCAGCACGGACACATAAACTTGTACCTCAAACCAATGCTACAAAGAGATTTTATTACTGCACTTCCAGGTATTTAACAAGAACAAAAGTAATAGGTCCTTATGTAAACACACAATACTTGCTTGATAGTGCTGAAAAGATTCACACAGCTTGGCTGGGCATTATGCATCCTTTAATAGTATAAATTTCTTTGGAAGCAACATTTCTTAGGTTATTGCAAAACTAAACAGGCAGAAGCTAGGAGTTTCTGTAGTTTCCATGTCAACTTTATTTATTAATTATTTTTTTATTAACCGCCTTCATGAAGAGACTCACCCAAGGTGGTGTACAGCAGATGAAGTCCCTTAATAGGTACCAATTGCCAGATCCTTGCTGTCCCCTCAAAAGTCTTTCTCCATCTCTCCCATCCATTTCCCCTCCTCCAACCCAATACTCCACAACTGACTCACCAGTTCCCAGTCATAATCTGCTCTGTTCCCCTAGCTCCCTCCTCTAGTTTCATCCATCTTCTGATCTTTTCCCCCCACTCCTGAGCCCCATCTTCTGCTCTTACCAGGGTCTGTGGTCCAATTCTCTCCATGTCACAGGTCACCAGATCCTGCAAAATCAATCCCCCAACTCCATCTTCTGTTGAACTGAAGAATCATTTTACAGCCCTGGAGGCAGAAGAGCTGAAAACATCTCAAAAACAAGAGGAGACGATGATCAATAATCCCAAAACTGCTGGATTGGTGGCCAATAAGAAGCGGAAGGTAGTGGTTGTTGGTGATTCTCTTCTGAGAGGTACTGAGGTGCCCATTTCCCGACCAGACATGATGTCCAGGGAGGTGTGCTGTCTGCCTGGTGCCAAGATTTGAGATGTAGCGAAAAGATTGCCTAGACTCATCAAGCCTGACCACTATCCTATTCTGCACATCTATGTTGGCACAAGTGATACTGCTAGGTATTCTACTGAGCATATCAAATGTGACTTCATGGCTCTGGGTCAGAGGTTTAAGCACCTAGATGCTCAGGCGGTGTACTCATCAATCTTTCCTGTTGCAGGAAAAGGCTGAATGAGGGAAGCTGGCATCCTGGAGATAAATGTGTGGTTGCATGGATGGTGCCAACACGAGCACTTTGGTCTCCTAGACCATGGGATAATTTTCCAAGAGCAGCTGGGTGGTGATGGTGTCCATCTTTAAGGAAGGGTCGAAGTGTCTTTAGTAACAGACTGGGTAAAATACTAAAGAGGGCTTTAAACTGAATTTGCTGGCAATGGGTGAGAAAAGCCCCAAAATAATAACTCTCAAGAAGGTAAGACATCAACTACCTTTATAGAAAAGGGAGAAAAAAGTAACACCTGGAGAGCCTTGTGTACTAATGCTTACAGTATGGGAAACAAAATTCTAGATCTAGAGGCTGCAGTGATAGAAGCCGACTTGGATTTAGTGGCGGTCACGGAGATATGGTTCACAGAAAGCCATGATTAGGATATAGTTATACCTGACTATAATCTATTCAGGAAGGACAGGGTAGGAAAAAAGGGTGGAGGAGTGGCATTATATGTTAAGAATAATATTAAACTGATAGAACTGCAAGACGAATGGAGTAAGGAAGAGGCATTTTGGGTTAAACTGGTAAGAGGAAAAGGAAAATGTATTTACATTGGTGTAATATACAGGTCACTTTCACAATACGAAGAAATGGACAGAGACTTAATTGAAGACATCCACAAAATAACTAGAAAAGGGGAAGTACTACTGATAGGTGAATTTAACATGCCGGACGTCAATTGGGGTGTCCCTGCTGCAAGGTCATTAAGAAGCAAAGAGATCTTGGATTCTGTACAAGAAGAATTTTTCTACAGTGGGTAACAGAACTGACGTGAGATGGAGCTATTCTAGACCTGGTTCTCACAAATGGGGAGAATGTTTCTGATGTTATGTGGGAGAACATTTTGCATCTAGCAATTACTGAATGGTGTGGTTCAATAGTAAGACAAAGGAGGAGAGGGCTTATTCAAGACTGAAAGTACTAGATTTCAAAAGAACCTTCTTTGTTCAGATGGGGGAATGTCTCAAGAAAGAGTTAGTTGGATGGGAACAGCTGAAGAAAGTAGAACAGCAGTGGGCAAAACTGAAAGGAGCTGTTTTAAAGGCAACAAACTTTTATGTTAGAGGCAGGCTGTGTCAGACAAATCTGATTGATTTCTTTGACTGGGTGACCAAACAGTTGGACTTAGGAGGTATGCTAGATGTGGTGTACTTGGGTTTTAGCAAAGCCTTTGACATGATTCCGCACAGGCGACTGATAAATAAACTGAGTGCCCTTAGTATGGAACCTAAAGTGACTGACTGGGTTAAAAAGTGGATAAATGGAAGGAGACAGAGGGTAGTGGTAAGTGGAGCTGGCTCTGAGGAAAGGGATGTTATCAGTGGTTTACCACAGGGGTCTGTCCTCGGGCCGGCTTTTTTTAACATCTTTGTGAGTGATATCGCAGAAGGGCTATCTGGTAAGAATTGTCTCTTTATGGATGATATCAAACTCTGTAATAGGGCGGACACCCCAGAGTGTGTGGATGGCATGAGGAAGGATCTGGCGAAGCTTGAAGAATGGTCCAATGGTTGGCAGCTAATATTTAATGATAAGAAATTCAGTGTCACGCACTTGGGTTACAAGAATCCAGGGGAGTGGTACAATATAGGGGGTGAACTGCTTTTGTGTACGAAAGAAGAGCGGGATTTGGGGGTGATTGTGTCTGATGACCTTAAGGTCTCCAAACAGGTAGAAAAAATGATGGTCAAAGCCAGAAGGATGCTTGGCTGCATAAGGAGAGGAATGCCCAGCAGGAAAAAAGAGGTGATAGTGCCCTCGTGCAATTCTGGAGACCTCACCTACAGAAGGATATAAACAGGATGAAGTCAGTCCAGAGGGCGGCTACAAAATTGGTAAGCAGTCTCAGTCATAAAACATATAGGTACAGGCTTAGGAACCTCAACATGTATACGCTGGAAGAGAGCGGATATGACTTTTAAATACCTCAGTGGCGTTAATGTACAGGAAGTGAGCCTTTTTCAAATGAACGAAAACTCAGGTATGAGAGGGCATACGATGAAGTTAAGAGGAAATAGCCTTAGGAGGAATCTAAGAACATACTTTTTCACGGAAAGGGTGGTGGATGCGTGGAATGGCCTCCTAATTGGGGGGGGGGGGGGGTCATGGAGGCAAGGACTGTGTCAGAATTTAAGGAAGTGTGGGACAGGCACATGGGATCCCTTAGGAAAGGAAGAGTTAGTGGTTACTGAGGATGGTCAAACTGGATGGGCCACTTGGCCCTTATCTGCCATCATATTTCTATGTTTCTGTGTCCACCATCATTTACTCTGTGTCCCTGTCTGTCCTTTCTATCATTTACCCTCTGTGTCCCCATCCCAAATCACCCCCCTCCCCAGGTTTAGCATGCATTTAAAACTTTCCCCTGTAGAGGGCACTGGGACTCACTTAAACCGAGAGGAGGGTGGGATAACAGAATGGGGAAGAATAATCCAGAAAAACCCTGGTGGTACTGCTCAGTGAGGGAGAAGCTTTCTAGGAAGGAGCAGGGGTGTATAAAAGCTCACATTGAAGCAAAGGAGGGAGAAGGAATGAGCCAGCCCATGGAGGTCAAGGAGTATCCCAGTGCAGAGGATGCTCATGGCTATGAGGAAGGTGCACCTCAGAGGAGGAATTGGAGGTTCAATACACTTAACCACTTATAAAGGTAGTGTTAAGCAGTACTTCAAAGAAAGGAACTGAGTGCATAACCTATGAAGAAATAAGTTACACTTTTGTCCTTTTATAAATTTAGGTTTGCTGGCAGAATGGGGTAAGTCTCAATGCAGCATAAGCCGGCTGGATTGGGAGTAAAGGATTTTGGGTCTGCCAGCGTTTGAGCCCTAGGCTTACTAGGGGAGAGGGCTCAACTTTTTTTTCTTGTGAACATTTTTTGTTAAGAGTAAAAGACTATGAAGGCTTGCTACCTAATGTGTGTTTTTTTGTTACTTTCTGGACTATTGTGAATACATTAGGGAAAAGCACAAGAAAAGTTTCATGTTTTGTTTTGTTTTGTTGTTTTCCAACCAAGACTGTTGAATGACGCTGTTTAAAACCCTGCAAGGAATCAGGTGTAGAAAGTTAGACTGCCCTTGGTGGGGAGGAGGGAAATGAATATAGGAACCTGAACTAATTTGCATATTGTTTTTTTGCCCAATTTTTAATGAAGGGCATGGCTGTTTTCCTTCCTTCTCCTGGGGAAAATGAAAGGGGATGAACTAGAAAAGTAAGAACTCTTTTATCACTGACCAGAAAAGAGGACCAAAAGATTGTTTTGGGAATCACTCACCCTAAAGGAAAAAGGGACTCTCTAACTTGACTGTGGGAGTGAAAAAAAAGGCCTTGTGGTCAGTGGGCTATTTCTCTGTAGACTTCCTTTTTCTGGGGAAAAAGTTCCCAATTTCTTAGCACCTTCTGTTTGAAGGAGAAGGTGCTGGTAATAGCTCCTCCACTTGGAGATCTGGGATAGAGGGGAGAGTCTCTGGCAGAATGCTGATGTCATTCCCAGGTCAGAGTGGGAGACAGGGGCGTAGCCACGGGTGGGCCTGGGTGGGCCTAGGCCCACCCAGTTTGGGTTCAGGCCCACCCAGCAGTGGAGAACTTTAATTTCAACGGCAGTGGAGGGAGCAGGCTGGTCCGATCCTGCATCTGCCTCCCTCTCTCCCACAGCGCCTCTCAGACGCTGCCTACCTACCGCCACCACGGAGATATTTTGTCAGAATAGGAAACCGAGAATATTATTAACCCAACTGTTTTATTTGTGACTGAAAGGAGGCCTATCCTTACCTGATCTGTATAAATATAATATAATTGTAATTTGTGGCATATAGTGGACTTGTACAGAGGTTTACTATACCCCTCTGTCACTTGAACAACAGATAGAGTAGCCTTGGAGTTTATTGTATGCATGCTACAGGGATGTGGCTTGGAATGTTTATTTTCACATTGAGGTATGGTTTTGTAAAAAATTAAAGATTAGTGGTAAGGTTACTCCTCTGTTGCCCTTGATGGGAAATGCCGACTTTGAACCTGGTATGAAGATGGCAATAATGCATTATTAGGATGTATTGGGTATCTCTGTAGTTAAAGACATAGTAACAGCTGAAGGGGGTTTGTATGTAAGCCTGTAAAAGTATTAGTCCCAAGTGAATGACTTCAAAGTGGGCTGTTTTTGCCTATTTTCAAATTAGAAACTATGTTAAATCCCTAGTGCATAAAAAATTAAACAGAAGAGGTGTACGGGGTGTTTGAGGGCAAAAGTGATGAGCAAAAATTATCCTTTTCCAGAAAGTGCTGAGAGATCTGGATTGTGTATGAACCAGGGATACTCTGGTGGAGAAATGAAATTTCCATAGCGTCCCACAGATCAGTCCAGAGACGAGTGGGTTATGTCCCTCTACCAGCAGGTGGAGATAGAGAGAACGGAGGCTTCTTTTGACTACTAGCTGTGCTCTACAGTGATGCTATGTTAAACTCTAACCCCCTTCTTTAGAAAGCCGCATTAGTGGCTGCAGGTGCACTAATGACAACACAGCCCATTGGAATGGGCTGTGTTGGCATTGCCGCATGGTAGCCGCTAGCAAAGCTTTGTAAACGGGATTTACTTGCCTATTCTCTAAAGCAGCTCTTGATCATAACACATTCTATTCTCTAATTCTTTCCCTTTTCATGACCCGCGTAGATTATTGCAATATCATTTATTTACCAGAAAACAGTAAGGCAACCGATCTGCAAAATCCAACATGGAAAACAAACAAGCAGATCAGTATAATATCCAAAAAAAACTTTATCGTGTATAAGACAAATGCCCGACACAGGCCGTGTTTCACCCAACGATAGGGCTGCGTCAGGGGCTAGTCTGTATCTTTCTTAAATAACAGCGGTATCAAATAATATAACAGGATGAGGATACAAGAAATTTGCTTCATAAAAAACACAAGAAAAGTTTCATGTTTTGTTTTTTTCCAACCAAGACTGTTGAATGACGCTGTTTAAAACATTGTCAAATTTCTGGAAATGAAAAAGACAATGCATGGCTGTAATGTCTGTAGTCTTTTGAGCAGTGAATTAGAAATGCCTAAATAAATGATATTGGGTGGAAAACAAACAAGCAAATCAGTATAATATCCCCCAAAAAATGTATTGAAGACATTGTGTACAAGACAAATGCCCGACACAGGCCGTGTTTCGCCCAACAATAAAAAACCAGCATGAGCAGCTCAAAATAGCATATCCTGCATGACACCAGATAATCGATAAATAGTCTGCTACCAAGGGCTGGCGTCATGCAGGATATGCTATTTTGAGCTGCTCATGCTGGTTTTTTATTGTTGGGCGAAACACGGCCTGTGTCGGGCATTTGTCTTATACACAATGTCTTCAATAAATTTTTTTTTTGGATATTATACTGATTTGCTTGTTTGTTTTCCACCCAATATCATTTATTTAGGCATTTCTAATTCACTGCTCAAAAGACTACAGACATTACAGCCATGCGTTGTCTTTTTCATTTACAGAAATTTGACAATGTCACACTTGCCTTGCAAGGTCACCACTGGTTGCCAGTCTTTTACCATATTGAATTCAACACATTGTTTTTGACTTTCAAAATCTTTCTGAGAGGGTACACCTTTGTATCTTTCCTCACTGACCATTCCGTATTCTTCGTCACGTGTCCTGTGCTCCATTAATGACCACCGCATGGTCCTACCGAGGCCCCCCCTTAGCTCAAATGGAAATCACATGTCACTGTGCTTTTTTCTTTGTTGCCCCACATTTGTGGAACTCCATGCCACTCTCTATACACAACGAATTCAATCTAAAGAAATTTAAAGCGCTTTTGAATGCATGGTTGTTCCAGCAGGTATACTCTAGTGAGTGAGGCGGTTCTCTTGGGCACTAATATCTGGGGGAGAATATGCAAGAATGCCACCTTTGTTTTGGATGCCATTTTAAATATGCGCATTCTTGTATGTGTGTTTTATGTTCCTGTTGAAAATTGTGGTTCATTTTCTTTGCTTTTTTTTTTCTGTTGTAAACCACTTTAATCTGTCCATCCGTTAAAGTGGTATATCAAATTATGAATAAATAAATAAGCTGTCTTTACTAACTAAGCAGCGTAACTTAAAATAAAGACACCAAGATAACCTATTTAACCCCAAGTCTATCTTTTCCCAAGTTTAAATGCAGTATCCCAGAAAATAAAATACCAATATAGTTTTCTTCCCCTCAAAAAGTCCTCTCACAGCACCTCTTCTGGAGAATAAAACAAAGAATATTATAACGCTTCTGTATCACTCCATGATGGAACAGCATCATGAGTACTTTGTGCAATTTTGGACACCACATCAAAACAAAAAAGCGGAATTAGAAAAGGTTGAGAGAAAGGTGAACTCGTATAAGAAAAGACTAAATAGGTTAGTTCAATTTAGAGAAGGCTAATGAGGGGAGATATAACAGAGGTCTACAAAATCATGAGTGGAGCAGAATGGGTGGCATAAGTCGATTGTTTACTCTCTTAAAAAGTGCAAAGACTAGGGGACATACCATAGAACAATCACATATTATTTTTCTCAGACAGTGCATAGCTGAGACACACTGTGGAAGACTTCTGGTTTGTAGTTTTGGAGGCTCCACAATTACCTTGAGGTGGAGACATGCCTTCAGTTTTGTGGAAGAAAGTGCAAAGATGGATTTATCATTGGCAAACCATAGAGCCTCTCGAACTTAATCGGGAGGTGGAATGGTGGGCGTTTTTACATTGATGATGTCTATTAGAACACTGACAATATTACACAAATAGCAACACTTTTTATAATTTGTTATAATCGGTTTTCTTTACAGAGCTCTGTCTGTTGTTCCTATCTGTACTTTAGTATTTTTGTATCAATTTAAAATCGTTGGCTGGAGTTTTCATCCACTAGACAACCGAATTCTGTCCACGTAACCCTTTCCTTTTTAATTGAGGGTATGACCAGAGGTCAGTGGCATCTTTCATTTTGTTATACAGAACTGTGAATGAGGTACTCTTCCTTATCTGCATTCTGATGTCAATTTTTTACACGATCTTAGAAATATCTTTGCACAATTTTGGTAAAATTGTTTAATGGCTCTTCTTTGGTCTTTAGAGTTTGGCCCTTAAAAGCTAACGAAGGATGTTGAAATTTGATCTTTGCAATTGAAATTTGGGTTCCCTGATGTAGCGGTTGATGAAACATGGTCCATGTTGGGACCCTGCAAAAGATAAGTTACTGTGTTTTGGGCATCTTTAGATCCATGGTGGTCTCTTCCATAGTATGAGAACACGTATTCAATACTTTGAGGTTTTTGTAAAAAAAAATAGGTTTAAAGATTGTGAATTATGTTTAGCACTGTGGAATTATTGGAGTTTTTGGTTACACTTTAAGTTTCCCCGGTTTTAATTTATGTATAATTTCCCTATGTGAAGTTGAAAGGATGTGGTAAAAGCAATTAATGTAGCTGTGTTTAAAGAAGATTTGTCAGATTCCTGGAAGAAAATGTCAAACTGTTAAGGTAGACCTGGGGAAAGCCACTGCTTATTGCTTCGGATAAGTAGCATGGAACCTCACTACTTTTCCCAGAAAATTATGACCTGAACTAGCCGCTGTTACAAAAAGGATACTAGGCTAGATGGATCTTTGGTCTGACCCCAGTATAGCAGTTCTTATGTGCACTTTTATGAAAACTAAGGCTTGATGCTTGTGCCTCATGGAAATTTTTAACTTTCTTTTTCCAAAGCTAAATGTAGCAAATTTGAAAAACCCCTTTGCTACATCATCATTCTAGTTAACAGACATGTACGCATGCCTAACTGTATAAGCATTAGGAGTTTCTATTGAAATTATTTTTATACTAATAGCATTGTATTCTGTAAAACAAGTCACCCTTTTTCAGCTAAATAATTTTTGGATGTAAGTTGCTAATTTGAAATGCTTACTCCTGGAGTAATACCACCAAATGGATTAACTTTATACACACCATGACAGGACTAAATCTCACCTCTGTGTCAGGATACGTTGGAGATTCATCGGTGATGCTTGCCTCAGCCCCTGCATTGCGCCAAAGAGAGCTTTTTTCTAGTGTTCATAAGATGTAATATGCCCAGGCAACATATCAAGTTGTGCTTAGAAATTTTTTTAATCAGTCCAATGACCCACAGTATAATTGGAACATTTTCTGTATCTTTCTACTACATTTTCTTGGTCGATGCCTTCTTTTATTATTATTATTTCAGGATCTTCTCTTTGTACTGAATAGTCACTTGGCACCGGCACTTCTATTGGTAATGCTGTTCTTGTATTCAGTTTGAAGGTGGGGTTTCTCATGATTCATTCGAGTTCAGTGACATGAATCAATGATACATATTTTAGTCGCATTCAGATTAAGCACATGGTTCTAGCTAGACAAAAAGGAGTCAGGTCTGCTGTGATAAATATGATAAAGTCCTTAACACAATTGTAATGGGATTTAAAAAGGAGTTCTTTAATATGTTGTGTGCATTAACTGTATATATATGTCTGTGTACATCAGATATTTTTTTGTGAAAAGACATGAAATGCGTTTTCAGACTGCTTGCTCTTTTGTTTTGTAAAACTTTGTTGCCTGAGGAAGGACTCTATTGAACTACAACTGTGTTCAAAGCATCTAAAATGTGACTAGAAGAGAAATAACCTCCTGACTGTTGCTGTCTCGCTTGTGAATTAGAACTGCAGCACGGAGAGGTTATTAGTGCAACCATCTTATTTTATAGGCATCTATTCCTCTGAGGCCTCAGCGTAGATTAGGCTTGAGTGGGTGGTTGAGAATTTTAATGGAAAAGCCCATCTAGTTTAAGCAGTGTAGAGAGAACCCCCTACTGTAATCCTATGTATATCCAGTAATATAGTCACCAGAGTGTTAACCAGGTTATTGGTCCACTGCCCTTTCATTTTTAGCCAGCTTCTTCCACGTTTTCCTGCAGTGCTATTGAAATGCAAGGCAACTGTTTTTATTATTTACGAACTGCTTCTCAGTCTAAACAAACATGCGGGCGTGTTCGTGATCTTTGCTAGTTTTTGCATCTATTTGGTCTATCACTGAATTCTTGCAAGCAAACACGGAGAGTTCTTCTATCATTTAAAGTAAAAGATAGGCAGTAATTTCAGGGTTGTATTTTGACCCCAATCACGTATGTTTCTAATCCTTAGGAATGGTAGGCCTGAGGTAGTAGCTAATTATGAGCCTCCTGAAATTGAGAATCTGTGCAATATGGGGGGGGGGGCTGCATGAACACTAGGGTGATGGCTAAAGCATGAGGTTTTAACCTTCCATTAAAAAAAAATTCTGCATCAGAGTTGTTGTTCGAAACAGAGAAGTTATTCACAAGTAAAAACTACTATGCCTATATAGTCTGCCCAGTATTTCTTATCTACTTAAATAATACTATTTACCCTTGGTTTTTTGTCAGGAAGGATCCTTGCATTGCACTTTGAAATGTAATATCTTGTTTGCTTCCACTGCCTTTGCTGTGAGATTACTCTTTGCATCTGTCCCCCTTTCTGTCAAGTGATACTTCCTTTTATAGCTTCTAGCCTCACATGGCCTTCTAGAACTTGTTTACCAAAATGCTGTTTTGGTGTATTATTTATACTCTTAACATCTTTTAAATATCTTTCATATCTCAATTCTCACTCCTCTGTTGAGATTCCTAAATTTCACTTTATAAATTGTACACCATTCCAGTAGCTGTCCTCTGGGTTGTCGCTGTTCTGCCTGGACACTTTTAGATTTGTGACTTATAAAATCTGACACAATTTTTTTTTATTGCTTTTCAATTTTACAAACAAATATATGTTTGTAAGGAAATACAGAGAAATCAATATAAGAGGAAAAAAAATATTTATCCATTGTAACATTTTACACTCTTCCTCAGACCACTAAATTGAGGCTCTCAAGGGAAGAGGTTTAGCAATATAAGGAGATTATAAAATAAAGGAAAAACTTTCTTAAATTATAATCAAATTGGCTTAAGTCTTGTTCTTTCTCCCTGTTTCTTAATTCACAGCTGTACATGTTGTTTCGCCCAGTCGGCTAGATGGGTTTTTTTGAGTCCAGAAAGAGTCTTAATTGATTCGGTTCAAAAAATACATACTTAATTCCTAGCATACGAATCAGACATTTACAAGGGTATGCTAATGTGAAAATTGCTCCTAATTCTCTTGCTTCTTGTCTTAAAGTCAGAAATTGTTTCCTTCTTTGTTGTGTTGTTTTTGTCACATCTGGATAAATCCAGATTTTTTGACCATAGAATAAAACAGAGGAATATTTGAAGTATAATTGCATTATCATATTTAAGTCCTGCTCAAAGACAAAAGATACAATCAATGTCCCTCTAGATGAAATTTCTGTCATTGATTCTTCCAAAAATAAAATCTGACACAATTTTATCTTATATGTGGGTCATATAGAGAGATACTATCACCATAAGTTTTCTGACAGTTAATGCTTTCCTTATAATTCCTAGCATTCCACTGACATGCTTCCATATCTTACTCCATTGTTTGTAGACTTTGAGATTATCAGGAATGATTACCCAGATCCCCCTCTCTTATTTCCTGTTTAGTACTTGAGCCTCCATTATTTACTGCTGTCTTGAGTTTCTGTGCCCTAATGATACATCTTTATCATTTACCAGACCAGTACAGACTGCATGGGATACAGCTCTCAGCCAGCAGAGACACAAGAACTCCAAACAGGATCGAGTCAGCAAAGGGAGACAGAGACCTATGAGCTGTGATATCTGCCCTGTAAGAGGCATTATGCAGTGGAAGCTCCCAATTATTCTCTGTCTCTAGCAGACATTATAATTTAGTTTAAGAGCCCCTTGGCCCGGCTGGAGAACTGCTCAACCAGTTCAGCAGTTTTGTTGGAGAGGGGTCCATAGTTTTAAGGATTCTTGGAATAGTCCAGGTTCCTCCTCTTCCCAGGCAGACCACACCATTCTGGTGCCCTTTTTCCTCCCTCCCCATGCATGCCAGGTAATTGAGGTCAGTGATATAGGAGAATTATGAGGCCAGCCTGCTGCCCCCTCCCTCTTCCTCCCTGGACCATGACAGGCTGTTTCAAGCTGGGGAGCAGCTAAGGGCAGTGTCACAAAGCTCAGGCTTTTCACTGTTGAGAAGTCTCTGTGACAAGCTGTGTTGGACCTATCACATGACTGCTACTGCAGTCTAATGGAAGCATCTTCCAAGTGTATCAACAGGTGTTCAGACTGTGGTGAATGCTGCAACACCTCAGGACAATGCAACACATGCTGCAGAATTTCAGGCTGTTCCTCCCAAGGTATTGAACCATCTAGCCTATGTTCTGAGCCACTGGACAGGCAAGTGATACGGGAGAATGAGACTCCTGCAGGGCCTGTTCAGAACCACCTGACCTCTTACAAAGTTGCGGGCAAATTGGACATTTTGTCACCTAGAGATTTGGCATTTCAGTGCTTTACCTCCGCTTTAGTGCTGGCCCAGATAACACTATGTTGGGTCAGAAGCTCCCCCTACAGAATCCCTTGGGACTTTCCCTTTCAGGATCAGGTACTCTGGGAAAAGTTGTGGGGGGGGGAGTTCCCCAAGTTTATCCTTCTCCTGCATAAGACTTGTTTGTTCAAGCAGGCACAGGGACCTGGAGGGTATGTGAGTGTCAGAGAGCAGCTTGGTTATTCTGGTATGGACGTTGAGCATTTTAGTGCAGCTAGTGGGTTTATGGTTTATTTAGGCTTGATATACCACCTTTAGTAAGCAGACACCAAAGTGATTTATAAAATAGAAACAACTCAATAAGAAATATCAAAAAATAAAATAAAAATAAGACAAATGACACACAATAGGAACTCTATTATTTAGATAGAACCAATAGACATGAGAAACAAGACACAGGCATCATCAGTAGTTTACCGGAAACCTAAGCAGTAGATGCCACAACTATAGTTGTTCTATAAATGCTATTCTAAAGAGGGGGGATTTAAGAGCAACCTTAAAATTTAGTTTAAGATCATTTTGCTTTCAATTCAAGAGGCATTGAATTCCAAGTAGAAGAAGGCAGAATAGCATGTAGAATCAAGGTGTGCATGTGACAATGGTGGAAAGGAGAGAAGAAGCTCACTGGAAGGGCAAAGATGGCAAGATGGCCTGTAAGGGACCAGTAAAGATGACATATAAGATGGAATATCCCTAAAAAGGGCACTGTGAGCCAATAAAAGAATTTTAGGCAGAGGCTTATCAACAGCAGACTCTCTGGAGGTGAGTGGGCTCTCCATTGCAGAGGGGGATGATTCCAAAGTCACCCATCTCTTCCAGAGGGAAGATCTAGCAGAAATGACTTCACAGGCACTGGAAACTCTGAGTATTTTGGATTCCCCTCTGCAGCAGTCAGATTCTATGGAAGATTCCATTTTGGAAAGTATCCACAAGCCCACAAAAACGTTTGTGGTACACCAGACAATTCAGTCAATCTTCACAGCAAAGTGGGAGCCTCCGAAGGCTAGTCTCAGAATGGATAGGGCCATAGGTATGCTTTGACCATTATTGGTTCTTAAAGAGACGCTGAAGTTACTGAAAGTGAACACCTTGGTAATACTAAGAAAACAATCATTCTGGTTGAGTGCAGTACAATGGTGAAAGACATGCAAGATTGCAAGCTTGAGTCCTTGCTGAAATAGAGTTATGAGATGTCAGCGTTCGGCTTTCAGGCGGCTGTCTGCCCTGCCCTATATGTCTAGATCATGTTTGTGCTGGGTCCAGCGCATAGATGATAACTTAGAGGAGCACAGTTGGAGCCTGAAGCAGGTGGCTTGCTTTGAAGTGGGATGGGATGCTTGTATGTGGTGAATGCTCTCTCTGACCTTATTAATATCTTTATGTAATAATAATACTCTTCAAATATCAAAACAAACAGTGAACTCACTCAGACTTGTTACTATGAAACTCAAACAGGAGGAAAGAGCCTTAGAACCCCACCTCTGTTCTTAAATAGAATAAGGATTTATGGGTAATACCATAGGCAGAAAAAGAAATCTCCTGGAAATTAAATTTCTAGCTTAAAGTGCTCTGTGCAGTGCAAAATTAAACACATTCCAACTTTTCTTTAAAAAGACTCTATAAATAAAGTGAAAACTTACCTTGTAAACTGTAGACTGTTGCAGGTAGTTTTATGCCTCATACTGTTGTGGGGCTGAAGCTTCCCGGAATGAACCACAAGATCTCCTGGTTGTTATCATCCATACAAACACCACTGTTTGTCCTATATCATAATCTTGTATATTGTGCACAAAAAAATAAAAACAAAACAATTCTGTCAATACAGATGACAAGTTTATACCCCTACCTAATCCACAGAAGCCAGTATAGATGCAATTTCTTATACTAATGTGGCAATATTTATCTTTTCTAATTTACTCCAAATAAAGTGAAGATGTTAAACTTCTCCAAAGGCCGGCTAAAGGGTGCTAAAGAAGAATCCTTCAACAAAGTCCTCAAAAATTATATTCTATACCAAACCTCTTAAATAAATCCCAAATATTTTCATAAACCAAAACGCTCCAGATGTCAGCAAGCCGTGAAAGCCACAGAGACATGTATGGCTGCTTAGTAGTACATTATTGGACGCTATTGGCAGCATGAGGCTGAGCTCACGATGAGAAAGCTGGCAAGACAGAAGACCACAAATGTGGCACAGGCAAATGAGACTGAGATGGCAAAGGAAACAGTTTGCCCTTGTAATGGTAATGAAGAAGAAAGGAGGAGAGAGGGGAGTGTTAAAGGGAAGGAGGAAAGAAGTGAGGAGAGGCTGTAAGGGTAAGAGGGATGAGGGAAAAGTGATAAGGAAATGACGGGGAAAAATAGAGGAGGTGAGGAAGAAGGAAAGGGTGTTTCAAAAGAAATACCTATTTGAGGGGCCTTTTACTAAGACGCTTAGGCACCTACATGCGTACAACGTGCGTCAAATTAGAACTACTGCCTGGCTACCGCATGCCCCTGGCGGTAATTCTAAGTTCTACATACGTCCAATATGCGCAGCAGAAAATAATTTCTATTTTCTACCCTGTGGCACTAACCTGGCGGTAATCGGCAGTGTGCATGTGCTGACGATTACCACCCGGTTAACACCTGAGACCTTAACGCTAAGCCAGTGGGTGGTGGTAAAGTCTCAGGCCCAAAATGGATGTGCGCTGATTTTTATTTTGCGGCACGTCCATTTTCAGCAAACAAAAAAAAAAGCCTTTTTTGCAGGTGCGCTGAAAAATGAGACCTGCGTGCGTCCAATACACGCGTCTATACCAGCGCAGGCCATTTCTCAGCACACCTTAGTAAAAGAACCCCTGAATGTAGTTGTTTTGTGGGTTTTAGCTAATTTATATGGATTAGCTCTATTCTCCTAAATTCTAAGAGGGTATTACTAATATTTGTTAACCCAAAACTGCAGAGGAAAGTCCTGTCTCTGAAATGGTGACAAAGAAGATGTTTTCCTTTGTATTGACATTCATATGGGTAAGAATGAACATGAATGTTTTTGTAATGCTTATTTTCTGTTAAGGTAAAATTCAAATATTATTCTGATTTTATATAGACAGAATAAGTTAACCCATGTAAAACTGTATATTGGCTTTTTTCATCTAGGTTAATATCGCATTCAGATCAGTGTCACACCAATTAGAAAATCTGGCTACTATTGAGGCATTATGGGCCCTGTTTGCTAAGGCGCGCTAGCGTTTATAGCGCATGCTAATGCTAGAGACACCCATATATTCCTAAACATATTAGCTCATCTACAGCGCGGCTTAGTAAACAGGGTCCTATATATATATCCAGGCATCAGAAATATACTAGAGGACACACTTCAGGTCTTTTTTTTTTCTTTTTTGTTTTTCTTACAGGGTGATTGCAGTTTTTTTGCACCTGGAATTAGCATTGCATCTTCAATAATATATGTTTATAACAATTCTATCAAGGCTTGTTAATACTGATATGGATGCCAGGTCATATTGAGAATATAAGGCAAATGGTACTATTGGGTCCTGCAGTTTCTTCTTGATCATATGTTTAAAAGTTGCTTTTGGACTTAACTAAACATTGCAGCATTTTAAGTTGATGAAAGCATAATGTTGAGAGCACATGTGACAACATAGGTTTGAAAAGAACGCAGTTTTTTGTATGTACTTTAATATTTGTGCTCTGTTGCATTGTGGATTGTATGCTGTACCTTTAACATTGGGATTAAAAGACCTTCCTCATCTCCTAAATGACAAGTGCACTTCTTTCTATCAGCTCGGGGTTTGGACCACATTGCTGAGAACATTCTGTCATACCTAGATGCCAAATCACTGTGTTCTGCAGAGCTAGTATGCAAGGAGTGGTACCGGGTGACGTCGGATGGCATGTTATGGAAAAAACTAATCGAGAGGATGGTCAGGACTGATTCTCTTTGGAGAGGGCTGGCAGAGCGAAGAGGATGGTGAGAAAGCATGTTTTAGCTGTTTCTTGCTGTTCCAGCGCCATCGGTGCTGAATGTTTAGTGCCACTTCAGTAGTAGAGATTTGTTGAAATGACCTGCTGAATCAGCCAGTTGGACAGTTCATTATCCTGAAGTATAATTATCTGTGTAGAAGCCTAATAACCCTCAAGGCGAGAAGTTTTACTAGCGAGTTTGAAGTTGCTCTGTTAACACAAAGGTTCCAATTTATTAGAACTTTTCTTCTCCTCTGGGTTGAGTCCTTTATATGTAATTTTGTTTCCATGAGTGTCCCTTAGATGTCTTCTAGAAAGCTTTATAAGAATATTTCATAAACAAGATAACGATGATAGCTTGTGCTTTCCATTATAGGTGAGTGGATGTATTGCTATTAAAATATATTACGACAGAAGTCTGAAACATATAGACATTTCTGAGTAGCCCAAATCATCTTAAAATATATGAAACTATAATATGCTACATCTGATGATATCCAAAAGGAACAATGGGCGTATTTTAAGTTATTTGAGCTTTTGGATGAGTTAGAATGTAGCAAATACATGCAAGTGTCTTTTGTGTTTTTCTTTGACAAAAATAATTTTACTTTTAAAGAGAGGTAAAGCACTAATAGCCAAAATTAAATGAAATGCAAAAATATTTGACATGATAGGTATTAGTAATTCACTGTATAGCTTTGCACATCTGTATTCGATTTTTAATAAAGCTGGTGCTTACAAAACCACCACAGAATTGAGCAGGGTTGACACTTTGTTCTAAGAGATACCTAGGATTTAGATATCGAGCCTGAGTTGGATGGTTGAAATTAAGATGCTTTTCTAAAATAATTCTGAGGATAATTTTCATCATATTGGCACAGTTTGTACTCTCTCTTATTGCTGTGCCTATTGAAAAAGCACAGTGTTTTAAAAGAATTGGTAAAATAAGGTAAATCTACAAAGGAGTATCTATTCAAAAAAAAAGAAATAATTTATTACATGCAACTGAATAGAGGGCAAACTTCTTTGGTAACATGGGGATTTTCAGTTTCATGTACCATATTCTTTGCAACCTTAGTATATGAAGACATACATTCCAATTCAATAAATATTAATTGGGGAGGACTACTTAATTTTGACTGAATGCTTTCAATGAATGATGGTTACAAGACTGTTGTACTCCCTAGAATAATGAGCTTCATATTTCTCCATTTTTATTTGTCAAGATTTAAATCACACATTAAACACCCATGTGATGCTTTTGTTTCTCACAGTTTGATGCTTTCTTTAACAATTAATCATTAGGCTTTCACCTTTCAGCTTAACTGCTTGAATATGTATAGAGAACATGCATAGCATCTCTTTTTTTTTTTTTAATGGATCCTCCTCAAAATGTAGTCTAATGATGTACAAAGGAAATCACATTCATAGACTTTGGGACATTAATTATATTGTAATCAAGAGCAGTGGGAGAAGAGGGAAAAGACAGGGAAAATATTTCTCTGATGCCAGGATTATACTCAAAAGCATTTTCTGCTTGTCTCCAGTTGTCAAGGCAGGTTGCCAGTCAGAATGGTAATTAGTACACCCATGGTGGGGTTTACTAGCTTACACACCGTGTTGGGTAGTTTCTTAACTTCAGGATGAGGAATTAAATATTTTACACAGCATTAAGTGATTGCCATTTACTCAGTTCGGTAGCAGAATATCTAACCAGGGAAATGAATATTTTAAAGCTGCATTAACCACATGAAATATTTTATCAAAAAGGAGTGGTCTAGTAGCTAGAGCAGTAGGCCGAGAACCAGGAAAACCAGAATTCCAAATCCAATTTCTTGTGACCTTGGCCAATTCACTTCTTCTCTCATTACCTGAACTATTCCACCTTGCACATTACTTGGAAAGGTAAGAGATCTAGATAGATAGTTCTAAGTGTGTGTGTGTGTGTCTGTGTGTGTGTGTGTTTGAAACAATATGTACAGTGGGGGAAATAAGTATTTGATCCCTTGCTGATTTTGTAAGTTTGCCCACTGACAAAGACATGAGCAGCCCATAATTGAAGGGTAGGTTATTGGTAACAGTGAGAGATAGCACATCACAAATTAAATCCGGAAAATCACATTGTGGAAAGTATATGAATTTATTTGCATTCTGCAGAGGGAAATAAGTATTTGATCCCCCACCAACCAGTAAGAGATCTGGCCCCTACAGACCAGGTAGATGCTCCAAATCAACTCGTTACCTGCATGACAGACAGCTGTCGGCAATGGTCACCTGTATGAAAGACACCTGTCCACAGACTCAGTGAATCAGTCAGACTCTAACCTCTACAAAATGGCCAAGAGCAAGGAGCTGTCTAAGGATGTCAGGGACAAGATCATACACCTGCACAAGGCTGGAATGGGCTACAAAACCATCAGTAAGACGCTGGGCGAGAAGGAGACAACTGTTGGTGCCATAGTAAGAAAATGGAAGAAGTACAAAATGACTGTCAATCGACAAAGATCTGGGGCTCCACGCAAAATCTCACCTCGTGGGGTATCCTTGATCATGAGGAAGGTTAGAAATCAGCCTACAACTACAAGGGGGGAACTTGTCAATGATCTCAAGGCAGCTGGGACCACTGTCACCACGAAAACCATTGGTAACACATTACGACATAACGGATTGCAATCCTGCAGTGCCCGCAAGGTCCCCCTGCTCCGGAAGGCACATGTGACGGCCCATCTGAAGTTTGCCAGTGAACACCTGGATGATGCCGAGAGTGATTGGGAGAAGGTGCTGTGGTCAGATGAGACAAAAATTGAGCTCTTTGGCATGAACTCAACTCGCCGTGTTTGGAGGAAGAGAAATGCTGCCTATGACCCAAAGAACACCGTCCCCACTGTCAAGCATGGAGGTGGAAATGTTATGTTTTGGGGGTGTTTCTCTGCTAAGGGCACAGGACTACTTCACCGCATCAATGGGAGAATGGATGGGGCCATGTACCGTACAATTCTGAGTGACAACCTCCTTCCCTCCGCCAGGGCCTTAAAAATGGGTCGTGGCTGGGTCTTCCAGCACGACAATGACCCAAAACATACAGCCAAGGCAACAAAGGAGTGGCTCAGGAAGAAGCACATTAGGGTCATGGAGTGGCCTAGCCAGTCACCAGACCTTAATCCCATTGAAAACTTATGGAGGGAGCTGAAGATGCGAGTTGCCAAGCGACAGCCCAGAACTCTTAATGATTTAGAGATGATCTGCAAAGAGGAGTGGACCAAAATTCCTCCTGACATGTGTGCAAACCTCATCATAACTACAGAAGACGTCTGACCGCTGTGCTTGCCAACAAGGGTTTTGCCACCAAGTATTAGGTCTTGTTTGCCAGAGGGATTAAATACTTATTTCCCTCTGCAGAATGCAAATAAATTCATATACTTTCCACAATGTGATTTTCCGGATTTAATTTGTGATGTGCTATTTCTCACTGTTACCAATAACCTACCCTTCAATTATGGGCTGCTCATGTCTTTGTCAGTGGGCAAACTTACAAAATCAGCAAGGGATCAAATACTTATTTCCCCCACTGTAGATATAGATATCAACAAACAGGATCGAGTCAGGCAAACAAGTGTGTAATGTCATCTGACAGTACCAGGAATTTAGTGCTTCCAGAATGCAGAACTACTGTATTTTTCGGACTATAAGACGTACCGGACCATAAGATGCACCTAGGTTTTAGAGGAGGGAAATAGGAAAAAAAAAATTTTCCTTTTTCCCTCCTCTAAAACCTAGGTGCTCTGGTGCGTCTTGTCCGAATCCCTCCCTCCGAGTTTGGGATCGCCCTCCCCCCGGCCCTGTCACCACTTCTCCCTACTCACGCGATCTTCCCTGGTGGTCTAGTGACGTCGGGGCAGGAAAGAGCCCCCTCTTTCCTGCCCAGCGCGCTGCTCTCCATCCTCCTGTATGCATTGCTGCCTGACGGTCTCGGCGAGATTCAAAATGGCCGCCGAGAATTGAAGTCTCGGCGGCCAATTTGAATCTCGCCGAGACCGTCAGGCAGCAATGCATACAGGACGATGGAGAGCAGTGCGCTGGGCAGGAAAGAGGGGGCTCTTTCCTGCCCCGACGTCACTAGACCACCAGGGAAGATCGCGTGAGTAGGGAGAAGTGGTGACAGGGCCGGGGGGGGGGGGGAGGTAACCCTGACGGCGATCCGGAACTCGGAGGGCGGGCGGGCGGCCTGCCAGCCAGCCAGCCAAATCTACCTTCGGACTATAAGACGCACCCCCCATTTTCCTCCCAAATTTTGGGGGAAAAAAGTGCGTCTTATAGTCCGAAATATACGGTAAGTGTAAAGTTGTGAGCATACACAGCCCTTTCTGCACACAGCTATCTCTTGGTTTTCCAGTTTTATCCACTCTGCTGAATGGATACAAAAAGAAAACTGCCACCTTTAGTGAGGCGTTTCTCCTCTTATCTGTCTTCCAATATTGCTTTTGTTCATTGTTTAAGTAAAAGTAACTACTAGAATCTTTCACGTCTGTATTCAGCCTCCATAGTTGTTGCTATTTTTTTTAAACACTAGTTGTGTTGGTAAAAAAATATCCCAATATTGATCGCCACTATCCAGATGGTGGACAGTGCTGAATATCCAGATAAGGCAGTCAGTGCCCGAAGACAGTATTCTATTTGTAAAAAGGTGTTGCAAAGTCAGGATTCTGTCCTTCCCCTCAGTTCAGTAGAAAGGTCTAGAACTTTGATACATAATTCGAGGATCCTGATTTGTCTTGCATGGACTATAACCAGGAGAGTGTAATCACTGCCTAAGGATGTTTCCAGAAACTTGAAAATATCACTTCAATTGTGTCAATCATTATGAGGCAGATGGACTACTATTTGCACAGAAGTATGAAAGAAAAAAAATCTGCACAAAGGTTGACTATCTTGCTCACTCCAATAGATCCTGTTCTTCTGCGGATGTTCTCTACCATCATGTGCAGTGACTTTAAGTCCAAACAGAAAGGAGCAGTGCCAGGGATCTTTTAAGTGGCAGAAGCCTCATCTGAGAATTCCAGGACTAAAGTACAGTCATCCTCAATACACTCATATAGCTTCAAAACTGCCCTTTAAAGCACTGGAGAAGCACCGATATCTCAGCACAGATGACTGTCAGAGTACAGGCTCTAAAGTCATTGGAAGTATTTCCTGCAATATCTGTGCCTTCTAAAGAATTTTACAAGTCCCCGTAGCATTACCCTGAGGACAGACATCTCCATGCCCTCCTAGTGCAATTCATGACAGCTGTCTTCCAGCACGCACTTCATTTCATCTATATCCGTCCAGCAGAGAACCTGCACAGTGATCTTCAGTCTAAACTGCAGTCTACTCCAGTTCTTGTATAGCCACAGATTCTTCTCTAGCAGTTTAACTTCCTCTACCATAGCAGCTGTACATATTCCTACAAAAGATGTCTTTGCTGATAAGATACATAGCAGAGCTGGCGCGAAAACGTTCTCAGGGGGATTGTCCTTGAGACAGCTCGTGTTACAGTGAAACATATGTCGGACAATGGAACCCCTGGGTCCGATGGAAAAAAGGATTTAAAAAAATAAGTTATATCATATATATTTAAAGTTATTTGTAAAAACTAAGAAAGATATCAGAACTGACCAATGAAGAAGCAGATGTTGCTCACATTGCCAAAAAAAACAATAGTTTGTTGGCAATGAACATCACTGAGGTCATTTAGAACTATATGTATATAAAAAAAGATATTGAATGGTTGTTTGGAAAATTTTCATCAAAGTATTGACTTCTTTATATTTGGCTGGATACCTGAGAAATTTAGATTATTAATTTTGTAAAGCATAATGGTTAAGATCTTCCATAAGTCCAGTATCAGGAATAAAGCACAGCATGAGTGTCTTAACCCATAGGCATTACTCTTGCACAGAGAGAATCTCATTTGTCACAAGATACATTGTTATCTGTGGTCTTCTAACTCTGATTCCAGACTGCAAAGTTCATTCAGTGGATGTCCAGAGATGTTCTCTTTCCTCTTCAGCAAGAAGATCAAAAGTTGATCATATATATGTAGCCTTTCAAAATATATTTGAGTACCAAAGGCCATAATATTATTATTATTAACATTTGTATAGTGCTACCAGATGCACGCAGCGCTGAACACCTGACACAGAGAGTGCAGCAGTTTTGTTTGTGTCAGATCCCCCTAATAATTCAGCCTGCCACTAAAGAAATGGTCTGAAAATATAAAGTTAGGCCATCACCTGGATTCAGTGAAGTCCAGCTGTCTCATTCTTCAGTAGCAGTTAAATCGGAAACGAAAAAGGCAAAGAAATGTAGAGAGGTTTTTAAATGCTACTTGGTAGAAATCACATGAATCAATTTGTCTCCTTCATGGCTTGGATTTTCCTGTCAACTTCAAGAAAACCTTTCAACCTACCAACTGGATTTCAGTCATAGGACCTGTTTTGGACACAGATCAAGCAAAAGCTTTTCTCTACAAGGTAGATGCCTGTCACTAACGCATTATGTCCAAAATGTTCAATGCTCCCCATCAGTTTCAACAATAACTTCTTGCAGATATTGATGCAGTTGCTATGATGGTCTTTTCCTGTCCAGTTTAATGTGATTGGTTTATCCAGCCTGTTTCTACCCAAATTTATCCATCTGCTTCAGTGCAGACAAGGTTACAGACAGGATGTCACAACCCTTCCTGTTCAGAAGTATTCCCGCACCACTGGACTATTCTTGTATCTTGACAACAGATGTTTCCAACAGGCGGTGGAGCCCATCTTGGCACTCCACTCACAAGGGAAGCCAGGTCTTAAACAGGACAAATGCTCCATAGCAATCATATGGAGCTCTTTTTTTTTTTTTTTTTTACTTCCTCTAAGTATTTACACATAATCTTCAGAGTCAGTCATTTTTACAGGTAGGCAATCAAGTTGCCATGTTTTGTATCAACGGACAGGGCAACACAGATTTCCTTTACCTGTGCCAGAAAGCAATATGAGTTTGGGAATTTGATTATCATTGTGTAATAATCCCATCCACTTAACATCCTGGGCAGACAAACTAAGAAGAGCTCTTCAGCCCCACAAGTGGTCTCTGGACCATTGAGCTTTGCTAGACTTTTTTTTAATGTCTGTGACAATCCTCAAAAAAACTCATTTGCCAGTCCTAAAAATGCAAAACTGCCACCTTTTTTTCAGTTCATCTCTCACCATATCAGCTGGTGAGGGATGTGCTGAGCTTAAACTGGACCAATGTATTCTTATATGAATAATAATCCTTCCATCCCTTTAATAGCAAAATAATGTACGTTTCAAATACATAGCACAATTATTCTCATAGCACCATATGGTCTTTATCAGAACTGATTTGCTGTTATCAGAAGCTCAGTTCTTCTTCCTTTCAGGGTTTAATCCTTGCAAACTTTGATAATACAGAATAGGAACTCTCTTCTGGATCCAGACCTCAAACTTTAATCCTAATAGAATGGAAATCGAGCAGCGCTTAATTCTCATCCTTTTTCTACCAACACCATTCAAAATATCTTGGTGGCCTTTCACCAGATGCAGCTGTGCCTTTAAATGGAAGAGTGTTCTTACTAATGGTAATGCCTCTATTTGGTGTCTCCCAGACACTGTACTACAGTATGTTTCTCTGAAGGTAAGCAAGACAGAAAGTCCTTACAGATGGGTGGCATCATCTAATGGAACCTACATGGAAAAAGGGTCTCTCCAGCCATAAAAATTCTGGAAAGCTTTTGAGAAACCAACTGGGCATGTGGTCCATTTCCCGCCCACCTCAGTCTTCATTTTCTGTGGCACCAGTATGACATGATGTTGTGTTCTTACTAGTTTCTAATTTTGACACCTTTTTTTGCATTTTGTCACATGTGAACCTCTTCTCTTGCCCCTTCAGAATCCAGAGCAAAGTTTTTGATTGCTTTCAAGTTTCCTTTTTCATTCAGTCACCCTCTGCCATGGCCACCATCTCTTGGGACCTGGAGAATTCAGGTGGGCCTATTTTTCAAGAATCGAATCCATTTGATTTCACTGCAGCTGTATTTTTTGGTGATATACCACAAAGGAAGCCCCCTTGAGCAGTGTTAAAAAGTGCAGTTGGGGTGTCAGAGATTCGTAGCCATGAAAACCTGAGTGGAAAAACTCTTCAGTTCCTCTTAAGACCAGTACATTGACACCAGCATTGGAAGTGTTGGTCGTTAAAAATTTAGGAGCTGCACCAGATGTCAAGGATGTATCTTCGTCGAGATTACATCATTCACCCTTGATAATGAGTGTTGACTGAGGCCACAGGGAATGAACAATGATTGATTCCCACATGAAGCAGAGGAAGGATTCATCCTTTTCCTCCTCAACATCAAGTGGAAACTGGGAAGCAATGGGGCATAGCATTAAGAGCACTGACTTAATGGCAGCAGATGCACCTACAAAGCATTCCTCTTCAACATCACCTGCTTCTCTCCCTTCGAACTTGACATTAACAGTCGTCTTAGAGGATCCCAATTTTGAAGATTGACAAGAGGCTGGCATCATTCTTGCTCAATGTGATGCCTTTGCTTTGACAGTTGTACAACCAGCTCCCAAGACCTACACTCTTCCTGAAAGTGGTTCATTGATATCAAAGCCTCAAAGGGCCTCAGAGTTGGTGTTAGCCATGCTGGTGTCTATTTTCAGTGCTTTAGGTGAGGAAATTTCCTTGATGTGCAGAAGTTCATCTGCATCTGGATGCTCTCAATCAAGGGTGCCTCTACTGAGACATTGGGATATAGTTAGGCTCAGATCTGCACATCCCCTTTTCTGGATCTGGTTCAGAGCACTTATGGGATTCCGTTTATGAACCTGTTGAATTGTACTCTTTATCCATGAAAGGAGAAAGTCTCATTCGGAGGACCTCACCTTCCCTAATTTTTTCAAGGAAATGTTGGATACCATTCTATATAAGTAGATATGGAAGAGGAACACAGGGAGGTCAATTGGCATCCTCCAATTCCCCTCCACAACCCCAAGGAAACTGTGCTAGTGCCTATTCACAGAATTCTAAAAAATGTTCAGAAAATGATGTGTAAAATCCCCATTTCTGTACATTCTGTGAATAAGAAAACTGACTCAAAGCATAGAGTCCCGAAGGCTCCATGAAGAAGCAACATCTTCTATATCATTCAGTTCTAGATGAATCTGCTTTCAGGAGCACATGTCCATTGGGTGTTATGGAGCTACAAGCTGTTTTGAGAGTTGAGAAGTCTGGGGGCATTCTGTAGTGATTAGTGATCTAAGGTGAAGTGCTGTACCTCGCCATAGGGCACTCTCTGCTCTCATGCTACATCTTTGTCAGGCCTGAGCTGACATGAAAATTCAGCTATACAAAAGGAGTGTGAAAGAAACTGTACTAGATTTTAACGCAGTTTTTTTAAATATAGGAGCAGAATGATTTGCTTGTGTTTTGCATATATGTCACACTGAATGGTTGCTGATCTTTAAACAAAATGTAATATTGAGCAAAGGGAACATAAGTAAACACAACACGGTTTGTACATTATTATATTATTTATTTAAGGAACAAAGTTATCCGACACATGTGAAAAAGTAACTGCCTTCTAAACTTAATAACTGGTTGTACCACCTTTAGCATCAATAATTGCAACCATGCGTGAGATTTGCATGCCCTGCCTCTACTGCATGCAGATCTCTCTCATGTATATTCATTGTAGATATCCTGAAAACCTGACTGGCTGGGGTGCCTCCAGGGCCAGGTTTGTGAACCACTGAGCTAGGGCCTAGTTTTCATGCTAACCAAAATATATACATTTACTGGACTCTTATACCAAGTATATTTAGAGTGAATGTTGTGCTCTCAGGTGCTGGTTGATTCCCATTGAGTTAGAACAAAGTGGTTGCCTGACCAAAACCCGGTAGATAATTTTCTTTTCATGATGTTGAACTCCATTCTGTGAAAACTGCCAAAACAAAATGATTAACTTCAGTAGGTGCCAATGTGCTTATTTATTTATTGGGATTTAATAACCACCTTTATGAAGAGATTTATGTACAACAGGTACAGTTTGAAATAAAACTTGCAACAGCATAACAATAATATAAACATAAATACCATAAATGAGGTAAGCTTGGAAACAGCAAATTGAAACCTAATAATAGGACTACCATGAAACAGTATAAAAACACTGCAGAACTATGTAATAGAAATATGATAAATGTCAGTACAATACAAATAATACCATAACAGACAGCATGGAACAACATTCAAATAATATAGATATGATGCTAATGCTTTTTTACAATACAACTTACCATGTAGCAAAGGGGCCATGTGGGGACAAGACGGGTAGTATAGTCACTTGAGATAAATAGATGGGTGGCTAAACTTTAATTAGATTGTAATTAGATTGTCGAGCAGGGACTGTCTCTTCATGTTCAAGTGTATAGCGCTGCGTACATCTAGTAGTGCTATAGAAATGATTAGTAGTAGTAGGCAAGTGGTATGCATTCAGTATTGGAATGCCTGTCCCAACCTCACCAATTAGGTGTTCATTTTGGAAATAATTCATGGTAAATGAACACTGTAGGCAACATGAAAAGCTGCTGTCATTTTCCATTGATTTATCAAACTATAAATTTTGATCCAGCTCAGTGGCTCAGTAGCAAGTGCTATTCATTTCTAAACAGAACATCCTCTCTTTGATGCTTGGTCATCTGCACCCTGGCCCAACTGGGATGCTGTGGAGGTTAGCATCTTAGTTTTTGGTGGAAACAGTGTTAAGGAAATCAAAAAGGTGGCACCTGGTGGCCTAGTCTCAGGATCAATGCTACACTGATTGGGGCCAGTGTTAAATATGATGGGGCCCAGGAATGAAGTGTGGTAGGGGGTTGCAGAGCTCACCATAGCATCTTGTTCAGCTTTAGATAGCTTCAGCTTTAGATAGGTTTGGTCGGTGCACCCCTGTAGCATGGAGGCCCAGGGCAGTTGCTCTGTTTGCACCTCCCTTAACACCGGTACTGAGTACTGACAGTGACCAAATTGAAAGCAGCAGAAGGGTTTCAGTAGGTAAAATCCTTGGGTAGTTGTGAATGAAGGGTCATGGTACTAGGTTCTGTTCCTGGTTCCAGTTGAGCTGGAAAAAAGGCCTAAAGTCTGTACTCTTTGCAATAAGTAGTTAGCAATGGTTATCAATCAGGTCCATGAATTTTCACTAAAGATTCATAAAAAAAAAAACAAGGTCTGAACAATATGATGAATTTTAGCATTCAGCCATTTCTTCATGCCTGCCTTTGAGTGTTAATTTTAAAATATATTAAATGACATTATGTTTCTTGCATGTAAAGAAAATTGGGGACAGCTTTATGCCGAACTATCAAAACATTGACATCAGATATTTCCTGCTTTTCAGGGGTCAGTATCTGTTTAAAAACAAGCCTCCAGATGGAACTACCCCACCAAATTCCTTTTACAGAGCACTTTATCCTAAAATTATTCAAGATATTGAGGTAAGACTAATGAAAATATGAATTTTCTGTCTTTAAACAATTTGCATTGATTTTTCAAGTAACACTTACGAGAAAAACTACACTGGCTCCCACTTAAGGAACGTATCGCTTTCAAGGTATGCTCACTAGTTCATAAAATTATCCATGGAGATGCACCAGCTTACATGTCAGACCTGATTGACTTACCATCTAGGAATGCCAAAAGATCATCCCGCACATTCCTTGACCTGCACTTCCCCAGCTGCAAAGGAATGAAATACAAACTAATGCATGCGTCAGACTTCACCTACCTGAGCACGCAGTTATGGAATGCACTGCCGCGCAGCTTGAAATCGATTTACGAAAGAACGAACTTCCGCTGATTACTGAAGACCCATCTCTTTAATAAAGCCTACCACAAAGATGAACCAATGTGAATATGCACAACTCGCCCATTTATATTCAAAATTGTCTCTTAATATCTGCTTGTATACTATTACTTTGTTTTATTATCATCATGCTGACCAAAACCCTGCAATACTAACTGTTAATTTACTAACATTCTTCCACTATTCATGATGTATTGTAAGCCACTTTGAGCCTGCAAAGAGGTGGGATAAGGTGGGATACAAATGCAACAAATAAATAATAAATAAATAAGTATCTATGTAGATATGAAGCCATTGAAACATCAACCTACCCCATCTGTTTCCAACACACACACACCCCCCACCCCCCTTTCATACTCCAGTTATAGCTAATTTCAGTCCACAGAAAGAACTTTGGACTTACCACACCACCAACTTTTGAAACTTGAGCTCTTCAACATTTGTTTCCTCTATATTCACGTTCTCCAATTCACCCACACTGACTAAAGTTCCAACTCCACCTTGAAATACACTGCAGACCACCCTCTCAATTATGGGAGGCAACCCACATTTCCAGTTGGCCAGTAGAGTTCTCCTACCAGCAGAAATTAACTTTTTAGCCAGCTGGGTCTGTGGTCCCTCCCCCAACTCATAGGTAAGGTAAGCAAACAGCTGGGTTTTCAGCTGCAAGGACACCTCTCGGTTCCTTTTTTGTTTTTTACAACATTTTGCACAAATCACCAGTATTCCTTTATAGCTGGCCACTTTCCCAAAATATGGGACAGTGTTTCTCTGTCCACAACCCCACCAGCATACATCACCCTTTCCTCTCTCCAACATATTTAGCAATTTGACATCTTATATCCTGTCATGAACATTTTGTATTGTTGTTCCATAATATTAACTGACTTCAAGCATTTCCATAATAATTTGAAGAGAACATGCCAGTTCTATTCCCCAGTTACATTTCCCAGCTCCTTATTCTAAGTTTCTGCACCTCCTATTGGTTTTTTATTGAAAATCTCTTGAAGAGCACTATATATCTTACTTAACCTACTCTTAGTTTGTGGCCTCAGCAACACCTCCCTCTCTAAATTGATTGGCCCCTTAGAAAATTGTTCCATATTGTCTTTTTTTAACAAAAGATCCCTCAACTGAAAAGAGGTGTTTCTTCATTATCCTGCTAGACCAGCCCAGACACCTGGGTTAATGTCACCCCTCCCAGCAGGACACCTGGGTTAATGTCACCCCTCCCAGCAGATGAAGTCAGCGACATCAATCCTGTCTATAATAAGCTATATACTCAAGTCACTTGCCAGTATTCTCTGCCTCTAGCAGATAGTGCTGCTAGTCCTGCCAAGTTGCTACCTTGCGCTGTGGGATATACTCCCATACCCCCTGGCTACTGCGATAAGCCTAATACACAGGTGATCCCGCCTCCAGGGCCTTCACAGGCCCAACCACCCACAACCCCATCACAATTACCTGAACCCCAAACTTGTATTACCCTTGATAGTCCTACAACTGTGCATATCCTCGGTACCGCCCCTATTTCAACATAAAATTTTCCCACTCCTGCATCTGGCATCATGTTTTTAGACACTTCTTTTTCTAACTGAGATGGGGAAATTCCACTCTATAACTGGCACTTTAGAGTTTCCATTTTGTTTTCTGATTCTCCATTTTGTTTCATGTTTCTCTGACCAATTTTCCTAATTTAGATTATTTAGGCCTCAATCCGGGCTTAAAACTAGGCCATGCTTTTTTCCAGCAAGCTCCTAGTTATGCCAACCATCAGATTTCTGACTTGGCCTATGTCTCTAGTAGCCTCAGCTCTATGGCTCAACCCTCCACCATTCCAGTGGGGGTCTCTGGCTGTATTATATCTTATCAAGTGGTAAATGTAATTCCTCCAAAACCCACCAGAAACCAACTGTACCCACATCTTGGTGCCCCCCTTCACCCGTAAGGGCTATGGTAGTGGTGTACAGTTGTGGGTAGTGGGTTTTGGGGGGGATTTGGGGGGCTCAGCACACAAGGTAAGGGAGCTACCCTGGTAGCGCTTTATAAATGTTAAGTAGTAGTAGTAGTAGCTATGTACCTGGGAGCAATTTGTGAAGTCCACTGCAGTGCCCCCTAGGGTGCCCAGTTGGTGTCCTGGCATGTGAGGGGGACCAGTGCACTACAAATGCTGGCTCCTCCCACAACCAAAGGGCATTGGCATATTTGAATGTAGGGAACAACTGTTGGATCCGTGAGTCTTATGCCTGATAGGAGTCTCCCAGAGATGCAAAGAGTGAGTTCTAGCAGTTAGTAGAGAGGCAGGTATGGATTGTACCATAGCTTCTGTTTCTCCTTTGCTTCTGACAAGTGCTCTTTTGGTAAGACCTGTTTGCAGTATTCTTGGTTTGATATGGAAGCTATTGCGAATTAGGGAAATTTTTGTTACCATATGTAAATACCTTGACAAATAAAGTTACCAGGCTGGAGGCTGAACTGGAAAGCAACATTGTGAAACTATCTGCTGCTGAACCATAAGTTGAGAAGCTTGAAAGAATTAACTGAAGCAGCACAAGCTTACCAGCTAATGCTATTAAAGTTCTTTCTTCTTTGTGATTGATAGTGGAAACTCGGTATAATGCTACGCAGAGTTCAAATCTCTGAATTCTTAATTGTCCTACCATCTATTTCCCTCCTTGTAAGATTTTAAAAGATATATGATAGAAATACTTATGGTACCTTCACATAATCTTGCCCCATTAGCTTATGTTTATTATTTACCAGAAGAGAGATCTAAACTATAAATTCCATAATTTCCTGGATATTTCTAGACAGACTTTGAATAGAAGGAAGCAGTTATTCTGTTGCGACCCGAAATCAGAAATCTTCCAATAGGGAACATCTTTTTTCCTTTAATTCCCCCCAAAATATATTCTAATTATCAGTCGGCTGTCTTTTTTTGATCCTTCTCACTTTTGACCACCTTCCTCTAAGATACTGGCAATGAGTATGGTATCCCTGTCATGATTAGGGCTTGAAGTGTTAGTTGTGGGCCAGTGGGTGGATAGTTGCAGTCTTTTCTTATATTATATCTATTCTAAGTTGCCAGATTGATGTTTTTCCTTAATTCCTCCCTTTATCATCTTGGAACCCTTATTAGTAGAGGACTTTTGCTGTATTCATTTATATATATATATATTATTTTTTTTTTTAATTTTGTGTTGATGCTATGAATCAGCTTGCTTGGAAATCTATATATATTAAAAAACATAAATAAATAAATAAATATGGTCCACCTACAAAAGACCCCTTAATAAAATAACTGTGAAAAAGTACACGGGGGGGGGGGGGGGGGGGAGGGGACCTGCACCTTCTCATGAATATTCTATTTTATTTATTTATTGGGATTTATTAACTGCCTTTATGAAGAGATTCACCCAAGGCAGTATACATCGGGTACAGTCTGTCATAAAACTTACAATTTTGTTAACAGCATAACAATAGTAAAATAACCAAGATTAAACATAAATACAATAAATTTGGTAAACTTGAAAACAGTAAATTGACACCTAATAATATAACTACCAACAGTATCAAAATATACAAATTGTATATGTTTATTCAGTCATGGTGATACCATGACAGAGCAATGTAAGACACATAGAGCCTGCAAATATGTGGGAATATGTGGGATACAAATGCAATAAATAAATAAATATACACATTTAACAGCACTGGAATTCAAATACCAGAGATTTAATACATTGTTAGCACAATAATAATGATACACCTAATAAGCATGCATTAGAACATTCAACTAGCATAGATATGATGCTAAAGATTTTCTACTATACGGCTTGTCATACAGCTGAGGGACCAAGAGCTGATATATAATGGGAAAAAGATGCGTAGTACAGAGTCAGTTGATATAATTTGATAGTTAGCTAAACTGTATTTTAATAGAGAGCCATGGGTTAGGTTTAGAATAGAGGGGTTTGTTTTGTTTTAAAATTTAAAAAAAGGAGTCCCCTTGTATGCAATTCTGAATGGAAACATTCATATCCATTTATTTATTTATGTGTGTATAACTTTAAATGGATAAGAAATGCGTTTAAAGTTAAACATTTATCACCACTAAGGCAGCAGTTCTAAATATAGGTACAACAAAGGGACATGCTTAACACCAGCTCTATAATGGCTTAAGGGTGCACCTAAGCTGTCATAGAATATTAGTGCAAAATTGCACTGGTGTGCCTGCAGTTCAATGTCTGGCGTAAGTGAGCATTCCTAAGTGTGTTGTGCAAATGATGATATTCTGTAAGTTGCCCATGCTCTGCCTATGTGTACGCTTCCTGACAGGTGCATGTTAAGTGATTTAGGCACACTATTTATGGAATAGTATCTGGAACTTATACATCTGTTGATTATTGGTACTAATTACAAGCATAAGCACCACAAGCTGAAGTAATGGAAATATGTTATCAATGTTAAACGTATCTCTGCAATATTATTCTTTGGTAATTTCATTCTCAATAAAAATTGTTGAATATACAAGCATAAGCACTACTATTCTATAAAATGCACTATCAGTACCTACATTTAGGCATCGGCTTAATGAGTTGCCTTTTAAAGCAGTGAAAACAGCCTACGACCACCTAAACTTCAGGAAATCACTAAAAACTTCTCTATTCAAACAGGCATACCCCACCAACCCAACTTAGATACCTTCACTCTGCAACGCAGCAAAACCCAAAGATCGAAATGGACACTATATAACCTTTCTTCCCCTCAACCTCCATTGTACCTGACACACATATACCTTATTCGACCACAATATCACCTTGTATTTGTTTCTCTTCCAGACTTGGCGAATGCCTTATTCAACCACAATATCACCTTGTATTTGTTTCTCTACCGGACTTGGCGAATGCCTTATTTAACCACAATATCACCTTGTATTTGTTTCTCTACCGGACTTGGCGAATGCCTTTATGGTACTATGTAAGCCACATTGAGCCTGCAAATAGGTGGGAAAATGTGGGATAGAAATGCAACAAATAAATAAATAAATGTACACAGGTAACTTTAAACAGATATTGCAAAACGGATAACTTATAAGACCACCTATAACCCTTCACAAGCCATGTCCTGATTTTAAACAAATAACTTTTGACCATTTAGGGCCATAACCATTTAAAGTGGCACAAATGTTTTCCTTTGCCCCAAGTACGAAAACTTATATTATGAGCCCACTAGGAACATGGAAAGTACCAGCTTATAGTAAATATAAATTGCTTTAGTTGTAGGAAGGTGGTATATCAAATCCATGACCTTTTAACTTTTACCTTTTCAAAAACAAAAAAAAGGAGTGTTTGGCACTAACATCAACTGCATTAGTGTGTCTGTATATTATGCCCTAACACCCGTATTCTATATATTGCACCTTAATTTCCATGTGGAAATCAAAGTATATTCTATAACAATGTGTGTAACTTGGTTAACTAGCTAATCAGCACTGTCAATTGGATGTTAACAAGCTTAATCAGAACTAATTGGCATTAAGATTTATGCACACAAATTGCTAAGAGTATTCTGTAATGTGGCGCGCCTAAATTCTAAGTCACATAGTTGAAAGGGCGTGGGCATTTCTAAAATCTATGCGCGTTGTTATAGAATACACCCGCTCTGCACCTAATTTAGGTGATGTAAATGACCACAACTAAATTTGGTCGCGTGGAGAAGCACACAGCGTATTCTATATACCATAGGGTAATTTAAGCTTATTCTATAAAATTTAGGTGTACTTTAGAGCAGTGTTTCCCAAGTCCAGTCCTTCACTGCATGCAAATCTCTCTCATGAATATTCATTATGATTCCTGAAAACCTGACTGGCTGGGGTGCCTCCAGGACCAGGTTTGGGAACCACTGGCATATACTAAAGCCTCCAAGCCTTCACAAGACTCTTCTGTCCTATCTTGATCATCCCACGGACAGTTAGGATTTACAGAATGTGAGCATAAGAGAATAAAAATGGCTATACTGGGTCAGACCAATGGTCCATCTAGCCCAGTATCCTGCTTCCAGCAGTAGCCAATCCAGGTCACAAGTACTTAATAGAAAGAAACCCAGTTAATAGCAATATTCCATGTTAATAATCCAGGGGCAAGCAATGGCTTCCCCCCATGTCCATCTTAATAACAGACCATGGACTTTTCCTCCAGGAACTTGTTCAAACTTTTTAAAAACCCAGATACACTAACTGTCGTTACCGCGTACTCTGGCAACGAGTTCCAGAGTTTAATATTCTTTGAGTGAAAAAATATTTCCTCCTATTTGTTTTAAGTGTTTCTTTGTAATTCCATTCAGCGTCCCCTGGTCTTTGTACTATTTGAAAGAGTGAAAAATCGATTCACTTTTACCCGTTCTACACCACTCAGGATTTTATAGACCTCAGCCTTCTCTTTTCCAAGCTGAAGAGCCCTAACCTCTTTAGCCTTTCTTCATATGAGAGGAGTTTCATCCCCATTATAATTTTGGTCGCTCTTCTTTGAACCACATTGTCCGTTCATAGAGAAATGTGCATAAACTGGAGATTCTGTAAGTTCACTTTTTTCATGATCAGTTTGGAGAAGAGAGAGTTGAGAGAGGAGATATGATAGAGGTCTACAAAATTTTGAGCAGAGTGGAATGGATAAACATAAATCAATTTTTACTCCTTTAGAAGTACAAAGGACATTCTATGAAGTTACAAAGTATAATATTTAAAACAGATAGGAGAAAATATGTTTTCACTTGACACATAGTTAAGCTCTTATTGCCAGAAGTCGTCGTAACAACAGTTATAAGTGGGTTTAAGGTTTGCACAAGTTCCTGAAAGTCCATAAACAGTTATTAAGGTAGACGTATGGGAAACCACTGCTTTCCCTGGCAATAAGCAGCATAGAATCATACTATATTTTGGAATCCGGGAAGGCACTTATGGCCTCAATTTGCCACTGTTGGACACAAGATACTGGAATTAAAGTATCGCTGTTCACCTAATATGACAATTCTTATGTTTTTATGATGTAAACTATGGATATTCTGAAAGTGTAATTGGCCATGGGATCACCAGTGCCTGTTTGGTAACTCCTGGGTTACAGGATATCTCATATTTATTGGCAGTTGACCTGGACTAGGTTTTAGGTCCTTTGGTTTAAAAATCTGAGATCACAATATTACATACTGATTAGGGGGTTCTTTTACAAAGGCGCGCTGAAAAATGACTTGCGGTAGTGTAGGCGCGGGTTTTGGGCGCTTACTGATCCATTTTTTAGCTTGCCTATAGAAAAGGCCTTTTTTTTTTTTTACCGAAAATGGACGTGTGGCAAAATCTAAATTGCTAAGCATCCATTTTGGGTCTGAGACCTTATCGCCAGCCATTGACCTAGCGGTAAAGAATCCGGGCAGTAATGACCTATGCCGGGGGTGGGCAACCTCGGTCCTGAAGGGCCGCAGCCCAGTTGGATTTTCAGGATTTCCACAATTAATATTTATGAGATCTATTTGCATATAATGGAGGCAGTGCATACAAATAGATCTCATGCATAGTCCAAGTTTCTAAGTTTATTTAAAATTTGATATACAGCTCAACTGAAAATCTAGGTGGTTTACAACATTAAAATATTCACAGAAAGGAAAGGAATGTCAATAAAGATAAGAGAGAAAAACAACAACAAAAAAGTCATTCAGGAAATCCTGAAAACATGACTGGGTTGTGGCTCTTGAGGACCAAGGTTGCCCACCCCTGACCTATGCACATCAAATGTCACTTGGCGCGCGTCCGTTATGCATGCCCAAGAATAAAAATATTTTTCAGACGCGTGTATCAGACGCACGCCAAAAATGAAATTACCACAAGAGCCACGTGGTAGTCAGGTGGTAACTCCATTTTGGTCCACGTTGGGCGCACGTAGACACGTGGCTTAGTAAAAAGGCCCCTAGATGCATTTTGTGGAATTGCATTCTCAGATTGCATACATAGATCTAACATGGTCACTCCTACATGTTTAAAAAGGCATACCCTAAAAGCTTGATATCTGTGACATAACAACACTAAAGTTTGTCATAGTCTTTACACAATTTCTCCCGTAGTAGGATCACCTTTATGCGATCCTACCACACGAACCTTATCCTACCACAACAACGCCTTGTATTTGTTTACTCCGGAGCCTGCACACAGCTCTCCGGCACAATGTAAGCCACATTGAGCGTACAAATAGGTGGGGAAATGTGGGATACAAATGTAACAAATAAATAAATTCATTCATTAAAAAGAATTTAAAATATCTTGATTTTTATGGATTACAGTTTTGCAGTTTGAAATAGTAGCCAAGTCCCATCTATGTACTAATATCACAAAAAGGGTGTGAGCTCAATCCAAATTCTCTATCTGAAATTTTAATATTTTTATTTCATTTTCATGTTATTTCTTATATACCATTCCAGCAGTACATGTATCGTGTGGTACAGTTTACAATTAAAAAAAAAATTAGAAATGGAGTCCCTTTTTACTGAAGGATCAAATTCAATGGGGATATCCTGAAAACCCCAACTGCTGGGTGTGCCCCGAGGACTGGGTTGAAAACCCCTGCCTTAACGTGTGGTTAATGCGTGAAAACAGGCTACTGCACAAACACGTTAAAATGTTTTATGTTATTTTTCCTGTTTCTGTGCGTTAAACTGTGCATTATTTAATTTTTATGAATTTTTCTCTGCAGGTACATGGCACAGAGCCTTGACGTGGAAGCATTAATCAGCTTGCACATTATGATTAGTATGTGCTAACTGGCTAACACAGAGTTAACGGAAGAACATTTAGTGACTCCTAAATAAGAGGTGCTAATTGTTCCCACGTTAATTTTTTTTTGCAGATACTGTGCACTAATGGGAACATTAGCACATCACCTGCAAATAAACAAAAAGAAAAAGCTCTAAAAAAAAGTACCACTTTAAATCTGGGTTTAGTGTGCAGTAAAGTCCCGCATTAAAAAACGTTAAGCCCAGATTTTACCGCACTTTAATGAAAGGGCTCCAAAAGCACATAAAAATAAAAAGTTATACTTCCATAAACCTAATAGAGACTTCAGATCTTAACCACTGAGCCAACACAGCCTTCCATTTTAACCCATCATTTTTTATTTTTAAATAAATAGTTGGAAGTACTTCACCTTATTGCCAGTCTACTAAGCATTCATTTTCATGTATTTAGGGAACACCCTAGTTGGCCTGCCTGGAGCCATGATAACATTTAGCAAACATGGCTCTAACTGCCAGTTTGCACGTTATACCTATGGAAACTAACGCGGTTTGCATACTCTAACATTTAGGGCCCTGTTTACTAAGCCACGCTGTAGGTGCACAAACATTTTAGCGTGCTAACAATAGAGACGTTCATAGAATATAATGGGTGCCTCTGTCATTAGTGCACGCTAATTTTTAGCTCGCACTAATAAGCTAGCACACCTACAGCGCAGCTTAGTAAACAGGGCCCTAAGTAAAAAACAGCCCTTAATAATGTATTTCTCTGTTAACCTTATGTGTTTATTGTTTTATTTTTGTGCAGCTAGGTCATGGCACAGGTTTCATTACTTGTTAATAAAATGAGGAGGTGTAATGCTCCCTGATATTCCTAATATAAAGAGTTTATAAAGATAACTATTCCTGCTTTTCCTTTCTGGCCAAGTGCAGACTTTAAAGTGCATGATCAAAAAGATTGTCATGTAATATTTTCATCTCCAAATACAGATGATAGAATCCAACTGGCGATGTGGAAGACACAGTTTACAGCGAATCCACTGCCGAAGTGAGACTAGCAAAGGTGTTTATTGTTTGCAGTATGATGATCAGAAGATAGTAAGTGGTCTCAGAGATAACACTATCAAGGTGAGGATCAGCTATTCAGTCAGTTTTATTGTGATTTACAGTTAGAAATGAAGCTGCCCCCTTTATTTTGTTAGAAATGTATTTTATTCATTTTAAAGTCTATATTAGTTGACACTGAATTTTGTTACATCCCATTCTAGTCAAAAATACTCAGTGGTGAATCTTCGAGGAAGCATGAATTAAATAATTTGTTCTCCTTTTTCCAGCTTGTTAAGAATTGTTCATGTGATTCTCGGAAGACAACAGGATGACAATATTCTTCCTGTTATGCAGCACCATCCAAAGGAGCCCACCGCAGTAAGCTGTCCCCAGCATTCCTTCTCAAATCTTTTGGAAGCTGCCTACTATGCAGGCACACATCTTCCCACCTGCTGTTGTCATGTTAGACCAGCTCAATTCTGTCTTTTCCTTGGAGCAGTATGGACATGTTCGTTGTTTCTCCCCATAGCTTGTCTTTGAATATTTTCTTCTTCATGTTTTGCAATGTTCTATTGGCTTGCCAGTTCCTGTGTAAGTGTCTAATGGTCCTCTTCTCTCTTTTATTTCTTTTAATCAGGTTTTTCAGCACTTCTAACTTTTCTTAATTTTCCATGGTTCACTAGACCTTCTTAAGCCTTAAGAACCTGGTCAGGAATTTTTCACCTTTGAGCCATTTGATTTCGCCTCTGCTGTTTTTCCTTAATATGTCACAGAAAGCTACCAGTGGTTTTGAAAAGGGTACCTAATGCAGTAGGATTATGTCCCTCACCAACATCCATAATTTGTGCCTGGGGCTCAGTCATAATTTCTCCTTTTCTATTAGATTGTAAGCTCTTTGAGCAGGGACTGTCTTTCTTCTATGTTTGTGCAGCGCTGCGTACGCCTTGTAGCGCTATAGAAATGCTAAATAGTAGTAGTAGTAGATGTCAAGAAGAAGTATTAGAGGCTGAGAAACGGACTGTGAATGGATTTTTGGTGCTTCGGAGGCTTTGCTTTCTAGGTCTCCTGAAGCTGTATCAGACATTGGGGATGCATCAACATCAAGAGGGCCTCCCCCTTTCTCTACATTTAGTGTTGATAGCGGCTTCCAGGATCAAGCATCCTCTCCTGAGGGATAGGAAGAATTCATCGTTGTAATGAATGTCGAGGGACTCCAATGCTGTTGCCAGGCAGAGGCCAAGAAGCATCGGGGTCGAGAGCACCAAGGCATTCAAGGTTATTAATACTGCACAGGATGAGGGCCACTTACTCTCCAGGGAACCAGATGGGGCACAACAGCCTCCATCTAGCTAAGACCAGGTCACCGATACTGCCCCAATAACTTCGAAGGATGTGACCATTACAGCTGAGACCCAGCCTCCATTGATGGTAGCCATCGAGGAGCAGTTCAGGGTTGTGTTTGAAGAAGAGATGGGGTGTCTTCTTCCCAGCAAGGAGTTATGGCATCAAGGACATCGATGCCAACTCCTCAGGAGCCTCAACCTATCCTTGGAGACCCATGCACTGCTTGCAAGGAGCACATCAACACCAAGGCCTAAAGGGCCTCAGGTATAGTTTGTATCAAACTGACGTTGGTCTCCACCTCGGGGAGGGGGGGACAGATACTCCTTGGAGAACTAGGGATCTCCAGTGCCTCAATGTCCCTGACCTGAGCCTAATCAGAATGTCAAACATGCGAGGCAAGCAGAGGCTTGGATGTCTCCAAAGAAATACTTCTGAGTGTCTGATTGTGACCATTCCTGGATGTATGAGGAGGGACAAGAGGGGGTGCTTTGGTCTATCCTCAAACCCTTCCCCTACACATGAAAGCAGAAAGTCACCTCCAGAAGATCTCTCCTGTTTTTCTTTTTTTTTTTAATTTTGTGCAGGAGATGGCTACATACATCTCATTTGATTTAGAGACTGAGGAAAAGCCTAAGGCTGAGATATTGGACATCCTTTAGTTTGATGCCCCCACCCCGCAAAAAAAAGAAGGCTATGACAGCGCCCATGCATAGGATCCTTTTGGGACAGATGAAGCAGTAGGAGACATCCCGCACAGCAGGTGAGTAAGATTGATACTGTATATAGAGTCCAGAAGGCTCCATGATTCATGAAGCTTCTTCTTCCTTACCATTCCATGGTGGTTGAAGCAGCTCTGAAAAGAACCAAGAGTTCCAAGACTCAATCCTTAGTGCCCCCTGTGAGGAAGGCCCAGACCTTGGAGTCTTTTGGGAAAAAGTTTTATCAGAACATTGTTTTTGCCTCCCACATAGCTTCTTAGTAGATCTTAATAAGCATGTGCTTATGGAACATTGTTCACAGTGTGGCGGAATTTGTAGACACTCTCCTTTAAAATAAGGCTGAGGCACTCTATCAGCTAGTAGCCAAAGAGCTGCAGAAAATATGTGGTCCGGGAAACATATGATGCTTTCAGTATGGTGTGCAGTGTTTCCGCCATTGGTATAGGGCTGTGCAAACTCACCTGGCTGTGCATCCCAGACCTAGAACCAGTAGTTCAGGAGAGGCTGGCAGACATTTCATAATGGGGAGACAACTTTTTTGTGACAAGGTGTAAGAGGTAGCAGACCTCATTAAGAAATGCTCTGAAACCATCAAATCACTGTCCTGGCCCACTCCAGTCTGGGGTTACAGTGGTGGAAATAAGTATTTGATCCCTTGCTGATTTTGTAAGTTTGCCCACTGACAAAGACATGAGCAGCCCATAATTGAAGGGTAGGTTATTGGTAACAGTGAGAGATAGCACATCACAAATTAAATCCGGAAAATCACATTGTGGAAAGTATATGAATTTATTTGCATTCTGCAGAGGGAAATAAGTATTTAATCCCTCTGGCAAACAAGACCTAATACTTGGTGGCAAAACCCTTGTTGGCAAGCACAGCGGTCAGACGTCTTCTGTAGTTGATGATGAGGTTTGCACACATGTCAGGAGGAATTTTGGTCCACTCCTCTTTGCAGATCATCTCTAAATCATTAAGAGTTCTGGGCTGTCGCTTGGCAACTCGCAGCTTCAGCTCCCTCCATAAGTTTTCAATGGGATTAAGGTCTGGTGACTGGCTAGGCCACTCCATGACCCTAATGTGCTTCTTCCTGAGCCACTCCTTTGTTGCCTTGGCTGTATGTTTTGGGTCATTGTCGTGCTGGAAGACCCAGCCACGACCCATTTTTAAGGCCCTGGCAGAGGGAAGGAGGTTGTCACTCAGAATTGTACGGTACATGGCCCCATCCATTCTCCCATTGATGCGGTGAAGTAGTCCTGTGCCCTTAGCAGAGAAACACCCCCAAAACATAACATTTCCACCTCCATGCTTGACAGTGGGGACGGTGTTCTTTGGGTCATAGGCAGCATTTCTCTTCCTCCAAACACGGCGAGTTGAGTTCATGCCAAAGAGCTCAATTTTTGTCTCATCTGACCACAGCACCTTCTCCCAATCACTCTCGGCATCATCCAGGTGTTCACTGGCAAACTTCAGACGGGCCGTCACATGTGCCTTCCGGAGCAGGGGGACCTTGCGGGCACTGCAGGATTGCAATCCGTTATGTCGTAATGTGTTACCAATGGTTTTCGTGGTGACAGTGGTCCCAGCTGCCTTGAGATCATTGACAAGTTCCCCCCTTGTAGTTGTAGGCTGATTTCTAACCTTCCTCATGATCAAGGATACCCCACGAGGTGAGATTTTGCGTGGAGCCCCAGATCTTTGTCGATTGACAGTCATTTTGTACTTCTTCCATTTTCTTACTATGGCACCAACAGTTGTCTCCTTCTCGCCCAGCGTCTTACTGATGGTTTTGTAGCCCATTCCAGCCTTGTGCAGGTGTATGATCTTGTCCCTGACATCCTTAGACAGCTCCTTGCTCTTGGCCATTTTGTAGAGGTTAGAGTCTGACTGATTCACTGAGTCTGTGGACAGGTGTCTTTCATACAGGTGACCATTGCCGACAGCTGTCTGTCATGCAGGTAACGAGTTGATTTGGAGCATCTACCTGGTCTGTAGGGGCCAGATCTCTTACTGGTTGGTGGGGGATCAAATACTTATTTCCCTCTGCAGAATGCAAATAAATTCATATACTTTCCACAATGTGATTTTCCGGATTTAATTTGTGATGTGCTATCTCTCACTGTTACCAATAACCTACCCTTCAATTATGGGCTGCTCATGTCTTTGTCAGTGGGCAAACTTACAAAATCAGCAAGGGATCAAATACTTATTTCCACCACTGTATATGGCAGATTATCTTTAGATGCGTTTATCCTCAACTGGGGGAAAGATCTTCTGTACAGGTGTCCTCCAACACCTCTAATAGTGAAAATGCTCCTGAAAGTCTAGCAGGGAAGGGAAACCATGGTACTCATGGGGAGATATGGGCCACAGCCTCAACTTCTGGAGCAGACCTTCAAAGCTCTGTAGAGACTGGAATGCTTTCCAATCTTCATTGCTCAGAAAGAAGGGTCCCTTGTAGATTCTGACCTTCAGTCCCTGGCCTTTACAGCATGGATGTTGAGAGGTTAGAAGTGGACTTCTTGGATCTACTGAAGGATGTCTCTCGAGTTCTGCTTGTTTCCAAGAGAGAGTCCACTAGAAAGTCATAAGTTTCAAGTGGAAGAGGTTTGCCTTCAGTTGTGAAGGCAGGGCCCTAGATGCTTTCTCCTGTCCTACACAAAAACTGCTTGAATACCTTCTACACCTGTCTAAATCGGGTCTCAAGACCAACTCAAATGTGTGCAATTAGAGCATATGAACCCTGTGTAGAGGATAAGCCCATCTCTGCTCAGACTTTAGTTGTTTGATTCATGAGGTGCTTGTTTGTACTAAAACCTCCCATCAAGCCCCGCACAATGTCACGAGATCTCAACCTTGTCCTTATCCAGCTGATGAAAGCTCCTTTCGAGCCACTTGATACCTGTCATCTGAAGTACCTTGCCTGGAAGGACTTGTTTTTTGTGGCATTCACTTCAGCATGAATGGTCAGTAAATTCCAGACCTTCAAAGCTGATCCACCTTATATGTATAAAAACAGAATGGTTTTGCACATGCATCCTAAGTTCCTTCCTAAGGTAATAGCAGAATCCCATCTTAACTAGTTAATTGTCCTGTCAGCTTTTCTTCTCAAAGACCCATGCCCATCAAGGTGAAAGTGCACTGCACACTCTAGTCTGCAAGAGAACCTTGGCCTTCTATCTGGAGCAAACTAAAGCCCATAGAAAGTCCACCCAGCTTTTTGTTTCTTTTGACCCCAAAACGGATGGGGACTGCCACTGGTAAATGCACTCTTGGCTTGTAGACTTCATATACTTTACTTTACTTTACTTTACTTTACCCAAGCTGGGCTAACTCTGAAGGGCATGTTGTAGCTCACAATGGAAGACTCGTATAGCTGCATCAGTAGCCCACATGAGATCAGCCTCCATAGAGGAGATTTTCAGGGCTGTAATGTGCTGTTCACTCCACATATTCATCTCTCATTACTGCCTAGAACAAGACTCCCAATGCAACAACTGGTTTGGTCAGACAGTTCTTCAGAATTTATTGGTGTCTAGAATCCTACTCCATACCCCTAGGCCCATTTGTTTTCTGATCCAGACTTTCAAAGAAAAGAAAAGACAAAATAAAAATGTTGATGGTTCATTAGTTGTATTTAAGACAGCCGGTAGCTAGGTATTCCCAACAGTAAGAATATTGTCATCCTGCTTGTCCTCAGAGAAAGTGAAGTTAATCCCCTTTAGTAGGTGTTATCTAAGGACAATAGGATGAATATTTTTATTGCCCTGCACACCGCCCCTTGAGTGTTGAATTCTTTCAGCTATTATATTAGAGTGAGCCAGTCCCATGCAACAGTGGCAGACAGGAAGATGCATGAATTTGTGGTAAGCCGCTTTCAAAAGCTTGAAGAAGGAATGCTGGGGAGCACTTACTGTGCTGGGCTTCATTGAATGATGCTGCTGTCCTCAGAGAATACCTGCTACTTGTGAGTAACTTTGCTTCATATGCATTTCTCTTTTTAAGAATGTACACTGCTTTGATAGGCTTTTTGAGCCTGAAGGTCAGTTAATAATATCTTGGAAATGTCTCTTATTCACTACTAGTAAGAAATGCCCGTTTCGGGGGAAAATGAAACGGGCGCTAGCAGGATAATCCCCCCCCCCCCCCCCCACCGTCCTCCCTCCCTCCCTCCCTCTCTCTCGAGTTCCAGACACCCCCTCCGTGCCTCCCTTCCGAATTCCACACCTCTCCTCTCCCTCCGTCCCTCAGTGACGTGGTTGCGAGTTTGCGAAGTTCGGTGCGCTCTCCCAGCAGCTGTGAGAGAATGTGTGGAAGTCGTCGGTTGTGTCTTCGCCACCCCGCCCTCTGCGTCATCGCGTGTTGACGTGAGGGCGTAGGTAGACTGACTGCAGACCCGCCCCGCCCTCAACGTCATCGCGTTTTGATGCGAGGGCGGAGCTACAGTGACTGCAGCCTGCAGGCCAAACCGGATATCTCGGGCGCCTCAAGTTTCCGGCTTGAGGCTTCAATGGAACGTTGGAGGTGCCTTTTATATATATACTAGTAAAAAAGGCCCGTTTCTGACACAAATGAAACGGGCGCTAGCAAGGTTTTCCTCGGAGTGTGTATGTTTGGGAGAGTGTATGTGAGAGTGACTGTGTGAGAGTCAGAGTGAAAGTGTGAGTGTGTGTGTGAGAGAGAGAGAGTGAGTCTGGGTGTGAGTGTGTTTGTGAGAGAGTGTGTGTGTGAGAATGAGAGTGTGTGCAAGTGTGTATGTGAGACACAGTGTGAGAGAGAGTGTGTGTGTGAGAGAGAGAGTGTGTGTGAGACACAGATTCTCTGTGAGAGTGAGTGTATGAGACCAAGCGAGTGTGTGAGTGACTGTGTGGCACATAGAGAGTGAATGTGAGACAGAGTGTGTGAGAGTGAGAGTCAGAAAGACATTGTATATGAGAGAGAGAGTGTGAGCCTTGCCCTCCCAATCCATGCCCATCTGTCCCCTGCCCCCTCCATTCATCCTTTTCCAGCAATTCCCCTCTCTCCCTGAGCCCTGCCCTCCCAATCCATGCCCATCCATGCTCCTCTGTCACCTGCCCCCTCCATTCATCCCTATCCAGCAATTCCCCTCTCTCCCTGAGCCCTGCCCTGCAATCCATATCCATCCATGCCCATCTGTCCCCTCCATTCATCCCTATCCAGCAATTCCCCTCTCTCCCTGAGCCCTGCCCTCCCAATCCATGCCCATCCATGCTCCTCTGTCCCCTGCCCCCTCCATTTATCCCTTTCCAGCAATTCCCCTCTCTCCCTGAGCCCTGCCCTCCCAATCCATGCCCATCTATGCTCCTCTGTCCCCTGCCCCCTCCATTCATCCCTTTCCAGCAATTCCCCTCTCTCCCTGAGCCCTGCCCTCCCAATCCATGCTCCTCTGTCCCCTGCCCCCTCCATTCATCCCTTTCCAGCAATTCCCCTCTCTCCCTGAGCCCTGCCCTCCCAATTCATGCCCATCCATGCTCCTCTGTCCCCTGCCCCCTCCATTCATCCCTTTCCAGCAATTCCCCTCTCTCCCTGAGCCCTGCCCTCCCAATCCATGCTCCTCTGTCCCCTGCCCCCTCCATTCATCCCTATCCAGCAATTCCCCTCTCTCCCTGAGCCCTGCCCTCCCAATCCATGCCCATCCATGCTCCTCTGTCCCCTGCCCCCTCCATTCATCCCTTTCCAGCAATTCCCCTCTCTCCCTGAGCCCTGCCCTCCCAATCCATGCCCATCCATGCTCCTCTGTCCCCTGCCCCCTCCATTCATCCTTTTCCAGCAATTCCCCTCTCTCCCTTCCATGACCCCCCCTCACATCCATGCTCCTCTCTCTCCCATGTCCCAGCTTGGCCCGCCCTCTTCTCCCCCCCCCCCCCTTTCGCATCCATGCTGTCGTTTCTCCCCTGCCCTCCCGCTCCCATTGTTCAACTTTACTGCCCACCCTCTTCTCTCCCCCCAACATCCCTTTTTTTTTTCTTCTTCTTCTTTTTAAATTTACCTCGGTGGCGGTTCTGGCAGCGCAGCGTCAGGGAAGGAGGCGGCGCTCCCGACGTCTAGCCTTCCCTTCGCTGTGTTCCGCCTTCTTCTGACGTCATCATTGACGTCAGAAGAAGGCGGAACACAGTGAAGGGAAGGCTAGAGACGTCGGAAGCGCCGCCTCCTTCCCTGACGCTGCGCTTTGTTTGGTTTTTTTTCCGCCCTCAACGTCATGACGTTTGCCCTCGACGTCATGACGTTTGACGCGAGGGCGGGGCAGAGACGGCTGGCTGGCTTCACACCATGAATCCACGAACCCTACAGGGAGTGTTTGAGTGACTTCAGAACGTTCACGGTGCTTTTTATTATATTAGATGTGCAAATACCTGCTTTACTCTAATTGTGGCCTTACAGTTTTACAAAACATAAGCAGCAAGAGCTAGGCCCTTTCTCTCTTGACTATATTTTAAACTGCAGACAGAAAGGGCCTGGCTCTTTCTGCTTATGCCTTGTAAAACTGTATAAATATCTTAGATTAGTAATAGTAAAATAAAAGTTGTATACTTTGCCCTGCCTTTTTGAATTGTTCATCAGATTTAGTGTAACAGTTTGCTTTTAACTGTTTTTCTTTCCTTTTGTTTTCTTTTTTAACTAAGCAGTTTCCTTCTGTTCTTTTGAGCTACCAATTCAAAGAAGAGCCAGCTGGGATATAATACAATGAGCCTTCCTTCACACCTACCACAAAAATTTCTTGTTTTATTCCCTTCCCTCTTTTCTGCAACAACTCTCCCCACCCTACCTTTCAAGGACCCTTTGCATTGCACAGCACTGTCCGAACAAAGAACAGTGGGGAAATAAATCAGTTTTGATTAAAGCAATAGAAATAATTAACTGATTTACCCAAATGTAATGAAATTATTATTTACTAATCAATACACAAAAAATTAACGGTAGAAATAATATGTAAAAAACAAATACAACTGAAACATAAAATTACATTATGGAACTCTACATGGCTATGTTTCAGCACTTAAGGCTCCTTCTACCCAGCGGCGGTAGGCATCAGCACGAGGGTTTGCCATGCGCTATGCGCTGAGGCCCCCTGTTACCACCGCCCGATAAAAGGGAATTTAAGGGCTCCTGCAGTAGCCTGGCAGTAACTGGGCAGCGCTGACTAACACCAGGCATGCCCCCACCATTCAGTGGCGGCTGGAACTACAAAGTGAGACATTTTAGTTTATTCAGCTTACTATACCGCCTGGCTTTAGGCAAGAACACAGCAGTGAACAATGCAAATTTAGAAAAATAAAGAAAGGAAAAATAAAGAAGGAATTCCAAAAAAATGATAGGAAAGTCCATAGACCATTATTAAATAGACTTAGGGACAATCCACTGCTTATTTCTGGGATAAGCAGCATAAAATGTATTGCGCTTTTTTGGGATCTTGCCAGGTATTTGTGACCTGGATTGGCCACTGTTGGAAACAGAATGCTGGGCTTGATGGACCTTTGGTCTGTGCTGGTGTGGCAATACTTATGTTCAAACTTTTCAACAAAATAGGTAGACATATTTTCTACAGGTGGCATTTACTCACGTTTTGCTCGAGCTCCACCACATAGATTAGAAACCACAGAAACTAATTTCCAGGCAGGACATTCATCCTGCTTACAAGGGATAAAAAATACATTTTGCGTCCTTTACATGAACCATGTAATACTTGAGCAGGTTTTGACAACAGCTGTTGAGATCAGGCATCTGATTCTTGTGCCAAAGGTGTTCAGTCTGTCTCACATGCTTCTTCAGGAGTTTCAGACCCACATGATACCAGTGATTAAGGTGTCCAATTCTTTACTACCCTTTGATGCAAAAGCACCACTTCAGTAAACACTGCTCCTAATGAACTATTCCAAGGATAATGATTCAAAGTTTGCTGGAAGAAAAGTAATCAAAAGAGGCAAAGCCTAGTGAGTCTAATCCAGACAGGTTAGAAAAAATTAGTGATGAACCCACTAACACACCAACTCCACATTATTAAGCATGGAGCCATAAATGATAGTATACTCGCACCTACAAGTTTCCCAGCTAGCTCACCCAATGGAGCAAGCCCAAGCACGACCTATTCTTTGGGTGCGTTCCTGAAGTGTGCGCTCATGGCTATTGCTGGTATTTTAAAGGGCTATGGAGCATACGTCTAGTGGTCACATGACCCCATTTTACTGTTTGTTGCTAACACTGTTCCTAGACAGACAAGCAGAGTAATGCTTCCCCTGCAAGTCTAGCAGTCGTGTCCACATAATAACAATATATTGTGAAACATATGAATATCATCCATATGGACACAAGTTAAAAAAAAAAAGAGAGAGAGAAAAGGGGTACTTGAGAAATACAGTGAAATTATTTGAAAATGCCATTATAAAATTATTTATCCCACTGTGGTTAAATATGGCAGAAAATCTACCATTCCAATATTCATCAAATGTAAAATGAATGTTTATAAAATAAAGCTACAGTTAAAATTTAAAAGATATAAATGGCTCTCTTGACAATGAGAAGAACAAAAGAGAGGAAGAGGAGAAACCTCACGTGGATGTGGACAGTGAACAAGAGAGTGAGGACAGCTCAAAGAGGAGGTCAAGAATCTTAAATGTGAACAACTAAAAATCGACCCGACATGGCCATGTTTCGGCACAAAATCCTGCATCAGGGGTTAAATATATCTCTTGTGCTGTGTCACTTCTAAAAGATCCTCAATGAAGCAAACAAGGATTGTAAGACGCCATCGCAGCAACAAACATCTATAATATCAAAAATACGAAAGGCGTCCTAGATGGTTGTTGCTGCGACGGCCTCTTACTATCCTTGTTTCCTTCATTGAGGATCTTCATTGAGGAAGTGACACAGCCAGTATTTCGATTTCACTCCTGGGTTAAGCTTTCCTGCCACAACACAAGAGAGATATTTGACCCCTGATGCAGGCTTTTGTGCTGAAACACGGCCGTGTCCGGTCGATTTTTAGCTGTTCACATTAAAGACTTCTTGACATCCTCTTTCAGTTGTTCTCACTCTCTTGTTCATTGTCTCTTGACAATGAAACACTGGGACTTGATCTTTTTACAACTAAATCTATATCACTGGACAGCACTATAACATTACCTACATAAGTACATAAGTATTGCCATACTGGGACAGACCAAAGGTCCATCAAGCCCAGTATCCTGTTTCCAACAGTGGCCAATCCAGGTCACAAATACCTGGCAAGATCCACAAAAAGTACAAAACATTTTATGCTGCTTATCCGAGAAATAAGCAGTGGATTTTCCCCAAGTCCATTTTAATAATGGTCTATGGACTTTTCCTTTAGGAAGCCATCCAAACCTTTTTTAAACCCCATTAAGCTAACAGCCTTTACCACATTCTCTGGCAACGAATTGCAGAGTTTAATTACATGTTGAGTGAAGAAATATTTTCTCTGATTAGTTTTAAATTTACTACTTTGCAGCTTCATTGCATGCCCCCTAGTCCTATTATTATTGGAAACAGTAAACAGACACTTCATGTCTACCCGTTCCACTCCACTCATTATTTTATAGACCTCTATCATATCTCCCCTCAGCTGTCTTTTCTCCAAGCTGTAGAGCCCTAGCCACTTTAGCCTTTCCTAATAGGGAAGTCGTCTCATCCCCTTTATCATTTTCGTCGCCCTTCTCTGCACCTTTTCTAATTCCACTATCAGGCTCATTTTCAAAAGAGATGGACATCCATCTTTCAACATAAATCGGAACATGGGTGTCCATCTCCCAGGGACGTCCAAATCGGTATAATCAAAACCCGATTTTGGACGTCTCCAACTGCAGTCCCGTCATAAGGACGTCCAAATCTCAAGGGGGCATGCCAGGGATGTGTTCAAGGCGGGACTTGGAAGTTCCTAAGACATGGATGTCTTTCAGTGATAATTGAACAAAACAAAGACGTCCAAGACTAAAAGGAAGACATTTTGAGCTAGACCTCTTTTTATAATGAATAGCTGCAGTGTGAATTGAACCCAGGTCCCCAGGATCAAAGTCTGCTGCACTAACCACTAGGCTACTCCTCTACTCCATACAAGAGGTGCCCCAAATGACCACTGGAGGGACTCGGGGATCACCTCCCCTTACTCCCCCAAATCACAAACCATTTTTCCAAACAGCACTTTCAAAAAGAAAAGATAGAGTGTTTTTTTTGTAGAAAATGACCTTTCCTGTTCTGATTTTGGACGTTTTACAAAAAACGTCCAAATTCAGACTTCGATGTCATATCCAAAAATGCCCTTTCTGTATTTGACTTGCCCAAAGTCTGAAGGAGCAGCAGTGGGAATTGAACCCATGTTGCCAGGATCAAAGCCTGCTGCACTAACCAGTAAGCCACGCCTCCTCTGTTTTGGACATCTTGCATTTGGATGTTTTTTATTCAAAAATGGACCAAAACCAAAGACCTCCAAATCAAAGGACGTACTTGGTATTTTCAAAATGAAAGATGGACGTCCATCTTTTTTCGAAAATGACCTTCTCCCTGCCTCCGAATTTGGATGTCTTGTTAAAACGTCCAAATTCCGACTTAGACGTTTCTTTCCAAAATGCCTCTCTATATCTTTTTTGAGATGCGGCGACCAGAATTGAACACAGTATTCCAGGTGCAATCGCACCATGGAGCGATACAAAGGCATTATAACATCCTCATTTTTGTTTTCCATTCCTTTCCTAATAATACCTAACATTCTATTTGCTTTCTTAGCCGCCGTAGCAGCACACTGAGCATCAGGTTTCAACGTATCGTCAACGACGACACCTAGATCCCTTTCTTGGTCGGTGACTCCTAACGTGGAACCTTGCATTACATAGCTATAATTCAGGTTCCACTTTCCCACAAGCATCACTTTGCACTTGCTCACATTAAACGTCATCTGCCATTTAGACGCCCAATCGCCCAGTCTCGTAAGGTCCTCTTGTAATTTTACACAATCCTCTTGCGATTTAACAACTTTGAATAACTTCGTGTCATCGGCAAATTTAATTACCTCAGTAGTTACTCCCATCTCTAGGTCATTTATAAATATGTTGAAAAGCAGCGGTCCCAGCACAGAGCCCTGGGGAACCCCACTAACTACCCTTCTGCATTGTGAATACTGACCATTTAACCCTACTCTCTGTTTTCTCTCTTTTAACCAGTTTTTAATCCACAATAGGACACTACCTCCTATCCCATGACTCTCCAATTTCCTCTGAAGTCTTTCATGAGGTGTTTTGTCAAACATCTTTTGAAAATCCAGATACACAATATCAACTAGCTCACCTTTATCCACATGTTTGTTTACCCCTTCAAAAAAATGTAATAGATTGGTGAGGCAAGATTTCCCTTCACTAAATCCATGTTGGCTTTCTCTCATTAATCCATGCTTTTGAATTTGCTCTGTAATTTTGTTCTTTATAATAGTCTCTACCATTTTGCCTGGCACCGCTGTCAGACTCACCGGTCTATAATTTCCCGGATCTCCTCTGGAACCTTTTTTGAAAATCGGCATTACATTGGGCACTTTCCAATCTTCCAGTACCATGTTCAATTTCAAAGATAAATTACATATTACTAACAATAGTTCTGCAAGTTCATTTTTCAATTCTATCAGTACTCTGGGATGAATATCATCCGGTTCAGGAGATTTGCTACTCTTCAGTTTGTCAAATTGCCCCATTACATCCTCCAGGTTTATAGAGATTTCATTCAGTTTCTCCGACTCGTCATTTTTGAATACCATATCTAGCACCGGTATCTCTCCCAAATCTTCCTCGGTGAAGACCGAAGCAAAGAATTCATTTAATCTCTCCGCTATGGCTTTGTCTTCCCTGATTGCCCCTTTTACCCCTCGGTCATCTAGCGGTCCAACCAATTCTTTTGCCAGCTTCCTGCTTTTAATATACCTAAAAAAAATTTACTATGTGTTTTTGCCTCCATCGCAATCTTTTTTTCAAAGTCCCTCTTTACCTTCCTTATCAGTGCTTTGCATTTGGCTTGACATTCCTTATTCTGTTTCTTAATATTTTCAGTTGGTTCCTTCTTCCATTTTCTGAAGTGACCACACCTGTCATATAAGCCTATTATTCAGGTCTCAAAATGGAGGCAATAACAAAAATAAAATTTTGAATAATGTATAATAATATAGGAAGAGACCTTTTAACTAAACTGTTGTATAGTTTACCACATGCTAACTGCTTTCGCACAATCGTGTTAAAGGCTTTGTGGTATTTTTGCAGTTCATGTGTAGTAAACCAAGTGTAAAGTGCTTTTTGTTTTAAGGGAGTGTGCCATGGGTAGAGAGTGGACGTGGAAGGTGTTTTGTGATTAACATTCTGCAAATTATATGCTGTATTTGGCACATTTAAAGTTACAATGGGACTACTTAAAGACTCTTTGTTGACTGCAAATTTAACAGGGCACCTTTAAGGGCAAATGCTGGAAATACCCTCCAATGGTTGACGCTTTAAATTTGCAGCTACCACACAGTAAATTCTCCTGTTAAACCACAGTAGATGCAAATTTTATTGCAACTTAGTAAAAGAGCTCCAAAGAAAGATTCCTTTTTAACTGTTGTGAATAAATAACCCTCATGCAGGCACTAGGTGATCAAACATGGCCATGTAATGTTCCCTAATAGAATGTTGTCTGTTTTTATGATTTTTCTTCTATGTTTATTAATTTTATGTGTCTGTTAATGTTTGATTATAATTTAATCAGGTAAAATCTATTGATCTATTTTCACTGACGCTTGCTGCCACAATGCCACCAGAACAACTCTGTTTTTGAGTGCTTTACATTGCTTTTGCTAGCATTTTTGTTTACTCCATTACAGTTTTGTTTATTTGTTCTATCTTTTGTAAAAATTACATTAAAATTTTGGTGCTGTATAGATTGTCTTCAGCTGTCTTTGAAGTTGAGATAGAAAGGGTAGATTTAACAACGTAAAAGGGGTCTTTTTACTAAACCGCACTAAAATTTGCACTTACCGTGGTTTAACATGGAACTTCAGCATACGGTAGCGTCAAATATAAAACGGCAGCCATTGGGGACATTTCCATTTACAAGCCCCATGTTAAAAGTTTGCAGTTATCATGGATGCACTTAACGTCTTCTATGTATGGGGCAATAAGTGTTTTTGCTTTAACTGCGCCTCAGTTGAAATGATGATCTTAAAACTATTGATTCCTCATTGTCTCACTAGACTAGTCCAGATGCTTGGTTTGTGCTATCCTGTCAGCAGATGGAGACTGAGAACTACTGAGCTGTGATGTCATCACTTAACCCTGCGCAACCCAGTGGCCAGTCAATATTTCTCAGTATGTAGCAGGTGATAGGCTTCCTGTGCAGTATGTGGTAGTCTGATAGCATTTTATTTCCATTTTCTTAATCTGAAATACTCTCTCTAAATTAATTAGGTCCTCTCTGAATCAACGCAACCTCCTGGCTCTAGAATTGCTAATTTGGAAGTTAGTCTCTCTGTAGCTGCTCTAGGTCAATATTATTTTTCTAAGGTAGCGATGTTGGAATCATCCTCAGTTTTATGCAGCAGAGCAAGAAAACATTTTTGCTTGGTTTTAAAAGTCTCTAAATCAACTGAAGTCCTAGACCGACACCAACACCGTTAAGCCCTGTGAACTTGCTGTTTCAAGGAGCGGACCGCCTGTTGAGAACAAGGTTGATTACCCCATTGAGAAGAATGACTGGGACGTAAGGGAACAACCTGATCCAGAAAAGAAGGTAGCCATAAAGGAGACCGGGATTTCTCCACGGTAATGTCAGGTACTACGAAGAGTTCACAGTATAGGTTTGCAGGCTTGTCTCTGATGCCTTTGGTAGTAGGTCAACTAAAATTATTTTAACAGAGGTGGGTCCAGATTACCACAGATCTTTGGAACTTAGGAGATCCAAGATGGTGGCGTAGTGAGTTGCAGCACCAGACACGCGCCACGTTAGAGCCAAGAAGGACCCTTGAACCCCTCGTAAGATGGGGAAAAGGAAAGGAAAGATACGGGAATGTCCCTCAACCCCTACCGGGACTCACCCTTCCCAGCAACCGAAGTTGGAGTGCTTCGAGGTGATGACGGGACCTAGACAATCTTCTTCCTCTGCTATTGGCGCCGACGTATCCATGTCGGCCGGCAGTGTAGATGGGGTTTCCTTATGCCCCGTCATGCATTCGGTTACCCCACAGCCAGGAGGAGGAGGCATGGAAGCAAGTCCTACTGTTCCGTCTCCAGGAGAAGAGGAACAGAACGTGCAGGGAGGGAACCTGCCCATGCCGAGTGAGGTGGTCGAGAGTGGTCTGGTAGGAGAACAGATTTCAATGCATGTTTTGCTTTTACAGATAGTTGCCAATCTGAACTAGATACTCAATGCTCCCCCCCCCCCACCCCCCACGCCGATCTATCATTAAGAACTTTAGTTAAACCAGCCGTGGTGACAATGGAGTCACTCTGGGATTTGACATACACTTTGCATTCCTCTTTGCAATCTTTAATTTCAAAAAATACTTAGGAAATTAAGGTTTTGACTGAGGCAGTCCTTATCCAAGCGCAAACTAATACCCAACAGTTTTCTGAAGTGAAACAACTAGGGGGAAAATTACAAAAATTGGAGAATTTGGGTCAAATCTCAATTAAGGAAAGGAATTTTACCTTACGTCGATTAGAATATTTGGAAAATCAAACTAGGAAACTTAATTTGAGACTAACCAATTTTCCAAGGTCTCCATTGATAACACCTGTGGATATGGTGAAAAAATATTTGGTACAGGTTTTGGGGATGCCGAGTGACTCACTGCCTCCTATAATTCATGTGCAACACTTACAGAATAATATAAAATCTGTTACTGGAATTTCTCAACCAAATATAGGAGATGGTATGAACTTGACATCCTTTTTGGAATCATCATTGGAAGTTGTTACTCAAAGATCTACCGCAGTGATGTCTTTTGCTTTGGAAATGGATCAAGATGTTGTTCTAAGACTTTCCTTTAGACATTGTGACTCTCTGTTCTTAGGATCTAAAATAAGAATTTATCCAGCTTTATCTAGAGAAATGCAGAAGAGGCGCAGGGCCTTTTTGGCTATGCGTCAGAGGACTTTGGCTTTAGGGGACAATTTTGTACTTAAATTTTCTTGTATATGCCGAGTGTTATTTCAAACTAAGCAGTTTCAATTCTTTGATCGTAAGCAGTTAGAAGAGTTTTTGGTTTCTAAAGAAGAAGTGAATGTGAATGTTAACTAACAGAATGCACACTGTAAGATAGTTTGGAAGAAGAAATAGGTCAGCAGTATCTCCTGTGTTGATTTATTTTTAAGTTTACGTTAATAGTATTATGTTATTTCTTTCTCTTGGATCTATTTTGCCTAATTATAAAGGTCGAAGAAATTAAGTAAATTTCAACTTAATGTTAATAGAGATATTTGGTTTAAGTTAATTACAAATTTCTGTATCATCTCTGTTTGAGCTGTAAAATATATATAATTAATTAATAAAGAAAATTTTTTAAAAGTCTCTCAATCAGCTGAAGTCCTCGACCAACACCAACACCATTAAGCCCTGTGAACTTACTGTTTCAAGGAGCGGACCTCCTGTTGAGAACAAGGTTGATTACCCCATTGAGAAGAATGACTGGGACGTAAGGGAGCAACCTGATCCAGAAAAGAAGGTAGCCATAAAGGAGACCGGGATTTCTCCATGGTAATGTCAGGTACTACGAAAGAGTTCACAGTATAGGTTAACAGGCTTGTCTTTGATGCCTTTGGTAGGAGACTTTTAAGACTGATGATTCCGGCAGTGCAACAGACAGTTTATTGCTTCTTTACATTTAATTGAAACTTACCTACACATCCCCATCAATCTCATCAGTGTTCTCTGAGGTTTGTGATCTTGGAACACATTTTTGTACTGGCCGTGGTACCGTGTACATTTACAAAGACGATGGTGGTGGTGATAGTCGCCTTACAAAAAGAGGGAATTTTGGTCCACCTTTATTTAGACAACTGGTTTAAGAGAGAAGCTGTTCCAAGAAAACAAAACAGGCACCCGGCAAGTGGTGCACTTCTTACAAGAGTTGGGATGGGTTGTCAGTTATTCCAAGAACAACCTTACCTCGAATATATGGGGGTAAAGTTCAACACTTGCCAAGGCAAAATATTTTTTCTTGCAATGAAAGGGGAGCAAGTATCCCCTATGGCCGACTGATATAAGATGAGTATTTGTTAAAAAGCATTTAGCATTTGGAAAAAATTTAAATTACCTAAGTAATGTACAAACCACTAAATAAGGAGTTAGCAGGGTGGAGGCAGCTAATCGATGACGAGATTGGTGTGTAGGTCTCAGCGCATAAACGTAGTTGCTGAGCGGCACCACTAATGTTATCGCCTTACACATATATACTATGTTGACAGCTGGATGCATTGGTATTCAAGAGAACTGGTGAATATCAAATTTGTAGGGATAATTCAACCATGGCCATAATTGGGTCTTCTATATGTATTTGTGCTCTGGCCAGTCATAAATAGACTCATTCAAAGGATAGAGAAGCATTGGGTTCTATTAGTGTTGATTTCTGTGGATTGGTCAAGAAAACCCTAATACAGGGAACTGATGCATCTGAAAATAGAGGATCCTCTATCTTTGGTGCTCAGGGAGCATCTGTTGTTTCAAGACCCGATCAGCATGCCAAACATGTATCAGTTTATTCTACAACTTGGTTCTTGAGAGGATGAAGTTAAAGAAGAAAGGCTATTCAAGTAAGGTGATAGCTACCTTGTTACATTTTAGAAAAAGGTTTACCTTGTTAGGGAGGACCAAGTTTTAAACCACCTGAGCACAAAAAACTTAGTTTTCAGAATTTCATTAAAAGATTTTTGAGAAGTGTTTGCACTCCCAACTTAATTACTGAAGACAATGTGTTAATATATGCGGAAGGTTTTTACGCCAGTGATAACATTGTCCTGAGAGTATATGAATGAGTGCTCAATTTTTATCTGAGGCTTTTCCTTCTGAGTAAACTGCTGTGTTTAGCTTTTTTTTAATGTCTGAACACGTCTACTGATGTGTTTTTTTATGTAAATTTAGTATTTTTACTTGAGCTTCACACCTCACAATAATAGGTTGTAAGACTACCTTGTTAGCATACATACCTGCTTATAATCGAATGAGAAAAACGCCCAAGTTCCGACCTAAATCGGGAGATGGACGTTTATCTCACAAAAATGAATAAAGCAGTATAATCGAAAGCCGATTTTTGGACGTTTTCAACTGCAATCCGTCGCGGATGCGGACAAAGTTGATGGGGGCGTGTCAGAGGTGTGGCGAAGGCAGAACTGGGGCGTGGTTATCTGACGAACAGAGATGGGCGCATTTCACCGATAATGGGAAAAAAGTATGCGTTTTTAGCTAGAATTTAGGACACTTTTCCTGGACCCTGTTTTTTCACGAATAAGGCCCCAAAAAGTGCCCTAAATGACCAGATGACCACTGGAGGGAATCGGGGATGACCTCCCCTGACTCCCCCAGTGGTCACTAACCCCCTCCCACCACAAAAAATGAAGTTTCTCAACTTTTTATTTTCACCCTCAAATGTCATACCCAGCTCCCTGGCAGCAGTATGCAGGTCACTGGAGGAGTTGTTAGGGGGTGCAGTGGACTTCAGGCAGGTGGACCCAGGCCCATCCCCCCTACCTGTTACAATTGTGCTGCTTAATGCTTATTAGTCGTCCAACCCCCCCAAACCCACTGTACCCACATGTAGGTGCCCCCCTTCACCCCTTAGGGCTATAGTAATGGTGTAGACTTGTGGGCAGTGGGTTTTGAGGGGGATTTGGGGGGCTCAACACACAAGGGAAGGGTGCTATGCACCTGGGAGCTCTTTTACCTTTTTGTTTGTTTTTGTAAAAGTGCCCCCTAGGGTGCCCGGTTGGTGTCCTGGCATGTGAGGGGGACCAGTGCACTATGAATCCTGGCCCCTCCCACGAACAAATGCCTTGGATGTATTCGTTTTTGAGCTGGGCGCTTTCATTTTCCATTATCGCTGAAAAACAAAAACGCCCAGCTCACACATCGTTGAATAAAACATGGGCGTCTATTTTTTCCCAAAATACGGTTCGGTCCGCCCCTTCACGGACCCGTTCTTGGAGATTAACGCCCATGGAGATAGGCGTTTTCGTTCAATTATGCCCCTCATAGCCATTTAGAGGATTTCTCAGAATTGGTGTAAAGTAAGTCTGTTTTTCCTCTGCATTCTTCTGTTCCAGATATTTTGGATTTCTTGTAAGATGGTTTGTACAAGGGGCTGTCATTCACCTCATTGAAAGTACAGCTGGCTGCTTTGTCCTGTTTAGAGGTCTTGTGAAAGAAAAGAGTTTGGCTTTGCATCCGAATGTGGTATGTTTTTTCCAAGGTGTTAAACTTATGAATTTGTTATGTCTTCCATTGATTTCACCAAGGATATAAACCTCCCTCATTTTGGTTTTTTTTATTATTTCTTTATTCATATATTTCCATATATCATCACAATACATGAATATGCAATCGGCATTTATACAAAAGGCAAAAATAAAAAATAAAGAGAAATATCATTAACAGCCTTTCTGTCCACAAGTTTAGGAAATTTTTGGAATCCAAGAATTTAGAATTTAAAGTAAAACATATAGCAATAATTAAGGACTAGTGGTTGCAACCTCTGGTTCAGACCCCAGCCTGCATTTAGGGAGGGCACACAACATTCAATTCCACTCTAGCATCTAGAAATTGTTTTAACTGTTTTGGGTCTACAAATTGAAACTGTTTACCCTCAAGCATTACATTACAATAACAAGGAAAACGTAATATAAAAGTTGCTCCCAGTGGTACCACCCTAGGGCGGAGTTCCAAAAAGGCCCTCCGTCTCATCTGTGTAGGCCTTGAGAGATCAGGACAAATACGAATTTTTGAGCCCAAAAACAGATTTTCTAAGTGTCTCAAGGAAAGCCTTAATACGGCATTCCTGTCAGGCTCCAGCACAAAAGTAACAAGCAGAGTCAACCTCTGAGTAATTATCTCCAATGAACTTTCAAGGAAAGAAGTAAGATCCATTCCTTCCCCTGCTATCGGGGGATTTTCTTCCACCACTCCACCACTCCTGATGTAATAAGCCCGAGTAAGGAGAGGCAGTGAGTCCTTATCCATTCCAAGAATATCAATCATATATTTTTTAACCATGTCCAAAGGGGAAATTAAAGGCGATTTGGGAAAATTAAGAAACCTGAGGTTTAATCTTCTAGTCTGGTTTTCTAGGTACTACAATCTTTTATGTAGGAAATTATTATCCTTAACCAAAGCCATTTCTACAAATCCCATTTCTTGAATTTTAATATTCACAGTCTCCAAATCTAAGGTTTGCTGTGCAGTCTTTTGCGCCTGAAGCAGGGCAGCCTCAGAAAGAGTCTTTATATCAGAAGTATTCACTTTTAAAGTAGTTTGCATAGAAGTGTGAATGCTGTAAACCATATCCCATAGTGACTCTAATGTCACAGTTGCTGGTCTATTCACACCACTAATGGCTGGAGAAGGGTGAGGTTGATCTTCAACACAAGCAAGTTTAGAAACTATATCCTGAGGCAATACCTTTGAAGCTGATTGTAGCAATAGTTCTCGGCGTTGAGATTCAGCCTCCGTTACTGCAGACACTCCCTCAAACAGGTCGGGCTGAGCCCCTTCGTCTTCCTTCCCTATCAGAGCTGCCAGCAACTCCCCTCCAGGCTGGGGTGGAGCAACTCGTTCCACGGGGCTCAGGGAAGCCCCGTTTCCATTCTCAATCGACACCGAAGTGCTGAGAGTTGCAGAGGGGGTCGGAAAGCCTTGAGGACCTGGTTGCTGTCTGAAAAATTGCAAAGTTGTCTGCCTCGTCGCTGAAGAAGTCACAGGAGCTGAGGGATGTTCCCTCACTTTTCCCCTCCGTTTCCCCATGCTTAATGAGGCGACAGAGGTGCCGTAGAGGACCTACAAACAGAGCAACTTCCAGGAGCTAACACAGGTGCGTCCATTCACAACGCCATCTTGGAATCCTCCTAAACCTCCCTCATTTTGAATCTGTGGATACCACAGCCTTAAGAGATATCACCATTAAGACAGTTGTTCTTGTAGCTATTTGTTCGGCTAGATGAATTTCAGAATTACAGATCTTGTCCTATAGAGAACATTTTTTGGTCTTTAGGAAGGAAAAGGTTGTGCTTAGACTGGTTTTATCCATCCTTCCCAAAGTGGTATCCTTTCATCTGAATCAGAGTATTTCTTTACCTGTTTTCCTGTTTTTCAGGATCTTAAAAATGAGAGTAGTGCAGTTGCCTTGCACAAATTGGATGTAGGTCACATGTTGAAGAATTACCTGATGAGTATAGAGGCAATAAAGGAATGAGATATGCTATTTATTCTTTTCGGTGGAGCCCATAAAGGGGAAGCAACATCAAAAGCAACAGTTGCTCATTGGGTTTAAAGAGGCTGTTGCTTCTGCGTATATTCTCCATGATCATCCAGTTTCAGAAGTTTTGAAAGCTCACTCTACAAAGGGTTGATCTGTTTCTTGGCGGAGCACTACTTAGCAAAGCGGCAACCTAGAAATTATACATTCTTTTGTCCGTCACAACAGATTGAATGTTCAAGCTCAAAGTCATGTGGCCCTTGGGACCAAAGTATTAATGGAAGGGATTTCAGTGTCCTACCCTCAGTAAGTACTGCTTTGGTACTTCTCGAAGTATCCGGACTGGTCTGGTGAGACGATAAAGAACCCAACTGTGGTTCTTAACATAAGTTTGTTTTATCTCATAAAGTGTAAAGATTTTATTTTGGCTAGTTCATTATTCCTGTTGGATCTTTAGACTGGAGAGCTTTATCCTTCTTTAGTGGTTCTTTGTTGAGTGGTTCATTAGTTCTTAGGGGAGATTTTTCCTTTTAATTGCCTTTGTTCTTCTGCTTTGTTACAATAAATACTGACTCGCTGGGGGGGGGAGGGGGGAGAGTTTGCACAGGTTTCTTAAATGATGATCCCACAGCTCAGTAGTTCTCATTTTCCACCTGCCACAGGACAGTACAAATCAAGCATCTGGACTGGTCTGGAGAGACTCAAAGAAAGAAAATTAGCGGGTAAGAACTAATTTACTCTTTCTTTTACTTAAATTGTAGATCTGGGACAAAAATACATTGGAGTGTAAACGAGTTCTGACTGGACATACAGGTTCAGTCTTATGTCTACAGTATGATGAGAGAGTGATCATTACAGGGTCCTCAGACTCTACCGTCAGGTACTTTTTTTATCTTTATTTTTTTCAAAAGACATATGTTCAGATATTTATAAAGAAACATTCCCCAAGGAGATGACAACATACTGTATGAGTCTAGTATCTACAGTAAATCATTATTCTTCACTGTGGGTGCTTTTTGCTGAAAGGCAAAAACAAAGTTGAACTAAATAGATAAATTTGTGTAGAGCAAAGGTTATCAACCCAGTCCTCAGGACACACCTAGCCAGTCAGGTTTTCAGGATCCCCCTAATATATATGCATAACTGTATCAAAATGAGCCCTCGTTAATTTCTTGCAGGAACTTTCTCCAGGAACTTGTCCAAACATTTTTTAAACCCAGATACGCTAACTGCTATTACCACATCCGTGGCAACGAGTTCCAGAGCTTAATAATTCTTTGAGTGAAAAAAATATTTTCTCATATTTGTTTTAAAAGTATTTCCATGTAAACATTGAGTGTTCCCTGGGCTTTGTACTTTTTGAAAGAGTGAAAAATTGATTCAGTTTTACCTATTCTATACCACTCAGGATTTTGTAGAACTCAGTCACATCCCTCTCAGTGATATCTTTTCCAATCTGAAGAGCCCTAACCTCTTTAACCTTTCCTCATATGAGAGGAGTTCCATCCCCTTTATCATTTCGGTTGCTCTTCTTTGAACCTTTTCTAATTTTGCTATACAGTACAATCTTGCTTATCCGACCTTTGCTGATATGACCATCTGGCATATCTGACAGAACCCCAGTAATGTTATGTTATACATGGAAATTTAATCCCAGGCCATGTCCGGGATTCGACATAGAATATCGATGTATGCGGAGCCAGCTACACCACAGCTGGTGTCCTTATACTAAGCTGTGGTAAAAAGTGGCCTGCGGTAGTGTGGGCACATGTTTTTGGCACAAGGTGGGCCATTTATTACCATGGCTGGGAAAAAAGGCTTTTTAAAATGGGGGCAGTAAATGGCCGTGTGCTAAAATTAAAAGTAACATGCGGCTGTTTACTGCCTGAGTCCTTACCACCATCCATTGACCTCGCTAAGCATATTCTACGATGAGCCTAAATTCTAATGCACGTAGTTCAAAAGGGTCATGGGTGGGGAAATTGGTGTTCCTAAATTTTCATGCGTAGTTACAGAATATGGCCCAGTGTGGGTAAATTTACACACTGGGATTTACACCACGTTTTTGTTGTTGTAAATGGAGGCGCATGGGATATCAACTCAGCGTATTCTGTATACCACGCCTAAATCTAGGTGCCGCTTATAGAATATGCTTAGCCGGAAATGTTTACCATGCAGATTTTTTAGGCATCTTATATAATATCTGGCCCATACTGCATAAAATTAGGCGCTGTGCTGCTGTTCGCCTACTTTTTACATGGGGTCTATCCCCAGGCAGTTTAATTTTTAAAAGAGTCTATTTCAGTATGTAAAATAGTGTTCTACATGCTCAAGTCCTATAACATGGGGTCCAAAATGTTTTAATCATGCATAGAAGGATATTAGTTTTTGCATATCAGCAGTTTAATAAATCTTTCTTTCTGACTCCAATTTTCTAGAGTATGGGATGTAAATACAGGTGAGATGCTAAACACACTAATTCACCACTGTGAAGCAGTACTGCATTTGCGCTTCAATAATGGCATGATGGTGACATGTTCCAAAGATCGTTCCATTGCAGTGTGGGACATGGCTTCTCCTACAGACATCACTCTGCGAAGGGTACTAGTTGGCCACAGAGCAGCTGTCAATGTTGTGGACTTTGATGACAAGTACATTGTGTCAGCATCAGGTGATAGAACTATAAAGGTACGAAAAATTGAGTTCTTCAAGATTGCTAGGAGTTCCAGAATTTTATAGAAATAAACATGATAGCAGATAAAGATCTCGTGTCCTGTCTAGTCTGCCTTTTTTCTCTTTCTGTTGCAATACCTCATTTTCAGTTTGATCTCCTTTTTCAATGAAAGACCAGAACTACCACAATTTCTGAAAACACATGTACCTTCTATTAATGCAAGAATTGTTTCACCTTTATTTACATCTTTGAAAACCCCTTCTTAAAATGACTGTCCCGGCATCTTCATTTCCTCACTGATGAAGGTCTGAAGCAATAATTTTTTGCCAGTGGGGGTTATTCACAGCAGCTGCACTGGCCTTTATTGTCAATGATGGATTAAGTACATTACTAACTTCCCAGGGAACCACCATTCAATGTTAGGGTCAGACCACTGACATATTATATTTTGAAGCATTTGGCAGCTCCTCCTACTTAGCAATTCCTACCTTCATGAATCTGAATGCAGTAGAATTAGAGGACCATGTGGTCTATAACACTAGTTCTTGTAAAGCTTGAATACAGCAATATGAAACAGCCCCCCCCCCCCTTTCTTGGGTTCCCTTATTGCATATGTCACACTAAATAATTTCTGAGCTTTGAAAAAAATGCAGTATTAGACAAAGGGAACCTAAGTAAACACATAACACAATTTTTAAATTATTGCTTCATTTATTTAAGGAACAAAGTTATCCAACCTTTATAATATTTCATGGTGTCATTCTCTTTCAATATTGTTTCAAGTTGCACGTAAGCTCCTTCTGAATGTAGAAGTCTATTGTAATCCACTTTGCAATTTACATTAAAGGTGGAATAGAAGTAAATAAATAAAATACAATTATATCACTTATGAAAAAGTAACTGCCCCCTTTGCTACTTAGTCAACCAGTTCAACAAACTGTAATTGATAATTAGGTTCAGCTGATTGAACACAGGCTTGATTGCAGCCAGGCCTGTTGAATCTAAACCTCGCTATGTATTGAACTTTACCATGAGAGTGAAGTAGTCACCCCAAAGCTTTTCAAGAACACTATGCTTTCATCAAAGGAAATTCCAGAAGAGATGAGAAAAATAAAATGTTGGTGAAAGATATCAGACTGGAAAGGGTTACAAAGCCATTTATAAAGCTCTGGGACTCCACTGAACCACCGTGAAAGCCATTATCTCCAAATGGAGAAGACATGGAACAGTGGTGAGTCTTCCCAGGAGTGGTCGGCTTACTAAAATCACTAGGGCACAGCAACAGCTTATCCAGAAAGTCTCAAAACTTCCCAGAACAACATAGAAAGAACTGCAGGCTTCTCCAGCCTCAGCTAAGGTCAGGCAAAAATGGAATTCATGGGAGAGTAGAAAGGCAGAAACCACTGCTATCTAAGAATAACATCAGTGCTCGTCTCACATTTGCAAAAACACACCTAGATGAACCCCAGCCTTTTGGGATAATGTTTGTGGACAGATGAGTCAAAAGTGGAACTTTGGACAACCTTGGTCCCATTATGTCTGACAAAAAGCAAGTAGTAAAGCATTCAACAGTAAGAACATCATACCAACCGTCAAACATGGTGGTAATAAGTGTTATGGTGTGGCAATGCTTTGCTGCCTCAGGACCTGGAAACCTTGCCATTATTGAAGGAACCACGAATTCTATATTGTACCAGAAAATTCTTTAAGGAGAATTTCCGGTCAACTGTCAACTGAAGCATAATTGGGTTATGCAGCAAGACAATGATACAAAACACAACAGCAAGTTTACATCTGAATGGCTGAGGAGAAACAAAATTAGAATCCTGATTTGAACCCAGTAGAGATGCTGTGGTGGGTTCTAAACTGAGCAGTTCACGCACCAAAAACCTACGAATGTGTTTGATTCAAAGAAGAGTGGGCACAGCAATGTGAAAGACTGATAACAAATTACAGGAAGAATTTTGATGCAATGATTGCTGCTAAAGGTGGTGCAACTAGTTATTAAGTTTAGGGGGAAGTTACTTTTTCACATGGGTGATATGGGTGCTGGATAACTTAAGTAAATGAAGTAATAATTTATAAACTGTTATGTGTTTACTCAGGTTCCTTTTGTCTAATACATTATTACATTTTGTTTAAAGAGTAGCAATCATTCAGTCTGACATTTGCAATAATAGGAGAAATGGGGTGGGTGGGGGGATTCACCACCATATATCACAACAGCGGAAGCATTCTAGCAACAAGTGGCCTGGTCTTAATTAAAGGTGCATACTTTTTATTCTCAAAAAGTGTAAAACTATTAGAAACAAATACTAGAAGCGAAAGAAGACCCAGAACTGTCTTAAAAGGGAAAGCAAAAGAAGATGAGAAACAAGCAATTGATATTTTCAAGAATTTAGCTTGTCAAGTGGCTTTAACATACAACTAAGAGTTGAATCATATGTAAATTTTTCAAATATTTTTATCTGAGAACTATTTTATTAATAGTATATTGATAGCAACTTCTCACTCCCTTTTCTAAATAACAGGTATGGACCACTAGCACATGCGAGTTTGTACGAACCTTAAATGGCCATAAACGAGGCATCGCTTGCCTGCAGTACAGAGATAGACTTGTAGTGAGTGGTTCTTCAGATAACACTATCAGGTGAGAAGCAAAGTCGGTGGAGTTTGAACTTACCAACTTCAGAAATTCAGGTCTACAAATAGATATTATTTTCAGGATTGATACAATATTCAAGTTATATTGTAAAATAACATATTTTATGCAGACACAATGATGGCCTTTTATCTAAAATTCCTTAGGTGTCTGAATAATTGGTATGGTAAGGTTCACATTGGGTTTTTCTCTGGTTTTAATATATACATTTTTATATATCATTGCTTAAAACTGTTTACTATGCAATAATTGCCATTGATTGAATTGTAGTTATTTTATTTTATATACTTGCTGCAATCCATTTAGCAAAAGCCACTCAACCAGCATTGATCAAACTTTTTTCCAGGGATTGTGGTATATAAGGCATTTTAAATAAGTAAAATTTAATTATGCATTTTGCTTTTCAGTTTAACAGTTTTGACTTTTTAGGTCCATCATTGTTTTGTTTTTTTATTTGCTTAGAAATGTTAATCAGTTTTGTTCCTATTTTAATATAGTGTCATGGTAATATTTTACATTTACTATATAATTGACTTGTCTTATTTAATTTTCTGCTTTGAACTTATGGAAAAGTTGATTAGAAATTGAAGCGCTTATGTCTAAAACCCGCTAACGCCATATTAATTGCATTGAACTTAGATTTTGGAAATAAGCCCTTCAATTGTGAACAACTTTGAATGGCGGTCGAGGAAGACAGTCTAGTAGTGTTTTATAAATATATAAACTTAGGTCTGTTTTTCAAAACTACAACAAAAAATGCTGAGGCCAATATTCGGACCACAGGAGTTAGATTGGCTAGCTCCCACGGTTTGGTCTAAGCCTGGATATTCAATGCCGGACCATTTCCGGTGACCGGCATTGAATGTCTGGTTTATTTTTTGGCCAGTTTAAAGATAACCAACTAAGTCAATATTCAGACTTAGCCAGTTATCTTTAAACCAGCAAAAGATATGTTAAGTTTTCACACAGCCAAATATGGCCGTGAAAACCTGGTTTAAAAATAGGCTGATAGCGTGATACAACTGGCTAGCTGCTAACCAGGGATATTCAGCAGGGGATAACCAGTTATCCCCCCATTGAATATCAGTTGGTAGCCGGTTAAGCACTATTTAACTGGTTAGCAGCTGTTTTGACTGGTTAAATTGCTCTGACTATAAAAGTTCATTTTTGAATTTGGTTATAGTGTCGTTCATTACATTTAAACAGTGCAAGTCAAGCCTAAGATGCATATTTCTTATTTGAAGAGTGATATTTTACATGGAGCCTTTTTTCCTATAAGAACATGCAAATGTCTAGTGCTGCTGCTGTTAAATTAAGCCAGCTACATTTTCCTGACTTAAAAAATGCTTTTTTTTTTACTTCTTCTTCTTTAAAGACATCATTGTAGTTGGAAACCTTAATTCTGTTTTCCATGGAACATTTTAAGATTCTTTTGTGGATTAGATCTCATTAAATAAGTAGATCCTCATTTTCTTCTCTATGATCTTTTCCAGGTTATGGGATATAGAATGTGGAGCATGTTTACGAGTTCTAGAAGGTCATGAAGAACTGGTACGATGTATACGTTTCGATAACAAGAGAATAGTCAGCGGGGCATATGATGGGTGAGGCTTTCATGTGTCTCAAATCCCTTTTTGTTTGTAAGAAACTACTCTAAGGCCCCCTACTTTGGGGCAGTGGAGCACCTTTTTTTGAGGGAAGGAAGAGGGGAAGGGTCCAAATTCTGCCATACCAAGAACAGAAATATTCTGCTTAAAGTACACAGCTGACTGCGTGAATTACACACTGAAACAATCAGCTATAAACTTTAACCAAAAATTGAGGGAAAACAATTGAACATTTACAATCATACAACAAAAAATAAATCATACAACAAAAAATAAATCATACAACAACAAAAATACAAAATGGTGTAAGACACCCAGCAAGCACAAATACAGTTTAAACAACAGTGTCTATTCTGAAAATGTAAACAGTTGTGTCCATGCTATTGTCCCACAATACCCTTTAAATGCAAATTCCAATTCCTCCCCCCCCCCCCCCCCAAAAAAAAAAGAAACCTTATCAATGGAAAAAATCTGAAGAATAGTTACTTATCTCATCAGAACAGGAAAATTCTACGCATGCATACTATCATAATGCAAAATTGTATTAGGATCCATAGGTTAGTAAATACCTTCAATTTAAATTGGCCATCCACTAGATCAATCTTCACATCTGGAAAAGGTAATGGTAGAAAAATTATGCGGTGCTTCAAATTTAATAGTGGTATGACAACCATTCAAATACTGAACAAATTGAAAAAAAAATCCACTTCAGACCCAGTCCACAGTATAAAAATATTGTCTATGTACTGACATCAAATCAAAACAGAAGGAAAATATATTGAGGAGTAAACCATTTGACTTCAAAATCCCCCATAAAATGATTTGCTATGGTGGGAGCAAAAGTCGCCCCCATAGCTACTCCCAATAGTTGTTGAAAAATTTGATCTTCAAAAACAAAAAGATTAAAGCACAATGTGATCAATGATAAAAGCACCAAAAAGGTTGTAGGAACAGCATGTGGATGAGGACGCAGCTCTAAAACATCATAAACAATGCTTCCATTGTGGAATATTTGTATAGAGCATTTTTTCGAGAACAAGCAGGGCATCATTTACCACATATTGGGTGACATCACCGACAGATCCCCACTGCGGATGTTGCCCTATTTTCTAAAGTTTCTAGAAGTCTTTGGCAGCTACGACAGTGCATGAGCATGTGCGCTTTCCCACCTGCTTCAGTCATGCAGGACCAGCAGTCGTCTTCTATATGCGGATCTGAGAAGACAGCTTTCAGTGCTCTCCTCAACACTCTTCTCAGTGCGTCTATTTTTTCCCTTTGCAGCCTTTCTTGCCTGTTCAACTTTTTTTTTGCATGAGTAGCAAGGGACCAATTCCCTCTCTGTTCTTATATTTGTCCCCTGTGGTTCTTTTAGTTTTTCATTCTGTTTAAGTTTCCCTTCTTCTTCCTCAGCTCAACGGCCTGCTTAGGCCTGAGCTTTCTGGCCAGGACTTAACTTTTTTTTTTTTTTTTTTTAAATCATTGATCCATTTGATTCCACTTTGGTTGTTTTTCCACCAATGTCATTAAAAACTCCTACTAGTTTTTAAGAAGTGTTCTCAGTTCAGCAAGGTCATGCCTATGACTGACCCCCACAACTGATGTTTGCCATGCCTTGGACTCACCAATTATAAACTCTGTTCTCAAATGCAGAGAAGGATTCAAAATCATCATGAAGTCTTGTGTGAGAGAATTTTTGACTCATCTGAGCCCAGTCCATCAGCATAGGCATTGGAGGCATCAGTCTCTGTGGCTCTTGGAGCTGCGTCAGACACTGGGGATGCACCAGCACCAAGGAGGTCTCCACATGCCTTGGCATTAGTGATTGATAGTGCCTGTCCAGGCCAAGGAGCTTCAAACCCAACACCTAGGTCATGCAAGGATTTGATCTTCTTTGCACTGAGAGATCCCAATGTTAGGCACCGAGTATAAGCAAGCACCAACATCGGAGCTCCTCGATGAACAGTCCCCAGAGCTCTGGGACACAAGCATTGCCAGGACACAAGAAACATCAGTATTGAGAGGGACGCACCTCCACTGACCCAGCCTTTACCAATCCCTGCTTCCAAAGAGTGTCTCCAGAAGCTGCCCAGTGGTCAGTAGAACAGGATGAAGCATAGTTGGCCCTGGTATGATGTGTCCCGGAAAGTGCATGTGGAGATTTCTAAGGAGGGCATTATGTGCTCTGAGATCAGTTTCAGATTTAAGTAAGATCTATAGATGATCACTACTCCCCATTCCCCCCTCCCCCGTTTTTTGTGGTCCGCATCAAGTGGATTATTTTATAGCCAGGTGGTCATAGATATTTACTACTGAATCATCTTTTCTACGTAACCAGGTCAAGGGTGTTGGTGACAGCCATGGTGCCTCCCCAATTGATCCTGGAGGCTCATGCCTTGCCTGTTGGCCATTTGTTGACACCAGTGTCCTATTGGAACCAGCGCCAGCCAAACTGGTGCTCCTTTCTAGCCTATCGGGGGAGGAAGCCCCACACACACACACACACACACACATACACACACACACACAGAGTCTCCAGGAGTGGGTCCATCCCTCGATGCTCCTGCCCAGAGTCGAGCCATGAGTCCAGCAGTCTGAGGTGGGAACAGACTCAGACTTCTCATGAAGAGAACTTTGCTGAGTCTGATACAGACCGCTCTTGGGCATCTAATGCAAACCAGAGGACCTCTCTGAGGAGGGTCCCTTGGTCTTTCTTCAGACCCCTCCCCATAGCAGGAAAGGAGACAATCTCCCCCAGAGGAGCTCTCCTTTATCACCTTTTTAAGAGAGCTGTCTGAGTCCATCCCATTTAAATTGGAAATCAAGGAGAAGCCCAGGGCCAAGATGTTAGACATCCTTGACTATGATTCCCCTCCCACAGTATCCTTAGGGCAGCTTAGATGAAGAATTGAGAGACCCCTCTTTATGTGCAGCCTATATTTAAGAAGGCAGACTGTATGTACAGAGTCCAGAAGGCTCCCAGATTTGAGAAGCAGTAGCTTCCTTATCATTTCATGATGGTCAAATCTGCTCTCAAAAGGGCCAGAATCTCCAAGACCCATGCTTCGGTGCCCCCATGAAAGGATGCTCAGACTAGAGTCTTTTGGGAGGAAGGCTTTCCAGAGCTTTATGCTTATTTCCCACATACAGTCCTATCAGCTCTACATTTTACTTATTTGTTCTTTCACCCCACATTGTCCAAGTAATCGTTCAGGTCAATGTGACTTATGGTGTAACAGAAATGATTACATAAAAACAGTAAATACAATGTAACTAGGGTAAGTATATGAAACAATAGATTACAGTGAAACTAGGGAATATGCATAGTACAGGAGCCTAACAAAGTATTCATGGAAACAAAACATAGAAACATCGTCTTAAGACCTATTTAAGTTTCAGTAGATTTAAACGTATAATCATTGCAGTGTAAAGAACATGCTGCATATATTAGCCTGCGCTTGATGGGCTAACCGTTGCCTGCAAGATACAGGGATGCTTTAAGGATCTTGCAGAAGTATAGATAGTTTGTTATTTTTCTTACGGCTAACAGTAATGACTTCCACATTTTAGATGCAAGATAGGGGAAACCTGAGTCATGGATGGACTTAAATCTTATGCCTTTACAGTGGGGTAGGTGTAATAGTAGGTAATTTCTAGCACCTGACTGGGAATTCTGGTGTGGTAATGTTGTAAATGGGCTAAGATAATCGGAGCCATGCTGTTAAGTACTCGTTTCACATGAGCCTACCACTCATGGCATAGCACAAGCAGGACCTCACAGCTTGGAAGGAGCAGGCAGCTCTCCCACAGCGTAAGAACTCAGTACGACCTGGATCACAGAAGGATTAGGTAAAAGATGCATATCGTGACCCAGGCCTTGGAGTCTGGAAGGAGCAGGTGGTTCTCCGGCAGCATGAGGACTGCAGCATGAGTCAGTTCTACCGCAGTGAAACCAGGGCCTCGGAGCCCAGAAGGAACAGGTGGATTTCCCGCAGCGCAAGGGCACCCATAGGGCACCATGTATGCACTTGTGGCCCCACTTGCAGCTCTGATCAGTATCTACGGAGGCGATTGCTCCTCAGGTCCCATCTGAAGAGACTGTGAGCTTCCAGCGCAGCGTGATGCAGGCATCGGAATCCAGAAAAAGCAGGCAGTTTCTCCTGCAGCATGAGTGCGTGCACCAATTCTACAACTGAACCAAGAGAGGCCTCCCAGACCTTACCACTAGCACTCAGACACCCAATGATCTCACCATCCCAGCCTCGTTATTGCTGGACTCTCCTGTCATAATAGGGACCCTAAAAAGGTACTTCATTCTTTTTCTACTCATAGCCTGGTCACTAAATGTAAGAGCTTGGTACCAAGATCCACAAGATAGATTACAGATGCTCCCAATCACCAACCGCCGTCTGAGAAGCCACCACCCCACCATAGAGACTGACAATGGTTCCCTAGATAAAATCAACATAACTCCATCTCATAGATACCTAACCTCCTCACATAGAAGAAATGCACCTAAGTGGAACACGGAACCTACAATACTAAACACCACTTGATAAAGATTAAATGTGAGACTATTGAACGAGACTCATTTATACTGATCCCGATAATAAAAAAGAGCTGTTGAGGTCATGGATAGAAGAGGAATACCTAGGCCTAGCCCTCATAACCAAGAACTGGTTGCGTAATAAAGATGACCCAGTAGTAAATGATCTATGCCCATCTGGCTATAAAATGATCCACTTGACGCACCCTCACTGGCTTGCCCCTTAAGCCAGCCCTGCCATTCTCTCCCACTCCCTTTATAGATCTGACCCTTTGTTTTGTCTCTCTTCTTTTTCTCAGCCCCCTATCCCTTTCTATTGACCTTCAGCTCTCCAGCTTTTTGCATCCTGACTCCTGTCCTCCAGCCTATCTAGCATATCCCTACTCATAACCCTCATCCATTCTCCCAGTTTCCCAGTCCCTGAGTTTGTGCTTTTCTGCTCTCTCACCCAGTTTGCTCTCATATCTCCCCTTCTTTCGTTTGTATTCTCTTCCTCCCTACACACACCCCTTTCTCATCTTTTCTTCCCTCCCCTTCTCCCTTACTATGATTCTTCTCCTTACAGTCCTCCTTTTTCTTCTATCCTCACCCCCTCTCCACACCTTTACACCTCTCTCTTCCCTCCTCCCTTCCTATCACTCACTTATCCATTTTCTATCTCACAGTTTTCTCCATCCCTGTTTTCCCCCTCCATTTTTCTGCCATGCCTCTCTAACCCCTCCCCTGTCCACCAGTCTTTGCCACATAGCCATAGTAATCTTCAATTCCAACATTGGATAGTCAACCCAGGAATTAGAACCAGCAGCACTCAATGCTACTTACTTTCTAGCTCTTCCTGCAGCATGGACAGTGATGGAATTAGTGCAGAGCAGACTGTGAGACTAAAAGTATGCACAGTACTTCTGTTTTCTACATCTCCCCCCACCCCAGACACACACAGAGGCACTCATGCCCATTGTTTGTGCTCTGAAGCAGTAAGCCAACATTTGGAGGAAGGGAGGCATATGCTTTTGAGTCCTGTGGCCCGCTTTGCAGTAATTCCTCTGTTGTCCATGGTGCAGAAGAGCCTGAAAGTAGCTTTACTATCCCTATAGCAAGGGAAAGGGGATGGGATTTGATGTACCACTTTTCTGTGGTTACAGTGAAAGGAGTTTACATATTATATACAGGTACTTATGTAGCAGTGGAGTTAAGTGAACATAGGATTAGTCATACCAGTGGTCCATCTAGCCTAATATTCAGTTTCCAACAGTGGCCAATCTAGGTCACAGGTACATGGCGGAATCCCAGATAGTAGCAAGATTCTATGCTTGCCCCAAATCACAAGGAGCTGCAGTGGGAATTGAACCCAGTTCCCCCGGGTTCTCAGGCTGCTGCACTAACCACCGGGCTACTCCTCCAATGTTACTGCTTCTCCACACATCCTCTAAACTATGGTGCCACAGTGCAGAGCCCTTTTTTCCCACTCTAGTTCTGACTCACCAGGGATAGCCAAGGCCATAATCACAACTCAAGGATACTGCTAACAATTTATGAGCTTGAAGGTTGAGTACTCTATTTGTCTTCTCAGTTCTTTCTGAGATAACACGTTTCTGTTGTAAATTATTTTTGCACTAGGTCTGAATATGCAATTTCTAGAACAACACAAGAACAAAGATAGAGGTCATGGTTCACAAAAGGAGGTAGGGACCCCAGGACTGTATGTCAAGCAATTAAAGCACAGTCCAAATAAAAATAAAACTAGCTTTATTTCAGTAATGTAGTTTAGAGCTAGAATAAACCCCTACCAAGAAGCGTAATGTACATCCATGAATGCATATTGACCTTTAAATAAAGTGGAGTTTTTCTGGACTTTCCTTTGTTTTGATCTGAATAGACAGTAGAAGAAACTCACTGTCAAGTTTTGTTCCTTGAGACCATTAAACTTTTGATCTGTGGTGAACAAACAGCTGTTGAACTCAAGGCAGTTAGGATATTGTGCTGCTGTCAATCCACAGTGGTAGCTAGGTATCAGATTTGTCTAACAGGACCAGTGATTGATTTAACACTGTAGAATGTGAGGGGATCTAAAATAATTCAGGGAGATAAATATGTCATAAACAGTGAGAATAGTTCATTCTGTCCTTTTGAGTGAGTATGATATCTTATAAAATAGACTTTGTAGAGAAAACCCATTTTTATTTTTGTTGATGATTCCACCAGATTTAAACCTTCAGTCACCTGTTTTTATGCAATTCATTTTTATGTTAACCATTTACTTTAAGATCTGCAAGCTTTACACAAGACAAAATGTGAGAGCCAAGTCTCAAAAGCATCAAGGTCTATATATTTTTCCATGAGCTTGTCTTGTTAATGTTATTGGTCTGTAACCTTATAAAACTCCTCTGGTCTTTCTGAGAACCCTGTCTCTTTGTTTCTTAGAAAAATTAAAGTGTGGGATCTGGTTGCTGCCCTTGACCCTCGTGCACCAGCAGGAACCCTCTGTTTACGGACCCTGGTAGTAAGTGTTTTGACAAATGCAAAAATAATGTTAACAGAATCTTGAGCTTTTTGTATAGTTTGGAGCTAAGTGTATGTGTTTATATACATATCAAGGGCTATGTTTGCAGTGCGGCCACACTGGGCACAACTTGGAGGGGCACAAGAATTTCCCCCAGCCCACCATCTCCTCTCATGGTGATAGATGATGCCAAAAGGCAAATGTCTTAGGCACAGTTGTTGAGGGAATGGGCATGTATGTAGTTGACATCACGTTTTGGTAGGTGTGCAGTAGTGCATTAGTGAACTGCAGCAGACCTCAGTGAGGATGCCCCCATGCCCTATCCCCTTCATCCAAATTTTGGTGGGAAGGAATGGATGACATTAGTGGTCTTAGCTGTTGATTTCCTTAATTTAAAGAAAATTTGTGAAGACTGATGTAGGAAATTAAATTAAGTATGAAAAGTATAGATTTATACTCTGAAAATAGTGTCAACTGGCAAAATGTTTTTGATCTGAAATGTATTTTGTAACAAAACTTATATAAGGTTTTATGTGATATAAAAATTATTTTTGGCTTCCATGAGAAAAGCCATTTTTGACCATCTTCATATATTTTGGATATAATTTACATGCTACTGAAATGATAAATTCTGTATCTGTCAGAGATACTCCATATTATATAGTTTATACTTTTCAAATTCTCTTGCAATACCTTTACTGTATTGAGAAACTCCTGTACAGCTTATAAAGCTGTACTAAAAAGATGTTTCCTTAGCATCAGCAGCAGATGAATCCAGGTACTTGTGGGTAGGTTGTATCAATCTACCAGCAGGTGGAGATAGAGAGTTGCACTGCCTTATGGGATGGGATGCTCTCTAGCCAGTCAGTATTATCTATCTCCAGCAGGCAGATGGACAGTCTCTCACAAGTTCCTGGTCTCATCTGATTGTGGCTCCTGTTCTGTGTCTCTCAGTTCGCTAGAGCTTAGGGGTGTCTGGCTGAGTGGTGCCAGCTTTAGGCTGTACACCTGGAGGCACATTTTCAAAGCACTTAGCCTTCCAAAGTTCCATAGGTTTCTATGGAACTTTGGAAGGCTAAGTGCTTTGAAAATGTGCCCGCTGGTCACCCCAGGTCCCTCCCCCACCCTTCTCCCCTTTCCTGCCCTTTCCTCCCTTCTCCTTCCTCACAAAAAAAACACCTAGAAAAGGGAGGATTGTTGACTCTACACTAGCCTTTCCTGGTATTGATTTTCTCTCCTCACATGCTATTCTTGACCCACTACAATCTGGTTTTCGCCCTCTCCACTCAACCGAAACTGCGCTTACTAAAGTCTCCAATGACCTATTACTGGCTAAATCCAGAGGTCTCTATTCTATCCTCATTCTTCTTGATCTTTCCGCTGCTTTTGACACTGTCGATCACAGCATACTCCTCGATACCCTGTCCTCACTTGGATTCCAGGGCTCTGTCCTTTCCTGGTTCTCTTCCTACCTCTCCCTCCGCACCTTCAGTGTTCACTCTGGTGGATCCTCTTCTACTTCTATCCCTCTGCCTGTCAGCGTACCTCAGGGTTCTGTTCTTGGTCCCCTCCTCTTTTCTATCTACACTTCTTCCCTTGGTTCATTAATCTCATCCCATGGCTTTTCCTACCATCTCTATGCTGATGACTCCCAAATCTATCTTTCTACCCCTGATATCTCACCTTGCATCCAAACCAAAGTTTCAGCGTGCTTGTCTGACATTGCTGTCTGGATGTCTCAACGCCACCTGAAATTAAACATGACCAAAACCGAGCTTCTCATTTTCCCCCCAAACCCACCTCCCCACTCCCCCCATTTTCTATTTCTGTTGATGGCTCTCTCATTCTCCCTGTCTCCTCAGCTCGAAACCTTGGGGTCATCTTTGACTCTTCTCTCTCCTTCTCTGCTTATATCCAGCAGATCGCCAAGACCTGTCGTTTTTCTTTACAACATCCGTAAAATCCGCCCCTTTCTTTCCGAGCACTCTACCAAAACCCTCATCCACACCCTTGTCACCTCTCGTTTAGACTACTGCAATCTGCTTCTTGCTGGCCTCCCACTTAGTCACCTCTCCCCTCTCCAATTGGTTCAAAACTCTGCTGCCCGTCTCGTCCTCCGCCAGGGTCGCTTTACTCATACTACCCCTCTCCTCAAGTCGCTTCACTGGCTCCCTATCCGTTTTACGCATCCTGTTCAAACTTCTTCTACTAACTTATAAATGTACTCACTCTGCTGCTCCCCAGTATCTCTCCACACTCGTCCTTCCCTACACCCCTTCCCGTGTACTCCGCTCCATGGATAAATCCTTCTTATCTGTTCCCTTCTCCACTACTGCCAACTCCAGACTTCGCGCCTTCTGTCTCGCTGCACCCTACACCTGGAATAAACTTCCTGAGCCCCTACGTCTTGCCCCATCCTTGGCCACCTTTAAATCTAGACTGAAAGCCCACCTCTTTAACATTGCTTTTGACTCGTAACCACTCGCCTCCACCTACCCTCCTCTCTTCCTTCCCGTACACATTAATTGATTTGATTTGCTTACTTTATTTTTTGTCTATTAGATTGTAAGCTGTTTGAGCAGGGACTGTCTTTCTTTATGTTTGTGCAGCGCTGCGTACGCCTTGTAGCGCTATAGAAATGCTAAATAATAGTAGTAGTAGTAGGCTGTAGCTGTTTCCTGCAGAGGGTGAGAAACTGGGAAAACATGCCTCAGAGAGCTGGCGGCAACATCAAACGTTCAATACCACATGAACCTGCACAAAAGACACCGCAAACAGCAGAACCGGTGATGTCACCCCAGTGAGGAGAAAAATTAAAAGGAGAAGATACAACACAGACCAGGACATCTGACTGACTTGCCAGAGGTACTGGCATCTCCATGCTTAGCACTGTGGTGAGTGTTACCCTAAATTCTTATGGTTTTCAGTCAGCGTCCGTACTGCAAACGGTGTTTGGCTGGGGTAGGAGAAATTATTTTCCCGATGCTGAGGTGCCTGTTCTTCTGTTTGGACCCGCGCCGTTTGTCTTCATGGGAAACGTAAGCTGGGTTTCTTTTCAGTGCCCTCTAGGACTCTGTCACTTTTCAGCCTGCCGCGGCCATTTTTTCCTTCAGAGCACATATAGGTGCTATTACAGCGGTTATTTGATCTCACTGTAGTGAGCTTTCTCTTTGCCCTTTCCCCTCCACATTGCTTAGATATGGAATTGGGGGTCTAGCCCTGCTGCAGTACTGCCTGTCTGGGGGGGGGGGGGGGGGGGGGTCTACCTGCGATCTCGCAGGATGTTTTTCTGTGGAGGACTTATTCATTTCCCGCACGGGGAATACATGGAATACTTTCTTTATTGCTATAGTCCAGTCATTGCCTCCCTGTCTTTTTGGTGCATGGGCTGAGGTTCCCAGTGTTGTATGGTGGAGCAGCTGTTTTCTTTTTCTCATGGGATTCAAGTCCTCTACCTCCCTCCCTTCTTGGTTGTCTGCGAGAGAGAGTTTGCTTCTGAATGTTTGGTGCTGAGGGGAATATTCCAAGGATGTCCTGTCGGGCTGTTATGATATTTACGTCTGGTTCTCTTATGCTGTAGAGTGAGTCTTCAGTAGCCTCCAGGCTCCCCTGTCTTCCATCGCTCAGTGTTTTAAACCCAAGGGATGCTCTGAGAAGAGCGGAGGACTTACCGTGTGTTGGGTGAGGTTCAGCTTTCCTGTGAGTGTGGACTGCGTTGTCACTTTGAAGCTGTCTGAGGTGACCTGTGTGATTTAGTGCTTTTTTGTGTCACTACCTCTGGTTGGCAGTGTGACCACTGATGGTTCCCTGCAGGCTATCCAGATTCCAGGTTATTGGTGGCATAGTATTACTGGAGTGAGCTTCTTTGGACGCCTTCCTGGTCTGTGTTGTATCTTCTCCTTTTAATTTTTCTCCTCACTGGGGTGATATCACAGGTTCTGCTGTTTGCGGTGTCTTTTGTGCAGGTTCATGTGGTATTGAACGTTTGATGTTGCCGCCAGCTCTCTGATGCCTGAGGCATGTTTTCCCAGTTTCCCTGCCCTTCTCGGGGACTAAGGGATAGGGGAACTCTCTCTCCTGGTTTCCAGGGTGTTCTCTGGTTCTCTTTGTAATGGCTGCATTAGGTGCTATTCTTAGAAGTGGAAAAAATCAGACTAAGTTAGAAAGAAAGGAATCTTTTTATTACTCACCGCAACAATACAAGAAATAGTATTGGCTCTCAGCATTAGTAGTTTTACAAAACAGAGTCTAACAATAGTAGCTTTGGAATTTGTAAAAGAATCAGCCTGAACTTAGAGAAAAGAGAAAAAGGAGGAAGGAAAGTTTATTCCTCACTGTCATACAAAGGTCACAGAGCTGAGAGAGAGAATTGAAAGAAAGAAAGAAAGAAAGAATGAATGATTCTTAGCTGCAAAGAATTAGGGGGGGAGTGGGGGAAGTACACCCCCAAACGCTCTTTCAAGGATATGAAACTCTCCTGCCAGCAAGGCTATTTCAGAGTCTCTTTGTCTGCTTAGTATCTTTATAGGACTGTGGTGCCTACTCACCTTTCCCCCACCCCTGGACCAATCAGACACCCCGCAAATACAAAGGAGCAGTGGCGTACCAAGGTGGGTGCGGTCCGCCCCGGGTGCACGCCGCTGGGGGGGTGCCGCGCGCCTGTCGGCTCTTCGTTTTCATGCTCCCTTTGCCCCGGAACAGGTTACTTTCTGTTCCGGGGCAGAGGGAGCATGAAAACGAAGAGCCGGCAGGCGCGCGGCACCACCACCACCACCAGCGGCGTGCACCCGGGGGGGGGTTATTTCGCCGGGGGATCGGGGGTTCTTTTGCCGGGGGGGCGTCGCGCTGTTCCGGGGGGGGCGCTGCATAGGAGACCTGCAATAGGGTCCTTGCCACATCTCTTCTCAGTAAATTATATTTGTAACAAAACAGTTGGGATGTCATGACAATGGGGGTCTTGTCAGTTTGTGTTCAGCCAGAAATTCCTGCCTTGCAACTGTCAGTGGAAACTCATAGAAACACACACAGAAATAAGCGGACCCAAAAGAAAAGGCCAGAAAATTCCAGAACATCTTCTGTCCACAGGAGTTTACTATCCAGTCAACCTTGACCTCATGCTTGCATGTTGTAAAAAAAATTCTCCCAGGCTGGGGATTTTTCTCTTTAAGATGGTGTGGCAGCGCTTTTAGTCATGCCACAGTTTTTTCTGGAAGGCGGCTGATGTCGCTCTCTAGCTCACAGGTACTCCTCGCTTTTTCTTGGGGGCGTTTTTTGTTTCACTCTGCTGTACAGCTTGCCTTGGCAAGTAGTTCTTGGCATGGATGGATCAGCTGTCTCCATGCCATGATACTAACTACTAGTGTGGGTTTTCCTCAGCAGCTTGTTTCAAGTCTGGCACCCTGTCGCTGGCATAGCCTGTTACGTGCTAGCTCTGGCACTGCTTTCTCAATAGCAGTGTCCCTGAGTCTTAATATGTTTCAGAGTTCCTGGTGAATGCGGCTAGTGGAGAGTGAGCACAATGCGCCCCAGGTTTCTAATTCTGGACCCACTGCTGGTGGCCTGTCATGAATGCATGGTTCTGCACAGCCATATCCTCTTTACCAAATTGGAGATAATATTTCTCCCATCTCAGTGTAATTAAACTCAGGGATTCTTTCCCAGAGAATGTAGTTTAAGCAATTAGCTTAGCGGGTTTTGATAAAGGTTTCAGATTTCTTCCTAGCAGAAGAACCCATCAGCCTTTATTGAGTGGACTTGGGAACATCCTCTGCTTATTTCTAGGATAAGCTATTTAAAATGTATGGTTCTATTTTGGGATCTTTGCCACTGTTGAAAAAAGGTTACTGGGCTAGAGGTACCTACGGATGATTCCAGTGTGGCAATACTCTTCTCTGATGGCTCTCAGCCACTCTGGCTAGCACCTTGCGTACCCATGCCAGCCAGTGCTAGTACGCATGGTACTTCAGCCATCTCTTGTCTATCGGCAAAAGGCTAGCTCTGGCTTAGAATTTGGGCACCTGATGGGACTCTACATCACTTTGGATGAGCTACCCTTTCGAGGTGGGCTCCTGTTTGGATGGGATCTAGAGAGGTTGGTGTGAATTCTACGGAATTTCGCATTTCAGAGGGACAGCGGATAGGTTTCAGGATTCTGTTACTGCCTCTTAGTCTCGTTTTAACCTTCGTGGTTAGTCTTCCTAGCCAGACTGGCTAATGGGCAGGATCCTCTCTTCAACACATCTGGTTACTTAGCATGCTACTCCTCCGAGTCTCTTCATGCCCTCTGCACTGTCTACTTGTGGGGACTCGGTGCTCTCCTCGGATTTCTTTATAGCGCTGTGGCTACCAGGTTCACTGAGTAGTGGCACTGTCTGTTGCAGTTACATGGGTCATGGTGTTCCTGCCCCGAGTGATTTTCTGGGGTGCTCCCATTTACATTGTGTTCAGGATAAGGGTGATGCCTTTCCCTGAGTTTGAACTTCAAGGAGTTCACAACATCCTTAGGGTCTCCTTGTCATGTGGACCATGTGGATGTCTAGTATAACTGCAGTCCAAGCCGGGAGAGTTTTGGCCTCCCTGGATCTCTAGGAAGCGGGAGGGGGGGGGGGTTATTTCCCAGTTTTTCCTTTCATGGTTTTGTTCTGTGATTTCTGATCCTTGTCAGGATGTAGATGGATAAAGGAGTAAAATTTACTCCCGGCTGTTGGATGGACTTTCTTGTCTGTCCATTCATGCAAGTTCCTTTCCTTACTCTTTGTTAGAGGTTCTGCGTCTGTGTCTCAAACTTGCTTGCCCTCGGGTTCTTTGTTCTTGCCCTTTGGGCTGTTTGCTCCTCTTCTTATCTAAGGAGTCTGCAAGTTCCCCCCATATATCTCATCTTCTTTAGTCCTTTGGATTGGGCTTCAATTTCTCCAAGACTTGGTTGTCTCCACCAAACTCTTTGGACATCTGGGGGTGCTTTTTGGCCATAGGCTTAGGTTGCTCTTCTGCTCCAGGCTTTGTTCTGCATCAGGTGCTAATTCCTCGTTCTTCTCCTAAACTCTGGGAGTATTTTTGGGTTCTGGACCCAACGGCATCTATTTAGCAATTCTTCCTTGAACCTGTGTCACGTCAGGCCGCTGTGGTGTTTCCTTCACAGCCCTTCAGAGCTATCTCCCTTGGAGCTATGAACCATCTATCACTTTTACTAGATTCAGCTCAGCATTCTGCTGACGAATCGATTGCTCTTGCTGTCTGAAAACTGCTCTGTGCAGGAAGATCGGACGTATTTTAAAACACGAGTCATGCACGCCTTGAGACAGCTCCCAGCAGCAAAACTCTGGCCACAGTCGGTGTGATTGACCGACCACACACGTTTTTGCTCATCTGCACTTTGAAGTTAAAGTTAAGTAATTCTTTTACTTCTTTTTGTGGATCCATTAATTGTAATTTCTGTGAAGTTTAGCAATTTTGAACTCGAGTCAAGGGTTTTTTATGCCGATGAAGAGAGGTAATCCATATGCTTTCCTCCACCTTTGTTTTTGAAAACATTGATTTTGGGTGGAGGTTGGGTTCAGAGGCGTTTTCCCTTTCCTCATTAAGGTTTTTATTGCACTTCACAGGACTACAGTCTTGTTAAAGTACTTTGCTACCTATATCAGAGAGAGAATTTTGTACAATAAATAAATAATAAACTTAATTTAGATGGATTACTTTCCATTTTAGACCTCAGGAACCTCAGTGTGTTCCTTTGCAAAGAAAAGTTCAAAATGCAAACTTCTCCTTCAATCTTCCCCTACTCATATACCCAAATATCAGTTTATCACATATGCAGAAAATAACTTTGGTTCCTTCTGCATTCAGACCATTACCATTACAAAGTCCTCATTAGTCTCCAGAGTTTTCATCAAATTCCTTATGGTGGTGTGGCCACTTACCTGTATCAACAGGGGCATTTAGTCTTTCCATACCTTGACAACTGGCTTCTGGCAGCTTCTTTTTGAGATCTGGTGCTCTCTGTCAATTACAATTACAATAAAATTTATATTCTACTACAAACCATTACTGGATCAGTATGGATTACAACAATTTTAAGAAGAACTAGACTAACACTAGTAGAATTACAATTTTAAAATGGTGTCACTGATTTCTGTCTAAAAGATCAAAGCCTTAACCCAAATATATAGAAAATAAATACATTTTTAACATTTTTCAAAACTTCAGTTAATAAGATGTTAAGAGGCAATGAAATCCAGCACTGAGCAGATCTATAAGCAAAGCTCATTATATGTACAGATTTATAGTTCACATTTCTTAAAGTTGGGTAATATTCCTTGTTTAATCGACCTAAGGGATTGGTTACTCAAACCAACAGCCAGCAAAAATACTAGATATTCCAGGACATTACCATAAAGAATCTTATGAATTAAACTACACAGTTTGAACTTACATCAAGCCTCCAGAAGAAGCCAATGCAGGCTCTTCAACAAAGGAGTAGCAAAATCTGATCTTCGTTTACCGAAAATCAACTTTTTATACTGTATTTTGTAGCACTTGTAAATGCTTCAAGAAGCTCTTTGAACAACCCATATATAGGGAGTTACAGTAGTCAAGCTGAGACAAAACCAACACCTGAACGATCAATCGAAATTGGCCTTGATCTACAATATTTTTATGTGCTCTAATTCTCTTAGCTTGAGAAAAACTCTCCTTGTTACTTGTTTAATCTGAGATTTCATATTTAAATGCCAGTCCACAATTATCCCAAACACCCTCAGTGAGGTTTCCAAAACAAAAGAAGTACCTGTGATAATTAAAGATGAACTGAAAAATGTTTTAGTTGGAGGGGTAAGGCACAAAACTTCATTTTACTGATATTTAACTTCAGCGTATAACTAGACACCCATTATTCCATCCTATTAAAATAGCTGGTTATAATTGCAGCACTATCCTCAATGGAACTAGACGACTGATAAAATAATTGTCATATTGTCTAGTGATGAGTTAAAAAGCCTACCCAAAGTGGTCATTCAAATATTAAAGAGGACAGGGGAAAATGGTAAACCCTGAGGGACCCCCACCATACAGTCCTATGATCTTGACATGCATTGTCCCTTTTGGACTCTGTACGTTCTCCTCTTAAGAAAACCTTCACATCATTGGAATACTGGTCCTGTCAAGCCAAAACCATCCAGTATGTTCAGTAAATACAACAATCCACCAGGTCAAAGGCTGATGATAAGACAAATTGCATTAAATGACCTGGTGACATTGAGACAGTGCTGGCCTAATTTGTGCTAATAAACAATTGAGTAAGGTCTCTGTACTGATACCTTGTCTAAAGCCTGACTATGTTGCTCTAAATAATTTTCCAACTGTTTGGCCACTAAAGATTCCATAATTTTAGCAAACATAGGAATGTTTACTACAGGACGATAGTTACATGTTTGTCCCAGAATCCAAGGCTGGAGCCTTTAAGAGCGGCCATAATAAAACATAAGTACATAAGTAATGCCACACTGGGAAAAGACCAAGGATCCATCGAGCCCACCATCCTGTCCCCGACAGCAGCCAATCCAGGCCAAGGGCACCTGTCAAACTTCCCAAAGGTACAAACATTCTATACATGTTATTCCTGTAACTGTGGATTTTTCCCAAGTCCATTTAGTAGTGGTTTATGGACTTGTCCCTTAGGAAACCGTCCAACCCCTTTTATAACTCTGCCAAGCTAACCGCCTTCACCACGTTCTCCGGCAATGAATTCCAGAGTTTAATTAGGCGTTGAGTGAAGAAAACGTTTCTCCGATTTGTTTTAAATTTACTACACTGTTTTATTGATCTTAACAATGATAATCAGGTCTGTGGCAACCATGAACTGGAAACAATAGGGAGGGGGGAGGGGAGGTAGAGGAGGGGGGAGGGTGGGGGGGAGGGGGGGAAAGGGAGGGGAGGGGGAGAAAAAGGGGGAAAAATAATATGATGTTCCAGTTGTGTGAGTTCTGTTTATGTATAACTCAGTGATAACTTAATGGAGGATAAAACAGAAATGTTATGATTGTTTGGAAAGTTGAACATCAATAAAAATGATTGAACATAAATTTACTACACTGTAGTTTCATCGCATGCCCCCTAGTCCTAGTATTTTTGGAAAGCGTGAACAGACGCTTCACATCCACCTGTTCCACTCCACTCATTATTTTATATACCTCTATCATGTCTCCCCTCAGCCGTCTCTTCTCCAAGCTGAAAAGCCCTAGCCTCCTTAGTCTTTCTTCATAGGGAAGTCGTCCCATCCCCGCTATCATTTTAGTCGCCCTTCGCTGCACCCAAACTTTGAGGGAACTGGCCTATCATCAGAAGATCTACAATGGATGTATATAACGAAGCCTTAAACTTTGGGGGAGCCATCACAAAAACACCCTTAGTAACAATATCCAATTAACTACAGGATTTAGAGAACCTATCAAATAATGTTAAAAACTTGTCCATACTTGGAACTACAAATTTTGAACAGACACGGTTCACTGGGGCCACCAAAACATTTATGTACAAGGGAACCATGTCTGTTAACTCTTCCATAGCCGGTAATAATTGATTCTGTAGTGTTCTGTTCTTATCTTGAAAGAAATTGGCAAACCCATATACTGAGGGTTCGAGTGAGAGATCTGCTTCCAGGACAGATGTTTGTTCTGGTTTTATTAAAGAACTTAAAATGTGGAATAATTGTTTAATATTGGACTCTGCAGAATCAATCAACAAATTATAATAATCCCTCAGCCTGTATTATACTGGCCTTGTAACTACTGACCCATTTTCTCCTGTAATTTTAACCACTGATGTTCTAAATAGCGACACTGTTGCTTTAAATCCAAAAGATCAGAATTAAACCACGGGGTGTTGACCCTACAGAAACTTGTCTTTATAAGGAGCAATTTCATCAAGGACCATTTCAACTGAGTCTTGCCTACTATCAAATTTGCCCCATCCTCAAAATTAGGGGATAGTAGACTCCAAAATAACCCAGCATCTATCTATCTTCTAGTGCCACACAATTCCTAGTCAAGACTTAGTTCTTACATATTTGTCTATTCTCCAATATAAAGAGAATTCTAACAAATAATGAACAGACCATTTGAGGGACCATAATGACTCCATTATCTTAATATTCTCCCCTCTTCCCCCTTAAAAGCTAAAAAAATCAATCTGATGTCCGGCCAAATGCGTCCGTACAACATTTTGAAATTTCAATCCTCCTGATTCTAAAAATTCCTGAAATTCTAAGACCCTACTATCTAACTTTGATTCCAAGAGTAAATTAATATCCCCAATCACAATGCAAGAGTCAAACTTAATCAGACAGGATGAAACAAATTCATAAAGCATATCTCTAATTCCCTGGAAACAAAACAATGTCTCTTTCAGGGCCTAGAGTTTATCTTCAAGTTGAAGAAGTGAACACAGTCTAGAAATGAGAATACATTCATGGCACTATTCTGGACACATATTAGGCAAAGGCTTTCCTGCCTCTGGACAGACAATTGAAAGTAATGTATACAAAAGGCTCAATGTTCCATGATGCTTATGGCCAGGACCCACTTACAGATGTTAGTCCATATGGCTACTGCAGTCCATACCATGCCTTTTGTCTGCCTGAAAATGAAAAGGTCACAGTGGGATCTCAGACTTGACAACTAAAATTCATCCTTTGCCTTCACTTCGGTCCATGCTATAGTAGTGGATGTCTGAATTCAACCTGACCAGAGTTAACATCTTTGCTCCACTAGAATGCTACTCCATCCTCACAATGGGTGTTTCCAACACTAACTGGGGAGGCTAACTGTAGGGAATCTGGTCACCAAATGAGCTACTGCTCTATATCAACCATCTGGCGTTTTGAATGATATTTTATTCCCCCGAGTATTTGCACAGCATCATCAGGATCATTCTGTTTAATGCAGACATGGTCAAGTTGCAGTGTTTTATGCCAATATGCAAAGAAGAACGGGTTCCCTTAAGCTGTGAAGCAGATTGAAATTGGGATTTTGCAAATTCTAATCACATACAAAACTGGGTCACTTGCATCCCTTGCAATCAGAATCTGATAACCAAGAGACTCAAAAAAAAATCTCTTCTCTTCCCTTCCTTTTATGTTAAGGTTTAGTATATTGGCCCCAAAATCTTTAAATAATTTGCACTATTGCTCTCCACTACCCACATTATTACAATTTGAGTTGATGGCAGTTCTCCATTGACAATTAATGTATTGATAACCATCCTACATTTCTGATTTCTTTTCCATGTAAGCAGGGTTGATTTTAGATCCCAGGTCCTCTCCCTCCTTTCAGCAGCTCATCTGTTCCCCATAGATCCTTCCTGAAGTCTTCCTCCTCTTTCCATCAGATCTCCAGTATTTGAGCCTCTCTTCCCCTGAGGATTTGTCTCCTGCTGCTTATTTTCTTATTCCTTTCAGCCTTTCATCGCTCCTTCTTGTCATCTGTCTGATATTCTCCCCCCCCCCCCCCCCCCCCCCCGCGCCAATAACATCACCTCAGGGCCTCTCCCTCACCCCCATGGCTTTTTCCTGTGTTCTTTCCGTCATAGCTTTTCATAGTCGCATGCATATTCATATTAGCTTATATACTTAGAGAATTTCTAAAATATGTCAAGCATTCCAGTCTTGATTTTTGACATAGCTTTGGCACAGTTTGTTTTGTAACATGTAGACAAATTTTAATAACTCTCTTTCACCTGCATGTGTTCATTTATGGAGTATTCAGAGGTGACATTAACTAAATTTGTTTGATGGCAAAAAGAGTATGCAGGAAGAGAATTAAAGTCATGCAGCAAGATGAATATATAGAATACAAGTTAAATAAAATCCTACTACACAGTTACTGTGAACATCGCTTGTGGGTCTGTTTTATGGCTGTAACTACAGGACATCAAATATCAGCTTGCCACGCTGCTCTGTTACCATTGTTGTCCAAAATTAAACCTTGCTCAGCACTAGAGATAAGTAACCTCCTGCTGTTTGTCTTCAATTTGCAAGCAGTAGGAGAAAGTTCACAGATAGTAAATGTTCACTGCAGGCCAGTATACTTCCATTTTGCAGTTGGCAAAGCAGCTACATGAATTGACAGCAGTTTTTGAGTGGAAAAATAAATATAGCACAGCCTTACAATGTTGTCAACAGGGAGCATCATTAACACTTGACACTGCAGAGTCAGAATTTTCTGGGTTCTACATGTAAAACACATTAGTGTTCATAGCAAGAGTTCTGTAACCTTGTCTTTTTTTAATACTGCAAAAATGTCAAGACACCATAACTGTGACAGAAAGAAGTAATGATATGCCAGTTTCTCCAGAAGTTTCAGATAACATGTTTTGTTCCTTTATAACATCCATTAATTGCTGATATGTCTTTTCCATGTCTTACCCATATAGACTCCATATTATAAAGCTTTTATGATGAATGCAGTGGTAGCAGGGGTATCATTCTTTTATCAGCTATTCTTAATAAAGAAATTCATTAAATATATATGTAAGGGTGGTCTCATGTGTATGATTGGAGACTGTGTGGAGGGACCGCTCATATAATTAATTGATTTGTTTGGGACCAGAATCAGGACTCACAAATGCCAAGAAACCATCTATTGGCAATTAGTCCCTACATATTGCACCTCCACACAGCCAGAGACCACTGTGGTATTGCTGTTCTGAACCAACAAGTTTACTTTTCTGGTAAGTGACTGGGACAATAACAATAGCAGAGGCAATAAGAAAACAGTATTTGCAAAGGGACTCATTTTCAAAGCACTTTTACAAAGTTCCATAGGTTACTAATACACCTCTATGTCTCTTTATCTCCCTTCTATCCTTTTCCTCTATGTGAGAATATGTGATTATCCTCTCTGACAGTGTAGCAAGTAGTATAAACAAGTATCAAAGATGATAGTCACAGTCTTAGATGCTTTGAGACTCGGATATTATGAGGGTCTTGGGTAGTGCTTTTGGTGGCTTAGTCCTGGTTGGAAGTGTAATGATCCCCAGGCGTCTTGTTGCAGTAAGTGATACTTGTTTTTTATGCTTCAGGAGCTATTCCAGGTGTAGATGATATTTCCCCAACTTCTATTTTACTCCTTGGCTCTAGGAGTAGGTACAGTAGGTTCCCCATTCCCATTATCCCAGTTGCAGCATAGAACTTGAATTGAAGTAATTGATTGGAAGTGTTGCATTTTTGATGTGGTCACTTCAGCATGCATAGTCAATGAACACCAGACCTTAATTATTTATATACCTTATACAGCATTTCTAACAAGAGTGTGGTTCAGTAACTGCATCCTAAATCCTGCCTCAGCTGGTGTCAGAATTCTACTTCAACCAAGCAATCATATTCCCAACATTTTTCCCCAACTCACATGTTCACAAATTAATAGTTCCACAGAGTTCAAACTGGGGAGGGGGGGGGGGCGGTATAAATATCAATGTGCGAGCCAAAACTCAACGCTTAAAAATCTTCGCATACATATAAACATGACAGCAGATAAAGGCCATATGACCCATCCTCTATACCCTTAACTTTTCCTTTTCCTAAGTGATCCCACATGCTTATCCCATGCCTTTTTAAATTCTGGAACAGTCCTAGACTCCACAACCTCCACCGGGAGGCCATTCCATGCCTCCACCACCCTTTCTGTGAAATTGTACTTCCTTAGATTATTCTAAGACCTGCAATTGAATATCAGTAAGGGAAATGAGGGAGCCTGCCTGACTGATACCAAAGGGCAATCCTAGATTTATGTTTGTTCAGTCTGCTGGTAATCTGCCAAGATGTCCTACCCACATAGAGCAATTGGCACGGGCACTGCATAACATAAATAACATTGTGTGAATCACAGTCAGTGTTATCCCGCGACCCAATGGCTCTATTCTTCCCAGGTGGTGTCCAAAATTGTTCTACCATAGCAGACCCACATCACTGACAATTGCCATAAGTCATGTGACCCTGTATAAGAGCATACTGTAATAAGTAATCTATCCTCCTATAAGTCAGTACTTACTACTACTACTACTACTTAACATTTCTAGAGCGCTACTAGGGTTACACAGCGCTGTACAAATTAACGAATAAGGACGGTCCCTGCTCAGAAGAGCTTACAATCTAAAGGACGAAATGTCAAGTTGGGGTATATGAGATTTCCTGAGAAGAGATGTAGTGATTAGGTGCCGAAGGCGACATTGAAGAGGTGGGCTTTGAGCAATGATTTGAAGATGGGTAGGGAGGGGGCCAGGCGTATGGGCTCAGGGAGTTTGTTCCAAGCATGGGGAGAGGCGAGGCAGAAGGGGCGAAGCCTAGAGTTGGCGGTGGTGGAGAAGGGTACTGAAAGGAGGGATTTGTCTTGAGAGCTATCGTATATCCTCGCTGATAAGTAATCATAGAATAAAGGTGAACAAGCCTTAGCCTTCAGTCTGGAGCAGACTAAAGTACTTTGAAAGTCTATCCAGCTTTTTGTTTCTTTTACAGCCACAGACCTGGCATTACTAAAGTCAAGCATACACAATGTAATTGACTCTATAGACTGATAAAGTTAACAGTTAAAGCAGCATCCAAAGAGTCAGGGTTGCCTCCATAAGGCTGCAATATGAAGTTTAATCCACACATTTACACCCCATTACTTTTTGAATTAAGACTCCTGACAAGGCAGTGTGTTTGGGCAGTCTGTCTAGCAAAGTCTGTTTGAGATTTAGAATCTAATTCGCTCTCCTAGGGCCCATTTTTATTTTTTCTAGGGCACCTCATATTTATATTTACAAATGATCATTTATAACAAAAACAAATTGCTTACCTGTTGGCATTATTCTATATTTTCCCCTTGTGTTTTATTTAAGGAAGTCTGTAACTAGAGAACTTTTAGCAACCATGATGACATAGGACATCCAGCATATGCTCAGTAGAGTATCTATAAAAGACATCACCCAGGTGTGATTGGTAACTTGCTGTCCTTAGAGAACTCCTATTACAAGTGAGCAACTTTGCTTTCTTGCACCTTCCTCAGAAGCTTCAAATGTGTTCTGGATCAAACTACAAACATCAAACCTCCTGTCCGTCTGTCTTCTTATCCCTGGTTATAAGTCTCCAGAGTGAGTGCTTTGCCCCCTTCAGTAACTTGTATAATGTGATTTTACTGTGGGAGTATCCTGTCATCTGATTTGGAAATCCAGCATAGTTAACCAACATAATAAAGATATTTTTGTAATTCTTGCCATCTGTGCAGTCATCTTGTCTTGTTTCGTTAGTTAACTGAAAATACAGCCTGTGTATTAAGCAGCCATTAAGATGTATTATTAAGGAAGCTATACTGTTAATAAGTAGCTGTAATGGAGGGATCACCATCAGTTCCACTAAGGCAGCGTTTTTCAACTAGTGTGCCGCAGCTGCTCCCCAGGTGTGCCATGGGCAGGAGCAGACTTGACTTCCAGCAACCAAAGACCCAGAGCACCAGGGGCCCCAGTGCTGCATTTCTCTCTGTGTCTTCAAGTCTTCTCCCTCACCACCCCACGTCTACCTTAAACCACATCTTGGAAGCAAGTTCCCCAGCAGTGGCAATAATTCAGAGTCACTGCTTGCAGCCTTCTTGGCGTATCTCCTCTGCCACATAAACAGGAAGTTGTGTCAGAAGGGGCAGGTTGCAGCAGAAGAGAGGCTCCAAACAGGCTGCAAGCAGTGGCAGTGGATTACTGGCGCTGCCGAGGAACCTCCTTGAAGGCTTAGTTTAAGGTAGACCGGGGGGGACTGAAAGAGAAAGACGTTTACTCGGGTTGGGGGGGGGGGGGGGGGAGAAAGAGAAAATTCCTGGAACCATGATGAGGTGGAAGGGAGTTAGGGAAGAAAGAGAGAAAAGCCAATCCAGGTCACAAGTACCTGGCAGAAACCCAATTAGAAGCAACATTCCATGTTGCCAATCCCAGGGCAAGCAGTGGCAGATTACAACAGAGACAGATGTAACAAGGGAACGGAACAAGACAGGAGGAGACATGAGAAATTGACAGCAGCCCCTGGAAAGAGAGCAGAAGACAGGAAAGCAGAAAAGAAAAATTAAGATCAACGTGATGGGAAAAATGTCCAGACAACAAAGGTAGAAAGAAAGTGTTTTATTTTGAATTTATTAACTATGGGCCCCTTTTACTACACGGTGGTAAGCCCAATGCGGGCTTACCGCTCGCTAAACAGGAAGTACTGCTGGGCAACCGCAGCAGCCCGGCAATACTTCCCACCCTTAGTGCGCTGTCATATCCGACACTACAAAAATATATTTATTTTGTAGCACCAGAATGTACCCGGCGGTACACTGCCCAATTACTGCCGGGTTAGCGTGGGAGCCCCTACCGCCACCTCAATGGATGGAGCAGTAAGGGCTCCCCCCCCCCCCCCCCCCCACCAGAAATGGCTACACAGCAAGTGCTTTACTTACCGTTTCCTGCAAGAAAGAGAGACTTCCCTTTTACCCGCTGCGGTAAAAGGGGGCCTCAGGTGACACCAGCGCAGGCCCCCTTTTGCCGCAGCTTGGTAAAAGGGGGCCCTATGTTAGTTTACGAAATGTACATCATGGATATCTTTGTATTATGTTCAGTATAAGAGGAAATGCATTTCCGTTTTTATTTCTCCCATGTTGTGGTACATACCTAGTTTGACTTCTTGGGGTTCCCAGTTCAATTTTTGTCTTTATATCTCTATTTCTAAACTGTGATCCCCTTGTCACCTCTCGTTTAGACTACTGCAATCTGCTTCTTGCTGGCCTCCCACTTAGTCACCTCTCCCCTCTCCAGTCGGTTCAAAACTCTGCTGCCCGTCTCATCTTCCGCCAGGGTCGCTTTACTCATACTACCCCTCTCCTCAAGACCCTTCACTGGCTCCCTATCCGTTTTCGCATCCTGTTCAAACTTCTTCTACTAACCTATAAATGTACTCACTTTGCTGCTCCCCAGTATCTCTCCACACTCGTCCTTCCCTACACCCCTTCCAGTGCACTCCGCTCCATGGATAAATCCTTCTTATCTGTTCCCTTCTCCACTACTGCCAACTCCAGACTTCGCGCCTTCTGTCTCGCTGCACCCTACGCCTGGAATAAACTTCCTGAGCCCCTACGTCTTGCCCCATCCTTGGCCACCTTTAAATCTAGACTGAAAGCCCACCTCTTTAACATTGCTTTTGACTCGTAACCACTCGCCTCCACCTACCCTCCTCTCTTCCTTCCCGTTCACATTAATTGATTTGATTTGCTTACTTTATTTATTTTTTGTCTATTAGATTGTAAGCTCTTTGAGCAGGGACTGTCTTTCTTCTATGTTTGTGCAGCGCTGCGTATGCTTTGTAGCGCTATAGAAATGCTAAATAGTAGTAGTAGTAGTAGGTATTTGATGAGGGTCTGTCTATGTTTTGCGTGTGACTGAGGTATGGTATTCTGTGGGCATGTAGTTTCTGTGTTGATCTGTATCTATCCTACTTGTTCTGTTTTACCAGTTGGAAGTGTATTGGTGTTTTTGGGCCCAGTGTAATATTTGTTTTGCTGCCTATTTATATTACTACTACTACTACTATTAAACATTTCTATAGCCATAGGCGGTCGGTGGCCCAACTGTTTGGGGAGGCTAAAGGGGGCGGGGCTATGGGTGGGGTCATGGGCGGGGCTTACATCCATAATTGTCTGACAACACAGAAAAAAAATAAGTAAAAATAAGTCACAATTAATACCTTTTATTACATTTAGATATTAAATATGTATCATATGTCAAAGAATAAAGTGGTTGCTCAAAGCATATACTAACCACAATCGCTCAACTGTAAAACACTGTGCACAAATTTGTGCAAAAACACACTCAGAACCTTACTGTACCATAACACTAGGCAGACCCTAATACACCAATATACCACCCATATGGAAAATGCAGACCGTCAACAATATGAAACAAGGGATCATAATATCACAATTCTCATGTAGAGCCACAAAACACCCTTTTAGGGTGGATAGTGTTCACAATGAGCTCCTTTTATGAACGACTATATGTAGATCCTTCAAGAGGTAGTGTGTCATGATTTAGGCTCTAAAACCCCTTTCTGATGTTTTGGTGCCACCTCAGTAAGGCCAATACACAATCTCTCTACTGCAAAACACTATACACAAACTTATGCAAAAACACACTCGTAACCTTAGCAAACCATAACAGCACTAATTCCAAGGACAGGACGAGCTACAACCTTATGTGTGGAAAGGCAGCACTGTAATTACACCAGTAATTTAAAACACCAGTACACAACCTAGTGAAACAAAAAAAAACCCAAAATGGGCTGTAAATACTACACACTAGTAGAATACTGCACCTTGATTACACATGAAAACCACATGACACAACAGATATGAAGGCAAAACTGGAAAGTTACCTAAGAAGTCAGACTCAGCATGGAGCAATACTAGAAAAATTGAAACTTACTTGCAAAATATCACAGATGCACATTTCCAAAAGCTGACATATTCCAGTTAATAAATTCTGAATAAAGTACTTTTTTCTACCTTTGTTGTCTGATCATTTAGGTTTTTCTATTTGCTTTAGTCCCAGTGTCTTCTTTCCATTTGATATTTTTTCTCTCACCATGTCCACCATCCTCCTGTGTCCTTATGCGTCCTGTGTACCATCTGTAGCCCTGTCCCTATCCTTCAGTATCCCGATCCAGCTCTTAAAGTCAACAGTTTTCCCTCCATCCATATCCAGCATTTCTCCTCACTCCCCTCCATCCATGTGCATATACTTCCCTTCCCTCCATCCATGTCCAGTACCTTCCCTCTTTCTCTCCTACCATTCCATCCAGTGTCATCCCTCTTTCTCTCTCCATCCTTCCACCCATTATCCTCTCCCAATCCTTCCGTCCATTGTCTTCCTCTATCTCCCCTTCCTTCTAGACAGTTCTCTCTCTTGACCCTTTTCCATTCAGCATGTCCTCTCTCACCCCATCCTTCCAGTGTCTTTCCTCTTTCCCTCCCTACCAGTTTCTTCCCTCCTTCCAGCATTTTTCCTCTTTCTCCCTCCTTTCATCCAGCCAGCATTTCTCAGTCTGACAGCTAGGGTCTCCCCCAGTTTCTCCCCAGCAGCTTCTCTCTCTCTCCTGCCCATGTCCCCTCTTTCTCTCCCCATCTCTTTTTGGCTCTCCCCTACTTTTTTCCATGTCCCTGGCTCTCCCCTGCTCTTTTCCATGGCCCCTCTTTCTCTCCCCATCTCTTTCTGGCTCTCCCTTGCTTTTTTTCCATGTCCTTGGCTCTCCTCTGCTCTTTTCCATGGCCCCTCTTTCTCTCCCCATTTCTTTCTGGCTCTCCCCTGCTTTTTTTCCATGTCCCTGGCTCTCCCCTGTTCTTTTCCATGGCCCCTCTTTCTCTCCCCATCTCTTTCTGGCTCGCCCCTCCTTTTTTCCATGTCCCTGGCTCTCCCCTGCTCTTTTTCATGGCCCCTCTTTCTCTCCCCATCTCTTTCTGGCTCTCCCCTGCTTTTTTTCCATGTCCCTGGCTCTCCCCTGCTCTTTTCCATGTCCCCTCTTTCTTTCCCTATCACTCTCTGGCTCTCCCCTGCTCTCCTTCTCTCTCCTCCTACCGTTTCCACACATTCTCTTCTCTCCCTCTGGCCCGGGCTTCTTTACAGCAGCGCTGACAGAAGAAGAAAAAGAAGCGCGGGGCCGCAGCAGCGTTCAGACATGCGCTGTCGGCTCTGCCGGTCCTCTGCCCCCGGAATGGGAAATTGACGTCACGGGGCAGAGACCGGCAGAGCCGACAGTGCATGTCTGAACGCTGCTGCGGCCCCGCGCTTCTTTTTCTTCTTATGTTATGCTGGCTCCGAGAGAAGCGGCTGCCGCTGCGCTGCTCAATAGAAGAGGCCGCAGCAGAAGATTTCGTCGTCGGGAGTCTCGGGGTACATTTGGAGAGGGAGGCAGGTGGGGCCGCCGCGAAGCTCACAGCTGGGCTGGGGAGGCTTAGCCTCCCCAAGCCTCTTATATGGGGCGCCTATGTCTATAGCGCTACTAGACTTATGCAGTGCTGTACAAATTAACATGAAAAGACAGTCCCTGCTCAACAGAGCTTACAATCTAACTAGGGTGGGGAAATTGCAGTGGTAGGGGTGATAAGTGAGGGTGTTGAGTAAGAGAGTCATGGTTAGGAGTCGAAAGCAGTAGCAAAGAGGTGGGCTTTAAGCCTAAACTTGAAGACAGGCAGAGACTGAGCCTGACGTACCGGCTCAGGGAGTCTATTCCAGGCATAGGGAGCAGCGAGATAGAAGGAACGGAGCCGGGAGTTAGCAGTGGGGGAGAAGGGGGACGACAGGAGACATTTACCCAGCGAACGGAGTTCACGGGGAGGAGTGTAGGGAGAGATGAGAGCAGAAAGGTACTGAGGAGCTGCGGAGTGGATGCACTTGTAGGTCAAAAGGAGAAGTTTGAACCGTATGCGGAAGCGGATAGGGAGCCAGTGAAGCGACTTGAGGAGAGGGCTAACGTGAGTATAGCGACTCTGGCGGAATATAAGATGTGCAGCAGAGTTTTGGACAGATTGAAGAGGAGATAGATGGCTGAGCGGGAGACTAGCGAGAAGCAAATTGCAGTAGTCTAGGCGAGAGGTGATAAGGGTGTGGGTAAGGGTTTTGGTAGCGTCCTCGGACGGTAGGGTTCTTGCTATTTAAATCACAGGAATTAGTGCTACTGTTGTATGACATATTTGTACATGTATTTTAGGATTTTTTTTCAGGTTTTGTATTTTTTTCACAATGTGCTTAATAGTGGAGAGTTTTATTTTGCTATGGCTCAGATGACATGAGAATCAGAATATTTTTTGAATGGTGCCTTCTATGTTTTTGAATGCATTTTATTTGTGGTTAATTTTGTTATCTTTGAATTATTTTGTTGCCCTTTTACTAACTTGTATCTTCAATAAAAATATTCAACTATAAAGATAGCACAGTGATTAAAAATGTAATTATTGGACTTTAAACACAATATTAATACTCATTTGTTAAATGATAATGAATATATCTTTTTAAAAACTGATGGTGTGCCTTAACAAATTTTTGCGCCTTGTCAGTGTGCCATGAGATGAAAAAGGTTGAAAATCACTGCACTAAGAAGCCCTTTTAAAAAGCTACAGGAGGGTTAACACATGCCAAATCAGTACTACCGCCGGGGTAGCGTGTGCGCCCAGCGGTAATTCAGAGTTTGGCGTGTGCCAAATCCCGTGGTAAAAAAAATTTCTATTTTCTACCATGGGGGCATTCTCATCGATAATCGGCAGCGCAGCCACATTGGTGCGTGCTACATGATTACCGCGCAGGTAGTGCATGAGCCCTTACTTCTAGGTCAATGGCTGGGGGAAAGGGCTCAAGCCATAAATAGGCGAGCGTTAGTTTTAATTTTTTGCGAACGCCCATTTTCCAGCCCAGTAAAAAATGGACTTTTTCCCAGCTGTGCCTGCAGTATAGTGCAGGCGTGTCTTTTTGGTGCGCGCTAGGCCACATTTTACCGCTGCTTTGTAAAAGGACCCCTAAGGGCATTTCTTGACCCAGTTTTCTAATTTTGCAACATTTTCTTCTTCACCCAGCTTCAGGAGCAAGATCTTGAGAACAAAATTTTTAATGCAGTTTGCTTCAAAGGGTGCCAATCCCTAAACCACCAGGCTTATTTCAGGCACATAATTTATTTTTCTTATTTGTTAATATGTGCATATTTACTTACCTAAACAATTCCAGCCATTTTGAAAATATCACAGAAATACTTGGGTGCTTAATTTACTAAGGAATTGATCAAGATACAGGTTTACAGCTGTGCAATTAACTGGCCAGAGTGGTTGATTTAGGAATTATATACAGCCTTAAAGTGATTTTCTTATAGGAAAACAGGATCATGATCATTTATAATAATGGTAAAAAAAAAATTCTGGACTATCCTACACAGGATATATTTGTGAAAAATTTAAATCCCAGTATTCCAGAATTTTGTGGAATCCAGACCTTGCCATAGAATCATGGGAAATGGGTCAGTCATTCAACTCCTAATTGGCCATAACTCGGGCAGCCTCTGCCAGGCCACTGTCACACCCTGTGCTACTGTCAGACATGTATAGGGCTGTTGCCTTTGCAGTCCATAGCCACCTCCGCCTCCCATCCTGCTTAAATAGAGGAATGTACAGGGACCAGAACAAGGACCATTGATGAATTAAAGGAACCAGCTTGGAGAAAGGACCCTAAGAGAAACAGGAGGTAGGATTCTGGTAGTTGAAGGAAGGAGGGCAAGAAGGAAACAAGTATGTGGAGACTGAATGGAGGAAAGGTGAGTAGAATATACAAGAAGGAAAGAGAGTGCATGTGAAGGAGGACTGAAGAGTATGAAAGGGAGGAAGGAAAAATGCCAAGGAGAAGGGAATAGGGTAGAAGAGACACAATAAATAAATAAAAATCCAAGATAAATTAAAATTAAAAAAAAAAGAAAAGAAAATATAACTGAGAAATGAAAACATTTTAATTTGAAACAAAAGGTAATGAAAAAAAAAATTAATAAAAGCTGAAGAGGTGAAAAGACAATCAGACTATTCACAATTCCAAAAGGCACCAAAGAAACAGTTCTTTATAGTCATGGAAATGAGGTAGGCGGGAGTAGCTAAGCTGGTTTGGCATGTTAAGTACTGTTGTAATGTATTTGAATTTAAATTCTTATTTTATTGGAATAAATATGTAACTTTTTAATACCCTGTTTGTACATTCCAGGAGCGAAAAGGCGGATGTGTGTCTTAAATATAATTAAATGTATCCATGTGCTATCACAGGAAACTGAGGGCTGTGATGATATCTAATATTATAACTGGTATTTTTGTGGATTTTTCAGGCATCTTAGAATGCATAATAAAACAGTACTTGTTTGGGGTTGGTTTTTTTTTCAGGAGCATTCTGGCAGAGTCTTCCGCCTGCAATTCGATGAGTTCCAAATTGTCAGCAGTTCACACGATGATACAATCCTCATCTGGGATTTCCTCAATGATCCAAGTGCACAAGCAGATTCAAACCGTTCACCTTCCAGGACATACACTTATATCTCTAGATAAATATTGCTGCACCATACCTCTTGATTGCACAGGTAAACATCACAAAATGCATATGCACTCCTCCTTGTATTGAGTCTTCCTCCTCTTGTCTCTGTGCACTGCGTTTGACCATTTTGTCGCCCTTGTTGATTTCATTCACTGTATTCCGCAAGGTCCTTTCATTGTGAAGAATGTCTTCAACAGTGGGCACCTCAGCAGATGCTACGTTGTCAGGAATTTAGTGTCACAGTTAACAAATAGTTGAACTAGTGATATATCTCCATATCTTCATTGATTTCCTTGTGGCAGTCTGAGCTCTCACTAACTATTAATTGTATGGAAGAGTATACATCGAACTACAAAAATAAACACTCTAAATCTGAGTTCCCTGGCTTTGCTACAAATGGTACAGTTGGCTGCATTGAGGAAGGCAACTCTCACTCATTAATTGTCATTGTGTATTCTTTCTTTAGCTGAATGAATTAAAATAAGTGCAATAGGTGGCAAGAGTATGTGTCAGTTAAAACCTGGTGTTTTCTCTTTTCTTTTCTTGCAGGACTTATCAAAACGGTGGTATTAAAATTAGTCCCAATGCCAGGAAGAAGTATATACTAAACCAGTAATTGATGAAATGATGTGCACGCTGACCCTTTGGCAGGCAATGGGACTTGAACAGGTCTAGTCATTTCATCTGACTCCTGAACTGCTGCTGTCAGAAGATGTCTTTTATCTTTTAATGGACCATAGAAAGTGATATAAGGCAAAAACTCTCCTTTTGTTTGAGTCAGGATTTCAGTTGGTTTGCTATTAACAGAAGACCTGTGGAGAGAAATCACTTAAAAGCGGGACTTCTTCAAGCTGAATGATGGTCGGACCCTTCTGGTAGTGTTTAGAATGTAAAATTATTATTATTATGGGATAGAGGCAACGTTTGGAAATACGAGCCTACTGCCTTTGGCTATTATGAAGAAAATATGTGTGTCTGTGTTGAACTACTGTGTAACATGGGAGGTTAATGGAATTCTTCCTAATTTATTTTTAACTTTTTCAATTTTTCTCGGCCCATCTCCTATCAAGTTCAGTGTTGCTGATTTTTCTTGTCCTTCAGGGACCATTAAATCAAAAAGTCTACATTGTTAAACTGGTTGCCAGCACTGGTACGCACCACTCTCTCTCCAAACATAAACACTAGAGATACGTAGATGATGCACACAGTATGTGGGTTTAGACTTTATTCCACCTTGGAATAGTATTTGTAATCTTACGATGCACAATTTCTGGCCAGAGGATGGAGAGAGATAACACCACACATTTTTATGAGTACTTTATTCAGTTATAGTTTTTGGTTTTAGTCATTAATGTTGCCTGTATCTCTAAAAATCAGGAAAGTTAACAAAATACTAGACTGCTATCCTTCCACATGTAGCCTTTCAGAAGCTATCACCCTCACTAGCTAATACAAACACGCAAAAAGCCGAGGTAACATTGGTTCCTAGAAGATATAGAGGTTCTTGATACTTAGCCGTCTGTAGGTTACAGCATGACAAATTCAGTTTGTAAATAATGAGCTGAAGAAATAGTTGTTAATCTGAATAGGCAGCTTTTTAATATCCAACCTGTGGCTTGCTAGCCATGACAATATTACATTTGCATAAGTTCATTCTGTAAAAACGCTGCTGTTTAAGCTTCTGTTCCAAGCCTATGGCGATTGGCCAGATTTTATGTTGTGCCACTAATTTGTGACCATGAATGAAAACAACATCGTTTTAAAAAGCAAGTAACTGCCTTTTTAAATATATGGTAGAGCTATTTGAGTTTTTCTGTGTTTAAGTTTAGTTTGGCAAGTAAAAGCATAGACAAAAATAAACACACAAAATCTTGAGGTCATTTTGAATAAAGAAATGATAGGAAGAGGAGAGAGTTAACCTGTCAAAAAATTCAAGAGGATTTAATTTTAAAAGATATTTGGAAGATTTAAAGGCTAATCAAATTCCTATTTGTGGTCCAAGAAAGGGATGCCTTTTTTTTAATAGCAATGTGTGGACTTGAAGTATTCTTAGTGTTTATCTGGACTGAGAGAAAAGGGAACTTGACTTCTGTAATTGTTTTCTTGCTTGCTGAGAAGACTTTGAAAGTAGTTCAGGACCTCAGTGCTTGGCTGTGTATTAAGTGGCTATACCTCTTTTATGTATAAAGATCTGTCCTTCTACTCATACAATAGACAGATTGATGATGTACATGAAATTCTGAGCATGACTGAGAACTATTGAGAATGCTGCTGTTCCGATTTAAGTGCCACACAAGTCATTTAAATCACACCCTCCGCCTCTTATTGCATGTGTGCATTTTTTTTAATGAACAGCTAGTTTCCTTGAAATATGCAACTAGACTGGATAACAAATTGTGAAAAGAAAAACTGTGTCTGTCCTTGAAGGAGGTCTTTCTAATGTGTCTTTATTTATCTTTCAGGGATAGACTCTGGAAACTGACATTTTTAATAGAATAACATGAAGTCTGTGGTCATTGTCAAGAAAAGTATTTTTAATTCTGTGAACTGGAAAAATAGTGTACCTCCCTTCTCAAGATGGGTCACACTGTTTTATTAGGATTTGTTTTGGTTTTTTTTTTGTAGTAGAAATATTAGAAAGAAAGCACTCCTCCCTCTGACTGAACTGAAAATATAAGAGATAAAATAGAAATAGTTTTCTTTTGCAGGCGTGCCTCTTCTGTTTAGCATCGTTATAAATGCACCTTGTTTTAGAATACAGAAAGATTCTTTACTCCTTTACCTAGAAAGAATATAAATACTTCAAAGAAAAACTCTACCTGCTTTATAAAGAGATGAATTCTCTGTATGAATGTTTGATTTAAGAGAAAGATTTTGCCATTAAATCAGTTTGAAAGTCCAGGGCATGTATGATGTTCCCATCAGGCAAAGTAGCTTGAAATTAGCTCCCGATCTGTTCTAACGAATGGTGCAGAACTGACAGACTATTCCACCCATTAGATACAACATGGATTCAGCACCTCCAGAGTAGGTCTTTCGAGCTGGTTTACTAAGAGTTTTATTTTTTTTCTTTTGCGTTATAGAGCCCAAGAAATGTATCTCCCATATTTAGATGCCAGGGTTGCCACTTTAAAAAAAAGCAGGGGCAATTTCCAATCAAGAAAAGGAGCAGCGTAAAGCATTCTATATATTATGTTTCAATCATTTTATTATTATAAAAAATCTACACAATACATATAACTGCAGTACAAAGAAAAATTTCTTACAATGATAACCTCACCTCCCACCTCTCCTTCCCCTAACATCACCTTTACAAGTAACAGAATAGAGTAAGCACTAAAAGATGTAGGAAGAAAAACATGAGAATGCGAAAGGAGGTATTTTAAAAATTTAATAATCTGCTATGAGCCCGATGGGGCAAGGTTAGCCAAAATGGCTCCCAGGTTGCTATAAAAGCCTGACATAAGTATTGCCATACTGGGACAGACTGAAGATCCATCAAGCCCAGCATCCTGTTTCCAATAGTGGTCAATCCAGGTCACAAGTACTTGGCAAGATCCCAAAAAAGTACAATACATTTTATGCTGCCTATCCTAGAAATAAGCAGTGGATTTTCCCCATCCATTTTAATAATGGTCTATGGACTTTTCCTTTAGGAAGCTATCCAAACCTTTTTAATACCCCGCTAAGCTAACTGCTTTTACTGCATTCTCTGGCAACAAATTCTAGAGTTTAATTACGTGTTGAGTGAAGAAAAACTGTTGAGTGAAGTGCTATTAAGATCATGTATCTTCAAGCAATCCATTCACAATTGTTCGAGCGTGTAAGCACTCCATCTCTGGAGAGAAGGAGGATCAATCTGCAACCAGGCATGTAAGATAGTTTTAATCCCAAACAGCAGGGACAAATGCAAAAAATGCTTAAAACCCCATGGAACTGGGTTCTTAATACACAATGTACAAAAAGTATGAGTGGCTGAAAGGCAAACGCACATGAATACCATTGTTGGAGCATTCCAAGCAGTACCTGCCAAAAGTGTTGCACAGTGTCAAAACATGTGCCCCAAAGTTGCGTTCCCCAAAGCACATTTTAAACAGGTTCCTCCAGAAGGCAATCTCACTTGATGAGCTCTGGATGGGGAAATATATAATCTCAACACAAATTTGTATAGAGTTTCCTTGTGTCGCATATTAACCACATGCTTGTGCAAATGCCTGATACAATCTTGTAATATTTGAGAGGTCCCTCAATAGTGTAGATCTCTAGTCCAGCGCATAGCAAGCGCTGCATAATCAATGTCTGCTGTAGTAACTTGAAGAAATCGATGATGAAATGTTTTAGGCAAATCCTGCTGCGCTCCCAAAGTAAGGGCTTCCGCAAGAGTATCTTGCACATCTTCTGTCAAGTCAGTCCATAACAAAGTAGATAAGTAATGATGTAGTTGTATATATGTAAGATACTGAAAAGGCAGTGAATCATAGGCCTGTTGCAAGTCTTGAAACATTTTAATTTTGCTATCTTCTGTAATCACATGAAGTACATATTTAAGATCCTTAGCAGCCCATTGAGAAAATATTCCTGTAATCCGTCCTGGGGGAACGCTGGGTTATCACAAATAGACATATATGGAGTCACTGATGCTGAGAAGCCAAAATGATGGCAGGGCCAGCGCCACATCTGTCTACCAGCCCCAAACACATGATAATATTTTAAAATGCCTATAGGTAAAGGGCACGTACCATGTAAAATATGACTCGGGTGTACTCGGGGATCCAACCCTGCCTCCAGTAAAGTGACAGAAAACTGGCTCGTTCCCCGAAGCTAATCATGGATATGTCTCATGCCACTGGCTACCATTAAGTATCTAATATTAAGTAGACCCATCCCTCCATGTAATTTAGGCTTTCTTAGTACTTCCATTGACAATTGAGGTTTCTTACCGCCCCACAAATCTGATGCAGCAATTTCTATTTTCTAATCCCAAGAAAAAGGGGCAGGAGCTGAAAAACATAAAGCCAATGGGGTGTCAGGATCATGTTAACTAAGTGACTGCAGCCCCATAACAAAAGAGAGCATGCAGCCAATAAGTGCAATTTCCTAGAGGTATCCTCTAATAAAGGATGAATGTTGACAGAGCAGACAAATTCACTGAGAGGTATATACCTAAGTATTTTAAGCACATTATTTCTCAGGTGAACGAGAAATCTCCCCTCCACTGGTCTCTAACTTCTGGCAGGATTGACATGGCTCTTGATTTAGTGAGATTTAACTTGAACCCAGAAATCCTCCCGAAGACCTCCATAATACATAGTAACTGAGATAACAATTGTGAGGGATCCAGCAACATGACAAAAAGATCATCTGCAAATGCTGAAGCCTTCACCTCATGCCCACCCAGTTCCACCATCCGATGAAGTGAAGATTCTAAACTCAACACAAATAATAATGGGGAAAGGGTCAGCCCTGATGGGTACCACATTGAATTGGAAAGGAAACAGTGTGTTCTCCATAGACTAAAATTTGTGCATGAGCATCAGAATATAATGTAGCAACTATATCATAAAACCACCCACAGATACCCACCCAGGACAGAACATTAAACAAATGTGACCATGATACTATATCAAAAGCTTTTTCCGCATCTAAGCTGACTGCCAATGCTGGAAGATTATGCAGCATGCAAAAGTCCATGGCCAGTAAAACTTTCCTCACATTATCCACAGATTGTCATCAACGAACAAATCCTGTCTCTTCCTCACCAAGCAGGGATGGGAAGCGAGCCTGTTAGTCAAGATCTTCGCCAACAATTTTACATCTACATTCGATAAAGATATTGGCCTACAGGGATTGGCCTCTTCCTTTGGTTTATTCGGTTTAGGAATCAAAGTGATAAGGGCCACATTATTGTGAGGGGGAAAAGTCCTGGATTCCACCACCACCTGGTAAGATGCCAGAAAGGGCTCCAGAAGAAGCACCTGCAGAATTTTATAGAGCGCCACAGAGTAGCTGTCTGCCCCTGGAGCAGAATGCACTTTCAGGGCCTTAATTGCCTCTTATAACTCTTTAGCCTAAATGGGAGCCTTTAAGCCTTGTACTGCCTCTGGAGATAAATCAGCTTGATCCAGAAAGGCTGAGGACAGAATCTCTGGGTCATCCTCGGTAGATGTGTATAGGGTGCTAAAGTGGGCCAAAAATATGTTTGTGATACGATCGCTTCTGTTTGTATCAGGTCCAGAGGAGTCCCTCAATGTCACTACCACTCAAGAACCCCCCAAGGCTGCACTACTCTCGCTAGCTGATTTCCTACTTTGTTACCATATTTATAAAATTTATATGTACGATATACCATGCTGATTTATGCCACTTTCTGGACGTTTTTTTTTTTTTCTTTTTTCAAAATGAGCCCCGTGGTCTCCCACATTCTGTATATTATACCAGCATGACAGACAAACATGGAGGGGTCATAAGATAATCAGAGATTGTTTTCAAAGTCTAGGAAAGAAAAGCAAATGTTGCTTTGTGTTACTTTTAAGAGAGCACAGAACCTTAATAAGAAGTTGATCCGTTTGGTGGGCCCTGTGGTATATATAAGACTATAACTCCAACCAACTTGATCATTTTAACATTCTTCCCACATGTTGCTGTTACATTTTCATTGAAAGCAACAGCATGTATTTTACTGTAACTCCATGATACACTGAATTTGCCTGATAATAAATTTTAGACCTAGAATTTCTAAATAAGTATTCCTTAACACATACACGCAGACATTAAAAAGCTGGTTCTAAATTTTGTACTGCTTTCAAACTTCCCCAAGAATGTAATTGTATATATATATTTTCTCTTTTGTTGAACCTAGATGTTGACCAAGGCCTTGAAAAAAAATCTTTTAATATTGTCTCAAGGTTTTATAGTTACTTCTTATACAGCCCAACCCCTTTATAATGTGATTCTGTTACAACACAAATCCGCTTATAATGTGATGCAAGCATGGCTCACGATTTGATTAACAGGAGACACAGATAGGATTAAATCTGAGTCCAGCAAACCCAAGTGGGTAGAGGGGTGTATTGTCTCACACTAGCCACCCTTCGGGTAACAACCAGCAGGTATAGGCAATGCCTAGACTATACTTTACTCTCTGTTCTGCATGTTCCCTTGCCCACAACCAACATGGCTGAGGGCCTTGGAAGATGTGTGAACACATGCTTCATATCTACATATTTACATACAGTACAGCAATGGAGGGAAAGGAACTGTTATAGATATGTCTGTTTACTGTGTGCTTCCACCATGTGAACATGACCTATGAGTTTAGCAAAAATGCATGGATGACTTCTATCATTTTATAAAACTTGCAGCAACAAATTGAACTTCCGAAAGACGCTGATACTGCGATTAATCATATGTGAGGATTCAGTTACTGCATTTTTAAAAGAAGCTAAACATAAAATACATTTTTTACATTGCCTGGGATGCGATAACAAAAAAAATTGCATTTCTAAATATTGCAAAAACTTAACTGGTGCAAGTATAGTATACGCTTCTGAAGGCCTCACAGAAAATGAAATGGCTGATGCAGAAAGACTGCTGGAAGCGTTCATTGGTAGGAGAGTAGGGCCACATGACTGATCTGAAGAGAATCAAAAATGTTACTGACGAAAATCGTGATTTGGATGCAACCAAAGTAGAAGAAGATGAGGACCCAGAGCTGCCACCTAAGATCACAGAGCTCCTTGCAAGTTTGCAAATGGGACTTAAATTTATTGAAACGGAAAAGGTACTGTAGTTTCTCTTTCAGTTTCACTATTAAGATGCTGATTGAAATCACAAAAAATAAGCAAAGAGATACAATAAAACAACCCACTTCTAGGTAGACTCTAATGTTTGTTTATAGTTAATTTAAAAAGTAATTATTGACATTATTGCATGGACAAGATGGCGGTTTTTAATTTTATTCTAAAGTACTTTATAAGTTGAATGCAGAAAAATGGGTTGGAACGCTTATACCTCAATGTGATTCTCTGGACCCCAAGCATTGTGTTATAACAGGGTTGAACTGTATTAAAGAAAGTGCATTTCTGTTAGGTATTATTAGGAAAGGAATGGAAAACAAAAATGAGGATGTTATAATGCCTTTGTATCATGTGATGCAACCACACCTCGAATATCGTGTGCAATTCTGGTCACCGCATCTCAAAAAAGATATAGTGGAATTAGAAAAGATACAGAGAAGGGCGACCAAAATGATAAAGGGGATGGGACGAGTTCCATATGAGGAAAGGCTAAAGCAGCTAGGGCTCTTCTGCTTGGAGAAAAGACGACTGAGGGGAGATATGATAGAGGTCTATAAAATAACGAGTGGAATGAGTAGACGTGAATCACTTGTTCACTCTTTCCAAAAATATTAGGGCTAGGGGGCACGCAATGAAGCTACAAAGTAGTAAATTTTCTCTTAAATATTTCTTCACTTCAACATGTAATTAAACTCTGGAATTCATTGCCAGAGAATGTAGTAAAAGCAGTTAGCTTAACGGGGTTTTAAAAAGGTTTGGATATAGCTTTCTAAAAGAAAAGTCCATAAGCCATTATTAAAATGGACTTGGGGAAAATCCACTGCTTATTTCTAGGATAAGCAGCATAAAATGTATTGTACTATTTTGAGATCTTGCCAGGTACTTGTGACCTGGATTGACCTCTGTTGGAAACAGGATACTGGGCGTGATGGACCTTCAGTCTGTCCCAGTATGGCAGTACTTATATTCTTATGGATATCTGCATTGTTTAGCCACACCCATAGTAACAACTAATGAACTGATGAAAGCAACAGAGCCTATTCAGTAGGGAGATGTAATGAGCTGCTCTGAACAAGTCGGTCTCGAGGCATCACCAAGGAGCTGTTCTACTAAACCATGTTAAGTACTAATGTGTGGTAGTCTGCCTGTCAGCACGTGAAAGAGAGAGTAATCCACCTAAGTGGATGAACACAAACTCCCACGTAAAAATAACAGTACAGAAAAAAAGAGTGGGAAATGGACCAATGACTCCAGGACAACGGGAAATGAAATACCAAGGAACCACTTTATTAAATGACTCGACACAAAAAAAAGCTGTGTTTCGGCCAGAAGGCCTGCCTCAGGAGTCTAAAAACAACAAATATTTAAAAACATAAATAAGCATTTGGTAACATAATTTGAAATAAACAACAAAATTAAAAAATGATGATAGGAGATAATACGACAAAAAAATACCTAACAATATGTATCTAAAATAGAAATATCTAAAGTAAATATATCTAAAGTGAAATGAAATTATAAACATGGAGACATGATATATACATAAACAATGCAGAATAATAAAATATCTAAAAACATGAATAAACATAAAGTGACATAAATTGAGGTAAGCATCAAAAATAAAAATGATGGTAAAAGATTGTGTCGAGTCATTTAATAAAGTGGTTCCTTGGTATTTCATTTCCCGTTGTCCTGGAGTCATTGGTCCATTTCCCACTCTTTTTTTCTGTACTGTCAGCACGTGCTAACTCACACATTAGCTATAAAATATTTTTTGCTAAGGGCGTGTCATGGGTGGAGGGTAGGTATGTAACTGTTAACCAGCTAGCATGTTTGTGTTAGTGCGCACTGCTTAACACAGAGTTAATACAGGAGCACTTAGTGCCTCCTGAATCTTTCTGTGTTAGAAATGGGCTTTTGAGTGCACGGAAAAGTCCCACATTAAAACTCGCTATGCCTATATTCTAATGTGGCTTAATAAAATGGCCCCCAAGTCTTAAGTCTACTTCTGAAGTATGAGTAAGTCATAGAGATATTAAGGATGTGCATTCATTACAACATTTAGAGGGGAAGTTATCAGTGTGGATTACTGTTAAAATGTGCTATTTTACTCTTTACCCAGTTATTAGTAACTAGGTCTCATTGTATTAAATGGGACCTGTGCTAAAATAGCACAAAAAGAGGTAAAATAACACATTCTAACAGGAATCCACATTGATAACTAATGTACACCAAATTGATCTGTTAAACCTAAGAATTAACCTGCCTTAAGCCAATTGTGGGGATTAAAACTTTTTTTATTATTATTAAAATGAATGCATCAAATGAACTGGAAAAATATGCCCCAAAATTGAGAAAATTCTAAAACTTAACCAGAAGTATTTTGCCTGATCAGATCCTTAATGCATACGTATATACACACACACACAGAGCCGCCTACCTTTTTGTTCATATTTTTGTTTAAGTCTAACTCAGGGCCCTGTTTACTAGGACACGTTAGCGTTTTTAACGCACCTACAATTAACGTGCGCTAATCATGTAGGTGCCTATAGGAATATTGTAGGCGTGTACAGAGTTAACGCATGTACATTGTTATCGCGCCTATAACACAGCTTAGTAAACGGCCCTAGGGATCTTAGTGAATCACTGATGGGAAATATTGAAATACATTTTTGAAAAAAAAACCATATTCAGTTATCTTTGTAAGAACTGAAAAATGGTACCTGAATCTGTTCTGATCCTATAAAATACTTTCTTAGATATTCAGTAATACCTTCTACAGTAACAGTCAGTACTTCAGCTCAAGCTATTTTATATCAAAATTGTTCAGACAGGGAAGAGGAAGTGTGTTTTCTGAAATATTTTGTTCATTCCTCTGCTCTGTTTGTTCTCTAGAATCAAGTGCTTGAAATCATGTGATTGCATTAAAGTGATGCATAGTGAATGTACTAATATGTTCAACTGAGCTCTGATCATGGTATTACTGTGTGTTTTCTTTTTTTAACTGTTCAGAAAATAGCTTAAATTCAAATATAATATTAATTAAAATGCTTCTCATTCGACTGGTGTGTTTATTTGATTTTATAGTAAATGCCAATGTACAAATTGTTTTGGCCAAAATCTAGAATCAAGCCAGAACAAATACTAAAAGAAAAGAGTACATAATCAAATTATCCAAATCTGTTAGTCTGCCAAGTGCAAGTTCATCAGAATTGTGAAGAACAGCATCACGTAATATGTGTAGGCCATACACACTTATGTCCACTAAGTCTAACTACAGCTAGTCAAAAGATTTACCCACAAAAAGTCCAGAAAATAAATCTTTTACCCTTCCGTCTCTTGCTGAAGTGAATAAAGGATATATCTTGGATTTTGCATTATTCATTCAAAGCAAACTCAGCTCTCATGAGATCTCCTCTTTGTTGAAAAACAAAGGGGTCCTTTTATCAAGCCGTGCTAGAAAGTGGCTGGTGCTGCATTTAGCATGTGGGTTTGCCATGTGCTCCAGCCACTTTCTAGCACGGCTGAAGAACGACCGTGGTTGGGGCTTTTTTATTTTTATAAAGGCTTTTGCTAATTTTCCCATTAGCGTGTGGCCATTGCCGCAGCCACCCGGAGCCCCCTGTTTAGAAGGTAGTGAGGGCTCCTGCACTGATCAGGTAGCACGCAGTAATGTACCAATAGCATAGGCAAGCCTACTCTCCGCCCCAAGACACGCCTCCCGCAGCAAACAATTTTTTTAACATTTTACCGTGGAAGTAGTGTGCACTGCTGCTCGAACTGCCACTTACCTCAGCACATCCTGCAGTAGTGCCCTTTTACTGCACAGCCCGCATTAGGACTACCGCGCCTTAGTTCAAGGGCCCCCAAATCTCATTTCCTTTCAATCATTAAATCTTGAATCACTAGGATACAAATGTACTTTGGACCCATAAAAGAGGGAATGCCACTTATTTAAATGTGTCAATATCCAGTCTCTATCAGGACAAATTCATCACTGTGAGGGAGTGAGTGGTATAGTGGCAAGTATCCCTAGGAACATTCCCTCACTGAAGGTGCAGATTAACCACCTTACAGCAGGTGGCACTAAGTGGATGCAGTTTAGCTGCCTGAAAGCAGGTGGCGCTAAACTGCCAAAGCAGGTCCTGAGTCAGAAGGGCGGGGATCAAAGGGAACAAAGGTTAAATGCCCTGAGAGAGTATAGAACCAGTGAGGATTCGAGGCAAGAGGTCTCCAGGAGGAAGGCTGTGAGAGAAGGAATCCTCCTAAGGGGTTGGCTGGGGTAGAGTACCTGGAGGAGGCTCAGGGAAGCTAATATCTCCAGAGTCTATGTGGGAAAGACAATCCAGGTAGGAAGTTCTGCAATTACCTTGAAGACTCAGATGTTGTGTGTCCAGGCTGAAGGCAAGCCTGTGTTGGATTGTGTTTGGAACAGTGGAGGAGTGGTCTAGTGGTTAGGGTGGTGGACTTTGGTCCTGGGGAACTGAGGAAGTGAGTTCGATTCCCGGCACAGGCAGCTCCTTGTGACTCTGGGCAAGTCACTTAACCCTCCATTGCCTGCTGCATTGAGCCTGCCATGAGTAGGAAAGCGCGGGGTACAAATGTAACAAAAAAAAAAAAAAACGTATTTAGGGTTTGACAAGAACACTGATAGCACTGCACTAAGCTGTGATGCAACAGGCTTTTTGTATATTTGAACACTGTAATAAAGAATTCTTCTGTTTATTGTTACCCCTTTGTCTGCCAGTGTCTGTGAAATCCTGTAGCCAACTGCCAGTTACACTTACAGTCACCAAAACAATTCTCTTTCTCAACTCTTGGGACAAATCTAAAGTGGCTTCTGCATCATTGCACCACTTTAGTTAAAAGGTAGTATACTTTTAATATAGATAGAAATGTGCCCTTAGAGATTTGCATGAATTCATTCATATATTTCCTAAATCATTCCAAAGCTGAAATATTCCTAGCAGTGAAATTTATAGCTCTAATATTACAATACTTTCATATATTTTTCATGTTCTTCAACCTTCTTCTGGTTCCTAAATTATCTTGCACCAATCTCAAGTTCATTTCTTTAATAGACTGTCTTATTGCCAGTATTTCTGTGTTTCCAGATGATTGGCCTTTTGTTTTCTTCAGTGTACTACGCAAGAAGGAGGCAGTGTTGAAGCCCTTAGCATGCTGGGTTCAAATTCTGATTGAGTCAGTGTGTACCCTTGGCGACAAAGTAGTGCCAGAATGTCTATGAGCACTTTCTGCAGGAGTACAGGCGACCACCTGGGCTGAGGCCAGAGCAATTGCTCTGGAAAATATTTGTAAGGTGGCCACATGGTCATCCTTGCATCACTTGCAAGATTGATGATTGTGCCAGAGAGGGATAGGGCTTTTGACAGGACTGTTCTAGAGGGTGCTTTGTCTTCCTTCTGCCCTGAGGGATAAAGCTTAGTACATCCCACTGGTCCAGCAGGATTAAGGTGAAACTTGTCCATCCTTAAGTACATAAGTAATGCCATACTGGGAAAAGACCAAGGGTCCATCGAGCCCAGCATCCTGTCCACGACAGCGGCCAATCCAGGCCAAGGGCACCTGGCAAGCTTCCCAAACGTACAAACATTCTATACATGTTATTCCTGGAATTGTGGATTTTTCCCAAGTCCATTTAGTAGCGGTTTATGGACTTGTCCTTTAGGAAACCGTCCAACCCCTTTTTAAACTCTGCTAAGCTAACCGCCTTCACCACTTTCTCCGGCAACGAATTCCAGAGTTTAATTACACGTTGGGTGAAGAAAATTTTTTTCTCCGATTTGTTTTAAATTTACTACACTGTAGTTTCATCGCATGCCCCCTAGTCCTAGTATTTTTGGAAAGTGTGAACAGACACTTCACATCCACCTGTTCCACTCCACTCATTATTTTATATACCTCTATCATGTCTCCCCTCAGCCGTCTCTTCTCCAAGCTGAATAGCCCTAGCCTCCTTAATCTTTCTTCATAGGGAAGTCGTCCCATCCCCGCTATCATTTTAGTCGCCCTTCTCTGCACCTTTTCCAATTCTACTATATCATTCTTGAGATGCGGCGACCAGAATTGAACACAATACTCAAGGTGTGGTCGCACCATGGAGCGATACAACGGCATTATAACATCCTCACACCTGTTTTCCATACCTTTCCTAATAATACCCAACATTCTATTCGCTTTCCTAGCCGCAGCAGCACACTGAGCAGAAGGTTTCAGTGTGTTATCGACGACGACACCCAGATCCCTTTCTTGGTCCGTAACTCCTAACGTGGAACCTTGCATGATGTAGCTATAATTCGGGTTCTTTTTTTCCCACATGCATCACCTTGCACTTGCTCACATTAAACGTCATCTGCCATTTAGCCACCCAGTCTCCCAGTCTCGTAAGGTCCGCTTGTAATTTTTCACAATCCTGTCGCGATTTAACAACTTTGAATAACTTTGTGTCATCAGCAAATTTAATTACCTTGCTAGTTACTCCCATCTCTAAATCATTTATAAATATATTAAAAAGCAGCGGTCCTAGCACACTTTGCTCTGGCTTCTTTGTATATATCAAGGGGAACAAAACCTGTGGAAACTGCAGAAAGTTCCCTCTCAGGGTGTTACTTGTGTTTTATACGTACGTTTTCTTTCTTTGTTTTTAAAATTTTTGACTTTAGCATTAAAAATACTGGCAAATTCCAGACTGCACTATTCCTTTATACTAGAGATATCATTGGAAAGTTCAGTTAACATAATTTGCTGGTCTAGCAGGACTCAAGGAAAGGAGATTAGCAGTTAAGGACAAATTTCCTCAGTGTATGTTACCATTTCTGTTTATATCTTCTGTGGTGCCAGGTGAATGGCCTGGAACATGGTTTCCCCCACTTTTGTTCAGACTCCAGAGCAGCAAGGATGTTACATTCCAGCCCCTCACTTCCGGACAGCCTGCATGGAAGAATGAGGGGAGGGGGTGAGCTGGGAGCAGAGTAAAGAACAGAGACTCTAATCTCTAACCCAGCCACTTTTCTCATGTTGCTCCTGGTTCTCGCCCTGGTCCACCTATTCCTCCCCCAGCTGTACAGTTCACTTCCTTTTTTTTTTCTACAAATTACGCCTTCTGTGTGTATTTTATAAAAGACCTGGCACTTGCTGAGCTTTTTATAAGATAGATTCCTAGTTTTACACCAGTGTATCTGACTATCCCTTTAGCAACCTATGCAAGCTATACAAACATCCTTTTGGGGGGTGATTTTATGACAGCAACACTAGGTTAAGTGAGCATGAAAGTGCCAAAAATTGGCATTATTTTATAAATATAGGTATTTGGCTATAAACGCTCCCCTTTGGTTCTCTCCCAGAACTTTGGACCCTTAAGAGCAAAGGATGGAAACATGAAAAAAGATGGCATAAAATCTTGCCTGGCTGAGGACAGGCTAAACTGTAGGAAATGCATGGCAAAGTGCTTCCAAGCTTTAACAGCAGCCAAAAGCAATATTTATCTCAATTCATTGAACAGGTTGCCAATTCAACCAAGCACCATTTCAGCATATTAAATGGCTTATGCAACCCCCATACAAAACTGGCCTTTCCATTCGAATCTAAACCCAAGCAAAACACCTGTGGACCTTTAACATGTGTCACACACCTGACATTGTTGTTAGGCTTTTTTTTGCCAGATAATGATCATTTTTTATAAGTAAAAAATAGTTGTAACCCTGGAAGCAGGAGCACCAGCGCTGCTGATATACCAGTATTTACATCTATTTTTATATATTAGCTTTGAATGTTTTCATTGACTCAGCATGTGATCGCATTATTTTATAACCTTTTGATATTGGAAATTTTTATATGAGTTTGTAGCACCTCTTAAGTTATTTTGCTTGGACACTTGAAATGTACAATGGTTTTTATGTAGGTAAATGTGACTGAATCAATGATCGGTGGTCTTGACCTGGAATAGCATGTTCTATAAGAGGTCTTTTGACCTTTATGATATGTTTATGATGTCCTCCACACTCTTATTTATATAAGTTGATGTAGATTTAAGTTATCGCTATTTGACCAACCTTGCATTATTTCATTAAACAGGATACTGGGCTTGATGGACCTTCGGTCTGTCCCGGTGTGGCAATTCTTATGTTCTTAAATCCAGTCTATGTTCTCCATTAGCTTCTCGCAAGCTTCGCTTGAGTCCTACAGCAAGCAGTAATGCCTCTGTTTCTGGTTTTATTTCAATCAGAGAAAGAAAACTCCAGAACTTGGGGGACCACGTGACAAGATGGCGGCACGTTAGTTTGTGGCTTGTGTGAGCTCCGGAGTTTAGCTTGCCGAAAACTCTTACCTTCTAAGAATGCCCCATACAAAGCGTAAAGGAACGGTTAAGGCAGGAACCTCGACGCCCAGGCCTTCCATAGGGCAGCAAACAATGGAGAGATACGCCACAACGGCACCTACCCAGGTTTCCGGGGATAGTCCTGCAACCTCTCTGGAAGGAGACCATGAGGGTATGGGACTCAACGTCACTCTTTCTCCCCCGGAACTCGAGCCACCGCCCCAACCCGAAGGGCGCCTTCTCCAGACGGGGTTCTTGCGACTGGGATCGGGTGCACAAGGACCCGCGGATCGAGGAATGGAGACGGCGAAACCCGATGGAGGGAAGAAGGGAGGAATCCCTACTCCTGAGCTGAGAGCTCTAGTTGTTAAACCTGTGGCGGTGACGCTGGAGAGTATTTGGGAAGCTCTCCAACGTTTGGACATCTCAGTAGCCAATTCTACAAAAGAAAGTTCGTCTCTTGTGAGTAAAGTAGATTCACTTTATAACACTATGGAAAATACAAAACAAGAATTTGCTTCTCAATTGGTGGAAGTTAAACAAGAAATGAAGATTCTACAGGAATTTAATTCAACAACTGTTAAAGATAAGACTTTTATTCATCGGAAAATAGAACAGATTGAAAACTTTCACCGCAGACTAACATTACGTTTTTTGAACTTTCCTAAGTCCTTAGTGGTTAGCCCATTAGAAGCATTTAAGAAATATCTACAAGAAACTTTACATTATTCTCCTGAAATGTTTCCCCCGATAAGTAAGATATACTATATTCAATCAAAAAAAAGTCTCTGAAATTCAATCAGGATTACAAACCACTCAATCTTTAAATCAAAATAAGGACAGTTTGAATTTGTCTGAGCTTCTAGAGACTTCTATGACCGAGGATTCTGAAAGATGTACTTTAATAGTGACTTATGTATTTGAGCAAGACTTAGAATCGGTTAAATGTTTATACTTTAGAAATGCAAAAGCCCTTTTTTTGGGCAAAAAGGTATGGATGTTCCCAGATGTGACTAAACCTACTCAAGAGCGACGGAAAGTTTTCTTAGCTCTTAGAGCTGAAACATTAGCTCTGAGGGCATCATTTTATCTTAATTACCCCTGTAAGTGTGTGGTAAAGTACCTAGGGATAAAGTACATATTCTTTCAACCTGAACATCTTAGTGAATTTGTTAAAGTTAAGAAATTGGCTACTGGTTAATACCAGCTTCTAGTCGAGAATAATGTTTAGACGGATAGGTGCGTGTTAAGCTATACATCTGCTATAATGTTTTTTTCTTTTCCTCTTAAGACTTCTCCTGTTATTTTCCTTTCATGTGATCCCCCATTCTTGTGGTCTAAGGAAGATGAGTAAAAAAAAATTTCTTTATTATTTGCATGTTATGATTTCAAAATATGTATCTGTATTGCCTATTCAAGTTTATAAATGGCTTGTAAAAAATTCTAAAATGGAAAAAAAAAAAATAAAAAAAAAATAAAACTCCAGAACTTGGTAAATGTTCTACTCAGTTATTTGTAAACTCAAAAGGACTGTAACCTCTTTATAGTAAGGCCCTTACACACTTGTAGATGCTGCAGGATGAATCAATTTAAAGACGGCAGGTTCTAGTGGTGGGTTGGGCAGTCAACAAAATATGCATGTCCCAGTTTACAATGGAAATACATATGCCAGGCTGGCTAAAGGCATTCTGGTGCTCTAAGCCAACTGTTACTTTGGTGCCCCATCAGCTCCTCCCTTCCAGCCAGCTCTACCAACCCTCCCACACACACACACACATACACACATACCCCTGCTCACATCAGCTTCCAGTCAGCTGTACCCCTTCCCCACCTGCTTGCATCAGCTTCTTTCCAGCCAGCTTCCCCCACCCACCCTCATCAATTCCCTTCCAACCAGTTCCCGTCCACCTGACCCTATCACCCTGACATACCTCTAAAACCCTGACTTACCCCAGGGGTCCCAGAGAAAGGAGCCAGCAGTTGCCTTCTTCAAAATAGTGCCACTGGACCCTACTGGTAGTCTCATGGTACTCTGACTAGGGTTTTAAAGCTCCCTTATATGGATACTTGAACCCCCTAGCAGAAGTACTCTGAGATTATCGCTAGGAGTCCATGGCACCATTTTGAAGAAAGCAGCTGCTGGGACAGGAGCAAGTAGGGATAATTCCTGTCCTTGAAAACTTTGGGGTGAGTCATGGTTTCAGAAACTAAAACTTAAACCATGAAAAATGACGAGGACTCCTGATTGCCCATAGAGAGCCTCCATCCCTCTGTATCTCTATACTTATGACAAGGGCTAAGGTTTCCTTTGAATCGGCCATAAAAGTTGTTGTTGCAACCTTAGATGAAATCTTGAATTTTCAACCACCTCTATTGTAAGTAAGCATTGCTTCTTTAAACTTTGAATGATATATTCTGTACATTGCCTATTCACTATGAGCTCTCTCTGGATTCTTATTCACTCACTGATTATTACCAGCTTAGATTACTGTAATACTCTTCTAGAAGGTATTAGATTCAGTTTCATCAAATGACTACAAATAGTTCAAAATATGGCAGTGCTGATAATGGGAGTGAGAAAATCTGCTCATATAACACTCCTTTGTGAGGAACACTGGCTGTCAATCTCTCATAGGAATTCTTATAAGATCCTAACATTAGTACACAAATACACTATTCCAGATCTCCTACATATCTTTCTTGTTAGGAAGTGGGTGTTGATGAGGGCAGTGGAGGGGGGAACAGAGAGGGAGATGATGATGGTGGAGGGACTGAGGAGGAGAGCTCTGGTGCTCATGGAGGGATGGCACAAAGGATGCTAGTTCTGGCCATGGTGGAGGATATGGGGCAAGAGGTTTGGGAGGGGGAGAGTGGTGGCATGAGGTTTGGGAGGGGGAGAGTGGTGGCATGAGGTTTGGGAGACAGGAGAGACTGATGGTATGGAGATAGGGGGCTGATGGAAATGTTGAGGGTGCAGAAAGAAGCAGGTTTTATAGAAGAAGGTGGTGGCGTGAGGTGGTTGGGGAGTGGGATATAATAGATACAGGATGGAGTGGGGAGGATGGCAGACACTGAGGGAAAGGAGGAAGAAAGGCAGGGGACAGATGCTAATGGAGGTAGGCAGGAGGCAAGAGGCACATGCTATGGAAGAGGGGAGATAGGGGCAGATAAAGAAATGGAAAGGGAGAGGTACGGGGTGGATGCTGGGGGCAGTAAAAAGAAAGGTAAGAAAATAGATGCTAGGGAAAGAGAGAGCGAGAGAGGCAGGAAGGACAGATGCTGGGGAAAGAGGCAAGTAGGTGGAATCTTGGGATTTGGGAATGGAATAAGGAAGCAGGGTAGCAGGTATAGAGGAAAAAGGATACAAGGCAGGAGGGCGGGTGTTGATAATATAGTGATAGGGAGACCAGAGATACTGAGTTATGTGGTGACTTGGGGGATTGGGTGGAAGAAGAGCACAGATTTGAGACTTGGCTGGGTATTGGGTAGGTTAAGGAAATAGAAATTTGGGGCTTCAGTGAGGGAAGAATTAAGAATGAGTTTCAGCAGGGAATTGGAGATTAGGAGGACAGGGTGGACAAGGCATTGAGTGTGGAACATAATAGTAAGTGTGGGTTAGACGGGTGTGATCCAGGGGTGAAGAAAGGGGAGGAAAGGTTGGTAGTCAGTAGAAAGAGATAGAGGGGCTGTTGATGTGGTGGTGAGGACTTTGAAGAAAGTGAGGGAGGATAGAGATGCAGGTAGTAAAAGGAGGAATAGGAGGCTGGGGGGGTGAATACAGAGAGTGGAAATGAGCTAGAAAATGGTGAAAGAAGACAGGATAGTGGGAAAGGAGTAAAAGAGACTGGAATAACTGGACATGGAAAGTGTGTAAGTAGGAGAGAAGTGAAAATAAGAGATTGAAGTTGGGGGGATAGAAGAAGATATGGAGGAGTACTGGGGCCGCGAGCGTGGTACCGGAAGATTGGAGGGTGGCCAATGTAACGCCCATTTTTTAAAAAGGCTCCAGGGGAGATCCGGGAAATTATAGACCGGTGAGTCAGACGTCGGTGCCTGGGAAATGGTAGAGGCTATTATTAAAAACAAAATTACAGAGCACATCCGAGGACATGGATTACTGAGACCAAGTCAGCATGGCTTTTGTGTGGTGAAATCTTGCCTGACCAATTTACTTCAATTCTTTGAGGGAGTGAACAAACATGTGGACAAAGGGGAGTCGGTTGATATTGTGTATCTGGATTTTCAAAAGGCGTTTGACAAGGTACCTCATGAAAGGCTACAGAGGAAATTGGAGGGTCATGGGATAGGAGGAAATGTCCTATTGTGGATTAAAAACTGGTTGAAGGATAGGAAACAGAGAGTGGGGTTAAATGGGCAGTATTCACAATGGAGAAGGGTAGTTAGTGGGGTTCCTCAGGGGTCTGTGCTAGGACCGCTGCTTTTTAATATATTTATAAATGATTTAGAGATGGGAGTAACTAGCGAGGTAATTAAATTTGCTGATGACACAAAGTTATTCAAAGTCGTTAAATTGCGACAGGATTATGAAAAATTACAAGAGGACCTTACGAGACTGGGAGACTGGGCGGCTAAATGGCAGATGACGTTTAATGTGAGCAAGTGCAAGGTGATGCATGTGGGAAAAAAGAACCCGAATTATAGCTACGTCATGCAAGGTTCCACGTTAGGAGTTACGGACCAAGAAAGGGATCTGGGTGTCGTCGTCGATAACACACTGAAACCTTCTGCTCAGTGTGCTGCTGCGGCTAAGAAAGCAAATAGAATGTTGGGTATTATTAGGAAAGGTATGGAAAACAGGTGTGAGGATGTTATAATGCCGTTGTATCGCTCCATGGTGCGACCGCACCTTGAGTATTGTGTTCAATTCTGGTTGCCGCATCTCAAGAAAGATATAGTAGAATTGGAAAAGGTGCAGCGAAGGGCGACTAAAATGATAGCGGGGATGGGACGACTTCCCTATGAAGAAAGACTAAGGAGGCTAGGGCTATACAGCTTGGAGAAGAGACGGCTGAGGGGAGACATGATAGAGGTATATAAAATAATGAGTGGAGTGGAACAGGTGGATATGAAGAGTCTGTTCACGCTTTCCAAAAATACTAGGACTAGGGGGCATGCGATGAAACTACAGTGTAGTAAATTTAAAACAAATCGGAGAAAATCTTTCTTCACCCAACGTGTAATTAAACTCTGGAATTCGTTGCCGGAGAAAGTGGTGAAGGCGGTTAGCTTAGCAGAGTTTAAAAAGGGGTTAGACGGTTTCCTAAAGGACAAGTCCATAAACCGCTACTAAACGGACTTGGAAAAATCCAAAATTCCAGGAATAACATGTATAGAATGTTTGTACGTTTGGGAAGCTTGCCAGGTGCCCTTGGCCTGGATTGGCCGCTGTCGTGGACAGGATGCTGGGCTCGATGGACCCTTGGTCTTTTCCCAGTATGGCATTACTTATGTACTTATGAGTAAAATTCAACTATGAATGTATTAAGAGGCAGAAAACAGAAATAGAGATCAAAGATGAAAGAGAAAATTGTTCACAGAAAGAGGAGAGAAGAAACAGAAAATGAAAAAGACTCAGGGAAAACATAAGAATAGTCATAATGGGTCAGACCAATGGTTCATCTAGTCCAATGTCCTGTTTCCAATAGTGGACAATACAGGTCACAAGTACCAGGCAGAAACCTGAATACTAGCAAGATTCATGCTACCAATCCCAGGGCAAGCAGTGGCTTCCCCCTTGCCTATCTCAATAACAAACTATGGACTTTTCCTCCAGGAACTTGTAGAAACCTTTATTAAACCCAGATACGCTAACTGCTGTTACCACATCCTCTGGCAATGCGTTCCAAAGCTTAACTATTTGTTGAGTGAAATAATGTTTCCTCCTATTTGTTTTAAAAGTATTTCCATGTAACTTCCTCGAGTGTCTCCTAGTCTTTGTACTTTTTGAAAGAGTATAAAATCGATTCACTTCTACTTGTTCTACACTACTCAAGATTTTGTAGAGCTCGATCGTATCTCCTCTCAGCTGTCTCTTTTCCAAGCTGAAGAGCCCTAACTTCTTTAGCCTTTCCTCATAGGAGAGAGAAAGATAGAGAAATAGAATTAGGAGAAGACCAACAAGTGAAAGCAACCCAAATTTAAAAAAAATAATAAAATTATCAGATGCAGCAGAGGTACAAAAATATTTTATTTTGAGTTTTTATTGATTATATGTCCGCTTTGGAAATGTGCATTTCATATAGTTTAGTAGTTTGCTCAGTACAAGAAGGAAATGCATTTTCTCATTGTTCTACCACTCACTATCTGGTTTCTTGGGGTTTCCAGCAGAGTTTTTGTCTGCATGTTCCTGATGCTTCTTTGTAGTGTTTTATTCTGCATGAGGCAATGATCGGTTGTGTTCTGTATGTGTGACAGAGACTCAGTATTTCTGCTAGCATGTAGCTTCTGTGTAGGGATCTGTAGAAATCTGTTTTCACAGTAGGCGTATTGAGGTATTAGAGCCCAATGTAATACACATAGTGCTGCCTATTCGTAGGTAAGGTTTCTGCTGTTTGACTCTTTGGAGTTAATGTTGTTATAGTGTGGTAAGGTTTCACAAGCAGAAAATTTGTATTTGCTGCAGGGAGACTAAATACCACCAGATGGGAACTATATGCAAAAGAAACAGGCAGCCCAGCAGCTAGAGAGAGAGTTGGAAATGGAATCATTCTGCCAAATGGCTCTCTATGTGCATTAAAACTGCTGAAAAGTAAACCACTCTGGGACCAAGGTTCACTATGAGTTAAACTGCTTTAAGTGGCAATGGCTGTGAGAAAAACTGCAGTGAATCCAAACTACTAGCTACTTGCTTCACAGCTTCATGGGTATTGTGGCCTTGGGATTTGCTATCTCTTACATCTGGGAGTGAAAAAAAAATGGAATTCTCCATTTGCTATTGACTCAAACAGGGTCACTGTCAGAGAAAGGATGCTGGACTTCATGGACCATTGGTCTGAAGGAGCTTAGCACTTCTTATGTACTTAAGATTATTACTGTTTTTTAAATTATTATGATCTCCAGAAAGGGGACCAGTGCAGAAATAGACTGATTATTTGTTATGGGATTGATTGAGTCTGATGCTTGTCATGGGTTCTTTGCTTTCCACCTAATTCTTCTTGTGTATTTTGAAAACTAATAAATATGGCAAGAAAGGAAGGCTTCAGACATGTTTTACCCCTTTTAATATAAACTTAATAAGTCATTTATCATAAAACAAAGTTGAAAGATTAATGCTAAGTTAATTTCCCATATCAGATGAGGTTTAAGAACATTGTGCAGGACTTGATGTGATGATATTTTTTGTCTTTATAGCAGACTTGTATCTGGTTACGTTTAAATTACATTATGGGGTACTGTCTCTGGAGTCTTCTCTAAATATAATTGAATTGTTTCCCTATGTGTTTATGTGGTTTAGCATTGGCAAGTGCTTGAAATAACTGAGTTTAAAATATTTTAGGGTCATCCATGATGCATGTTTTAGAAATCCGCCTAAGTGTACTGTAAGTCATTATTTGTTGATAGGAGTATAACTATGCCTAATGCACCCCCCCCCCCCCCCCCCCCACATCTAAAATAATTAGGAAACTGAGCTTTGAGAAGGCAGGTGAAATTTAATGTGGATAAAGACAAAAATGACAACAAAGAAGACAGGTTGAATCTGTGACTACAATGAAGGTCCTTGGTGTTTTAAACCTTGGAAATCCTTGTTGGATTATTGAACTATTATATGAAACACCTACCACTCTCTCATACCCTATAGTGCTAGGCAGATAACATGTAGCAAACCAACAAGATAGTATTCACCCAATGTCCTACTTTACAATACTGTACCAACTGTATCTAACCAACAAGATTATATTCGCACAATGTCCTATTTATAACATTGTACCATCTTCTGCCCCACTGATGATGTAAATCACATTGAACCCTGAGAAAGGGATATTAGCGGTATATAAGACCTGAATTGAATTGTTGTGTTTGGCCTCACTTCTTTGTGAAGTTTTGGATTCTCTCTCCTCCTTTTCTGCTTTCTCCAAAGGCAAAGATGCACATAAGGAAGTATGACTTAATCTATATCTATAGCTACTAGGTCTTGGCTATTGTTAACAATGACATGTCCCAGGTCGTTGCATCTCATTAAATGAAAACAAGTAGAAAAACACATTTTGAGGTTTTTTTGTGTGCCAATAATAGTGTGCACACTGTAAATGACACTGCTCCCATAATGACAAAATGGCCAAAAATAAGCCCCAAATAAAATGAAAATTCCTGTTAACAATACTGGAAACAACATGAAATGAAACGTTTTGGCTGTCCATCCCTAGTATCTACATGATACTAGGTATCACATTAGGAGTCATTGCCCAGACATCATTGTGGGCAATATGTTGAAATCTTCTGTTCATTGTATGGTAGCGACCATAAAAGCAAACAGCAATCAATAGGTAAGGAATAGAGAGTAAACCAACATCATAATGCCTATGTATCACCTCATAGTCTGACTGCACTTTGGGTAACTAGAACTGCACTCAGTACTCAATCTCAAAAAAATATATAATGGAATTAGAAAAAGTACAGAGAAAAGTGACTAAAAAATACAGCCTGCAAATAGGTGTGGGAATGTGGGATACAAATGCAATAATGTAGTTGCAACAAAAAAACCTCAGAAAGGTGGTATATCAAGTCCCTTTCCCCTTCCCTTCATTCATATAGACCAACTTTTATAGCTAATATAGTAAGGGAGTATGCACTCTAAAAACAAAAATGGCAAAAAGACAGATGAGGGTTCGACAACTCCAGTGTTGTAGATCACTTTATTGTCGCATACTGCGAGTGAGGGTGCTGTGCAGCTCAGAGGGGAGGGGAAGACATCTTGACTGGTAACTTGAATACTGTCAGCAATACTTGGACTCTTGGTTATAACCACACATTATCCCCATCACGTTTGGCTACCTATATGGTTGGCGTGGTGGAGACTTAGCAACCAGCATTTAAGCTTGGGTGACTGGGGCCTGCCCAAAGTGATGGGCGTGGTTCTCACCACTTGTTGGGCAGACTGGATGGACCATGTGGGTCTTTATCTGCCGTCAGGTACTGTGTTACTGTGGTGCATATACCCTGGCTATGGATCTGTGCAAGGCTCCAGTCTACACATGGATTGTCAATTTCTTTAAATCAGTCACCTTACTTACCAATCTATATGTTACATTTTGTTTTGCCCTTCACTATCAATTAAAATGTTCTGTTACGTATTGTGTTGACATTGTATTGTTATTTGAGTATTTTTACTGCTGTAATTGCCTATTGCTCATGTTTGATCTATTCTTACTGTACATCGCCTTGAGTGAATTCCTTCACAAAAGGCGGTAAATAAATCCTAATAAATAAATAAAATCTGAACCTAAGAAGTTAAGTGTTGCCCGATATCCTGTTTACAACAGTGGCCAATCCAAGTCACAAGTACCTGGCAAGATCCCAGGACAATAAACAGATTTTATGCTGCTTATCCTAGAAATAAGCAGTGGGGTTTTCCAAGTCCATCCTAATAATGGTCTATGGACTTTTCTTTTAGGAAATTATCCAAACCTTTTTAAACCCTGCTAAGATAACTACTTTTACCACATTCTCTGGCAACAAATTCCAGAGTTTAATTACACGTTGAGTGAAGAAATATTTTCTCTGGTTTGTTTTAAATTTACTACTTAGTAGTTTCACCGCATGCCTCCTAGTCCTAGCATTTTTGGAAAGAATAAATGAGCAATCCCCGTCTACCTGGTCCACTCCACTCAGTATTTTGTAGGCCTCTATCAAATCCTTCCCTCAGCTGTCTCTTCTCTAAGCTGAAGAACCCTAGCTGCTTTATCCTTTTCTCATAGGGAAGTCACCAAATCCCATTTATCATTTTAGTTGTCCTTCTCTATACCTTTTCTAATTCCACTATATCTTTTTGAGATGTGGTGACCAGAATTGTACATAGTATTCAAGGTGCAGTCACACCATGGAGTGATACAAAGGCATTATAACATTCTCATTTTTATTTTCTATTCCTTTCCTAATGATTCCTAACATTCTATTTGCTTTCCTAGTTTCCCTGGGCAGTGATTGGAACTTTGCATCAGATAGCTAATACCTTATTATTCCCATCAGCAAAACCTGGCTATTCTCACCAACAAACACCCAGAGTCACACATACATTACATTACAAATCACATTTATCAACTGCCAATACTGAATAACTGAGCATTCTCAGCAATCAAAACATCATTTAATTAAGAACATAAGTGTTGCCATACTAGGACAGACCGAAGGTCCATCATGCCCAGCATCCTGTTTCCAACAGTGGCCAATCCAGGTCACAAGTACCTGGCAAAATTCCAAACAGTACAATATATTTTATGCTGCTTATCCTATAAATAAGCAGTGGATTTTTCCCAAGTCCATCTTAATAATGGCTTATGAACTTTTCTTTTAAGAAGTGATCCAAACCTTTTTTAAACCCAGCTAAGCTAACTTCTTTTACTACATTTTCTGGCAAAGAATTTGAGAGTTTAATTACACGTGTGAAGACATATTTTCTCTAATTTGTTTTAAATTTACTATTTTGTAGCTTCGTTGCATGCCCCCTAGTCCTAGTATTTTTGGAAAGAGTAAACAAGCAATTCATGTCTACCTGTTCCACTCTGCTCATTATTTTATAGTCCTCTATTATATCTCCCCTCAGCAATCATTTCTCCAAGCTGAAGAGCCCTAGCCAGTTTAGGCTAGGAGTAGCCTAGTGGTTAGTGCAGTGGAGTTCGATTCCCACTGCAGCTCCTTGTGACTGTGGGCAAGTCACTTAACCCTTCATTGCCCCTGGAATGTTTAATGTGAGCAAGTGCAAAGTGATGCATGTGGGAAAGAGGAACCCAAATTATAGCTACGCCATCCAAGGTTCCACGTTAGAGGAGTCACAGACCAAGAAAGGGATCTAGGTGTCGTCATTGATGATATGTTGAAACCTTCTGTTCAGTGTGCTGCTGCAGCTAAGAAAGCAAATAAAATGTTAGGTATTATTAGGAAAGGAATGGAAAACAAAAATGAGCATGTTATAATGCTTTTGTATCGCTCCATGGTGCGACCACACCTTGAATATTGTGTTTAATTCTGGTAGCCGCATCTCAAAAAAGATATAGTGGAATTAGAAACGGTACAGAGAAGGGTGACGAAAATGATAAAGGAGATGGGACGACTTCCCTATGAGGAAAGTCTAAAGCGGCTAGGGCTCTTCAACTTGGAGAAAAGGTGGCTGAGAGGAGATATGATAGAGGTCTATAAAATAATGAGTGGAGTGGAATGGGTAGATGTGAAGCGTCTGTTTATGCTATTCAAAAATACTAGGACTAGGGGGCATGCGATGAAGCTATAATGTAGTAAATTTAAAACGAATTGGAGAAAATGTTTCTTCACTCAACGTGTAATTAAACTCGAATTTGTTGCCAGAGAATGTGGTAAAGGCGGTTAGCTTAGCGGAGTTTTAGAAAGGTTTGGATGGCTTCCTAAAGGAAAAATCCATAGACCATTATTAATTGGGGAAAATCCACTATTTCTGGAATAAGCAGTATAAAATGTTTTGTAGTTTTTTAGGATCTTTAGGTATTTGTGATCTGGATTAGCCACTGTTGGAAACAAGATGCTGGGCTTGAAGGACCTTTGGTCTTTTCCAGTATGGCAATACTTATGTACTTATATAGATGTACCATTGGAGCGTATTCTCCTTAGTTTCCACAAAATCCTAAACACAAACAGAAACTGCTCTCAGTTATTTATTTTTATTTATTATTTATTGCATTTGAATCCCACATTTTCCCACCTTTTTGCGGGCTCAGTGTGGCTTACAATACATTATGAATAATGGAAATACAGTTTGTTACAATTCAGGTTATGGATTACATTGTGAAGGGTAAGCGAGATAAAGTCAAAATCGTTAAGGAATAAATTAATTGAAAGGAAAAATGAGAGAAATAAGACATTGGAAGGAGAGAACGGGAGATTAAGGGGCGCTATATGAAGCTATATGAAGCATATGGTATACTTTTTTCTGCGGGTAAAGGTATGAGTGTGGTAAGATTGGGGTTTTGAGTTGAGCTTCTAAGGTGAGATAGTTATCAAATATAATACCCAGTATTTTAAGCTCCTTCTCCAAAAGAAGTTATACCACTCACTATATAATCTTTATATGGTAGCTGATTATGAGGCATATTTTCAAAGCAGTTTGGGAGGCTAAGTTACATAGGTTTCTATGGAACTTTGGGAGGCTAAGTGCTTTGAAAATGAGCCTCTATAGCTACTACTCAATACTAAAAACTTGGTTTTCTCTCTGCTGCACCCAGACTCAAGACACCTTGCACATACAGCCAGAAAAACACACAGATGCGGATTCTCAGGCAGCATTACAGCTGCAGACAGACTATGCCAGGCTTAACTCGGGGAGGGGTGTTGAGGGATACAGGTGAGTTGGGAAAGGGTGTAGGGGAGAAGGGCATGCACAGAGAGGCTTTGAATGGGGGTAACAGAGAGATTTCAGAGGTAACAGTAAACAATGGGGACAATTGTTAGACACCAGCCTACCTCAAAACAGCTCTATCCCAGTCAGCATCCAAACAAGCAGTCCAAAAGACAAACAGTGCTGGCATTTAGTTGTGTCTTGTAGCATGGGTAAATCCTAGATTTTTCTTTCAATACATCAACGTGCTACCTGGAATTGCTGCTACATATTAATAATTCTTCACTACCTATAGCACAACCTTCTGCCTACAGGAAGATGTTTCCACATCATTGTCATATCCACGTGTGTTTCACAGCTGTTTGAGAATAGAAATAGAAATAGCGAGAAGGTTGCTAGGCTGTATAGAAAGAGGTGTGATCAGCAGAAGAAAGGAAGTGTTGATGCCCCTGTACAAGTCGTTGGTGAGGCCCCACCTGGAGTATTGTGTTTGGTTTTGGAGGCCGTACCTTGCGAAGGATGTTAAAAAAATGGAAGCGGTGCAAAGAAAAGCTTCGAGAATGGTATGGGATTTGCGTTCCAAGACGTATGAGCAAAGACTTGCTGACCTGAACATGTATACCCTGGAGGAAAGGAGGAACAGGGGTGATATGATACAGACGTTCAAATACTTGAAAAGTATTAATCCGCAAAAAAATCTTTTCCGGAGATGGGAAGGCGGTAGAACGAGAGCACATGAAATGAGATTGAAGGGGGGCAGACTCAAAAAAGATGTCAGGAAGTATTTTTTCACGGAGAGGGTGGTGGATGCTTGGAATGCCATCCCGCGGGAGGTGGTGGAGATGAAAATGGTAACAGAATTCAAACATGCGTGGGATATGCATAAAGGAATCCTGTGCAGTAGCAATGGATCCTCAGAAGCTTAGCCGAAATTGGGAGGCGGAGCAGGTGGGGGAAGAGAGGTTGGTGGTTGGGAGGCGAGGATAGTGGAGGGCAGACTTATATGGTCTGTGCCAGAGCCGGTGATGGGAGGCGGGAAATACTGCTGGGCAGACTTGTACGGTCTGTGCCCTGAAAAAGGCAGGTACCAATCAAGGTAAGGTATACACATATGAGTTTATCTTGTTAGGCAGACTGGATGGACCATGCAGGTCTTTTTCTGCTGTCATCTACTATGTTACTATGTTACTATGTATGAATGGTGTTTCCTTGTGAAAGAGCTGGCACATCTGCATTTATAATATGAATATAACTTCTAAAGTGAGGGCCAAACATTTCTTCCATGTTATTAAATATATATAATTTTTTTTAAACACTGGAAAACAACATCCTAAATTCCTCATGCCAGAAAACACTATAGTATCGATCACTCAGATTTCCTCTTGCCACATCTGTCCATAAAGGGAATGGCGAAGGAAGGAGAGAGGAGGATATTTTCTGAGATCTACAAGAAAAGAAGTAGGGGAGGACCAACAAAAAAAATCAATGAAAAAAGAACCTAGCAGTCAAAGAATGAGAAACACAAAGTTTATTTTGATAAAAAAAAATAGACCAACAGTTTGAGTAAACAATTTCCTAAAACAGTGGAGGTTCAGAAGAAGGTCTCGACATGGTGCCGTGTTTTGGCACAATCGCCTGCATCAGGAGTTAGAAAAATCTAGGACCACAAACACAATAAAAAAAAAAACATTCAGAAGACAAAAAAACAGAGAGCCAAATGAACTATACAATTTGCAAATAGATATTCAATGGATATAAATATTACATAAAGGTTTTTTTTTTTTTTGTTACATTTGTACCCCGCACTTTCCCACTCATGGCAGGCTCAATGTGGCTTACTTGGGGAAATGGAAGGTTAAGTGACATGCCCAGAGTCACAAGGAGCTGCCTGTGCTGGGAATCAAACTCAGTTCCCCATGCCCAAGGTCCACTCCTCCACTCCTAAGGATACTAAATTACTGTATTACTACACAACAGGTTAAATAATGCACTGATAATGTACTATTTTGAATAAATTTGAATCACCGCCTGTATCAGTGGTTCCCAAACCTGGTCCTGGAGGCACCCCAGCCAGTCAGATTTTCAGGATATCCGCAATGAATATTCATGAGAGAGATCTGGCACATTCATTGTGAATATCCTGAAAACCTGACTGGCTGGGGTGCCTCCAGGACCAGGTTAACGAGAGCTATTAATATATGAAAACACCTTATGTGTGTGTGCCTTTTTCATAGGAGATCCTTTCTCCTTTTTTGTGTGTGTTGTTTTATTTTCTATGTGCCATGCACAGGCTGCCTTGTCAGGATTTTCAAGTGGCTGTAGAACTTTCCTATAGCTACACTGGGCAGACCCCCACTCCCCCTGATATGCCACTTTTTTCAAATTTTGGAGATGAACAGAAGAAAAGGGGAATGAAAAAGGAGCAAGATTCCCTAAATAGAAGCTCTGCTCCACCCACCACCCCACCCACTGCTTGATTTAGGTTTATAAAACCTTGTTATGGAGAACAGTGGCTTGTGTTCTGAATAGCAGTTGCTAGGGGCTGTAACTTTTATCTTATTTACATGACCTGTAATCACAACAGACAACATTATCTTTCTTCTCCAGGGTGAAAAATGGATGCACTTAAGATGGAGAAAAGATAAAGTAAGAGACTGTCAAAGACCTCTGGGGACTTTCAAGGACCACAGGCTTCAGCTGAAATAATGCATCTCTGCTCTCCTGGAAAGGAGACATATATCAGATTCAACAAAGGGACAGACAGTCATCCACTCTCCAAGGTTGAATTAGTAGCTGTGTGCAGCTCCAGCAGAGAGAAAATCACATTGTGTTAAAAAAAAAATGTAATTCTGCAGCTGATGGTGGAGGAGTGCTTAAAAAAAAAAAACAAATAAAAACCCTTTGATTTCCCACTTTTTTTGTGCCTTTCATTAGGAATGTTTTTAATAATGCACTACTAGGTAGATTATTGAAAATACTCACTTTCTTGTTTTTAATTATATAGGTCTTTCTTTTGATCTCATTTGCTTAGGGGCCTTTTTACTATGCTGTGGCAAAATGTATCCCTAGGGTACCGTTACGCAAGTCTTTACGGCACGCTAAGCAGGGCTGCCGAGAGACTGAGCCGGGCTTGGGGCAGGCCCGCTGCTGCTGTCACCCCCTCCCAATCGCTGCCCCCTGACTGCCACCCCTCCCGGATCATCGCCACTCCCGCCCCCTCCCACCAGGATCACCGCTACCGCAACTGAGGTACCTTGGGGCTGGCGGGGATCCCGAGGCCCCGCCAGCGGAAGAATCCAGCGCTGCTCTTCACTCCATGCCTGCCCTGCCCCTGCTTTTTTCTCTTGTCACGCATGCTCGGGAAAAGCAGCCGCTCAGCACGGCGGTAGAAGCGAGCAAAGAGCAGCGCTGGAGGGGGGGCCCGACGCCAGAGTTTTCTCTCTCCTGCTCCTGTCGGGATCCAATCATTAGGGGCCCATCAGGAGCAGGAAAGAGAGAGACCCCGATGTTGCCCCCCCCCCCCTTGGAGGCTGGGCCCGGGGAACTTTGGCCTCCCTGCCTCCCCTCTCGGTGGCCCTGACACTGACCATTTTTTCCACAGGGATCAAATGGCTAATTTTCAGATTTTTGCGTTAATGGCCACACACTAGTTTTCTCATTAGTGCTTGAGCCCCTTCCGCTACCTATTTTGTAGGTGGTAGGAACTCATGTGCTACACCCGTGTTAATTGCTTAGCATGCAGCAATGCCGACACAGTAACTGATTTGCATAGAAACACCCACTTTCCGCCCCAGACATGCCTCCTGCTCCAGAAAATAAAATGTATTTTTTAGCGCATGGGTAGCACACGCACATGGCAAAATTACCATGAGATGCCTCAGTGCACCTCACTGTACGCCATTTTTTGCTGTGGTCAGCACGCTTTATCTTTCAAATCCTAAATGGCCATAGCTCCAGACTATATGGTACCATTAATAAACTTACCTCAAAGAGATGCTAAATATGAGGCAAGAAACTATCTCAGACCACACCTCCCAAATTGCAAAATAGTCATCTACAAAACTGTCCACTCGGCAGACTTCACTTACCTAGGAACCAAATGGTGGAACTCCTTACCACCCAAAATTAGAAATATACAGGAATATACTAGATTCCGCAAAATCCTCAAATCGTTCCTATTCAAACAGACCCTCACAAAGAACAACCATATCTCAAACAATTAATTATTACCTGAATTAGTTATTACTGTATTTACCATTAACTTTCTCTTTGCTTCATGTACAATTTCTCATTCATAATAGATTTTCTAATTGTTAAACATCCATATCTATCCCGGTGTGTTTATGATACTGTATTGTAAAATTGGATTCTTATAATAAATTACTTTCTTATGCATTATTCCTTGTTATGTATCCTATACTGTTTATTGTAAGCCACATTGAACTCAAAGTTAAATTAGTGCTTACTCAAGATTAGTAAAAGGGCCGGGAGTACAAACAAAATAGTGCAGCAAATCTAATGTCTAAATACGGTAAATCTATACAAAACAAAAAGTGACACTAGAAAATAGTCCGCTGTTATATGCGACGTAATTTTGATGAGAAGAAAATCCCTCAGAAACCTTTCAGACTCATGGTCTTAGGTTTTTTTTTTTTTTTTGTTACATTTGTACCCCGCGCTTTCCCACTCATGGCAGGCTCAATGCGGCTTTGATGGAGCAATGGAGGGTTAAGTGACTTGCCCAGAGTCACAAGAAGCTGTCTGTGCTGGGAATCGAACTCAGTTCCTCAGTTCCCCAGGACCAAAGTCCACCACCCTAACCACTAGGCCACTCCTCCACTCCAACGGGTCCCAAAAAAGTGCCCTAAATGACCAGATGACCACCGGAGGGAATCGGGGATGACCTCCCCTGACTCCCCCAGTGGTCACTAACCCCCTCCCACCCAAAAATAAAAATAATTTTAACACCTTTTTTCCCAGCCTGTATGCCAGCCTCAAATGTCATACCCAGCTCCATCACAGCAGTATGCAGGTCCCTGGAGCAGTTGTTAGTGGGTGCAGTGGACTTCAGCCAGGCAGACCCAGGCCCATCCCCCCCTACCTATTACACTTGTGCTGGGTAATGCTGAGCCCTCCAACCCCTCCAAACCAACTGTACCCACATGTAGGTGCCCCCTTCACCCCTTAGGGCTATGGTAATGGTGTAGACTTGTGGGCTGTGGGATTTGGGGGGCTCAGCACCCAAGGGAAGGGAGCTATGCACCTGGGAGCTCTTTTACTGTTTTTTTGTTAATTTGTAAAAGTGCCCCCTAGGATGCCCAGTTGGTGTCCTGGCATGTGAGGGGACCAGTGCACTATGAATCCTGGCCCCTCCCATGACCAAATGCCTTGGATTTGTTCGTTTTTGAGATGGGCGCCTTCGGTTTCCATTATCGCTGAAAACCGATAGCGCCCAGCTGAAAAACGGCCAACTCCCAGGCATTTGCCCCGCACAACCCGTATTATCGGAAAAAAGATGGGCACCCATCTTTTTTCGAAAATACGGGTTGTCCCGTTCACGGAAATAGGCGCCCACGGATATAGGTGCCCATGGAGATGGGTGTTCGCGTTCGATTATGCCCCTCTAAGCTCTAATAAGTCAATCAGCCCTTCGGCATTAGAACAAGAGAGGGACTCAAAGATCATACATATCATCTTGAAACTAATTCTTTTTGTGATAGGTGACCAATCAGAGTGGGGGAGACACTATCGAACCGACCCAAACCGGAGATCAGTCTGATGGCTGTGCTCTGCAGGACCGGATGGCATTCATCCCAGAGTACTGATAGAATTGAAAAATGAGCTTGCGTAACTATTGTTAGTAATATGTAATTTATTTTTAAAATCAAGCATGGTACCGGAAGATTGGAGGGTGGCCATTGTAACCCCTATTTTTAAAAAAAGGTTCCAGAGGAGATCCTGGAAATTATAGACCAGTGAGCCTGATGTCGATGCCGGGCAAAATGGTAGAGACTATTCTAAAAAACAAAATTACAGAGCATATTTAAAAGCGTGGATTAATGAGAGAAAGCCAGCATGGATTTAGTGATGGGAAATCTTGTCTCACCAATCTATTACATTTCTTTAAAGAGGTGAACAAACATGTGGATAAAGGTGAGCCGGTCGATACTGTGTATCTGGATTTTCAAAAGGCGTTTGACAAAGTACCTCATGAAAGACTCCAGAGGAAATTGGAGAGTCATGGGATAGGAGGTAGTTTCCTATTGTGGATTAAAAACTGGTCACAAGATAGAAAACAGAGAGTAGGGTTAAATGGTCAGTATTCTCAATGGAGAAGGGTAGATAGTGGTGTTCCCCAGTATGGCAATACTTATGTACTTATGTTTTTAGCTTTTGACTGATCTGAAGAATATAAGGAGTTACAGTAATTCAGTTGGGGAAGTAGCATAGCCTGTGCCACAGTTCTGAAGTCTTCCATCCGTAGGGAAGACCTGATCACACGCAGCTGTCTGTAGGTCTCAGAAAGAACTGCTTACTACTTTGTGCCATTTGGGCCGAATAGTCATTAAACAAGAGCAATTTATGTCTCTAGTACTCCAGGGCTCCATGCCTCCTCTCATAATGCTCTCTTTGTCAGACCAGTTGAGATATTTCGCAATCACAGGCTGCAATCTCAGGGACCGATCCTTGACCTGGCCTAAACAATGGGCCCTTTCACATATAATGGAACCTTGTGCATTTTTCACTGTTAGCTGGTCTGGGAGCCATGAGTCAAATATACTGCACAGTTCAGAATCTCTCTACTACTACTATTTAGCATTTCTATAGCGCTACAAGGCGTACGCAGCGCTGCACAAACATAGAAGAAAGACAGTCCCTGCTCAAAGAACTTACAATCTAATAGACAAAAAATAAAGTAAGCCAATCAAATCAATTAATGTGTACAGGAAGGAGGAGAGGAGGGTAGGTGGAGGCAAGTGGTTACAAGTGGTTACAAATCTTGCATTGAATCTTGTCACTCTTTACGATTCCAGAATCTTGCTATTCTTTGGGGTTCTACATGGAATGTTGCTACTCTTTGAGATTCTGCTTGGAATCTTGTCACTCTTTAGGATTCCAGAATCTTGCTATTCTTTGGGGTTCTACATGGAATGTTGATACTTCTTGAGATTACTACCACTACTATTTAGCATTTCTATAGCGCTACAAGGCATACGCAGCGCTGCACAAACATAGAAGAAAGCCAGTCCCTGCTCAAAGAGCTTACAATCTAATAGACAAAAAATAAAGTAAGCAAATCAAATCAATTAATGTGTACAGGAAGGAGGAGAGGAGGATAGGTGGAGGCGAGTGGTTACGAGTCAAAAGCAATGATGCACATTATTTCTCCTAGCACGGTTTTGATGATCATGCACTTACTCTATGAGCCAATCATTATCTGAGCGAAGCTGTGCCATCCGTTCCTCCATGCGTGCCATGCGGTCCTCCTGGGCCAATATTCAGGCCTCTGTCTCGTCAAGACGCTTAGCATGCGAATCAAAGCACTCACAAATATCCTCCAGCACTGTATGAAGTTTATTTAATTTGTTTTCCAAGGTTGCAGATACCAATGTAGAAATTTCTTTTGCCAGTGTTCCTGAGAGCGGGGCTGCTGGTTTGGTGAGAGTGGACAACATCTTGGGTGAGTCTGGCTTTCTCTTTTCCCGTGGAGATTTAAGTGTTTTAGGAGGCATCGTTCCTGCTGCTCCCTGGTACCAACGCTAGTCACCCCACAAGTGAGCAGTGTCCTGACATGCTTCAGAAGCTGGTTTTCACTCTGCTGCCACCTCCCTATTAGCTCGATTGATCTTCCATCTTGTAAAAGTTGAACTGGAGGCCCAGCCACACACAGCCATCTAGCTCCGCATCATACCAGAAGTCCCTGTTTCAACATTATTAACATTACTGGTTAAAAGTGGTTGATTGGTTAGGAAAATACTATTCAGTTTCTATGAGGCAAGTGGGAGGGACTGGGGATCAGGATTTTGATGAAGTGGCAGCAAACAATTTAATGTGCTTGTATATAATAAAGAGGTAGGTTTTCACGATAAACTGTTAAGGCTGCATCTGCCACTCATCCGATGCTTTAAATCCTCTGCACTGTGTTGAATATGAAAAGATACTCTGGGCTGATATTCTCTAGGATTTTTGCTGAGTATTGTGTTAAGCCAGGTAGCGTTGATGATAATTCTTTTTTTTTTTATTATTGACTTACATTTCACAGTGAAGTTATTTTCAGTGCAGAATTCTAGTTGCTACACAGCCCCTCCTGGAATATTAGCAGGCTGTGAGAGCTTTCATTAGACCAAAAATTGTTCTGTAATATCTTTTGATTATTCCTATGTTGCTCTAATAAAAGGTTAGAAAAAAGCTTCTAAGAACAAAGATTTTTCTGAATTATGGACAAATGGGAGGAACTGGAACAGCACCCTGTTCAATAACACGTTCCAATTCTGTTGAGTTAATTCAAGAGACCAAACAATTTATGCTGGGGGGACAGTTATTCAGGCAAAACTGAATGTAGTGTGCTTGATTTAGGGTGAGTTTGAAGGAACACACCATTTTCCACAGTCTAAGGGGACTGGATTAATAATTGGGGGGTTTTTCCTGACTGCAATTCCCAATTTAGGAAATAGGTGCTCGAATCAGCTTTCATCATCAAGACATGGAAGGATTTAGTCCTGACCACGTTCTTCAGTAAACATCAAATGAAACAAGATAACTTTATTGCCCTTTTTGGGAGGTACAAAAAAAAGGTAAATGTAGTCTCCTGTATGCAATTATCAAGTTAGCAGACTATTAGCAGGGTGGTTATCACTGCCTTTCCCAATTGTCTTTAACCCCTGAGACCGGTTACCCATTGACTGACCAAAAGTGGATGGATGGCTGAGTTGGTCAGAGCAGTTACCTGGCAGAAATTCCACTGTGAGATTCAAACTCAGGTCATGGCTGGGAGGGAAGAAATAATTCCATGGTATTGATGTGGAACTGGATGAATAATGACAGTGTGTCTTCACAGATTTCTAGTAAAGATAAATCAATGAACCTTTGAAGATTCAATGATGAGCTATGAGTTAAAATCATATCTGATGGGTATCACCATTCTTGGTGGTGTTCCATCTGAACAGATGAGATATGGCTAATGGGTTTATTTTTCTCCAAAAGCTCAGGACCTGGATCTGCCATGCTGGAAGATGTATCACAGTTTCTATGAAGTCACCATCTTATAGATGAAGTGCACCAGTTGTGGTTCTCTCTTGAGTAAAGGTGAGAAGTGAAGTCTTGGATTTAGTAACTGGGGGGAGCGTGTAATCCCCTCTTAGGTTGGGGATTACTGAGAAGGGAAGGTTCCCTAAAGAGTCAGTGGGGGGAGGGGAGCTGGCCCAGCCCATGAGGAGTGGTTGATACAAGTGACAGGGAGGGAAGGGTTCCCTGGGAATGAATGACAAGGAGGGAGGAATGACCAAGGAAATAAGAGGTTGGAATTAGGCCATGGGGAGAGGGGGAGTCTTTGGTTGTCTGAGCGTTCCCTGCCAAGATACCTGGAGGAGGAAAGAGGAATCCTGAGTTGAGGAGTGTGACCTCTGGCTGTAAACAGGGGGGTTGTGACTCCTAAAGTGTCAACCGACAAAGTGCATGAGAAATGGATGGGAAGAGGAGAGACCCAGTCTGGAAGCAGGGGATAGGAACCAGGGAGAGCTTGGTCCCAAGACCAGGGTGGATCCAGTGCGAGGTCACCGCTGAAAGAGGGTCAGACCAGGGAAGGGTCTGAGCCCGCTGGAAATTGAGCCTGCATAGGGAGAAGGAGAAACAGCCAGCAGAAACAACACTGCTCCACGGGATAGGCATGAACAGGAGAACTGTATATATGTATACTTTCAATTTTAAATCTACCCTTGTAAATAAACCTGAGCGGACTAAGTGGTGTGGGAGTTCCTCAGAGGAACAACAGAAGAATTGGAATGCAGTTTGGGTTTACCTGGAGTTTGATCATAATATGCTGTTGATGTTGCTGCTATTGCAGAATTGGAGAGTAAAGGTTTGAGTTTTGCACAGTTACCTGAAATGTACTTATTGAAGCCAAGAGGGCACGCGAGTGTCTCTCAAATCCCCGAATTGCAATTTTGGAACTTCAATCCATCCCAGTTTGTCATGAGTGTGGACTGAATTACTGAGAAGAGTGGTGTGCCTGAGTGTGAAAGGTGGTGGAATTGTAACATAGTAAATGACGACAGATAAAGACCTGTACGGTCCATCCAGTCTGCCCAACAAGATAAACTCATTTTACATGATATGTGATGCTTTATATGTATACCCGAGTTTGATTTGTCCTTGCCATTCTCAGGCAAGGGCAATTCAGTTGTCCCTGTGAGCCCGGGCCCAAGTGAACTGCGCCTAGCCTAGGGGTGTGACCTGGGCTACAAATGTAACACAGTTTAAAACATATTAAAGTAATCCCTGAAATTCAGAGATACAAGTCAAACATTTGTGCACATGTGATCAGAGGAGCGCCCACATTCCAAGACCTCTCTTCTCACTAATTCTGAAAATCCACAGTGGCAGTGTTGCGTGGCCAGGGGTTCCTTAAGCCCAGCCCAGTGTTGCCAACTAGATCCAGATTTGCAGGACAGGGTTGATACAGTCCTGGGTTTTACCCCAATGAATGCAGGGACTTTGTAGCCTTGCTTTTCTTAGGGCATCCAATGGGGAAATCAGAACCACAAGTCCCTGCATGCAATGGGGTAAGGCCAGAACTGGATCAATGCTGTCGGGAGAATCTGGATCTAGTTGGCAACCCTAAGTCCATTAAGACATGAAAAGTAGATCTGAGATGATGCAGCAGGAGCCTGGTCATAAAAGTACAGTATTAAGGAGTAATGACTGTGAAGGGGTAGGGGAGGGCTGTCAGAAAGGAGGTGATTGAGCACAGAGGGGAGATGTTTGCTTGGTTGGGGGAGGAGGTATTTTGTTGGGGAGAGTGTCAAAGGCAATTGTGCACAAGAGAGGTTTGCTAAGGAAAGTGCAGAGATGATCAAGGTTAAGAGGATGAAGGCCAAAGAGAAAGAATTGCTTGGGCAGGGGTGGGGTGGCATGCATAGTACAGTATATTTATTAATTAGGATTTATTTACTGCCTTTTTGAAGGAATTCACTCAAGGTGGTGTACAGTAAGCATAGATCAAACATGGGCCATAGGCAATTACAGAAGAAAAATATTCAACTAACAATACAAAGTATGGCATGGTATACTACTTAAGTATGTTAAAAATAGGGACCACTGGTTTCTTATTCAAATCCTTATAGTATTTCCATGTGGTATTCAAAATATCCTGCTCCAAACATTCGAATCTGGTTGTTTACCAATTTTTATTAATTTTTATTAAATGGACCTCAGAACTTCCCAGCTTGGCTGTTCTATTCAGAACGCAGTTTGTACTGTATGTTCATAAGTGCGCTGAAGCTGTTCACTGGAGGTAGTTTTATCACTGGTCCTGAATTTACTATAAATATATTTTCGGGGTCCAGGTATCTTATGTCAATTGGAAAAAACTCCCACTGGGAGAAAAATATTCGAACAACAATACAAAGTATAGCATGGTATACTACTTGCAACATCAGCCCAATACATAATGGAACATTATAATTGATAGTGAAGGGTAAAGCAAAGTTGTAACATATAGATGGATAAGAAAGTAGGAAGAGTTAGAAAGTAAGGTGATAGATTTGAAGAAAGTTGCACATAAGGTCAGAGAGATGGTTAAGCATTATCTCAGCTAGGGTAGGAGTGGATAAACATGCCGTGCTGCAGTATGTGCAGCCCGAGTCACTCGTGTGTGTAAGTGAGACTAACAAGTTAGTTACTTCTTCCATTAAAGACCTGGTCGAAGAGCCAAGCTTTCACCCGCTTCCTGAAGTAGAGATAGTCTTGTGTTAAGCGGAGCCTTTCAGGCACTGCATTCCAGATTTCACTCTTTGGGATGGGCCCATCTCTGGAAATGCCAAAAATGAGCATTCAGTACAACCTGAACACAACAATACAACAAAGTATTGAGAAATGATGCTAAGGAGATAGCAATGTATCTTATATACCTATACATAAAGCTGATGGATTCCTGATTTCACTCCTGCTGAGGGTCACCACCATCATGATATTTTAGCTCAGTGGAGCTTGTAAAAGTTGGGAATGTATGAATAAATGTTTAATCTTTTTTTGTTTAAGGTTTTGTACTGAAATACTGATCCCCCTTTTGCAAAAAGGTAAATCCTGGTCTGATTTGTCACCCTGTGATTAGATGGTGGTATGCCCCAGGATCTCCCTTGAGTGAGACCCCATGTGGTTGAGTCCATTGTGTGTTACTGGACAGAGAATCCAAAGCTTGCTTTCCTATGAGAGGGAGAGAGAAAGGAAGTGACTAGTGAGAGAAAAAGATCTGGAGGGAGCTTGCAGTATTGCAAGGAGGAGAACTTCACATGGAAAAGGCCAGAATTAACTGACTCCATGGTAGGAGTAACTGCCAGCTCCCAAGAAGAGAAGTATGAACTCCAGCTAGAACAGGTTACGGATCTGAATGAAGTGTCTCAAGTTGGTGAGGAATCTAATACATGGCAAGGAACATGGTTCTGATGATAACCTCCATTGGGAAAAGCAGCCAAGGCAATGAACAGTTAGTTCATTTCCTTGATTGCTTTTCCCAATCAAATCCATTTCAAACCAATCACATTTCTCTAGGTATCAATAATAATATTCTAGTGCATATTGTGTTGTCATTGCAAGTAGTATACCATGCCATACTTTGTATTGTTGTTCGAATATTTTTACTGCTGTAATTGCCTACTGCTCATGTTTGATCTATTCTTACTGTACACCGCCTTGAGTGAATTCCTTCAAAAAGGCGGTAAATAAATCCTAATAATAGTAATGCATGGTAAGTTGGAGACAGTAGGGTCCTAAAAGTAAAGGGGCAATATTCAAACTGCTGCATGGAAGTCCATACATTCTTTTTCTAGCTCAGTTCTTCCACTAGTTTAAAAAGGGGAAGTACATACATAGAAACATGACGGCAGATAGGGGCCAAATGGCCCATCCAGTCTTCCCTTCCTCGGTACCCACTAACTCTTCCTTTTCCTAAGGAATCCCACGTGCCTGTTCCACGCTTTCTTAAATTCCAACACAGTCTTCATTTCCACAACCTCCATCAGGAGGCCATTCCATGCATCCACCACCCTTTTCGTAAAAGATTATTTTTCTTAGATTCCTCCTAAGCCTATTTCCTCTTAACATCATCATATGCCCCCCCTCATTCCAGAGTTTTCCTTCATGTTTTCACCTTTAAAATGGTCATCCACAGATACTTGCTCTCACCTAAACGTGCCTCCAGTAATACCGCCTCTCAAGGCAGCTAAGTGTACACCCAGAGCTGCCAAGGAGAATCACTTTTTAAGCAGGAGATTTTGGCCACACATCTCACCCCAGATCACACCCCAGCCCCTCCACATTCCTCGCCTACTCATGACTCAGATTCTTTTGTGCCAGAATAAAAAAGAGCAATTTTAGATCTCTCAGCGGACACTTCCTGCCTGTTAATCTTGCAAAATCAGCAGCAGGAATTGTTGGCCATGAAATTTGAAGTTACTTGCATTTGCAATGTGGGTATTGAAAAACTAGGCTCCCACCGCTCCACCTCCATATCTAATGTATCTCCACCAGCCAATTCAATATTACCGACACTGCACATCCACAGCAGATGCCATCTGTGCGGGAGTATTCTGCTCTTGTAGGGGAGATTTGGCAGGTCTGTACATCTATTGCCAGGGATTAATTAGTAAACAAGAGGAAGTTGAAATGTAGTGGTATGTAGGGGAAGGGGGCAGATTTACAGGGCAGGGCTGGAAGTGAACTGTGGGAGGTCGGCAGCAGTTTTGGGGAATGGTGAGCTCAGTAGTGGCACTTACCCACCCCTGTGGTCTCCCCCTACCCCTAACTGATCTTTCCTCCACCAATTAGCCCAATGCTCTCCCCTGACCAATTGCTCACCCCAGTGGTCTTGCCCTTCGTCAGTAACTCAGACCCATGCTCTTTGTCCTCTCACGTCATTCACACCAATGTTCTTCTAGTCAGTTACCACCATGCTTTTCCCCAACTGTTGTCGCTTACCCCTGTGTTCTCCTCACCCTAGTCACATACCCCCATGCAATGTCTCTCTCCTAGATCTCTCAACTACACAGCAGACAGTGTAGTCACAGATAGAGGGAAGCTTAAAAGTAGCACCAGAAGCTTTGGCATGCTCAGAGATGTGTTCAGCTGTCAAGCACAGCACAGAGTAGCGGCATGCCAGTACCTCTCTTGTGGAAATTTAATGGTAGTAACCAATGTGATGTTTTCGAAACACTTTATAAGGCTCAATGAAAGAATACACAATATACTCCACAGCATTCTTTTGTTTAAATTTCCATGGCAACTTCAAGAGTGCTTTATGACTCCATGACCTGCATGTGTATATCTTGCATTGGGCAGATGTGAAGTGTGGAGGGGTGCAGTGTTTGGGAGGATTGGAGATCTGTGTCATAGAGGGGTGGTTGAGGTATTAGGAAGGGGTATTATAGGAAATCCCACACACTTGCACCTCTACTCTCTTTCTGATCTCATGATCATTCTTTCAACCTCACACTCTTTTTCTTACCCCATCCACACTACCCCACCTGCACTTTCAACCACTGCCCTTACCCCATACTTCCTCACCTCCTTATTCTGTCTACTTCACTCACTCTTCCCCCTGCACTTACCCCATGATCTCTTCTCCAACTCCTTCACCTAGACCTCATTCACTGTCCCCACTCACCCCATTCTCTTTTCCACATCCCAATCACTCACTCCTTCCACCAATTACCCCAGTGCTCTCCCCCAATTGATTATCCTAATGCCCCCCCCCCCAATCAGTCACTCAGGGCCATATTCTTTGTCCTCCTAGTCATTCACCCCACTGCTCTTTCTGACCCCTAGTCACTCACCACTATCACCACCATGGTCCCCCCCCCCCCCACACACACACACACACACACACTTATCCCTGTGTTCTTCTCATCTCAGTCATAGACCCCAACATAAGTATTGCCATACTGGGACAGACTGAAGGTCCATAAAGCTCAGCATCCTGATTCCAGCAGTGGCCAATCCAGGTCACAAGTACCTGGCAAGATCTCAAAATAGTACAATACATTTTATGCTGCTTATCCTAGAAATAAGCAGTGGATTTTCCCTAAGTCTTTTCCTTTAGGAAGCCATCCAAACCCTTTTTAAAGCAGTGGAGCTAACTGCTTTTGCTACATTCTCTGACAACGAATTCCAGAGTTTTAATTACACACTGAGTGAATAAATGTTTTCTCAGATTTGTTTTAAATTTACTACTTTGTAGCTTCATTGCGTGCCCCCTAGTTAGGGGGCTCCACAAAAAGGAGGACGGATTGAGCCAGCCGGGTTTTACTTCCATTGCTTGAAAGCAATGGAAGTAAAATCCAGCTGGCTCAATCCGTCCTCCTTTTTCTGGAGCCATATGGTAACCCTAGTCCTAGTATTTTTGGAAAAAGTAAACAAGCGATTCATATCTACCTGTTCCACTACACTCATTATTTTATAGACCTGTATCAGACAGAGGGAAGCTTGAAAGTCTGCTTTCAGGAGTCTTCTGCCAGCAGGGCCTGGTTATTCCTATTAACAGTTCAGAGCTGGGTCCCAGGGTGTTCAGCTTGCTGGGGCCTAGTGATCTTCACTGACACAGCACAGCTGCTCTCCAGGGTCTTCAGCTGCTAGGCCGGGTGTAGAGAAAATGTTTTGCTAATATAGGGTTAATCATTCTTACAATTTCTAAATAAATGTAAAAGAGGAACAGTTCAGCTCTGACCTTGTAAGTAGAACTGAATGTTCTTAGATAAGGTAACAGCCTAGAACTGTAACATGTTAATGACAGACACATAGGCGCTGTGAAACTGCACGTAGGCATTATAAGAGAAAGGTTTATAAGAGCGGGGGGGGGGGGGGGGTTCCTAGAGTCAGGCAACCTCCTGACTTGTTGGATTTTTGTCTTTCTTGCAAGAAAACAAATAAACCTGTTTGTGGTTAAACCTGCTTGATCCTTTGGGGATTCGTGAGTATATTTGGTTAAATTCTCTTAACACTGGGTGATCATTGTAGCATGGCAGAGCCAGTTCCCAGATCTCCAGAATGTTTAGCTGGTGGGGGGCCTGGCTTGCGCAACCAGCACGGCAGAGTCAGTCTCTGGGGTCTTCATCCAGTAGAAGCAACTGCAACCTCGCTTTCGGTTTCTTAAGACGTGCTTGAACATTGTTACATCCTGTTCCAGCAGAAACTAAGCTCTAGCTGTTGGATTGGATTACAACATGTGGACTTTTAGCTGCATTGAGAGACAGCAATTTTCATACAGCCAACTTAAAAAAAAGTAAAATTTTACTTATGTAAATAGCTTTGAAAATTGCCCTCTAAATGACCAGATGGAAAATGTACTTCCTCTAAAAATGAACTTGTTATCCCAGTCTGCGATGGTACAGAGGAATCCTTGACCTGTCGGGAAATGGCTTCCAGTCTGTAGTCCAGATTTTGGAGTGCAAGTTTGCCTGTGCATTGGAGCTGTGATTTTTTTTTTAGCTGCATCAAGCTGTACCACAGTTAAAGTACTGTCAGTTATAGGGACTACGATATGTACTGTTTAAAGCAAGACTGTTAAGTGGCTTAGCTAGGGCTGAATGGGCCCCGCCCTATAATATCATCTCTCACAAGAGAGTGGGGGGCAGAGTCTAGGTCCCCTTCAGAGTTTGTCAGGTAGCCAGGAAGGGAGAGGGGGAAACAGAGGTGTATCTAGGTTACAGTGTGTAGAGATGGATATTAGGGGGGAAAAGTGTAAGCAGGGCTGGAGTTTTGGTGTGTTGGTAGGTGAGGATACCTGTGGGTTGTGTAGGAGTATCCAAGTTAGTAGGGCTGTGTAGGGAGTGTTTACCTCTGGGTGAGATGTCTGACAGAGTTTTACAAAAATTATTACAGTAGCAGGCAGAATAGGGATGGCACTGCATGACACATGAGAATGGTGACACAAAACATAATGACATGAAATGAAAATGTTTTTCATGCATATCTCTAGCAGCCAAGTGGGAACACCAGAGCACTTTGCCAACCTGGAAGATAATACAATAGATTTTGTATCCATCCTCTTCCTAGGGAAAGTGTTGACCGAGTTATACCAACTGAAGCCCCGCTGCATCATCTGAGCCAGCTAATAATAGAAGAACTCAGTTAGCCACATGGAATTCTACACTTCCTGATCTTTTTATACTATCTGAACGAAAAGCATTGTGAGCTCAGTAAGTTGTTGCATCCTGAGCTCCTGGTAGCTTATCTGTGAGTATTATTTATTTATTTATTAATTTGTTACATTTGTATCCCACATTTTCCCACCTTTTTGCAGGCTCATTGTGGTTTACATTATGCCGTAATGGCGATCGCCATTTCCGGAATGAGACATACAAAGTAGTATTACATTAACGTTCATAAATGTATTGTATGAAGAAGGGGTCTCAAATTCCAATCCATAGTTTGCTTGAACGTAAAATTGGCCCTGATGTGAACCACTGAAACTTCATGTGACTCTTTTGAATGGAGAATGTTCATCTTAGAGCTCATTCTCCCTCCCCAGAACTGTGAAACATAGTGTGATACTAATTCTTGTGTTAATGCTTCAATCGAGCAACCCGGTATGAGCAGGGTAAAATGAACGAAGCAAACAGTGACTATGCAAATGCTGGAGAATGTTACAAGCGTTAATGCATGCTAGCAAGCTTTGCACAGATATATTATATTAAACCAATCGCAAACCAAAATGTTACACACAGGTTTTTCGTTGAGAGGTAAGTGACTTCAGATACCCGGTGCTAATTCACTCCATATTGAAAAGCACCGCTCGAGCCGCTGTGCCGCTGGTTTTCAAGATTACCAGTGTGGTTACAGGCGGGCATCCTCATAAGTTCAAAACCCTCCCTTTGATGCTAATTCACATACACTTTTTTTTATTATACTTTATATGCAGGAATTAGCACTTATCTTTTCTGGGCGTTTTCTAGTAGGTTCGCTCTACTGCGCGCTCCTGTTTCGCTTTAGCTTGATTAGGAGCCGAACCCCCGATATTATGTTACTTTGTGTTCTGTTCCTCGTACATACCATCTTAGGTCTATTGACATGATGAAACATTTTCAAGAGAAAGGCTACCCTCTTAAATGTATCAATAAGGGGTTTCAGAGAGCATCTGGTTGTTATAGAGATACATTGTTACAACCGGCTCAAAAGAAAACTAAGGATAAGATTATTTATACTTTACCTTTTAACCATATGTCCAACTCCATCGTGAAAATCCTAAGGAAACATTGGCATTTGCTGCAAAGAGTAGCCTCATTCAATAACAAAGAATTACTTGTAGCATACAAGCGTGAAAGAAATCTCAGAGGTCTGCTTGTACCATCTGCATTATCCAATCATACCATATACCATTAAGGAATTTATCTATAGGATATTTTCCATGCAGATCTTGTTCCATTTGTATTGTAAATATGAAAACCAAGATCTTCCACATTCCGTCTTCAAATAAAAAAGTATATCTAAAACAATTTTCGAATTGTAAAACTAAAAATGGCATCTATGTAGCTTTATGTCCGTGCGGTTTAGCATATGTAGGTAAAACTAAGAGGAAGTTTAACGCTAGAATAATTTAATACAAGAGTGCTTTGAAAAGAAACACACTAGACATAGTAACATAGTAGATGACGGCAGAAAAAGACCTGCACGGTCCATCCAGTCTGCCCAAGAAGATAAATTCATATGTGCTACTTTTTTATTTGTACTGTCCTCTTCAGTGCACAGACTGTATAAGTCTGGCCAGCCCTATCCCCGCTTCCCAACCACCAACCCCACCTCCCAACCACCAGCTCTGGCACAGACCGTATAAGTCTGCCCAGCACTATCCCTGCCTCCCACCACCGGCTCTGGCACAGACCGTATAAGTCTGCCCAGCACTATCCCCGCCTCCCAACCACCAGCTCTGGCACAGACCGTATAAGTCTGCCCAGCACTATCCCTGCCTCCCACCACCGGCTCTGGCACAGACCGTATAAGTCTGCCCAGCACTATCCCCGCCACCCAACCACCAGCCCCGGCACAGACTGTATAAGTCTGCCCAGCACTAGCCCCGACTCCCAACCACCAGCTCTGCCACCCATTCTAGACTAAGCTCCCGAGGATCCCTTCCTTCTGCACAGGATTCCTTTATGTTTAAAACCATTAGTCGAACATTCAGTTGCTCTGGGGCAAAAATTTGAAGATTTTTGTTTCTGTATATTATTTGACAAATTTGGAGAGGTGGACCTATTGATACTTTCCTTTTGCAGAAAGAACAACAATTCATTTTTGAATTAGAAACTTTGTATCACAAAGGTTTAAATATGGAACCAGATTTATCAGTATTTCTTTGATGTAATACAGCACAGATAGGACACTACCTTATTTTTAAATGATTTTGAATGCTTGTTTTTACTGTACAATTCTTACCATATGTTTTATTTCTGGCATAATATTGCCTTTTTATACTTTTATATTTTATTTTAATTTTTGGATTTTAATTTTTTTGTGTTATTTGAAGCACAAGATCGTTTGTCACATTAAGGTGTCTAGTGATTCATAAATAAGATCACAAATAGAGACTTTATTAGTTTTTATTTTTTACTATTTAGTTTTTTGACATTTTATGAGTATTTATGGACACACACTGCTTTTTATGTATACTTCTGGACACACACAGTAAAAACAAGCAATCAAAATCATTTAAAAATAAGGTAGTGTCCTATCTGTGTTGTATTACATCAAAGAAATACTGATAAATCTGGTTCCATATTTAAACCTTTGTGATACAAAGTTTCTAATTCAAAAATGAATTGTTGTTCTTTCTGCAAAAGGAAAGTATCATCAATAGGTCCACCTCGCCAAATTTGTCAAATAATATACAGAAACAAAAATCTTCAGTGGACATCAGTGAGTTCTGATATTTTGTTTCAGTTCTTTGAATGATGAGTAGTTAGAGATGCCAACTTGTTAGATAATGATGAGAATACCTTAATATAGTTTCTTCACAATGTTTACGTTTTTAGATTAATTCTTCTTTTCATTCGGATTTTGCCGCCGCTTTCACCCAAGTTAATCCTTGTATCACAGGAATAGAAGGTTGCCGTAAGTTGGTTGAATCCTGTGTAATTTAGTCTCGATTTTTTAATATGGAGTCAAAGCAATTAGTTTGTGGTAAGAGAGAAGAGAGTTCGCTCATTGTATCTGGAAGACAAGTTTTAGAGATTTTTTAGATGCTCTGTTCCTTAGTATATAGAGAACTTAGTTATCCACTTTTTTTAATAATAGTATTGCACAGTAGCCCACGGTACAAATGAGATGTAAGTTAATTGAGTTTCAATCTACATCTGCCTTCTCTCTTTATTTACTCCAGGCCTTGAGCGCTGTCTCCCTCTAATAAGTATTCTCCCAGCCATCCCTCCAAGCACTATCTGGCTTCCCATTCCCTTCCCTCCAGGCATGTCTCCTTTGTCTGTCTCTTATCCCTATCCCTCCCACATCCCAAGTGCTGTCTTCCCGTCTTCCAGACACTCTTGCTCTCTCCTTTCCTTCCTCTCCCTTTCTGTTCTTTCCAAGCAGTCTCTTATGGCAGCTGCTTCACAGGTTAACTCCAGGCTCTCCTCCCCACCACATCAGTTACATAGATCACCTTGGACCCTGACCCTGTCCTAATATTGGTGAGAGGTCCAGGCACTCTTGTGCGCCCTCTTCTCTCTCTGGCTGATTTACTGAGCTGGCGCATCAACAGTATAGCAGCGAGGTTGGTAGAATAGGTTTAAGTTTTTGCAAATGACACTAAAATCTGCAGGACAGTGGAGACAACTGAAGAATTAGGCAAAAATATGTAGTCATGCATGCGTGGTACATGAATCCAAGGGCACAGTAAACAAGTAGAAATGAGGCATGATATATTGTGACCACTGATCTCAAGAAAAGGAAACAGTTTGATAAGGGTACGGCCAGGGCCACAAGAATGCAACCCTATGTAGGAAAAGATATAACAGATCCTGATGACCGCATAGCCAGTTGGAAGATGCATGGGGGAGAGGGAGGTGGCATAGGGTGGGTTACTCTCCAACAATAAATTATACCTTCAGATTTTAACCTGGCTACACTACTACTACTACTACTACTACTAACTAGCATTTCTAAAGCGCTACTAGGGTTACGCAGCGCTGTACAATTTAAACATAGAAGGACGGCCCCTGCTCAAAGAGCTTACAATCTAAAAGACAAGAGAACAATCTAAAGACAAGTGAACAATCTAGAGGACGAGTGAACAGTTAATCTGATAGGGTGGATAGATTGGGGCATTCTATCTATCTCGAGCGGTTAGGCGCCGAAGGCAGCATTGAAGAGGTGAGTTTTAAGCAGAGATTTGAAGATGGGTAGGGAGGGGGCATGGCGTATGGGTGAAGGAAGATTGTTCCAGGCATAGGGTGAAGCAAGGCAGAATGAGCGGAGCCTGGAGTTGGCAGTGGTGGAGAAGGGTACTGAGAGAAGGGCTTTGTCCTCTGAGCGGAGGTTACGGGCGGGAACATAGAGGGAGATGAGGGTGGAGAGGTAGTGAGGAGCCGCAGACTGAGTGCACTTGTAGGTAAGGAGGAGGAGCTTGAATTGTATGCGATATCTGATCGGAAGCCAATGAAGTGATTTGAGGAGAGGGGTGTTATGAGTATATCGGTTTTGGCGGAATATAAGACGTGCCGCAGCGTTCTGAACTGATTGAAGGGGGGATAGATGGCTGAGTGGGAGGCCGGTGAGGAGTAAGTTGCAGTAATCAAGGCGAGAGGTAATGAGAGCGTGGATGAGAGTTCTGGTGGTGTGCTCAGAGAGGAAAGGGCGAACTTTGCTGATGTTGAAGAGGAAGAAGCGACAGGTCTTGGCAGTCTGTTGGATATGCGCAGAGAAGGAGAGGGAGGAGTCGACTAGGTTTTAGAAAAGATGGGAGAAAGGCAAAGCAACATTTTCTGCTACAAGTTGCAGTGTAGACATGGATATTATCTGAAAATGTGCCCTCCCTTTTCTGTCTCTCCTTATTCTCGCCTGAAATTCATTTCAGGCATCTATTTCTCACTAACATATTTTGAAATTGTAAACCACGTGCTTGTCATGTTAACAAAAAGGTCACTGTATTAAAGAAAATTAACCATAAAGCATAAACCATACACTGTTTTTTTTTGCTTGCTTAATCTTTTAGTAGTATGTCATATGATTCTCTTCTTTGCTGAAAGTCTACTGAAGATCAGCTATCGCTCTATATTTCACATTAGAGCCCACCTCCCGTTTATCATTGGATGGATCTTCTGATTGATTTGTAGACCACTTGTCAATTAGAAAGTTTTAAGACCTGCCCTCACGCTTACCAGTCAATTGTCCTAATTATATATGCATAAGACTTTGCTAGAGGCAAGGGGTGGAAGAGAAAACAATTTGCTTATTTGCTTACATACTGTGCTGTTGCTGTTTTTTCTGCTTCTCTCTTTATGTTCAGATGCCCAGTTACATGCTTTATAAATGGATGAGAAAGAGACACTTCTTTCTAACAGGAAGCTGGCTGGGGTAAGTTATTTACTCTATCCCTTTTGTATGATTTAGGCAATAGAGTCACTATATACGTGTAAGCCCCTTTTGTAGAGGTGCCTAGGCAAACGTCTAGACACAGCCCGGTAGGTGGGAGAAGGGGCACATAAGTTATTTATTTGGTGGTACTAGGGCTGGGGCCAACCTTAAGGCTAGAGGGCTGGGCAAGCCAGGCATCAGACTTTCTATCCACACAAGAATCCAGACTTACACCTTGTCACTTAAAAACTGGAGCTTTACTCTATTATCGGAACATTGAATGCCATGTAGAATGCCAACTTATATATACTTGGATATCCATTCCTCCTGCTCACACTTCTTAAACGCAAGGCTACACAGGGCAGGATGGGTATTCAGTGAGATGTTACATTTGTGCAAGTTGATGATTACACAATTTAAATTAAATACCTTAACTGCTATAGCCTGGTGCAGTTAAAGATGTTTTTTTTTTTCTTTAATTATTTCCTTCACTCTGCCATGCATGTTGGGTCCCATAGAAGCAGGGCTTTTTTTGAGGGGGTACTGAGTACCGGCACCTTTTCCATTGTCTGCTACAATTGACCCATGGACCCCAAGTTTCAATGGAAGAGCTCAGGCTCTACACACCAATTCTGCCTTGTCATAGATTCTGTGACTGGTTGCAGGGGGCCTGGCTGTTGTGGGGTGGGTTTCTCAGTGATCACCCCACCCCTGAAGGGTGGCCTAGCATTCGAGTACCGGCACCTTTTTTGCTAGTAAAAACGTACTGCATAGAAGAGAGGTATGGGATGCCTAGACTCGCCTTGCTTCTTCCCCAAGAGACTATGCAGGGTGAGAAGAGTCCCCACAGCCAGTGTTGTTCAAAATACTTAAGTAAAAGTAAAAATAAATGTATATTTTAAAAGTGAAGTAAAAGTACAATGAAGAACACATTAAAAAATTTTACTTAAGTAAAAGTAAAAAAGTTACTGCCTAATATAATACTTTGTGAGTAAAAAGTAAAAGTACCGTAACTACAGTGAATACAACTATTGTTAACATTTTATCCCAACAATTGTATTGCTCCAGCCTCTGAATCCTTGCTCTTTGCAAGTGCCACACATGTCTAACTGGTTGGGTATAGACTGGTTGATTCTTTTTTTTCTCAGAAGCCATCTGCAGGCATTGGCAAAGAGAGCCAAAAACGCATTTCAGATTCATTAAGGGAAGGTGAATGGGGGAAGTGCTGCAATTGGAATTGCTTTGATTTGCTATCTTCTATTTTTTCTTGTCTTTCACAGCATCTCACATTTCCCCTTTTGGCTGCTGGATTTCTTTCCTCCTTTGGATCTTCTATGCTCTATGGTTACAACCTGGCAGTGGTTAATTCACCAGCTGAGGTAAACCTATAGCTTGTCTTTAAAAAAATACATAAATAAAATAATTTTGAAAATATGCATATGCTCCAAGGTTCCCTTTTCCATCTCCTTGCTTCACGTCCCTCTCCCCCATACATGGGGCAAAAGAAATCATCAGATCAGTCAGCACCATTTAGAGCATCGGTGTGAACAAGGCAGCAGACAGTAGGGATCTCTCTTGATCAAAGAGATTTTTTTCCAACATTAGATGGGGTAGGCTGATGAAGACCGGAGGTAGATTGGAAGCAGGACCATGGGGTTGGAACCCCTCATGTTATCCACAGGAATTTGGGACCTTAGGGCAATGTTTTCTCTGAACTTGGGATGAACCTGTACAAGAGAGGAGAAAGTGAGTATGGGGGGGGGGGAGGTAGTCATTAGGCCACAGTGTCACATCTGTGGTTGTGACCCCCCTTAGGCTTACCTTATTTCTGGCGGTCAGCTTCTATGCTGGCTTCTGTCTGGTCTTTCTGAGTTAGTTCTATCTCTGTGTGCTGGCTGCTTCCAGCATGGCTCTGATTACTCCACTATACTGCACCTGTGTGTGTTAAGCCTCTCTGGATTGTCTATGTGCTGTTTCCTGTTCCAGACTTCAGCCCAGTCCAGTCCGGATCTTCCAGCCTGCCAGACTTGCTTGTCTTGTTTGAGCCTGCACAGCACCCATAACTGCCTGGTGATTGCTGCTGCTGAGCTTATTAGCCATTTGGAAACTCTCTGCTTTGCCTTTGCATCGCCTAAGGCCCTGGTTTGTTGGTGCTTGCTGCACTTCTGCCTAGTCCAGTTTATAGTCTGTATTCTTGCCTGATTCTAGTTTAGTCTTTGTTTAGCTTCTTGTACTGTATTGCTTGTTTCCCAGTATTGTTTCTTGTTTGTATGTCTTTGTCTAGTTCTAGGTTGTCTGTGTTTCTTGTTCAGTGGCTGCCTGGCAGCTTTCAGTTCTGTCTCTTATCTATCAGTGTTTGTTCCTTGTTTCAGTGGCTGCTTGCAGCTTTCAGTTCTGTCTCTTGTCTACCAGTGTTTGTTCCCTGTTTCAGTGGCTGCTTGCAGCTTTCAGTTCTGTCTCTTGTCTACCAGTGTTTGTTCCCTGTTTCAGTGGCTGCTTGCAGCTTTCAGTTCTGTCCCTTGTCTGTCGGAGAGTCCTAGTCTAGTATTCTGCCTAGCCTCCCTGTGTGCTCTAGTCTCTGAGTGTATCCTGCTGGTATCCAGTTCCGGCCCTGCCCGGCAAGTCCTGCCAGCCACCTGCACCCAGGGGCTCAACTCCTGAGGAACGGTGGTCAAGTGCAGGTGAAGTCTAGCTGGCCCTGTCAGAGTTCTGCCTTATCCCTGTGTAGGGTGGTTTTGCCTGCCACTGTCGCTCCTCGGCAGTGGCCCAAGGGCTCACAATCCTAGTTCCTGCGTTTTGGAAAACGTGACACACAGTAGGCTCTTTAATCATCTAGAAGGGGAGAAGGGTCATTGACCTGTACACAACCCTTTGTTGCCACTTGGATAGGGTGGAAGGGTTGGGGGATCCAAGCCAGGACATCAGCAGTCTTGTTAGCCTTCCAGATGCAGTTAGTTTTTTGATTAACCATTGAATTAATGCAAATTGTTTATGTTGATGTGATGTTTCTTAAGCCATTTTAATATTAATAAGATGTTTTGCATGAATTTGCATGTAAGGTGACTTAATGGGTTTTTTTCCATGGTAAGGCCAATTTTTTGGTATCGACTTTAAAGCAAGAAGATGTTATACAAAATAGGGATACTATTCGATGTGCAGGAGTGTGTTGACACAGTTTCTAAAATAGACCCCTAAATTAGCAATTATATAAAATTAGCTATGAGGCCCTTTTACTAAGCTAAGTGTCTAAAATGGAGTTACCGCCCAGCTACTGCGTGGCTCTTGCGGTAATTTCATTTTTGGCGCGTGTCCCAAAAAATAATTTTTATTTTTGGACGTGCATATTTGATGCGCGCAACGTGGCATTTGATGCTCGTAGATCATTACCACCTGGTTACTGCGTGAGTTTTTACCACTAGATCAATGACTGGTGGTAAGGTCGCAGACCCAAAATGGATGTGCGGCAATTTTGATTTTGCCGCACATCCATTTTCAGCAAAAATTTAAAAAAGGCCTTTTTTACAGGTGCGCTGAAAAATGGATCGGCACACGCCCAAAACCCACACCTATACTATCGCAAGCCATTTTTAAGCGTACCTTAGTAAAAGGACCCCTATATATGATATCTGATGAAATTTACAAACTCTTAAGAGGAAAAAGTTTTCACAGAATAGAGCCTGAACTGACCTAAATTTCTTTTTTTGGGGGGGAGGCGACAGGGTATAAAAAATGCCAAATATCTACAGATATTCAGCCATTTACAGCTGAGGAATTTTGTGTATTTCAGGGCATGCATATTTATATCCACTTTATAAAGAGACAACAAAAAGTAATTGTTTATATTTGTGGCATGAGTACATCAAATGACCTAGACCATGAAGAGAGAGATTTCACAGAACTAAATCTCAGAATAGACTCTGCTTCTTTGAGTGCCTCCTGTGTAGTTAACTTAGCAGCAAGCCCTGAAATAATGCTTTAATATTCTAATTCAAGCTGCATTGACCCCAAAATGAATTCTTAAGCTAGAAAATATGGATGAGAGCATTGTACAAAAAAAATTTATTTTCAAAACTTTTATACTGCCTACATCAAGTTGGCTGGCTTATGGTAAGGTCTCTATTACTGAAAAATCAACTGTGGTAGAGGGTGGAGGGGAGGAGGCAGCATGTGATGGAAAGGGTGAATAAGTCTGGTTTTAAATTCTTTCCTATGTGCATTCTTTTGAAATCTGTAGCTATTTCTAGACATAATATATAAAGCTGAAATCCTAATGTGAGCGTATTATCTTATACGCTGTGACGTATGTTTATTTATACAGAACAACACTATCAGGCTTATTTTCGAAAGAGAAGGGCGCCCATCTTTCGACACAAATCGGAAGATGGGTGTCCTTCTCACAGGGTCGCCCATATTAGCATAATCGAAAGCCGATTGTGGGCGTCTTCAACTGCTTTCTGTCGCGGGGATGACCAAAGTTCACGGGGGCGTGTAGGAAGCAAACTCCGGATTGGTCTAAAAACCTCCATGGATTTTCAATCTGTGATTAAATTATTTGTGATTTTTAATATATGTATATCCTTTTACTTTCTCTTATGTTCTTAATTCTAATATTCTGTGATTAACAACAAAGTACTGAAGGCACTTAGCTCAATATCCACGGAGGTTTTTAGACCAGTGATATTACCGGAGTCTGTCTAACGCCAGCATTGAAATGAGATATTTGCTGCTGTGCCCAGGCGTATGAGGTCTTTTCCTCCATTCTAAAGACATAGTGTTGTTTTGTATAAATATACATACATCACGGCGTGTAAGATAATAAACTCACATTAGGATTTCAGCTTTATATATTATAAATTGAATTACTTTTGTTGTAACTTTGCCAAATTTAATTTGAACGAGGGCTATTTCTAGACAGCCACCATCTTCATTAACTCATCTGTTGATTTCAATAATATGCTTTTAAAGACATAGGAAGCTTGAAATAAAAGGAACTAGATGATTTTGGCAATCAAAAGTGACTCAGTTAATGCAATGTTCTTTTGGTATTGGGAATTGTATGATCATTTCTGAGTATTTGTAAAAACGGAACAGATTTTCCATAGTTTGAATGTAGGTAGTTTTGGGGTTTGTTCACCCTGTAACCCAACCTGCACCTGTTACGTGTCTGCATTTATTTTCAGCATATAAAAGCATTCTACAATGCCACCTGGTTCTATCGTTATGGCCAGCCACTGACTCTAAGTCCGCTCATCCTGATATACTCACTGACTGTTTCTATATTTGCCTGCGGCGGACTGCTAGGATCTTTGATAGTGGGAAAGCTTGTCTCTGGATATGGAAGGTAAGTGAAAAGCTATTTTATGGTTTCAGAACTATAGGGTGCGACAAAAAAAAAGTAACTCCCTAGAGTTTTTTTGCAATTTTCTCAACAACCACTTTGAATTTCAACAAGAAATTTTACATACTTATTTAGTCAAAATACATATTAAAGAGCATTTAATTATCTTAAGCTTTGTTGATGTTATTGACATTTTAGCATTACTACCTAGTGCTTTTTGCGTATTAAAAATGTTCAATCTAATTAAAAAAGGGAAAAAATATTCAAGGTAAAACACACTAAAATAACATTATTCAAATGATATCATTAACAACGTGTCAGAATTTGAATGCTTAAAGTGTCCACTCCCCAACTTTAAGATAGGCCTTCAGTCATTTTGGGAAGCTCTTAACAGCTTTATCAATTGGTCCCTGTGGCAGGCTGTCCAAGATCATCTGCAGCACTTCCTTGAGTTCGGTTTGCGGCTTTGGGTGGAGCTTGTGATAGGCCTCCAACATTGCTGCCCAGACAAAAGTCTACATCACTGTGATGTCATTAACAGTAAGCTGGTACCCTGGGTTTCAAATAATGGTTGAATGCGTAAAAATCACTGGATGGTCATGCTAAAAAGTCAGTAATTTTTCCATGTTTAAAAAAGATCTCATTCTACTTGGCACTTAAACGTAGATAGTAACACAAATAAACTGTAAAATTTCACGTTGAAAATCCAAGCGGTTGCTGAGAAAACAGCAAAAACCTCTAGGGGGTTACTTTTTTTTTTTTGCTTCACCCTGGACAGTTTCTCTTTCTCTGTGCTAAGTAGAGAGATGTGGTATCCGTGTTAGTCCACTTCTAAAAGCAGTCAATAGAAATAGAATAAAATAAAACATAGAAAAGAAAATAAGATGATACCTTTTTTATTGGACTAACTTAATACATTTTTTGATTAGCTTTCGAAGGTTGCCCTTCTTCGTCAGATCAGAAATAAGCAAATTTTGATAAGTAACAGCATATATTAGTGAAACATCAAAGCCCCTTTCAGACTGACTGTTCACTTGTCTTTTAGATTGTAAGCTCCTTGAGCAGGGACTGTCCCTCTATGTTAAATTGTACAGCGCTGCGTAACCCTAGTAGTGCTTTAGAAATGTTAAGTAGTAGTAATAGTAGTAGTATTTCAGTGACAGTCTGAAAGGATGAGGGGGGGGTGGGCTAGGTGAGAAACAGAGAGGGCTGAGAGGATGAGGGACAGGGAGATATGTATGGTGATCAGAGGGTGACAAAGCAGTGAAATTTCATGGTTTATAATGGGCTAGAAAACCCAGATCTTTGTTAAGTCCTGTCCGGTGGGTGCCAAAATATTTAAACATTTTGACTTCAAAGGTCTTGCCTTGCTGTATTGTTTTAAAGTTTCCCTTAAGTATTCTCACCATAAAATCATTAGTACAGTGTTCTGGTTTTGTAAAGTGCTGTCCCACAGAGGTAACATCCTGGTTGGCACATTTTTTGATTAGCTTTTGAAGGTAACCCTTTTTCTTGAGATCAGATAAGCAAATGTTGATAAATATCAGTATATATAAGTGAAACAAAAAAGCATTCCAATGTCAGTCTCACAGGAAGAGAGTAGATTCCCTTCCTTCCCGTTCACATTAATTGATTTGATTTGCTTACTTTATTTATTTTTTGTCTATTAGATTGTAAGCTCTTTGAGCAGGGACTGTCTTTCTTCTATGTTTGTGCAGCGCTGCATACGCCTTGTAGCGCTATAGAAATGCTAAATAGTAGTAGTAGTAGATTGGGTTAGGTGAGAAACAGGGGGAGCTGGGTAGATGAGAGACTGGGAGAGATGGATAGTAGATAAAAGAGTGACAAAGCAGTAGAATTTTGTAGTTTATAATGGGCTAGAAAACCCAGATCATTGTTAAGTCCTGTCTGGTAGGTGTCAAAATATTTAATCATTTTGAATTCAAATGTCTTACATTCCTGAATTGTCTTAAAGTTTCCTTTTAGTATTCTCACCATAAAATCATTGATGCAATGTTCTGGTTTTGCAAAGTGCTGTCCCACAGAGGTGACATCCTTGTTGACATTGGCATTTTTCATATGATGTCTATGTAGATTAAATCTGATCTTTAGCATCTAGCTTGTTTCTCCAATATAGCACCCTTTTTCACACTTTTTACATTGAATGATATATCAATTAATTAATCTCTTGAAGAATCTCTACTTGAAACCAACTGAGTCAGTTACTAAAGTTGAAAAATATTCTCAGTCTTCAATTAGTTAACATAAGTTCTAAAATAATAATGTGGTCAGTTCATACCCATTCCAACCATTATATCCCCAAGGGAATATGTGGCAGTGTCACAGATGGAACCATCATCGCACATTAGGCATTTGAAATCCCTGAATTATGTATGTATGTACATACAAAGTTGCCTTCCACAGCACTATAGTTGATCTCTTCTACCTGTCCTAAAACAATTATACCTGCAAGTGTTTTGCAATGTACATTAATATATCGCTTTTTATCAGTGGCGTTCCTAGGGGGGTTGACACCCGGGGCGGATCGCCGATGCGCCCCACTCCCCCGGGTGCAGCGCCCCCCCCCCAGTGCAGCATGAGCCCCCCAACCCAGCGAAAGAACCCCCCTGGGTGCACGCCGCTGGGGGGGGGGTGCCGCGCGCCGGTCAGCTTCGTTCGTTTCCATGCTCCCTCTGCCCCAGAACAGGTTCCAGGGCAGAGGGAGCATGGAAATGAACGAAGCTGACCAGCGTGTGGCACCCCCCCCCCCAGCAGCGTGCACCCAGGGTGGACCACCCCCACCGCCCCCCCCCTTGGTACACCACTGCTTTTTATTCATTTATGCATTGAATGATATATACCACATTTGAAGACGAGCATGTGAAGGATTACTCTCTTTGAATATTTTTCCTTTGTGAATGACTGGGGGATCCTGTGAAATGTGTTGGCGCCTTTTGGAGCTGGATATAGTGCAAGGATGTATGTCACTCTCTTCTTTTTGTGTTTCTATTGGAAGCTTGCTTTTCACTAGTTTGTGTTTTAAATTGGGTGGCTGTCAGAAGGCCAGCACTGGCGGTGATGGGAATATCTCTTTCAGAGTGGCTGTACATCTTTTATGATTGCTCTCAATTTTTCTAGCTCTGGGTTGTATGTCACTACAAGGGGGATTCTCTCTGTGGCTTTCTTTTCCTTGTACTGCAATAGGTTTTCCCTGGGTATTTTAAGGGAAGAGGCAACATTCTTAGAGATTATTTTAGGGTTTTACCTTTTTGTTTGAAGGATTCAGTCAGGTCTTTGAGGTGTTTATCTGTCTCTTGGGTCAGAGCAGATATGATGGTATCTTGTGGCTTGGCTGTGCATAATGGATTTTTTTTTTGTATGTGAAGGGTGGAAGCTGGAGTTGTGGAGGTAACGGCATCTGTCTGTAGGTTTCCTGTGTATAGATGTTTGTACACAGCCATTGCTGATGTAAACTGTGGTGTCCAAAAAGATTGGCTTTTTCTGGGGAGTAGTCAATTTTGAATCTGATTGTAGCATGGTATGCATTGAAAGAACTGTGAAACTGTTTCTTCCCCCTCAGTCCAAATCATGAAAATATCATCAATATACCAGTAGTATTATAGGGGTTGTAGCTGGGTCCCCCTTCCAGGACCCAGCTGGGCTCGACCCTGCTTAGCTTCCTTCTTCACCCGACTGTTGCCTCGCTCCACACCACCTTGGCCTGTTCTGGGAACTCAGCGCCAGACCCCCTGAGAGTTTGCAGGACTTCCTCCTCTCTCTATTGTTTCCACAGAGGCTCAATCAAGGCAAAACGTTTATAGAAAAAAACCTTTATTTTCTTGCTTTCATTCAGCATAGACACAAAGGGAAAACACCTTACTCCCAGGTTGTTAAGGTTTGCTGCCAAAGTCTCATTCAGGGTTTAAACAGTCCATATAACTTCACTTCAGCCAAAATTACTTCTTTTCGGGAGGAGTGGCCTAGTGGATAGGGTGGTGGACTTTGGTCCTGAGGAACTGAGTTCGATTCCCACTTCAGGCACAGGCAGCTCCTTGTGACTCTGGGCAAGTCACTTAACCCTCCATTGCCCCATGTAAGCCGCATTGAGCCTGCCATGAGTGGGAAAGCATGGGGTACAAATGTAATAAAAAAATTATCCGAAAGAAAACACCATAGCTTGGTAGGTTGCAGGCCCAGACCTTTCCAGTATGAAACAGTTTACACAGTCTTTCTTACAGCACAGCTACACAGCTTTGGTCCCACCTGGTTCAGACTGGGGTTTCAATTGTGCCCAGCCCTCTTTCTCTCCCAGGGACTGCACCTGTTTCCTCTTTAGTAGAGATCTCCCCCAGCGCCTCAGTCTTTCTCCTCTAGTCTTCCACCAGTCTCTCCAAGGCACAGCTAGCCACCCTCTTACAACAGCTTTTCGGGTTTGAGCCACAGCTCCAATCTCCATCTGTTCCTCCTCTAGTCCTTCAGTAACCTCCATTTTATCCTCCTCTTCAACTTCCCCTGCCCCTAACCTCTCCAGCTGGCCCTCATCACCTCCCTCAGAGACCATTTCCCAATCTTCTATCTCCTCCCCTAATTCTTGCACAGCCGGGTGGGGAAGAGAGGGATTCTGGGACTGGTAGTTCCTCCTCTTCTTCCTTAACCCGGCCAACCTCTCTGACTCCGGTAGCGCAGCTTTCTGAATATGGGTGTTGTGCACATGAAGTCTGCCCCGTTGGGGTTCCCCGGCTGCCTGCACCCCCCTTCTGCGTGCCTTCCTGGATCCCCTTTCACCTATCACCTACCCTCTCACAGGGTTTAGTCTGATATGTATTCAAAAATGTCTTTTCCAGTTCTGCCATGAATAAGTTAGCATGTTGGGGTGCCATCCTAGTGCCCATTGCAGTGCCCATGATTTGCAGATAGATATCATTGTTAAAGTGGAAATAATTGTGAGCTAGAATAAATTTGATTAATTTTATAATAGTTTCCGGTGAGTATCGGTGGTCCAGGGTGGATGTTTTTAGGAGTTTATCACATGCAGCTATGCCATCTGCATGGGGGATGTTGCTGTATAGTGATTCTAAATCCATTGTGACCAGAAGGGCACCCGCTGGTAATTGTTTGATGTTTCAGAAAGTCTGTGGTATTTTGTATGAAGCTGTTTCTGTTTTAAGAATCACTTCTAGAAGTCCAGATACTTCCTCTGTAAGGGCCCCTTTTACCAAGCTGAGGCAAAAGGGGGCTGGCTTTGGCGTGGGTTTTACATGCAGGCCGAGGCCCCCTTTTACCGCAGCTGGTAAAAGGGAAGTCTCGCTTTCCTACAGGAAATGGTTGTTTCTCTTGCCGTGCGGTGATTTCGAGGGGGAGTCCTTACTGCCACCCATTGAGGGTGATGGTAACGGCTCCCGTGTTAACCCGTCAGTAACCGTGCAGCACATGGCACTGTCCAATTACCGCCGGGTATACTCCGGTGCTACAAAAATAAATAGTGTGGTCAGTGTGGGTTTCCCTGCAGGGCATCTGCTGACTTTCTTGATCTTTTAGTTAGTTTGGATTCTGATTCTCACATACCTCAGATGGATTGGAAAGTATATCTAAGTTATTTGGGGCTGCAGGTGTTGCAGAGCTGCCTGTGCTCAGAGATGAGATGTTTTTCTCTCTGTGGTTCTGCAGGAGAGGAGTCAGCTTTTTTTCCTTTTTGCGGATAGCAATGCGTTGATTTTTCACTTGGATTTTTTGCAGGTCCTCCTTTAGTTGGCTCATAAGGTAGGGATGTAGTTCCTCCATGTTCCTTATGATTTCATTTCTTTGGGTTTTTATCATTTTCTTCTTTATGTAAAGTTGATGTATAAGTTCATTTCATAGTTTCTGACTAGTGTGTTTGCACAGTTTGTCTGCAGAGTCAGAATCGTAAGTAATAGCCAAAGGATTTTTGATCTTCAGACCTTTGGGAATGATGTCATTTTTCTTGCAGATGCAGTGGCATAGGAAGGGGGGCGTTGGGGCGGTCCGCCCCGGGTGCACGCCGCTGGGGGGAATTTTGGCTCCGCTGGTTCCCTGCTCCCTCTGCCCCGGAACAGGTTATTTCCTGTTCCGGGGCAGAGAGAGCAGGGAACCAGCGGAGCCGATGCAGCTCCCAGTGACGTGCACTCGGGGGCGGATCGGCCCTCTCGCCCACCCCTTGCTTCCAAATTCAAGTAAGAATGTGCTCCGGGAGGGTGCGCGCCGAAGGGGGGGGGCGCTGTGCTGCACCCGGGGAGGGGGGGTGCGCCAGGGGCGCAGCCAGACTTGCGTGGGAGGGGGGTCCACAGCTCGAGGGGAGGGGGCACATTTTAGCCCCCCCCTGCCGCCGCCCCCCTCCCGCCGCCATTGTCGCCCCCCCGTCTCTGCCGACCCCCCCTCCTGCCACGAACCCTCCCCCGCCGCCGCCTACCTTCCGTTTTGCTGGCGAGGGACCCCATTCCCCGCCAGCCGACGTCCTCTCCCATAGAACGCAGCGGCACTGTCTGGCAGAGAAAGTCTTCTTCCTTGCATGCTGACGTCCTGCACGTTGTATGTGCAGGACGTCAGACTCAGAGAACAGAACTGTTCTCTGAGGACGTCTGCATGCAAGGAAGAAGACTTTTCTCTGCCAGTGCCGCTGCGTTCTACGGGAGAGGACGTCGGCTGGCGGGAGTTGGGGTCCCCCGCCAGCAACACGGAAGGTAGGCGGCGGCGGCGGGTTCGCCAGGAGGGGGGTCCCCACTGAAATCTATGGGGGCCCAGGCCCCCTCAGGCCCCACGTAGCTACGCCACTGGGGTGCGCAGCAGTGACCCGTCCCGGGTGTCAGCCGCCCTCGCTACGGCACTGTGCAGATGGTCAGAAAATAAAGATGACTGTTCATTGCTGTTTCTTTTTCTATAAGTTTGTTCATTTGCTTTTCCATGCGGCTGTATGAGGTATCTTCCATCTTGTGTCAAGTGATGTGGTAGCCATGTTAAGTCCACTTTTAAAGGTAATAAGTAGAAATAAAACAAAAACATAGAAAAGAAAATAAGATGATGCCTTTTTTCTTTTTTCTCTGTACTGAAGAATCATGGAGGGGTTAATAATAGGCATGATGTTGAGGAAATAATTAGAGGTATAGCAAAGAGAGGGAGCAAAGCACAAACAAAAAGTCCAAACAGCAAAACAGAAAGTACCAGGAGCCTTCAAAAAAAGGAATAAGAATTTTTAATCAAATGTATAGATAAAACAATCCTAGAATGGACCCGACATGGTCCGTGTTTCGGCGCACAGCGCCTGCGTCAGGGGTCACGAAGTGTAGCAAAAAACGTATGGCTGTGTTCAGTGGTCTCTACATATAATCTATATTTAATAGCACCAGATATGAGCCTCTACACTAGGGTTGTCCAACCTCAGTCCTCGAGGGCTGCAATCCAGTCAGGTTTTTAGAATTTCACATGCGTGTGATCTATTTGCATGAACTGCCTTTCATTGTATGCAAATAGATCTCATGCATATTCATTAGGGACATCCTGACAATCCGACCTGGCAAGGGCCGAGGTTGAACACAGATAGGGAAGGGATTTTGAATTTAGCTCATACCTTTTTTCAGTTGAAGCTCAAGGTCAGTTATATTGAGAAGTATTTTCCTATCCCCAGAGGGTTCACAATCTAAATTTGTATTTGAGGCAATGGAGGGTTAAGTGACTTGCCTGAGAAAACAAGGAACGGCAGAAGGATGATGAACCCAGTTTCTCTGGTTCTCATCCTTCTGCTTTAAGTATAGGACTGCTCCATATAGTAAGCATATCATATATGTTTTGCTGTGCGGCCCAAATTATACCTGCTTTTAGAGCGTCACAGAGAAATGTATAATCTATATGTGTAGTGATGTGTAGAGCAGGGGTTCTCAACCCAGTCCTCGGGACACACCAAGATAGTCAGCTTTTCAGGTAGCCACAGTGAATATGTATGTATGCACTACTTCCATAAGTACATAAGTATTGCCATACTGGGAAAGCCCAAAGGTCCATCGAGCCCAGCATCCTGTTTCCAACAGTGGCTAATCCAGGTCACAAATACCCGGCAAGGTCCCAAAAATGTACAAAACATTTTATACTGCTTATCCCAGAAATAGTGGATTTTCCCCAAGTCCATTTAATAACGGTCTATGGACTTTTCCTTTAGGAAGCCGTCCAAACCTTTTTTAAACTCCGCTAAGCTAACCGCCCTTACCACATTCTCTGACAACGAATTCCAGAGCCTAATTACACATTGAGTGAAGAAAACTTTTCTCAGATTCATTTTAAATTTACTACATTGTAGCTTCATTGCATGCCCCCTAGTCCTAGTATTTTTGGAAAGCGTAAACAGACGCTTCACATCTACCGGTTCAACTCTACTCATTATTTTATAGACCTCTAACATATCTCCCCTCAGCCGCCTTTTCTCCAAGCTGAAGAGCCCTAGCTGCTTTAGCCTTTTCTCATAGGGAAGTCGTCCCATCCCCTTTATCATTTTCGTCGCCCTGCTCTGTACCTTTTCTAATTCCACTATATCTTTTTTGAGATGCGGCGACCAGAATTGAACACAATATTCAAGGTGTGGTTGCACCATGGAGCGATACAAAGGCATTATAACATCCTCATTTTTGTTTTCCACTCCTTTCCTAATAATACCTAACATTCTATTTGCTTTCTTAGCCGCAGCAGCACACTGAGCAAAAGGTTTCAACATATCATCAATGACGACACCTAGATCCCTTTTTTGGACTGTGACTCCTAACGTGGAACCTTGCATTACGTAGCTATAATTCGGGTTCCTCTTTCCCACATGCATCACTTTGCACTTGCTCACATTAAACGTCATCTGCCATTTAGACGCCCAGTCTCCCAGTCTCGTAAGGTCCTCTTGTAATTTTTCACAATCCTCCCGTGATTTAACGACTTTGAATAACTTTGTGTCATCAGCAAATTTTATTACCTCACTAGTTACTCCCATCTCTAGGTCATTTGTAAATATGTTAAAAAGCAGCGGTCCCAGCACAGACCCCTGGGGAACCCCACTAACTACCCTTCTCCATTGAGAATGCTGACCAGTTAACCCTACTCTCTGTTTTCTATCTTTTAACCAGTTTTTAATCCACAATAGAACACTACCTCCTATCCCATGACTCTCCAATTTCCTCTGGAGTCTTTCATGAGGTACTTTGTCAAACGCCTTCTGAAAATCCAGATACACAATATCAACCGGCTCACCTTTATCCACATGTTTGCTCACCCCTTCAAAGAAATGTAGTAGATTGGTGAGGCAAGATTTCCCTTCACTAAATCCATGTTGACTTTGTCTCATTAAGCCATGCTTTTGAATATGCTCTGTAATTTTGTTCTTAATAATAGTCTCTACCATTTTGCCCGGCACCGATGTCAGACTCACCAGTCTATAATTTCCCGGATCTCCTCTGGAACCTTTTTTAAAAATTGGCGTTACATTGGGCACCGTCCAATCTTCCGGTACCATGCTCGATTTTAAGGATAAATTACATATTACTAACAATAGCTCCGCAAGCTCATTTTTCAGTTCTATCAGTACTCTGGGATGAATACCATCCGGTCCAGGAGATTTGCTACTCTTCAGTTTGTAGAACTGCCCCATTACATCCTCCAGGTTTACAGAGAATTCATTAAGTTTCTCCGACTTGTCAGCTTCGAAAACCATTTCTGGCACCGGTATCCCACCCAAATCTTCCTCGGTGAGGACTGAAGCAAAGAATTAAATTAATCTTTCTGCTACGGCTTTGTCTTCCCTGATCGCCCCTTTTACTCTTCGGTCATCTAGCGGTCCAACCAATTCTTTTGCCGGCTTCCTGCTTTTAATATACCTAAAAAAAAATTTTTACTATATGTTTTTGCCTCCAACGCAATCTTTTTTTCAAAGTCCCTCTTAGCCTTCCTTATCATTTGCATTTGACTTGACATTCCTTATGCTGTTTCTTATTATTTTCAGTCGGTTCCTTCTTCCATTTTCTGAAGGATTTTCTTTTAGCTCTAATAGCTTCCTTCACCTCACTTTTTAACCACGCAGGCTGTCGTTTGGTCTTCCGTCCTCCTTTTTTAATACGCGGAATATATTTGGCCTGGGCTTCCAGCATGGTGTTTTTGAACAGCATCCACACCTGATGTGGAACGGGTAGCATTTCAGAAAGATGAATGCTTTGTTTTTGAACTGATGGGCTGTTACCATATTTTGAAAAGATTATTTTTTATTTTTCGATTTGGATTTTGCTCACACCTTTTTCAGTAGTAGCTCAAGGTGAGTTTCATTCAGGTACACTGGGTATTTCTATTTGAAGATATCAAGATAGTATAATTGCAATACTGATGTCATTACTATCAAGTGGATATAATTGCTGCTCTTAAATGAAAATGAGAAAAAAAATAAAAACATATGGAGAAGATATAAAATAAGTTACAAACGTAAATAAACAAGTAGAGCTATTGGATTATGAAAAGTTCAGTATTTGATTGGAACCGGGATTCTTGAAGGTGGCAAAAAAGCAGTCATGGTACTGATTTGCCCCGGAACTACTGAGGTGTTTTCCTCCATTTTTAGATTCACATTAACATAATTGTGAGAACAATTAATAAAAATTGTTTATAAGTATTGGCACGTTTTTTGGGTGTTTTTGTGATTTGGTTATCATCTGGTTATTTTTTGGTCTGTCTTTTTGTATCCTATCTTTATATGACTAAGTTATCCATATAAAGTTACAAGTGAAATGGCTGTGTTCAGAATTATCTTGTCTGTATTTGGATCGTGCCTAAATATTGCCATTATCTGGATAATTCTGGGCCACTCTCTGGCATTCCTTAAATCCCACACCATTTTAAGGGGCCCTTTTACCAAGCTGCGGGAAAAACAGCTCTGTGCTAGCGGCGGGGGGGGAGGGGGGTTCCTGAGTGCCAGGTCCCTTTTTATTGAGGTGGCGATAAGGGTTCCCGCGGTAACCTAGCAATAACCAGGCAGCGCATGGCGATGCCCAATTACGACTGGGTTACCGCCACGCAAGCCATTTGTGGGGAGTTTCTTTTTCCCCTGGAAATGGTGTGCTCTTGGGGCAGAATTACTGCAGGCAATCGTGTTAGGCCGGCACTAGTCTCGATTTAGTATTCATTAAGCCCGCGTTGGGCTTACCAACACTTTGTAAAAGACCCCCTAAATTATCCGTTCAGAGGGGCAGGATTTGAAAGCAAATTATTTATCCATTTAACTAGAAATTAAGGGCCTTGTTTACTAAGGTGCGCTAGCGTTTTTAGTGCATGCTAGAAATCAGCACACGCTAATGCTAGATGCTAAATTAGCATGTGCTCATTTTTAGCACGTGCTAAAAATGCTTGTGCAGCTACAGCGCAGCTTGGTAAACAGGGCCCTCAGAAATCAACCAGAAACAAACAAATAAGCAAAGAATGAAATCAGCCTAGTGGTGGCAGAGGTAACCCACATCATAAAGGGGCGATATGATTGAGGTCTACAAAATCCTGAGTGGTGTAGAACGAGTAGAAGTAAATCGATGTTTTACTCGTTCCAAAAGTACAAAGACTAGAAGACACTCAAGGAAGTTACATGGAAATACTTTTAAAACAAATACTGTAGGAGGAAATATTTTTTCACTCTTTGCCGGAGGATGTGTAACGGTGGTTAGCATTATCTGGATTTTTAAAAGGTTTGGACAAATTCCTGGACGAAATGTCCATAGTCTGCTATTGAGACAGACATGGGAAGCAACTGCTTGCCCTGGGATTTTGTAGTATGGAGTGTTGCCACAATTTGGGTTTCTGCTAGGTACTTGTGACCTGGCTTGGCCACTGTTTGGAAAACAAGATAATGGGCTAGATGGATCACTGGTCTGACCCAGTATGGCTACTCTTATGTAAACTCTAGTACTAGAGGTACTTTTGCACTGAGAATGTTTGACTTTTGTTCATTTTGGGCTAGATTCTGTATATGGTGCCAAAAAATCAGCGCTGAAAGAAATGAGCACTAAGTGCTGTTACAAGAAATGATTTACTTGGGGAATATTGCTCTAAAGCACTCACTACTGTTTATAATTTAAGAGCAGGTGCTGTATTTATAAGTTTTAGGATATTAATTTCTCCACCAATCACCAAAGATGATAATTGCAATAAATTAAATAAATTAAGTATATATCTCTGTTGAAATGCAGTATTCTGTACTGCAAGATTTGAAAGCATGTACTCAGAGCATGGCACTAAGTTTAAAAGTGTCCATGCGCTATCAGTATAACCTTAACAGATACCATATACTCAGAACACAAAGAGACTATATTTTTAGCTTCAGAAAAGGTTTATTTTAAAATATAATTGCACACGAGAGATAGGTTTTTAAAGAGATCTTTACAGATAATCTGTACTTAAGTAAAGTAAAGTAGCAGGTCTAGATCAAAAGTTATGTTACTTACAAGTCCTTGTTACATAGTATGAACAGCATGAGGTAAGCACATGTTTGCAGAAGAGGTCCTCATAGCAGGCAGGTGGGCTACAGGTCCCAGGAAGAGAGAATCTGTAGAGAAGAATCTGTGTTGCAGTTGAAGGGAGGCATCTGCTTGTCTGGAACAGCTTCTATCTTTTATACTCTTGCAAGCTGCAGGAAGACATGCCATGTGAATCTCTGTCTTGGTTTCCTGGTTTGCACACGACCCGGAGTAGTTGCAAAGCATTGTGGTATTTTGGTCTCATGTCTTATGACATCACAAGACTTTGCTGTCTGGATTTTGCTGACAAATGGTTTATTGTAGTGCAAGGTTTTCCCTGCTTGAATTTCTGTGATAAATATTCTGATAAGATTTGTCTGGGGCGGCCAGCAGGTGTCCTTTGTTTTTAGTAGCTGTATTTCACACCTTTCCCACCTGCCTGTCTCCTTGCCTCTACTGGATACCTTTGATATTTGTTGTGTTGATCAGCCAGGCTTTTGATCAGAGGAAGAGAGTCAATTTAGCCTTGAGGCAGTCTCTTATTTGAGAAGTCTTTTGTTAACGAGGGAGAAAAAGGGAGAGGTGAGGTCAGCAGTACCTTTTGTCTTTTAAATGTCTTTTAAATGTCCCCCAAAGGGAGAGGGAAGAGGGCTTTGGAATGAAAGCCAGTTGCTTCTTCAAATATATTTTTAAAGCTGTATTTTTGTATTGCTATATATGATCCAGCAAAATATCATGCTACATATTTCAATAATAAACTGATACCATTAGAGTGCTACTCTATAAACGGCACTCCGAGTTGGGCGCTGTCTATAGATTAGCACATAGCTCCGGGATCCATGCTCAGTTTTGGGCATGAGGATTTATGCCAACTATGCCTTAATCTATAAAATTGTGCGCAAATTCTAGGAACGCCCCTGACCCGCCCATGCACATCCCATGACCACACCCCCTTTTTGGATTTGTGTGTAAAAATTTATGCACGTCTCTTTATAGCATACTGACAATAAAGATGTGCATGTAAATTCAAATTATTGCCAATTAGCACCAATAATGGATTGTTAGTGCCTACTTAGTGACGCTAATTGGCATGCTATGGAACTAAATTGTACATGCAAATTGGGCACTTCCAAAATTTGCGTACACATTTTTGAGTGCCATATATAGAATTAGAGGGTATATCTTTCAGGTATTTGGATATACCTGTCATGCCCACCCTTCATCTGTGATATACTTCTCAGGGATTAAGGTGCAAAGAGTGGTATCATACACTGCAGTGGGCTACTGCTCGGTTCACAGATTAAAATGTAAGAGTGATAAAGTAGTTCTCCATTAATGACTGTCTAGGAATTCACCAACACAGCACATTTGAATGCATTACCATCAACTTCTTACCTATGACATCACTTGCATGGCTTCAGTGATAAATACAGTTGTTACTAGGGTTGTACTGAATATTTGTATTTGATTCGACTCAGCCCCAAGTAGATAACCCGAATACTAAGGGTGGGAAAAGATGAAACATTTTAGTCACAATTAATTGCGCGACTAAAAATTTTAGGGCCCTTTTACTAAAGCGTGTAGGTGCCTACATGCGAGTAACGCGTGTCAAATTAGAACTACCGCTTGGCTACCGTGTGCCCTGGGCGGTAATTCTAATTTTTACTCGCGTCTGATACACGCGTCGGAAAGTATTTTTTATTTTCTGGCGTGTGGTGCTAACCAGGCGGTAATTGGCAGTGTACATGTGCTGATGATTACCACCTGGTTAACATGCGAGACCTTACTGCTAAGGTCTCAGACCCAAAATGGAGGCACACCAGATTTTATTTTGCTGCATGACCATTTTCGGCTAAATAAAAAGTCCTTTTTTGCAGGCGTCCAAAACATGCGCCTACACTAGCACAGACCATTTTTCAGCTCACCTTAGTAAAAGGACCCCTTAATCACACTATTAATCATGGCTAGGATTACCATTCGTCCGGATTTCCCCGGACATGTCCTCTTTTTGAGGGCATGTCCGGGGCGTCTGGCGGATTTTGCCCGCGCCCACGTTTGTCCGGATTTCTGGACAAACGTGGGCATGGGTGCGGGCAGGCGCGTGCATGCGGTGGGCGTGTGGGCGGAAGATCGGCGCCGTGGGTCTGGTCTTTCGTCCCCTCCCCTTCCTTACCATGTTCCCTGGTGGTCTAGTGACGTCTTCGGGGCAGGAAAGAGCCCCCTCCTTCCTGCCCGGAGCGCTGCCTCCCCTGTCTATCATCCTTCTCGGTCTGGCTGGGGATTCAAAATGGCCACCGAGAGTTGAACTCTCGGTGGCCATTTTGAATCCCCAGCCAGACCGAGGAGGATGCAGCAGGCAAGGGCAGGCAGCGCTCCGGGCAGGAAAGAGGGGGCTCTTTCCTGCCCCGAAGAGAAGACGCTACTAGACCACCAGGGCTAGATAGTAAGTGAGGGGGGGGGTATGTGACGGGGGGGGAGGGGACTATGTGACGGGGGGCAGGGAATAGGGGCGGAACGAGGACCCAAAGGGGACGTGGCAGGGGTGGAGCATGAGGCATGGTGGGGCGGGGTAGGGGGCGTGACATGTGTCCTCTTTTTCAGAGGACACAAATGGTAACCCTAATCATGGCATGCATTTTGGGCACCTGCATTTCAATTTTTTTAACATTGACCCAAACATCCTTATCCTGCACAACATGCTATTCAATTACGGGTGGGCAACGATGAAAAATTGTAATTAAAGTTAATCAGGGTATTAAAAATTGTAATCACACCTCTGGACTGGATAGCGTGTTACTAGTAAAATCCCACTGCATGGAAATATTTTATATCTGCTGAATATAATGAAAAGTTGCATACACACCCTTCTTTCCACAGCACATTGTTCCCCCTCCACTCCATACCTTTCTTCTCTCCTGCTGCATCCTTCCCATGTACATGGCACCCAAGAGTCGCTACTTCTGCTGCTAAACCTGCTACCCCTAACACACAGACACCCATTTTCTCCTCTCATTCTGCTGCTGCTCCTGACCCCTCTCACCCCCTCCACCAGCGCATAGGACCAGCATCTCCCCCTCCCCCACCCTCACATTTATCTTAACATTTATCTGGCTTTTCATAGGATCTCCACGTTATGCCCAGGTGAAATAGGATAAGCAGGGGAGAGAAAGCAATGCTGGACAACAGAGAGGAGTTAAAAATGTTGAGCAGGATTAAAAACTTTAATCCTAGTTAAAATGTTTAAAAAATAAGCAAATAAATAGTGGACTAAATGCGCACCCCTTCCGAATACATTATTCGTATTTGGCCAAATAGTGATTTAATTTTGAATATGAATAATCCAGAGTTGTACTGTGATAAATCCTATTGAAATAAACACTTGATTTCTGATTTCACGTTGGTTCTTTTATTAATTGTTTTGTTAAAGCTCAATGTCCGTTATTCCTATTTGGTATTTGTATTCAGCCGAATAATATTTTTATTATTTATATTTGGACGAATAGTAAAATATGTTATTTGGTACAGCTCTAGTTACTGCACATACTTTTGTTTTATCTTTCACTCCAGTAGTCTTAGAGATACCAGTGTGAGATAAGTTGTAAATCTATCCTATCTGTTTGCAAGTAAAATTCAAAGCTTATGGCTTATGCAACTTGAAAACTGTTTGATGTACCCCACTGTAAAACAGCAGGAATGATCCAGTCCAGAGGTGGCTACACTTCAAAACAAAAAGTGCCATGGGGGTGGGGGGGGGGGGAGTAACTTTTATTCATTTAACGTTCCATCAGCCTCAAGCTGAGAAAACTCAAGTGCTTCCAAATTCTGCATCTGTGGCATAGTGACAGAAAGAGCTACTGCTATATTTACAGACTGCTCTCTCCTCTTAAACTGATTGACGTCTCATGTGATCCTGACAAGCGGCAGTAAATCCTTCAAAGGTTATAGCACCATAATACAAAACAGCCATTCATCCTGTTTAAGGTTGAATGAACGGGGCATAGCGCTTCACTTCTTCTGGTTAGTATAACTCTGTGTGTCTTTTGTTTTACAGGAAGGGTACAATTGTGAGGAGTGCACCATTGGTTTTCATAGCGGGTGGCATAATGGGTCTCAGTCGCGTTCTACAGTCTCCAGAGATGGTCGTCATTGGGAGGCTTATCTCGGGACTTCACTCTGGTAGGATTTCCCAAAGTCTTGGAAGAGGTCTAAAGAGAACACTTCTAAATGATGCCCTGCTAAGTTCCTGTCCCTCGCTTGTCATATTTCATAGATACAGTATTAATCTTGTGCAATTTTTCGAATTCTGTAAAGATTGAGTTCAACTTATCTCTCCTGAAATAGTCACCTTGAGGTTAATATTCAAAAGGATTCACGAAGTTAACTGAATGTTGCCATTATCCCCAGGATTCTATATATAGCACACAAAATTGTGCATGCAAATTTGGGTGCACGCCCAATTTAATAGAGTAATGAACCAATTAGCACTGCTAATTGGGCACTAGTAATCAATTATCAGTGCTAATTGGTAATAATTAGAATTTATGCCAACATCTTGCTGGGTGTTATTCTATAAAGCTGCACGTGTAAATTCTTGTGCATGGAGGGGCAAGGGCGTTTCAAGAATCTGCACGTGGTGCTGCAGAATACACTAGATCAGGGATTTACACCAGGACGTTATGTGTTGATCCCAGCGCCACACGCTATTCTATAAGTGCACCCAAACCAGAGCACCATTTATAGAATAGCACAGTGATTGTCAACCTTTTTCATCTTGTGGCACACTTAGAAGGTGCAAACATTGTCGAGGCACATCATTGTCTGTCCCTGCTAAGATCCATTCTATCCTCACCCATACTTGTAACCTTCAGAAGTATTTATTTATTTACTGGGGTTTATTAACCGCCTTTATGAAGAGATTCACCCACGGCGGTGTACAGCAGGTACAATTTTACATAAAACTTAAAACTTTGTTAACAGCATAACAATAGTAAAATGACCAAGTTTAAACATACAATACAATAAATGAGGTAAACTTGAAACCTAATTATAGGGCTACCATGAAACAGTATCAAAAATATACACATTTACCAGCACTGGAATTCAAATACCAGAGATACAATTCGATGTCAGCATAATAGTAATGAAATAATGGTGGCGAAAATCAACTTGTAACGTTCTGTAAAGCATGCTGAAATACTCGTAACGCTCATGTCCCCCGCATGGAAACGCCCCCTTTGCAGTTACGCGTGAGAACACTTAGGCGCCAACTTATTGAAAAGCGCCTAACTGCCGTTTCAGCTCCAGTTTGATGCCTAACATCCATCAAGTCCCATTGCCGCGCCTAACTTCAGGCACTATTTCTAGAAATCTCCTGATAATGCCTAGAATACCGCCCTTATGCACACATCTGTACACATCCCCGCAAAAGTGCCAGCGAAGTGCCCTATGCGCTATTCTAAAAATGGATGGAGCATGGGCGGGGCAGTTTATTACATTTAAATATGCTACTGAAATACATTACAGCACCAGTATATCTGTTACTGGGAAACTGAAACAAGATGGACTATTACAGATTCCTACACAGACACCACATGCCAGCAGAATCATTTACCTCAGCTGCAAGTACAGAACAGAACTCTGTCCTGATACAAAATACAGAACCGCAAAAGAACATACAGACACAAACTGAAAGCAGAGATACAGGACTTTTGCATGTTGCGCAATGCCAGAGAAACAAAGAAATGCCTGTCCTCCTGTAAAGTGCAAAATAAAACCAGCACATGCAAATTCTCAACACTCACATTTCGATCACTAAACTGAAAATAAAATCATTTTTTAAAATCTGGCCCTTTATATTCCAAGAAAAATAGCTTTTTATGGGAGGGATAACAGCTTTAGGTGAAGGCGACATGAGTCCTGTTGAGGTTCCTACTACAAGCACATGTGTGTTTCAAAGAGGTAAGATAAGTGAAGATGCCAGTAAATTCTAGATGTACATATGGGAGATAGAGGTTGTCAACGTCTGGTTCGGTCTGTTAATAGGCAAAGTAAGTAAGGTCAGAAGTCTTGTAATTCCAGCCAGTGGCGTAGCCACAGGTGGGCCTGGGTGGGCCAGGGCCCACCCACTTAGGGCTCAAGCCCACCCAACAGTAACACTCATTTAGCAGTAGCTGGTGGGGATTTCTAGCTCCACCAGCTGAAGTCTTTCCCCTGATGGTAACAAAAACGCTACTCTCCACGATACCGGCACCTGCGCATTCTCAGTTTTCAGCACATGCCTGCTGCAGAGTGCTAAGGTGGAAAGAAGTGTTTTCATGCCAGCCGAGATATATTTTGGGTGGTGGTGGTGAGGGGAGAACACTTGGTGCCCACCCACTTCTTGTCTAGGCCCACCCAAAATCTGTTGTCTGGCTACGCCCCTGATTCCAGCAATACGTTGGACTTCTGCTGTAAAATTAAACCTTCACTTTGTTTGCATCGTATGATATCTGTAACCCAGATCAGCCCTCAACTAGCTCAGTTCAGGGTTCCTTTCACTCAGTCCGAGCTGGGTCACAAACATATTCTTTTCATCCCCTTTGTCACAGGGTCCACACACACCTCACTCACAGTTCCAGTTTGCCTGCAGTCGAGCTTGGGAGTGGGTTAATGGTCTGGAATAGAAATCTGGGGTACTTTTAGTTTAAGAGAGCCTTAACAGGGGTACTTCTCTCAGTCCAGGGGCAATCACCCTCTCTATCATGCAAGAAATCCACTCTGCACTCCAGGAGTTTTATTTAATGTAAAATAACCTTACTGGAACTTCTGCAACCAACAGTTTAACACCTCTAAACTCCTTAAGTATATTGTACTCCTGAAAACATCATGATAATCTCAGCCACACTTTGAGTATGACAATGCTGCACATCTATATATATAAAAGGCACCACCAACGTTCTATGAAGCCTCCAGCCGGAAGTGTGAAGCGCCAGAGATATCCGGTTTCCCCATGAGTGAAGGAAAACAGCACAGCACGAAATCCCTCTCTCTGTAACAGTGAAGGACTCAGAGGGGGGAGGGGAGAGAGATGCCCTCACTCTCTCTGTAACACAAACACAGAACAGCAGGAAACTTAACACTGAAGCAGTGGCGTAGCCAAGGGTGGGCTGGGGTGGGCCCAGGCTCACCCACTTTAGGTTCAGGCCCACCAAGTAGCAGCACACCTATAATGTGGCTGGCAGGGACCCCAAGCCCCACCAGACAAAAACTCCCAACAACTGTTTGCTGCGGTGAAAATCTGCTATTTAAAAGGTATATGGGGGAGAGGGGATGTTTGAAAGACCATATGGCATGCAGGTGAGAGAGGGAGAAACCAAATCACTTGTAGGACAAGTTGGAGTTCTGCCCACCTACCTTGGGTCCAGGCCCACCCAAACTTGGGTGTCTGGCTACGCCCCTGCACTGAAGGACTGGACTCGGAGGGGGGAGGGAGAGAGGGCAGAGGGCAGGGACACACACTCCCACATGTACACTCTGAAGAAAACCTTGCTAGCCCCCCCCCCCCCCCCCCCGTTTCATTTGCATCAGAAACAGGGCTTTTTTTTTACTAGTATTTACATAATCTCCTGTCTTTTACCCATCCTGTTGTGCCAAAAATAAACCCAGGGCTACTCCAGTTACTCCTGATACTTATCCAACTCCTTTGGGCACAGACCCCTTAGGCTGTCTTTCTTCCAGCAATGCACCTTTCAGGGCTGCATCCCGGCCTTGAACAGGCTTCCCCTGCTCTGGTTCCTGCTTCCAGGCTGGATTCCCCTTATCCACCTGAAGCTCTGTTTCCTTATCAGTTGTCACTTATAGGAGCAGCAACTCCTTTACTCAGCCTGCATTCATTTCTTTTACTCCAGAATACCCCAATGCCCCCTATAGAATCTATATGCAACCTTTTCTGTTGTATCGTTAAATTGACTGTGTTGTACAATATGGCAGTAGGAACTTCCCAGACGAATTAACTTAATGTTTGCTAAATGGAAATTGTATATAAAAATTCTTATGAATTCATTAAAAATAGATGAACACAGAAACATAATGAAGGCAAGCATGTCTCTGGTTTGTCATTTTTAAATATATAAAATATTTATCTGAATCTTTACTCTTTTACCATTTTCTTGTCTGCCTCTCTCTTTTGCCCTTTCTTTCTTGCCTTTATTCTTTAACTTTGCTTCTGCCACATGCTAGTCTCATTCTGTTCCCTGTTTTCCTTGTCTTCTATGGCTTCCTCCTCTGAACTCCCTCTCACTACATGTATTTGCTTTTCAGGCATTTCTCTCAGTGCAGTGCCCATGTTTTTAGGAGAAATTGCCCCAAAGAATCTGCGTGGCTTCTTGGGCTTGATGCCCAGTATCTTCATCTGCCTTGGAGTGTTTGCAGCACAAATATTGGGACTTCCCGAGCTGCTAGGAAAGGTAAGTGGTCACCCTGGGAAGCAGACCTGGGAGGAAATGCACCAAGAAGTTAAGAACAAACGTCATTCTGCTAGTACAGTGAAACCTCGGTTCTCGTTGACTTCGGTTATCGTCGGTTTCAGTTTTCAGTGAAAAATTTGTCTCGGATTTTGTTGGCATGCCCACGTGACTTCGCTGCTAATTTTGCGAAAACAAAGGGCGACCCACGCGTTCTCCTGCTCATTGTGGTGTTGTTTCTCATTGTGTGAGCATCACCCCGCGCGTCTAATGCAACGCGCGCAAGATAAAATCACATGTGCTCAAATCTCATTTTCCCTGTTAAGTGTTTCCCTTGCTAATAAGTTAACCCTTTCCCTTTAGCTCTATCATGAGACTATATTTATTCTCTATAAAATGTGTTTTTGGTATGTATTTTGGAGCGTCTAGAACGAATTAATTGGATTTATATTGATTCATATGGAAATAATTGCCTCGGTTTTCGTCTGTTTCGGTTTTCATTGATTGTTTTCGGACGGATTATCAATGAAAACCGAGGTATCACTGTACAACTAAAAATGGATGGTCAGGGCAAAAACAAGGAGTAGAGTTCGTAGACATGGCCAAAATTGTTTAATCTCATTTGAGCCTTATTTAGGGCCCTGTTTACTAAGGTGTGCTAGTGTTTTTAGTGCATGCTAAAAATTAGCACGCGCGCTAATTCTAGAGACACCCACATATAAGGTTACCATATTTTGCCCCCCAAAAAGGAGGGCACATGCACCGCCCCTTTCACACCCCGCCCCCTTTCACACCTGCCCCACCCCCTTTGAAACCCTCGCTCCGCCCCTGTCCCATTTCCCCTCCCCCCCTGTCACACACCCCGTCACTCCTTCTCCCCGTCACCCCCCTACCCGTACCTTACTACTGCCCTAGTAGTCTAGTGACCTCTTCGGGGCAGGAAAGAGCCCCCTCTTTCTTGCCCAAAGTGCTGCCCTGCATGCATCCTTCCTGCTCGTGATCTCGGCGCCGATTCAAACGAGGTCACTTCAACTCTCGGCAGCCATTTTGAATCGGCGCCGAGATAACAAATAGGAAGGATGCTTGCAGGGCAGCACTCTGGGCAGGAAAGAGGGGGCTCTTTCCTGCCCCGAAGGTGGAAGAGGTCACTAGACCACCAGGGCAGTAGTAAGTAAGGGGAGGGGAGGCTAGCAATCTGCCCGTTTGTCCAGAAATCCGGACATATGGGCAGATTGGCAAAACCCACCTGGTTGCCCGGACTTGTCCTCAAAAAGAGGACATGTCCGGGTAAATCCGGACATATGGTAATCCTACCCACATATCCCCTTATGAACACTTCTTCACTAGGTCACTTTAAGGGAAGCAATCTGGCTTACCTAGCTGGGAGGGAAGGGCTTAGGCTGAGAGGAAGTTAAAACCCCAAAGTGGGAACAGAACAGGGAGATCCCAAGGAAGGAATCCTCTTGGCATGTCCCAAGCTGGCTGCAGTACCGGGAAGAGAGGAGCAGCCTCACCTTTAGGTCTCCACAGTCCATAGGTAAAGGACTGCCAAGGTAGGAAGTTGCCTTGATTAATTTGTGAAGACCCTGGTCCTGGGTGTCCAAGCTTGAACCAGGCAAGGTTTTATCTGTGAGTGGTTTGAAACTGCTGTATGTTGTGTTTGGGCCTGGCCAGAAGCCCTAATCTAATCTAATATGGCTTTTATAAACCACTATTTCCTGCAAGGGTCCAAAGCGATGTACAATAATAATTAAAAAAAGAAAACAAATTCAATATAAAACATACAATTGTACAAAATCCAAATTGCACAGTACAATTATGCAGTATAAATCATCAATTAGGGTAGATCTACAACCAAACATTCAGCCTGGGCTGTGCCATTGGTTGGGAATTCCCCCTCCCATGACTGACTGCCCTGTGTCCTATTTTTTCAAATGATCATTCTGGTTTACACCATCTTGTCTTTAGCATTTCGGTAGAAACAAATAAATATACATATTTTATTTAACCCTTTAGAAACGAAGGCTGGCAGTTAAATTGTAGGTGATATTTTTTTGGTAGCCTATTTCAGTACATTTTTCACTAACCTAATGAAAGAACTGTGGGCCTTGTCACAAAATGCGTAGCCACCTGCCTGGGGTTACCCTGCAGCCACTTAGAGGGTCTATCTCCAGCACAGCTCAGGTCCGCCTGCACCTGCTGCTTGTACTCTACACTAGCACCCTCCTCCCACTGACTGGGTCACAACTGCCTCTGGGTGAGTCTCCCACTCTCAAAGTTTCCCCAGTGATTTCTAGGTTACTGCGGCCACACTCCCAGTAGTCCCACAGTTCCCACAAAGCACTTACAGACCCAACACACAAACCACCAGGATTCTTTATCAGTCCAGACAAGCAGAATGAACAAACAATTTTGTTTATTCTCATAAAAATTGAACACTGAACAAAAATGTGCAAATAGGAAACAGTAACAACTAACTGAAAAATGGATCAATTAGAACACTAACTAAGAGGCCCTTTTACTAAGCCGCATAAGTGCTTACACATGCCCAATGTGTGCCAATTCTGAGTTACCGCCCAGCTACCGCATGGCCCAGATGGTAATTTCATTTTTGACGTGCATCTACTATGCAAGCCAGAAAATAATTTTTATTTTCTGGTGCGTGGTGTTACCGGGCAGTAAAAGGCATTTGACGTGCGTAGACCATTACTGCCTGGTTAACACATGAGACCTTACTGCTAAGTCAATGGCTGGTGGTGATGTCTCAGACCCAAAATCGATGCACATCAATTTTCATTTTGCTGCACGTCCATTTTCGGTCAAAATTTTTAAAAAGGCATTTTTACAGGTGCGCTGAAAAATGGAATGTGCCTATTATTATTATTATTTATTACATTTGTACCCCGCGCTTTCCCACACATAGCAGGTTCAATGCGGCTTACATAGTAAATAGAATTACAAAGTCTTGAAGGAGAATGTTACAAGTTGTAGTAAACATAGTAGTAGTGGGGTTTTGAGGAAATGTAAATTGAGCATGGAGAGGTAAACAAAGATAGGATGAGGAAAAGGATAAAAGATTGCGAGGGGTAAGGAGTAGGAAGGATGGAGAGGAAGAGATTGAGGAATGAGCATAAGGAGATTGTGAGACATGGTCAAAGGTAATAATAATCATCGGGGCAGGAATCATGTGGGTGGGCTTAAAAAGTTAAGTTGGGTCATTAGGGTAAGCTTTCTGCCTACTCTACCGCAGGCCATTTTTAAGCACACCTTAGTAAAAGGACCCCTAAACATCTATATACTGTCTAAACAGTAGCTGGGAAGATCAGAACATATCATTCACCAAGCCTCAGCAAAGAGGTCTGTCTTTCTTTCTTCCTGGCTAAGGCTGAAGCAACAGTCAACATCTGCTGGGTAATTTTCAAAATTCCAGGCCAATCAGAGCCCAGAACAGTCAAGTTTCAAATAAAAACTGGTTACATCACTACAGATACTTTCTATTATCTGTGTACCAAATAAAGAAAGAGAAGTCAGTCCTCTGTAACAGCTTTAAGCATAAACATACACCATTTGCTGGCTAAACAGGAGAAATACACTTCAGAACATAATGCAGGAAAATATCCAATACATTTTACATGCTTAAAACACACTGTTTCTTCATAGGCCTCTTTTACCACCTCGCTAGCGATTCCCATGCAGCATTGCCAACAAAGACCCTTGGCTTTGTCAGCATTGCCGCACTGGGAATTGCTAGCGTGGTTTAGTAAAAGAGGCCCTATGTCTCCTGAAAGCAAATCACAAATTAGCGGCATCAGAAATAAAGGAAAACAAGCCAGATGTATCCAAAACCAGGGATTATTTTCTTGAATGGAAGGCAGAAAAAATGAACACACGACGTGGAGGGTAATTTTTGACAGGACATCCAATTCAGAATTGGGATGTCCTGCTCATAATGTCCAAAAGAAAGTCCATCTTACAGCCATTTTCAAACAGAAAATACGTGAGCATGTTCAAAATGAACAACCATTTTACACACTGAAACATCCAAATTATAAATGCATGGGAGGAGAACAGCAGCTGCTGGGGGGATTCATGAGGAGTCATGCCTTAATCCCTCCAGTGGTCAGTTGCTCAATCAGAGCACCCTGGACATGACTGAAACAGGTCTAAATAAAAATGTCTTTCTTTTTAGACTTGGATGTTTCTTCCTGTTCAATTATCACTGTTGGATGTCCTAATTTAGGCCCCCTCTAGTCCTGCCCAAAACACACCCACATTCACCCTTGCTATATGGACTAACTGCAGTGTAAGAGGTCCAAAATCTGCTGTTCCAAAATTGCAATTTGGATGCTTTTAGTAGATGAACACTTCTGTTTTGCCATTTTGAGACATCCATATACTTTGAAAATGAGCCCAATAGGGTGAGAAAAGTAAGGAGCAGGACCTGTTTCTCTGGATTTAAGAATAACTTTGTGTATTGGTATTTTACTTCAAATGGTGAACTTACCTTGGCTACTAATTATGGCTTATTTATGAACATTGGACTGGAGAGTTTATGGATAAGATGAGTTTCCTTATGTAAATAATGTGGACAAATGCAGTGATGCACATTGGAAAGAATAACACAAATCATAGTAACTTGATGCTAGGGACCACTTTAGGAGTCACTGCCCAAGAGAAAGATCTAGGTGTCATTGTGGACAGTACGCTGAAATCTTCTGCTTAGTGTGCGGCAGCAGCCAAAACCAAACAGAATGCTAGGAATTATTAGGAAAAGGATAGAAAATAAGAAAGAATATCATAATGCTTCTGTATTGCTCCATGGTGCGACTTCACCTTGAGTATTGTGTGCAATTCTGGTTATCGTATCTCAAAAAAGATATAGTGGAATTAGAAAAGATTCAAAGAAGGGAGACCAAGATGATTAAGGGGATGGAATTCCTCTCATATGAGGAAAGGCTTAAGAGATTAGGACAGTTCAGCCTGGAGAAGAGACAGCTGAGGGGGGATATGATAGAGGTCTACAAAATCCTAAGTAGAATAGAATGGGTAAACATGAATCGATTTGTTAATTCTTTCAAAAAGTGCACTCAATGAAGTTACATGGTGATACTTTTAAAAGAAATAGGAGAACATATTTTTTCACTCAACGAATAGTTAAACTCTGAAACTCGTTGATGGAGGATGTGGTAACAGCAATTAGCAGATCTGGATTTAAAAAGGTTTGGACAAGTTCTTAGAGGAAAAGTCCATAATCTGCTATTAAGGTAGACGTGGAGTAAGCCACTACTGATCCCTGGGATCGGTAGCATGAAATCTTGCTATTCTTTGCGATTCTACCAGGTATTCGTGCCCTGGCCGCTATTGGAAGCAGGATACTGAGCTAGATGGACCACTGGTCTGACTCAGTATGGCTATTCTTACGTTCTCGTGTAATGTTTCTTTTGTGCCATAAAATATCTGTTGGACTAACCTTTATGTAGACATTAGATACAGAAGACCAGTACTAATGGAGAAAATATTAAGAGGCCCTTTTACTAAAGTTCGGGAAAGTTTTGCACTTACCGAGCAGTAAGTGCAGTGTGTGCAGTAACGCCGTGGGGTGTTCTTGTACTTGAACGTAACTTGCCTTGAGCTACTTTAAAAGGTATGAACTTAGGGCCCTATTTACTAAGTAGGCACACTAATTTTGTAGAGCATGCTAACGATAGAGACACCCATTATATTCCTATGGGTGTCTGTAGCATTAGCACGCTAAAACATTTGTGCGTCAACAGTGCGGCTTAGTAATCTAAATCCCTTACCCATACACTTAGCACACAGACAAAATCTTTACTGTGTGGTAAGTGTACTGATAGCCTGGATGCACTTACCACTTCCCAAAAAAGGAGGCGCTATCTGCAACAGTGACAGCTTGCATAAGTTACCATATGCTGTCAGTAATGCACAGTCCATGCCCATTTCCTGCCCATAACTTACCTATTTTCCGAACCATAACAGGGCATGCAGTTAGTACATGAATTAGCATGCGCTCTCATGTTATCATGGTAATGGTTACCAAGTCATGTGCAGGGAGGTCAATTCTGCAAGAGGGTACCTATATTTAGTCACCTATGTGGTGCCTATTCTATAAAGGAAAGTAGGCTAAAGAGGTTAGGGCTTTTCAGCTTGGAAAAGAGACACTGAGTGGGATATGATTGAGGTCTACAAAATCCTGAGTGGTACAGAACGAGTAGAAGTGAATTGATGTTTCACTGAAAAAGTACAAAGACCAATGAAATTACATGGAAATACTTTAAAAACAAATAGGAGGAAATATTTTTTCACTCCATGAATAGTTAAGATCTGGAACTTGGTGCTGGAGGATGTAGTAACAGCAGTTAGTGTATCTGGGTTTGGACAAGTTCCTGGAGGAAAAGTCCATAGTCTGCTATTGAGATAGACATGGAGAAGCCATTGCTTGCTCTGGGGTTGGTAGCGTGGAATGTTGCTAATATTTGGGTTTCTGCCAGGCAGTGGTGTACTAAGGGGGAGGCGGTGGGTGCGGCCCGCCCCGGGTGCACGCCGCTGGGGGGGTGCCGCGCGCCGGTCAGCTTCGTTGTTTCCATGCTCCCTCTGCCCCGGAACAGGTTACTTCTGTTGGATTATTTGTAGTAAATAATTAGCAGATTTTAGTACACACAGCTTCAGCTTTAGAAATGTTAATTTCTTTCTTCATCTCTCTCTCATTCACCCCTGAATAATTCACTGCTGAGTCACTTTAAAGTTGAAGTAACAAAACATCTGTTTACTCACAGTTTGCAGTTAGATTATAATCAGACAGGCTTATATATACATATTACTATACATTTGTATTATCAGCTCCTTCCATGTGCTTAGATGGTAATGGATGCTCACACCACCATAGATCCTCTCAGGTTAGGAGAGATCATGAGCTCCATGTGCTCCATGTGCTGCATGTGCTGCATCTAACCCCCACAGGAAGTTGCATAGCTGTGTGACCTCTCTAAGTAATTCACATCAGAGGTCACAGAGTAATCACAGAGAAATAATAGGTGACAGGCAATGCATGTAAAATACAATTACATTCCAACAAACCCCTTCTCATGCATAACTGTCATGCAATTATTTATTCATACAAAGTCCAAGCTTTATACGCAGATTCACAAAATGTTCTCTGGGTAACGGTTTGGTCATGATGTCAGCTGTCATCTCACTGGTGTGACAATAGTGTAGACTGATGACCCCTTCTTTCGCCAACTCTCGCACGTTGTGGTATTTCGTTGCGATGTGCTTGGTGCGTGACTGAACCTTGTCATTCTGTGACAGTCGGATGCAGCTCTGATTATCTTCCATTATCTGGATTGGTCTCTTTTCAGCTATTCCAAAATCCAGCAAAAGTTTTTCAATCCACATCAGTTCTCTGCACGCTTCCGATACGGCCACATATTCAGCTTCTGTAGAAGACAAACTCACAATACTTTGTTTATGACTGGCCCATGAAATTTGTACATTTCCATACATAAACACATATCCACTTGTGGATTTATAATCAGAATGATCCCCTGCCCAATCTGAATCACAGTAACATATTAGTTTTGGATTACTATTGGCTGAAATCTTTAATTTACAATCAATGGTACCCTTTAAATACCTTACCATCCTTTTAACCGCAGTCCAATCTGATTTGGTAGGTGAGCTGACCCTTCTGCTCAAAATTCCTACTGCATTTGCTATATCAGCCCTGTATGTGGTAGCTAGATATAAAAGCTTACCTATGGCTGATCTATATTGGATGTTATCTGGTAAAGGTTCTCTTACTGTTTCATCCTTCAGAAAATCAGTGATCATGGGAGTGCTTACAACTTGGGCATCTTGCATACCTAAACTTTCAATAAGCTCATTTATTTTCTGCTTCTGGCTTAGAAGATAAGAACCATCATTTTGTTTCTCAATTTCTATACCAAGATAGTATGACACATTACCCAGTTCTTTTATCTCAACATTCAGGTTTAAACACTTTACAATGTCCTTGTACTCTTGCTCACTTTCGCTTGCAATGAGCAGATCATCAACAAAAGCTAAAATGTATGCATATTGTCCATTTGTGCACCTAGTGTACAAACATTTATCTGCTTCACCTTGCTTAAATCCTAAATTTGTCAATATTTCATGCAATTTTTCATTCCAACATTTTGCACTTTGCTTTAATCCATAAAGACCTTTGTTTAATTTACACACTAGCTGTCTTTGTTTTGTATTTATGAAACCTGTTGGCTGTTCCATGTACAAGTCTTCAGTTATATCTCCGTGAAGAAATGCTGTTTTCACATCAACGTGGTTGACTTGCATGCCTTTTGAGACTGCAATGCTCAGAAGTGTTCTGATTGTCGTGTGTTTCACTACAGGTGCAAACACTTCATCAAAATCTTCTCCATATTTTGAAGATATCCCTTTGCCACTAATCTGGCTTTATACCTTTCCACTTTTCCTTGTGCATTCCTTTTTAACTTGAATACCCATTTGCATCCTATAGCTTTCTTGCCAGGAGGTAATTTTGTAAGAATCCAAGTATTATTTTTATCCAATGCATCAATTTCTTCTTGTGCAGCTTTACGCCATTCAGCAGCTTCTTCTGCTGGCATTTTCTCAATCTCATCCCATGTTAAGGGCTCTTGAGCTTCTGCTGACTTTGTTAGGTAAGACAGTCTTGGGGGTGGAACACCTTTGTTTTCCCTGGATGAGCGTCTGACAACAGGTTGGTCTGACCTTTCCGCATCCTCTAAATCTGAGAGTACTTCTCCAATTGATTCCCCTTCTCCAACTGTACTGTCTTCTTCAATGATCCTTTCTGTGTCTGCTTCCTCTGCCTGTTCCTCGTTAGATACAGATGAGTTGCTTTCAGACATCTGCCTTGGTATGGCATTTATATATACTGGCATGTCTATTATGGTTCTAGTTTCATATTCTGGATGATAAGGCTCATCTGGGATAATCCAGCCTTTATCGACCCTTTTGTTTTCATCAAAATATGTAACATGTCTTATGCCAACAATGCCAGTTTTCAGATTCAAAATTCTATATCCTTTGTGTCCTGGAGTATAGCCAACTAAAATGCCCCTTTCTGTTGTGGAATCCAGCTTATGCCTTCTTTGCTTTGGTACATGAGCATATGCTGTACTTCCAAATGTTCTTATGTGTGACAGGTTTGGCTTCCTACCATGCCATGTCTCATGTGGTGTGCGCTCAGCGCCTTTAGTTGGCATTCTGTTTTGTAGGTACACTGCTGTGAGAATGGCTTCCCCCCATAGTCTTTTAGGGAGATTGCTATCTGACAGCATACATCTGGTCATTTCCACAAGTGACCTAAATTTTCTCTCTGCAACAGAATTTTGCTCTGGTGTATAAGCTACTGTTGTGATATGCTGAATGCCTTCTTGTTCTAGAAATGTGCGCATGCTTTGTGAAGTGAACTCACCACCATTGTCGGTCTGAAGAACCTTTGGTTTTCTTTCAAATTTATTTCTCACCATGGCTACGTATTTCTTCAGCATGTCTGTGACTTGACTTTTTTCTTTCAGCAAATAGGCCACACAGTATCTAGAGAAATCATCCAAGAATATTAGCACAAATCTGTTATTTCCCAATGATGGGATATTAAACGGTCCACATAAGTCACTGTGTATTAAGTCCAGTACTTTATTACTCCTATTTCCTGTGTATGCAGGAAATGAGGGTCTCACACCTTTTTGAGTAACACAGTCTATGCATTTCTCCATTTTACCAGCATTCTTCCTTACTTGCGCCATATGTGAGGCTTCACCTGAAATGCTCAGTTTATAAACATCATTATGCATAAAAGCTTCAGCATACACTTCATCATTTTTAGAGATGGTGCACTTACTGTTTTCAAAATGAATCGCAAATCCCTTCTTATCTAATGTAGATACACTAAGCATATTACAAACTGCTTGGGGAATATACAAGACATCACTTACAGGAATTTCTTTAACTTCATTAGACACTTTGCATTTTAAGAATCCAATACCTTTTGCTTGGATCTTAGCAGTCCCTGCGTTTGCAGTTTTAAGAATACCTTCCTCTGGACACATTTCCTGAAAGAAATCCTTAGAATTGGTTAAATGGCATGTGCTCCCCGAATCCAAAATCCAAGTACTTTCATTTGAATTATTATTTACCATAGTCAAAGATTTTTCTGCCATTAGAAAGCCCTTGTGTTTATCTTTGTCCTTCATACATTTCCTGGTTTGAAAATTCTTTAGTTCCATTGGCTTAGGTGAGCTAGAGGGAGTGTTTTGTGTTTCCTTACACCATTTAGATACATGTCCCTCCTTTCCACATGAGTAGCAAATCAGCTTGCCCTTGGGTGGAGTTTTCCCATAGCTCCGCCTTCCTCTGTTCTTTGCCAAGAAATTTGTTTCATTTCTCTCTGACTTGCTTTGAGAACACATCTCCTCAGAATCATTTATTATGCATTCCTGCCTTAGTTTTGATGTTGTCTGTTCAAAAGATTGCCCTTCAATGGCCTCATTTACAGACCTAAAAACATCAAACTTCTTTGATAGTGAGGTAAAAAGAAATGCTCTTTTCAATGCATCACACATGGGAATTCCAGAAAGTTCTAACTTTTGAAATGAAGACATAAGATGCATAATGTGATCATTACATTTACTTTTATCCCTTAATTTGGTTTCATTCAACTCTGCCAACCAAATTGGTTGCTGCTTTGCATATGTAGTTGCATACATAGTTCTCAGTTTATATAAAATGTCCTTTGGTGTATCTTTTCCCTCCACTAATATGGCTTGTTTCTCTGAGAGAGCTTCCAAAAGCATGCACTTCACATAATAGTTTGCATTGTCCCATTCAGCCATATTTTCAGCTGTTCTGTCTTGGTCTAAGCATATATTTAATCCTTTTGCTCGAAGGAGACATATGAATCTTAGTTCCCACTGCTGATAATTAAACTCAGTTAATTTTGGCACCTTGAGAGAATAGAAAAATGGTGAATTTCTTCCCTCAGCCATTTTCTTAGCCTTCTGTCTGCTGTGTGGGGGGGAGAGAGAGACAGACTGAATCTTTCCTTTAAAACTTAAGAGAAAAATGTGGCCTTTTTTTTTTTTTCTGCCTGGTAATATTTCTCTTCTTTTTCAATTCTTGAACCCTGGGCCCATAACCCTTTTGTTGGATTATTTGTAGTAAATAATTAGCAGATTTTAGTACACACAGCTTCAGCTTTAGAAATGTTAATTTCTTTCTTCATCTCTCTCTCATTCACCCCTGAATAATTCACTGCTGAGTCACTTTAAAGTTGAAGTAACAAAACATCTGTTTACTCACAGTTTGCAGTTAGATTATAATCAGACAGGCTTATATATACATATTACTATACATTTGTATTATCAGCTCCTTCCATGTGCTTAGATGGTAATGGATGCTCACACCACCATAGATCCTCTCAGGTTAGGAGAGATCATGAGCTCCATGTGCTCCATGTGCTGCATGTGCTGCATCTAACCCCCACAGGAAGTTGCATAGCTGTGTGACCTCTCTAAGTAATTCACATCAGAGGTCACAGAGTAATCACAGAGAAATAATAGGTGACAGGCAATGCATGTAAAATACAATTACATTCCAACAACTTCCTGTTCCGGGGCAGAGGGAGCATGGAAACAACGAAGCTGACAGGCACGCGGCACCCCTCCCCCCAGCGGCGTGCACCCAGTGGGGGGTTCTTTTGCCGGGGTGGGGGGGGTGACGAGGGGGTTTGCGCTGCACGGGGGGGGGGGGGGGGGGCGCTGCACCCAGGGGGCGGGGTGCATCGGCGACTGCCCCGGGTGTTAGCGCCCCTAGGAACGCCACTGTTGCCAGGTACTTGTGACCTGGATTGGCCTCTGTTGGAAATAGGATATTGGGCTAGATGGACCATTGGTCTGACACAATAAGTCTATTCTTATGTTCATGTTTGTATGTTTTCTTTATAGAATACTACTGTAATGTATGAAATATGCACTTATAATTTAGATGTGAGCATTCATGCAACCGTGGAGGGGCATAATCGAACGCAAACACCCATGTGTAAGAATGTCCATCTCCGAGAACGGGTCCGTGAAGGGGTGGGCCGAATCGTATTTTCGAAAAAGATGGACGTTTATCTTTAGTTTTGCAAATACGGTTTGTGCCAGGCAAATGCATTGGACGTGGGCGTTTTTGAGATGTGGGCGTTTGTTTGAGTTGGGCGTTTTTGTTTTTCAGCGATAATCGAAACCAAAGCGTCCCAGCTCAAAAACGACCAAATCCAAGGCTTTGGGTCATGGGAGGGGCCAGGATTCGTAGTGCACTGGTCCCCCTCACATGCCAGGACACCAACCGGGCATCCTAGGGGGCACTTTTAAAAAATAGGAAAAAACATTAAATTACCTCCCAGGTGCATAGCTCCTATATCTTGGGTGCTGAGACCCCCAAATCCCCCCCAAAACCCACTCCCCACAACTCTACACCATTACCATAGCACTTAATGGTGAAGGGGGGGCACCTACATGTGGATACAGTGGGTTTTGGGGGGGGGGGTTAGAGGGCTCCCATTTACCATCACAAGTGGTACAGATAGGGGGGATGGGCCTGGGTCCGCCTGCCTGAAGTGCACTGCATTACCCACTAAAACTGCTCCAGGGACAGGACTTGTTGCTGCTGTATAACCTTGGCACAGCAGTTCACACCGTAAGACTAATCTCGCTGAAAACGTCCTTTATTTCAATAACCGCGTTTACTCACAGTTAACTGCAGATCAGAGGTTGTGCCCCACTGGCAACGAGTCTCCCTGGTACTAAGATTAGCAGTAGCTCAGAGCTGGCAGAATGGTGTACAATGACCTCTTTCAGCAACAGTCAAGGTAAGAACTAAGTTCTGTAACGTGGCTAACACACGAAAGGGATCTAAAACGGACTTACAAAAATGGCCACTACCTTGTGGACTACCGGAAACAAAACAGGGCACACTTTGACCCAGTAAGCAGAGGGAAAAGCACCATCGGAGAAGAGCCTACCAACTACCAACACAAGCTAGTGAAATCACAGAGCCCAATACCCTACACCCACCACAATGCAATGCTGATGTGACCCTGCAGTGCACCCGAGAGCCACATCTGACCCAGGGAATGGCTGTGAGAGGATCGAACACATTCTGCTGTCATGGAGGTGGGTACGAAATTTGAGGGTGGCATAGAGGCTGGGAAATAAGGTTTTTCCAAGTGGGGTTTTTGGTGGGAGGGGGTTAGTGATCACTGGGGGAGTCAGGGGAGGTGATTCCCGATTCCCTGTGGTGGTCATCTGGTCATTTAGGGCACTTTTTTGGGACCTGTTTGTGAGAAAAAACGGTCCAAAAAAAGTGTCCTAAATTCTCGCTAACAACGCCTTTTTTTTCCATTATCGGCCGAGCGCGCCCATCTCTGCTTGGCCAATAACCACGCCCCAGTCCCGCCTTCACCATGCCTCCGACACGCCCCCGTCAACTTTATTCGTTCCCGCAACGGAGTGCAGTTGAAGACGACCAAAATCTGCTTTCGATTATACCGATTTGGCCGCCCACGGGAAACGGACGCCCATCTCCCGAACATGGGTGTTTTTCTCCTTTCGAAATTAAGCAGGATAGAGTACTATCTGTTTAACTAGGTCGCTGAATATACATACGATTGATAACTAACTATCCTCCCTGTTTACAAAGCCGTGCTAGTGGCTAAAGGTGCAGTAATGCTGACACAACCCATTCACTCAACTTTGTAAACAGGGGGTTAGGTCTGCTGTATAACAAGCCTAACATTAAATGCCTGACATCAATTTATTATAGGGGTTAATTCTATAACTGCTTGCCTCCATTTAGGTGCCCTGAGGTCACATGGTAGGACCCTATTCTATAACGGAACCAACGCACCTGGATTCTATTGTAGAATACAAGCACAACCTAGTATTGGCACATCTGACATCTCGGAGTCCGCAGTTACCCCAGCCATAGAGCTGGCATAAGTATGAATGCCTAAATGTGGCAGCGACACAGTGCATGTAACTTTAGAATATTCTGTAAGTTACATACATAAATGAGAGCCCCATCCATGTGTATGGACACTTGCAAATATGTATTATGCAAGTAGAAAGGTAGTTACAGATTAGCTTTTAAGTGGAATATTGGCACATATTTGCTATCATCCTAAACATTTACATGTGCAACACACGTGTAAAGGGTAGTTCCTAGTTTGTGTTAAAATGACTGAATTTCAGGACTTCTGGGGTAAGGAAGAGGAACTCTGGGTCAATCTAGAAAGAGGGAATGGCAAATGTATTCACACTGGTATGATACAGGGCTCGTTCACGGACATAAGAAGTGGGCTAACATTTATTTATTTATTTATTTATTTATTTATTTATTTATTTATTTATTTATTTTGTTGCATTTGTATCCCACATTTTCCCACCTTTTTGCGGGCTCAGTGTGGCTTACAATACATTATGAATGATGGAAATACATTTTGTTACAATTCGGTTATGGATTACATTGTGACGAGTTATACGAGACATAATCAAAGTAACGTTAAGGAATATATCGATGGAAAAGAACGTTGAGACATTGGAAGGAAACAACGAGGAGCCAAGGGGCAATATATCATGACAGAAAACATATGGTATACATTTTTGTGAGTAGAGGTATATGTGTGGTGAAGTTTCAGGATAGGAAATTCATAGTGGATGTGTTGATGTATGACTGAACATTGAGTGTGGATTTATGTGTTTTGGTTCTTTCCGTAAGTTTTCTCAAAGAGATGTGTTTTCAATAATTTGCGGAAGTTGGTTTGTTCGCAGATCGTTTTCAGGCCACGTGGCAGCGCGTTCCAGTCCTGTGTGCTCGTGTAAGAAAAGGTTGACGCGTGCAGCGCTTTGTATTTCAGGCCCTTGCAGTTAGGGAAGTGGAGGTTGAGAAAAGTTCTGGATGATTTTTTAGCGTTTCTGGGCGGTAAGTCGATTAACTCAGACATGTAGGCTGGGGCTTCTCCGTGAATAATTTTTTACATAAAGACATTCAACGTGTAGCAGTGAAAGAGGAAGTACTACTAATAGGTGATTTTAATATGACGGATACTTATCGTTTATTAAAACTTGCTATGCAGCCACGTTGCCTGGCGCCCTGTTCTGTTTTCAGTCGCTGTGCACATTCAGCTTCATTAAAACGAGCGTGCACAGCGACTGAAAACAGGACAGGGTGCCAGGCAATGTGAGACCAGCGAGGGACGAACGCTTTAGCTGATGGGGGTTGGGGACCCCCGCCAGCCAAACCGGGGGCCCCAGAGTCAATTTGGAGGGGGCCCAGGCCCCCATGGCCCCTCGTAGCTTTGCCACTGCTCAGGAGACACCTAAGGAAATACGTCACAGAAAGGTGGTGAATTTGTGGAACGGCCTCCTAGTGGAAGTGGTGAAGATGAAGTCTGTATCTGAATTTAAGCAAGCTTGGAACAAGTACACATAGGATCTCTGAGTGAAAGGGAGAGTAGATGACATGAATGGGCAAACTGGGTAGGTCATATTCAGGCATATTTTCAAAGCACTTTGGGAGGCTAAGTTCCATAGGTTTCTATGGAACTTTGGGAGGCTAAGTGCTTTGAAAATGAGCCCCATTGTCTTTCTATAACTTCATTTTTCGTTGTTTATAGAATTGCCCTTTATTATTATTATTATTAGCATTTGTATAGCGCTACCAGACGCATGCAGCGCTGAACACCTGAGACAGTCCCTGCTCAAAAGAGCTTACAATCTAAATAATACAGACAGACAAGACAGTTACGGGTGAGGGAGTAATGGGAGCTAAAAAGCAGCAGTGAAGAGGTGGGTTTATAGGATGGCTCTAAAAATTTTGCCTAAAGTTAGGTGCAGGGATAATATACACTAAGCATGAATTTTGTAATGACAGTGGTGCACACAATTGCCAGTACAGAGTGCTAGCGTAAGGCTACATTTACATGCCTAACTTTAGGCGTGAGCACTTATGCTAGCTCAGTGGCTAGCGTAAATACTTGTGTCTAACTGTAGGCAGTTGGGCTCATAAATGCTTGTATTCTGTAAGCCATGTGCATAACTGCCTGGCCCGTTCATGCCCCTTCCAGGTCCACATCCCCTGCAAAGTTGCATGCTCTGAAATTTGAATGTGCAACATAGAATACTGATTAAAGGCAGTTATGCGCATAACGGCTAATTGGTGCTACTTAGTTCCAATTTTGGCCAATTATAGCCTATTACTCATTAGCACCATTTATCAGCTAATTATTAAATTAAGTTGCGTGTGCAGCTGACCTTATTGTGTGGCAAATTTGCATACTAGTTGCAGATTTGTGCACACATCTTTCTATAATTGGGGGGGGGGGGGGGTGTACATATAAATGCCAGCTTTGACTTTGCCCTGTGTCAGTGTTAGCTGCTTTGTATGTGCATGCAAGCTGGCAGTTTAACAAATTAAATGGACTTGTCTTATACTTTTAAACACTGAATACTGAGGAATAAGCCATGTGCCGACAAACTGTGTAATCCTGTCCCTTGCCCATGGGGAGGGGAAAACACTTCAGCCCTAGAGGCTGGACTAAGAGAGGCAATCAGACTTAGATATAGGCGCAACAAGTAAAAATCTTTATTGGTATCTCACTAAGCCAATACAAAATAATTGTTCTCTCTGGAGCAGGTTGTCACCCAGTAGCCAGACACACAGACTGAATAACAAAATTGCTCAGCAAAAACTTTCTTAGCCATCACATATATACTGCTGTAAGTTTCATTTCTCCTAAATCATGTGATTTCTCCTAAACTAACTTATGATCATATATGGATCTTCCTGTTTCCTTCCATCACACAATATAGTAATATACAAAAATAGCAATTTCCTGTATTCTACCATCCTCTCCTACTTGTGTTCACATGCACACTTTGTGGCAATTGGCTAATTCCTTATCAGTAAAGCGTGCTCACAGCGTGCCAAATCCATGTAGCAAGCTAGTATGAAACACCTGGTGTCCTTTTTCTCAGAACACATATTTCCGTTGGAACATCTTGGACTCGCAGGGTCCTCAGTCTCTCATCACCACCAAGGTTATATCCAATTGTATCTGCCATATATGGGCCGCATAGCCTCATTTCCTCCCAAGTGTCACCTTGACATATAACATGTACTTTCCATTTACTGAGAAACCACTGTAGCTTACAAGCAGCTGCAGGAAGAAACTAAAAATATGCTGACAACAGCAAGGCTAGGAAAACTGAGGGCTAGCTGGGCCATATTACAGGCCTAGTATAGGAAGGAATATACAAATCACATATCTAGCTTTGAATATTGACTCCCATATGACCTTTAAAACTTCACTAGTTCTTTTTGTCTAAATATAAGACATGTATTTATTTACAATATGAGCAAATAACTCATGGAGTACCTATTTAAACAGCTGTAGAGTTTGTCATGATTTATTTATTTATTTATTGCATTTGTATCCCACATTTTCCAACCTTTTTGCGGGTTCAGTGTGGCTTACAATATGAGTTAAATATTGGAAATATAATTTGTTACAGATTGGTTATGGATTACATTTTGCATAATTATGCGAAACAATTGGAGTGTCCTTGGGAGTGTAACAATGGAGCACAAACATTGAAACATTGGGAGGAAACAATGGGAGTTTAGAGGGCGATAAGAAGGCATAAAGACATATGATATATATCTTTCTGTGATTGAAGTTATGAATGATGTGATATTACGGGAATGAGAGTTCCGAGGTGAATGTGTGATGCATTCGTGAATAGTAGGTGTGGACTTTATGTGTTTTGGTTCTTTCCGTAAATCTTTTCAAAAAGATGGGTCTTCAGTGATCTGCGGAAGGAAGCTTGCTCGTTGATTGTTCTTAAGTTGCGTGGCAGTGTATTCCAATACTGCGTGCTCATGTGAGAAAAGGTTGATGCATGTAGCGTTTTGTATTTCACGCCTTTGCAATTGGGGAAGTGGAGGTTTAAGAAAGTTCGGGATGATCTTTTGGCGTTTCTGGGTGGTAGGTTTATTAACTCAGACATGTAGGCTGGGGCTTCGCCGTGAATGATTTTGTGGACTAATGTGCATACTTTGAAAGTGATGCGTTCCTTTAGTGGAAGCCAGCGTAGTTTCTCTCGTAATGGTTTTGCACTCTCATATTTTGGTTTTCCAAAGATGAGTCTGGCTGCCGTATTCTGGGCTGTTTGAAGTTTTCTCAGTGTTTGTTCTTTGCAACCTGCGTATAGTGAGTTGCAGTAATCCAGATGGCTGAGCACGAGGGATTGTACTAGGCTGCGAAAGACGGATCTTGGGAAGTATGGTCTTATCCTTTTAAGTTTCCACATGCTGTAGAACATCTTTTTAGTTGTGTTGTTAGCATGAGTATCGAGCGTTAGGTGGCGGTTGATAGTGACTCCAAGAATCTTTAGCATTTCTGAGATTTGAAGGTTCAGGTTTGGTGTGTTTATGGCTGTGAATTCTTTTGTGTTGTATTGGGAGGTGAGTATTAGGCATTTCGTTTTTTCTGCGTTTAATTTCAGACGGAATGCATCTGCCCATGTGTTCATGATGTGTAGACTTTGATTGATTTCGTTAATGTCTTGTTTGAAGGGGATGTATATTGTCACATCATCAGCGTATATATATGGGTTGAGGTTATGGTTTGATAGGAGTTTTGCCAGCGGGATCATCATTAGGTTGAAGATGGTTGGTGAGAGAGGTGATCCCTGTGGAACTCCACATTCAGGTGTCCATGCTTTAGACGTGGTCGAATTTGATGTGACTTGATACGAACGTTGGGTTAGGAACCCTTCGAACCAATTCAGGACATTTCCTCCAATGCCAAAGTATTCGAGTATGTGTAGTAGGATTCCGTGGTCAACCATATCAAAGGCACTTGACATGTCAAATTGTAGGAGGAGTGTATTGTTGCCAGTTGCAATTATTTGCTTAAATCTAGTCATAAGGGTGACTAATATTGTCTCTGTGCTATGATTCGACCGGAATCCTGATTGGGCATCATGCAGTATTGAGTGTTTGTTTAGATAGTTTGTAAGTTGTTTGGTTACCATTCCTTCAGTTATTTTGGTTATTAGTGGTATGGATGCTACTGGCCTGTAGTTGGTTATTTCACTCGTGCATTTCTTTGTATCTTTAATAATTTAGGTATAAAATTGCAAAAATAACAAAATTGTGGCAGATTCTTTCACCATTTACAAATGAAAGAGAACAAAACCAGCTGGCTGTGTAGCTTAATATGAATCCATTGTATAAAATATGTGCATTTAAAGCCATTATGCAAATTAACAGTGATGTGAAGGAACCTTTTTATATCTGTTTTCTTGTAGGATGAATATTGGCCTCTCTTCCTCTCCTTAATAGTGGTGCCCACTTTTTTACAGTTCTTGCTGCTGCCCTGGTTCCCAGAGAGCCCCCGGTACCTGCTCATAGAAAAGGACAATCCTCATGCCAGCATTCATGGTAAGTGGGGAGGCTAGCAGTAAACTCACAGAGGGAAACAAGTTAGGGTATGTGTCATGGAACACCTAGCCATTTGCCTGGGGCTACCCTGCGGCCACGTAGAGGGTCTATCCTCAGCACTATACACTAAGTTCAGAATTTAAAATTTCAGATAAGCTGAGATGGAGGGCCAGTGTTCTTCACTAAGGAGGGGAGTGGCATGGTCATAACATTATACTTAATGTATACATTTCAAGGCTGTGGAATGGATCAACTGAAGATGCTTGAGAGACTTAAGAGGCAAGCCATTGTACAAGGTGTTGCAATAGTCTAGACAGGGAACAACCAATTCTTTAGCTGATTTTTTTTCTCTAAGAAAATTGCTCAACTTTGCTCTTCATTAGTGATTCCCACGGAGGGTGGAGGATCATCTAGCGACTTCCAAGCAAATTTGCTGGGTACATGGAATCTTTAACATCTATAATTAATCATATCTTCTATCTCTAAAACTTTCTCCTGTTTGGATCCTATTCTTCCTAAATGGATTACTATTCTTCATCATAGGTTAGTTCTCTTTGTGTTCGCTATGATGAATCACAGTCTAGAGGCTGGAGTAGTACTATCCGGTTATTACTTCAGTTAAAAAAAAAATCCCTCTTCTGATCCTGAAGATCCAACTAATTTTAGGCCTATCTCAAATCTTGTTTTACTTCAAAATTTGTTGAGAAATTAGTGCTAAAACAGTTGAGTATCTTTCTTGATAAAAGAAATGTATTATTTCCAAGACAGCCAGGATTTTGGTAGGGATATAGCACCACGAAGGTACTGACAGCATTTCTGAGTGAGGTCCACTCAGTGCTAGACAGTGGTCAGTTAATGCTTACTGTATCCTTAGATCTGGCTTTGGCCTTGTCTTGTAGATCATGAAATTCTCCTCCTGGGCTCTAAAATATAGGTATTATAGGAAAACTGTCGAGGTGGTTTGGCCTTTTCTACAAAACCATTCTTTGTTGTTTCGAAAAGACAAACAGTGTTTCTCTTGCACCGTGGTCTCCAGTGCTTTTTGACATCTGCTTGAGCCCTCTGACAACCCTGATACAGGAGGCTGGATTTAGTACTTACATCTATGCAGATGGTATTTTAAATGTAGCTAGAATTCACCCTACTTCACTTGATTTAATCCCTCTCCAACATTGTCTAAACTGAGTGCTATCTTAGCTTCAGAAAAACTACTTAGCCTTAAATTCGACTAAAACATCTACCCAGCCAGATTTAGTCCTCGTACTGTAGAGGACACCTATTACGACTGTAGATTGCTCCAGATATCTTGGAGTAATTTTGGACTATGGCCTAACCTTCTCACCACATATTTCAGAGGAAAGGCTAAACATAGTAACATAGTAGATGACGGCAGAAAAAGACCCGCACGGTCCATCTAGTCTGCCCAACAAGATAAACTTATATGTGTATACCTTACCTTGATTTGTACCTGTCTTTTTCAGGGCCAGACCGTATAAATCTGCCCAGCAGTATTCCCCGCCTCCCAACCACCGGTCCCACCTCCCATCTCCATCTCAGACCGTATAATCTGTCCAGCAGTATTCCCTGCCTCCCAACCACCAGACCCGCCTCCCATCATTGGCTCTGGTACAGACCGTATAAGTCTGCCATCTACTATCCTCGCCTCCCAACCACCAACCCCTCTTCCCCCCACCTGCTCCTCAATCCAATTTTGGCTAAGCTTCTGAGGATCTATTTCTTCTGCACAGGAATACTCTTATGTATATCCCACGCATGTTTGAATTCCGTTACCGTTTTCATCTCCACCACCTCCCGCGGGAGGGCATTCCAAGCATCCACCACCTTCTCTGTGAAAAAATACTTCCTAACATCTTTCCTGAGTCTGCCCCCCTTCAATCTCATTTCATGTCCTCTCATTCTACCACCTTCCCATCTCCAGAAAAGATTCGTTTGCGGATTAATACCTTTCAAATATTTGAACGTCTGTATCATATCACCCCTATTCCTCCTTTCCTCCAGGGTATACATGTTCAGGTCGGCAAGTCTCTCTTCATACGTCTTGGAATGCAAATCCTATACCATTCTTGTAGCTTTTCTTTGCACCGCTTCCATTTTTTTAACATCCTTCGTAAGGTACGGCCTCCAAAACTGAACACAATACTCTAGGTGGGGCCTCACCAACGTCTTATACAGGGGTATTAAAACCTCTTTTCTTCTGCTGGTCACACCTATCTCTATACAGCCTAGCAATCTTCTAGCTACGGCCACCGCCTTATCGCACTGTTTCGTAGCCTTCAGATCCTCAGATACTATCACCCCAAGGTCCCTCTCCCCGTCCGTACCTATCAGACTCTCCCCGCCTAACACATACGTCTCCCTTGGATTTCTACTCCCTAAGTGCATCACTTTGCATTTCTTCGCATTGAATTTTAATTGCCAAACGTTAGACCATTCTTCTAGCTTCCGCAGATCTTTTTTCATGTTTTCCACTCCCTCCGGGGTGTCCACTCTGTTGCAAATCTTGGTGTCATCCGCAAAAAGGCAAACTTTACCTTGTAACCCTTCGGCAATGTCACTCATAAATATATTGAATAGAATCGGCCCCAGCACCGATCCTTGAGGCACTCCACTACTCACCTTTCCCTCCTCCGAGGTTAGGGCTTTTCAGCATAGAAAAAAGACAGCTGAGGGGAGATATGATTGAGGTCTACAAAATCCTGAGTGATATAGAATGAGTAGAAGTGAATTGATTTTTTACTCTTTCAAAAAAGTACAAGAACTAGGGGACACTCAATGAAGTTACATGGAAATAATTTTAAAACAAATAGGAGGAAATGTTTTGCTCAGCAAATAGTTAAGCTCTGGAACTCACTGCTGGAGGATGTGATACCAGTGGTTAGTGTATCTGTGTTTAAAAAAGGTTTGGAGAAGTTCCTGGAGGAAAAGTCTGTAGTCTGCTATTGAGACAGACATGGGGAAGCCACTGCTTGCCCTGGGATTGGTAGCATGGAATGTTGCTACTATTTGGGTTTCTGCCAGGTACTTATGACCTGGATAGGCCACTGTTGGAAACAGAATACTGGGCTAGATGGACCATTGGTCTGACCCGGTATGGCTATTCTTACGTTCTTATGATTTTTTACACTGCAACAAAAACATCATTTCACTAGGACTATAGGTCACTTCATATCTGATAGTAGAGTGACAAGTAAGATTATGTTTTTGGATGTGAAGATTCGAGCAGGTGCCCAGAAATTGTTTACATCGGTATATGTTAAACCTACCGATAGAAATTCATTATTAAGGGATGAGAGTATGCATCCTATACATACAAAAACTAGTTTGCCTTTCTTGCAATTTTTAAGATATTGAAGAATTTGTGATACTGTGGACCTTTCAAATGTGAAGCCTTAGGTCTCAGAGAGAAGAGTTATCCCCGGAAAGTGGTGAAATCTGCCTATAAACAAAGAAAGATCCAGAGTACCTGAATGTAACTCACCTTGAGCTACTACTGAAAAAGGTGTGAGCAAAATCGAAATAAATAAATAATAAATAAATAAAATAGAGATTTGCTATTTCAATCTCATTCTAGTGAAGAATCTGGAGTGATTAATTGTATTTTGAAGTTCGCTGGACTTTCCCCAAAAGTTGCCCAGTATATTAAAAAACATTGGAGAGTTTTGTTTGTTTATGACCAGTTGTCGGAATCAAGATGTATGGTGTCTTTTTCTCATAATAAAAATCTGGGTGACATATTATGTAAATTGGATGTTTGGACTGAGAGATACTCTACTGAAAGGGGGCACAGAAAATGTCAGGTTTGTGAGGTTACCATAGAAGGCTCTACGTTTAAAAAGGAATATAACTGTCCATAATACTTGTTCTACTGATTGTACTTCGAAAAATGTGATTTATGTTATCAAGTGCACATGTGGATTGCTGTACGTTGGGCAAACCTCGGAGTTTTAAAACCGGAATGATTGATCTTAAACATTGTAGCTGTAATAATAAGCTTGAAGCCCCAATGATAAAACACTGTATGTTATATAAACATGACTTTAAAGATCTTCAATGATTGATCAGGTGGGTTTAACACTGCATGTTGGCAGCATCAAGAAATGGTTACACCAACGTGAACAACACTGGAGTTATCATTTAAAAACTGTGGCTCCAGAAGGATTGAATACAGCAATGGAATGGCATGCTTTCTTTTGAATCTGGTCCTTTAATTGAGAGGTGGTTTTCTATTGGCTGGTTTAGGGAAGGCATCTAGCTTAACCCCAGTAGCCATCTTGTTTTTGATTAATGTAGAGAGAAAGTTTCTTTGCTTGATGCAGCAATAAGCAAAACAAGTGACCCTTGTTGAGCTAGTGCAGTTCTTGGTGCTTGATTGAATACTGTGGACTGCAAAGCTGGGAGATGACCATAGGAAATGTTCTTTTTGCTACTTTGATTATCAGTAGGATTGGAAGGCGCCATCCCATGAAGCTAAGTAACTGTTCTCTGTACTCTTGTGCTGTATTTTTGGATTAAAATATTTTTTGGAACTATGATTTTTTTTTAGCAAAGTGTGAGTTGTGAAGTAAATTTACCCTTTTGATTATATACTTGGGCAATTTTTTTTGAAACAGTGATTTTTTCCCCCCCCCCCCCCCCCCCCGTAAGTAGTTCTTTGGGGTTTTTTTCCCCACTATTTGGGGTTTCCCCTTGACTATTGAAACCTATGATAGGACTGGACTCCATTGGGGCAATAGCTATTTGATTGCCAGCGGTCCCTGAGTTTTGAGTTTTCCTTTTATTAATATAATTGGGTTTTTATGTACATGGCACACACTTGTGTGTATTATTTTTAGTTTGCATCCTCATATTTTGTGCATCCTTTTTTGTGACATTTTCTATGTCTGTATTACCTTCCATGAGAGCTACCATCACAGCTTTCTGTTGAGATGAAAGGGATACTCCTCTGAGCTTTTTAGCTACTTGCTCCTTCCATAGGATGGATGGAGTCATAACTGGCATCAATCAGCCCTCTGTTTCAAGCTATGGCAACTGTTTTCTGGAGACCATGCTTATCTACATACCTGACTACATCCTGTATCCCTGTACTAAGCAGGAGAGGAGATTTACAAACGGGCTTCTTTGACATATCTTACTTCCTGAATATCATCAGGGCTGTTGATTGCACTCATGTGGGTTTGAGTTCTCCAAGAAACCTAAAGGACATCTACCAGAACCAGTCCATTGTACAAAGTAGAGAAAGCTCATCCCAGCTCAAAAGCAGTGCCACTCTGAGTATTCAGGTCTGCTGTGACTATTACTTACTGGTTCCCATCATGATGGCAGCACATGAACGCTTGAGATTCAGGAGAAAGCATTCTATTGGGTAAATCATCAGAGCAAATATTTACTTGAGTTTAGACCAGTAGTTGGTGAAACTCAACTTTGCCTTCCTCTTTCTCATCCCATTTTGAATAATTAATGCAATGCATCCACAATAGGTCTCAGAATGAAGACTTAGATGTTACTCTCTTCTCCGGATCAGCTTTCTTAACAGGACTGTCTTTATTTGCGACCTTATGATGGCTTACTTCAGGAGCCTGGAAGCACATTGAAAGATAAATGAATAGTTTCCTCAGCAGTCTTGTTCTTCACCTTGATTGTCTCCTTCAGGGAGAAAAACCAGTGCCAGAGCCCAATATTCACCTTTTCTTCGCCTCTCTTCTCTGTCTGCATGTTGAATTACCCTGTGCTTTCAAAGCAATGATCATTTAATATTGAGACACTGCTCCTGCCCTTTGCAAGGACTCATAATTGAAAGACTGAAAGAGAGGAAAAGGGGAGCAGGGTGATGTGTAGTCTCTGGCTGTTAGAACTGGATATAATATATGGTATCAAAAAAGCACATTATCTTGGATCCACAAAAGCAAGTGTATCAGAAGCCAAATGCTTGCTGTCTGATGTGAATCAGTTTTGTGCAACTTTCTCAAAAATCTGTATTTTCGGGGCTGGTGTCAAGATGCTTGAACTTGGTAAAATATGTTTGAATTAATAATAAGAACCTACAATTTTCAAAACAGACAGTTCACACCCAACCTAGATGTCTATTAGCTTCATTTTCTAATCGGCATTATAACACACATTAATGCCAATTAATGTGGGCTTATTACATGGTATTTATCGCAAGCCCCATTATGTTCAGGGGCTAAAACCAGCACTGGATCATCTTGTCCTGAAAACTGGCACCCCCCTCCCCTCTCCCGCATTGTCCGAGCATGGAATCTAAATTATTCTCTCACCCTTGTTGGTTCAGCCTTCAGAACGGGGCTAAGGCATATTGATGGGAAACTGTGTGAAACATTATACTGCTGCAGCCCATGTTATATCTGCTCAGAGGAGAAATGAAGGATTCAGTATCCAGTGCTGACAATCTACTACTTTTCATGTGGAGGTAATTCAACAAAACTGTTTAAAAAAAAAGAAGCAAATGCCAACCAGGTTGTTGAGTTTAGAGAGAAGTCAGACCCTACAGTGTTATTCTTTTTTATACACATACCCAATTTTGTTATTGTTGACAGAGTGTTGATGAAGTTTTAACACTTGTTAGTGTAGCTGACAGTTTGTTCTATACAGTACAACAAACAATATTGCCAGAAATATGTCTGCTTACATTTTACTAGGATCAAACGGACTTGCAGTGGGTAAGCAGTTTTCAAAAGTCACCTAATTGTGGAATTTTTTTTTGTACCCTGTGCTTTCCCACTCATGGCAGGCTCAATGCGGCTTAGGTACTTATTTGTACCTGGGGCAATGGAGGGTTAAGTGACTTGCCCAGAGTCACAAGGATCTGTGCCTGAAGTGAGAATTGAACTCAGTTCCTCAGTTCCCCAGGACCAAAGTCCACCACCCTAACCACTAGGCTACTCCTCCACTAGCAACATTCCATGTAAAGGTCTGCCCTTGCAGCCGTGCAGGCTTCTGTTTCTGTGAGTCTGACGTCCTGCACATACTCTGTGAGTCTGACGTCCTGCACGTACGTGCAGGACGTCATACTCACAGAAACAGAAGCCTGCGCGGCTGCAAGGGCAGGCTTCTACATGGAATGTTGCTAGTGGAATAGCAACATTAACATTCCATGTAGAATCTCAAATAGTAGCAACAGAATCTCAATAGTAGCAACATTCCATCTAGAACCTCCAATAGTAGCAACATTCCATGTAGAATCTGAAATAGGGAAAGGGAACTGGGACTTGATATGCTGCCTTTCTCTGGGGTGTACATAGTATATACAGGTACTTATTTGTACCTGGGGCAATGGAGGGTTAAGTGACTTGCCCAGAGTCACAAGGAGCTGCCTGTGCCTGCAGTGGGAATCGAACCCAGTTCCCCAGGACCAAAGTCCACCACTCTAACCACTAGGCCACTCCTCCACTCCATTGGCTATTTATCCCAGAAAAAGGGCTTTCTGAAAATTGCCCATATTGAATGTGGCTAAAAGTATGAGCGTTTGCTTGGAAGGCATGGTTAGGGTTGGGGAAACAGTAGCACAGATAGTTTTGCCTTTTCAAAAGTATGTGTGATGTTTTTGATGGACTAAGTACCTGCAGAGAAAGGAACTACAAATCTCCATCACGACTGTGCTGTTATTGCTTCAGTGTATTGTATTTTTATGTACTATTATGCATGTATTATTGCAACCCATTCAGAACTATGGATGGTGAGGCCTCTAACTTTATAAGGGAACAGTATTCAAAGCCAGTTAAGAGAGCCTCTTGCCCGGCTCTGAGTGGGTCCTGAGGGAATATGTAGCGGCACCTACCCATATAGGACTAGATTCTATATATCACGCCTAAAAAAATCAGCGCCAAAACAAAATACACCTAAGTGTATTCTATAAAGTATGCCTAAATTTATATGTGGTTTATAGTAGAGAGGTGTGGTAGCCGTGTTAGTCCACTTTTAAAGGTAATCAATAGAAATAAAACAAAATAAAACATGGAAAAGAAAATAACTTAATACATTTCTTGATTAGCTTTCGAAGGTTGCCCTTCTTTGTCAGATCGGAAATAAGCAAATGTTGGTAGATGACAGTATATATAAGTGAAACATCAAAGCATTTCAGTAACAGTCTAACAGGATGGGGGTGGATAGGTGAGAGACAGGAAGAGTCGGGTGGATGAGGGACAGGGAGATATGCATGGAGACAGGAGGGTGACAAAGCAGTACAATTTTATGGTTTATAATGGGCTAGAAAACCCAGATCTTTGTTAAGTCCTGTCTGGTGAGTGTCAAAATATTTAATCACTAGTAAAAAAGGCCCGTTTCTGACACAAATGAAACGGGCGCTAGCAAGGTTTTCCTCGGAGTGTGTATGTTTGAGAGAGTATATGTGAGAGTGACTGTGTGTGAGAGAGAGAGTGAATGTGCGAGTGTGTGTGTGTGTGAGAGAGAGAGAGTGAGTCTGGGTGCGAGTGTGTCTGTGAGAGAGAGAGTGTGTGTGTGAGAATGAGAGTGTGTGCAAGTGCATATGTGAGACACAGTGTGAGAGAGAGAGTGTGTTTCACACAGATACAGTGTGTGTGAGAGAGAGAGAGTGTGTGTGAGACATAGACTCTCTGTGAGACAGTGTATGAGACCAAGAGAGTGTGTGAGTGACTGTGTGATACATAGAGAGTGATTGTGATACAGTGTGAGACATAGAGTGTGTGAGAGACAGTGTGTGAGAGTGAGCGAGAGAGAGAGAGTGTGTGTATGACAGAGATACCTCCCCCCCTCTCTGGTGTCAGGCCCCCTCTCTTGTGTCAGCCCCCCCCCCCTCTCTCTGGTGTCTGAGCGTTACTGTGCAGGACGCTGAGCTCTGGCTGTGCTTCAAGGAACTGACCAATCCTATTTAAATAGAATGCACCTCCAATATTCTGAAGCCGAGAAACTTCGTGTGGTTGGTCACTTCTGCTTGTGACGAACCCGGAAGTAAGTGATGTCAATTCAGGAGATGGATACAGAGAGCAGGAATGCCTCAGCCATGCAGTCAGCTTCAGAATGTTGGAGGTGCGTTTTATTATATAGGATTCTGACTTCAAAGGTCTTATGTTCCTGTATTGTTTTAAAGTTCCCTTTCAGGATTCTTACCATGAAATCACTGGTACAGTGTTCTGGTTTTGTAAAGTTCTGCCCCACAGCCGTGACATCTTTATTGGTATATAGAATACACCGAGTGCCTGTATGTGCAACTAAATTTAGTCTCGAGCGGTTACGCTGTATAAAACTTGGTGTAAATGCCGACACCTAAATTAGGCACGGACCAGGTGTATTCTATAACAACACACATAGATTTTAGAAACACCCACGACTCGCCCATTGGTCCACACCCTTGGCCATGCCCCCTTTTCAACTATGTGGCTTAGAATTTACACGCATCGCGTTATAGAATATGCTTAGACTGTTGTGCTTGTAAATTCTAATTAATGCCAATTAGTGTCAATAATCTCTTGTTAATTTGCAATTATCAGCACTGATTGGCTTGCTAACTAAGTTGCACATGCAAATCCAGAATATGACCAGATTTGTGCGTGCAATTTAGAATCCGGGGGATAGTTCTGCTGAGTATCCCCTCTAATCCCTGAAACCAGTTATTGCACGGGCAGTCCGGGGGTACTTAATTGGATAAGCATCAATATTCAGCCCTTAACCGGTTAAACTAATTGTCCAAATAGGACTGCATAAATAGCAGTCTGATCTTTGGCCAGTGTTAGGTTCTCAAGTTCAAAACACGCAGGCACGGACTCTGGAGTAATCGTGAGCCCTTGGGCTGCTGACGAGGAGAGGCAGCAGCAGTCAAAACCCACCAACCAACACTGGGCTAGAACGCACCTGACTGGTATGCACTGAACTGGAACACACTGGACAGGAACACACGGGACTAGAACCAGGCTTCACCTACACTTAGCCGCCATTCCCCAGGGGTTGAGCCCCTGGTTGCAGGCAGCCAGCAGGACGTGGAGGGAAACTGGTACTGGAACTAGCAGGCTGGAACACCAGGAATCAGGATTCAGAAGTGCCCACAGGCACCTAGACAATAGCAGGGCAGACAGGGTTCAGAAGTGCCCACAGGCACCTAGACAAAAGCAAGGCAGACAGGGGTTCAGGGTACTCAGACAGGAGGGAAAGGAAGCCAAAAGCAGACAGGATTCAGAAGTGCCACCAGGCACCCAGATAAGAGCAAGGCAGAAGTGCTAACTGCACCAGGAATACAGGGTTCTCAGACAGGAGGGAAAGGGAGCCAAAAGCAGACAGGATTCAGAAGTGCCACCAGGCACCCAGACAAGAGCAAGGCAGAAGTGCTAACTGCACCAGGAATACAGGGTTCTCAGACAGGAGGGAAAGGGAGCCAACAGGACTGGAATCAGGATAGGATTCAAGGCAAGCAAGACAAGGCAGAAGTGCTAACTGCACCAACACTAACCTGGACCTTTGGCGTTTGCAAAGGCCCTGAATGGAAGAACACCACTTCCTTATCAAGGCCCTGACTGATGATGTCACAACTACTGGACACAGGCAGGAAGCATACTGAAGCACAGAGAGGCTTAACATACACAAGTGCAGTGTAGTGGAGTAATTAGAGCCACGCTGGAAGCAGCCAGCCCACAGAGACAGAGCTAACTCAGGCAACACACACAGGTGCAGTATAGTGGAGTAATTAGAGCCACGCTGGAAGCAGCCAAGCACACAGAGACAGAGAGAAAGCTAACTCAGGAAGAACAGACAGAAGCCAGCTACGAAGCTGACCACCAGAATAAGGTAAGTTTGAGAGGGGTCACGACCACAATTGTAACAGCCAGTTTAATTTAACTGGTTAAGGGTGAATATCGTAACTTACCCGGTTAAGTGTCGACCAACCACATATACCCGGATATTTAATGCCAGTACCTGAACATGACTGGGCATCACACATCCAGGCATAATATTGGAGGCAGCAGTCATTGTTTAAAAAAACAGCTATTACCCCTAAGGGCCAGATTCTGTAAATGGCATCTAAAATTTAGACGTGTCCGATTAACACGCCTAGGAGTGGTTCCTAAGCCATGGAAGCATGCTTGTGTGTGTCCTGTTTTGAAGACACCGCAAGGTAACTGTGTAGATGTATGGAATTATCATCCAATCTCTAACTTAACCTTTACTACTGAGATGGTTGAACAGGCGGTGCTTACATATTAATTGATTTTGTGGAAGGAGCAGGGGTCCTACATCCGTATCAGGCATCCTTTTCACTTTTCATCTACCTATTGGCTTCCCCCTCTCCCTCCCATCGTCCCTTCTGTCCCTCTCCTTTTCCAATCTCCTATCCCCCTTCTCATCTTTCACCCACTTCCTTACTCTCCCATTCCTATTCTCTGTACCCATTCTCTTAGCCCTCATCTACCCTCCACTGCCTCTCATCTTCTTACCAGCCCCAGCGCCATCTCCATCCCTGTCTCTCCTTCCTTCCCTTGCCTTCAGGCCAATTTTTTACCCTATACCCCATGTCCAACTGCCTCTTCCACCATTTTAACCCCATTTCCACCATCACATAATCCCTTCAGAGACCCATCCTCTTTCTCCCACATCCCTTTCCAGTACCCCCATCCCTTTTCAGTGCCTCTCATCATCTCCAGTCTTCCAGGTCATAAGTACATAAGTATTGCCATACTGGGACAGACCAAAGGACCATCAAGCTGAGCATCCTGTTTCCAACAGTGGCCAATCCAGGTCACCAATACCTGGCAAGATCCCAAAACGTATAATACATTTTATGCTACTTATCCCAGAAATAAGCAGTGGATTTTCCACAAGTCCATTTTAATAATGGTCTATGGACTTTTCCTTTAGGAAGCCATCCAAACCTTTTTTAAACCCCGCTAAACCAGCTGTCTTTATCACATTCTCTGGCAATGAATTCCAGAGTTTAATTACACATTGAGTGAAGAAAAGGTTTCTCTGATTTGTTTTAAATTTACTACTTTGTAGCTTCATTGCATGCCCTTTAGTCCTAGTATTTTTGGAAAGCGTAAACAAATGATTCCCATCTACCCATTCCACTCCACTCATTATTTTATAGACCTCTTTCATATCTCCCCTCAGCCATCTTTTCACCAAGCTGAAGAGTCCTAGCCACTTCAGCCTTTCCTTATAGGGAAGTCGTCCCATTCCCTATGTCATTTTCATCACCCTTCTCTGTACCTTTTCTAATTCCACTATGTTCCATTATGTTTCAAACTTACCCCAAACTTTATTGCCTTTTTTGCCCCTCTTTTCTTATCCATTTCACACCCTCATTCATTCCCTCAACCCATCAACATACCTCACTCATACTTACCAGTGCCAAGTACGAGCATTCCTCAAAATTCCCATGCCATCTGCCCTATCTGTTATTCCCTGCTCTACTCCCCAACACACTCTTATTCAATCACCAAGTCCTAGTCATCTTCTGATCTGTGCCCCTTCTCCCCTAGTTCCATCCATCTTCTGCTTTCCAACGTCTCCTGTCCATTTGACATTTCTTCTTTCTTCATGTCTACCATCATTCCCTCTGTGTTCTTGTCTGTCATGTCCAGCACCTCCCCTCTGTGTCCCTGTCTCTATTTCACTCATGTTCAGTAACTGCCCTCTGTGTCGTCATCTCTACCCTGTCCAGTTTCTCCTCTCCTCCTCTCTTCCCTTTCTTCTGTACACCCCCCCCCCCAAGCCAGCACTTCCTCTCTCTCCCCTCACCCTCCCCATGGTACCGCATCTCTCTCTCACTCTCTCTGGCTCCAGCATCTTTCCTACTCTCCTTCCAACCCATCTCATCTTTCTCTTTTCCCTCTGGTCAACCCCTCCCATCCCAGCATTTCTCTCTTTCTCCCCATGGGTTCAGCTTCTCTTCCCCTCTCTTCCTCCAAGCTCTCCCTTTCATGTTCCTGTCATTAAAATTGTCCGTAGTACCTGAAGATTGGAGGGTGGCCAATGTGACGCCTATTTTTAAAAAGGGTTCCAGGGGTGATCCGGGAAGTTACAGACCAGTAAGCCTGATGTCAATGCAGGGCAAAACAGTGTAAACTACTATAAAGAATACAATTACGGAACACATAGACAAACATGGATTAATGGGACAGAATCAGCGTGGGTTCAGCCAAGGGAAATCTTGCATCACCAATTTGCTTCATTTTTTTGAAGGCGTGAATACACATGTGAATAAAGGTGAGCCAGTTGATGTAGTGTATCTAGATTTTCAGAAAGCTTTTGATAAAGTTCTTCATGAGAGAGTCATGGGATAGGAGGCAAGGTTCTGGTGAGGATTAGGAATTGGTTATTGGACAGAAAACAGAGGGTAGGGTTAATGGTCATTTCTCTCAATGGAGGAGGGTGAACAGTGTAGTTCCACAGGGATCAGTACTGGGACCGGTGCTGATAAGATATGGAAATTGGAACGACGAGTGAGGTAATTAAATTTGCAGATGACACAAACTATTCAAGGTTGTTAAAACACTTGCAGACTGGTGAAATATTGCAGGAAGACCTTAGGAAATTGGAAGGCTGGGTATCCAAATGGCAGATTAAATTTAATGTGGACAAATACGAGGTGATGCACATCAGAAAAAATAATCCAAATCATAGTTACCTGATGCTAGAGTCCACCTTGGGAGTCAGCACTCAAGAAAAAAAATCTGGGTGTCATTGTAGATAATACGCTGAAACTTACTCAGTGTGCGGCAGCAGACAAAAAAGCAATCAGGATGCTAGGCATTATTAGGAAAGGGATGGTGAATAAGACCGAAAATACTATAATGCCTCTGTATGACTCCATGGTGCGACCGCACCTTGAGTATTGCGTTCAGTTCTGGTTGCCGTATCTGAAAAAAATATAGAGCGGAATTAGAAAAGGTTCAAAGAAGGTCGACCAAAATGATAAAGGGGATGGAACACTTCTCATATGAGGAAAGACTAAAGAGGTTAGGGCTCTTCAGCTTGGAAAAAAGATTGATGAGGGTAGATATGATTGAGGTCTATAAAATAATGAGTGGAATGGAATGGGTAGATGTGAATCGCTTGTTTACTGTTTACAAAAATACTAGGACTAGGGGACATGCAATGAAGCTATAAAGTAGTACATTTAAAACAAATTGGAGAAAATATTTCTTCACTCAACATGTAATTAAATTTTGGAATTCGTTGCCAGAGAATGTAGTAAAAGCAGTTAGCTTAGTGGGGTTTAAAAAAGGTTTGGATGGCTTCCTAAAAGAAAAGTCAATAAGCCATTATTAAAATGACTTATGTTCTCCTCCTCTCTCCCTGTGGTCTGGTGACATTTTTCTCCCTATCCCTTATACGATGTGGCATCTTTCACCTGCCTACCCCATCTCCCTCCCTTTCCTGCATTACCCCCAGTGTCCCTATCACTCCCCTTTCCAGCATTACCCCTCGTGTCCCCATCTTCTTCCCTTTCCAGCATTACCCCTCATGTCCCCATCTCCTTCCCTTTCCAATATTACCCCTTCCAGCTTATTTTCGAAAGAGAAAGACGGCCATATTTTGACCCAAATCAGGAGATGGGTGCCTTTCTCTCATGGGCACCCAAATCAGTATAATCAAAAGTCGATTTTGGGCGCCTCCAACTGCACTCTGTCGCGGGAACGAACAAAGTTGATGGGGGCGTGTCAGAGTCGTGGTGAAGGCAAGACTGGGGCATGTTTATCGGCCGAGGAGAGATGGGCGCGCTTGGCTGATAATGGGAAAAAAGGGCGCCAGAAGCGAGAATTTGGGTCACTTTTTTTGGACCCTTTTTTGTCATGAACAAGTCCCCAAAAAGTGCCCCAACTGCCCAGATGACCACCAGTGGGAATCAGGGGTGGCCTCCCCTGACTCCCACAGTGGTCACTAACCCCCTCCCACCCTCAAAAAAACAACTGTAAAAACTTTTTTTCCCAGCCTGTATGCCAGCCTCAAATGTCATACCCAGCTCCATCACAGCAGTATGCAGGTCCCTGGAGCAGTTGTTAGTGGATGCAGTGGACTTCAGGCAAGTGGACCCAGGCCCATCCCCCCCCCCCCTACCTGTTACCCTTGTGCTGCTAAATGAGAGCGCTCCAAACCTTCCCCAAAACCTACTGTACCCACATCTAGGTGCCTCCCTTCAGCCATAAGTGCTATGGTAATGGTGTAGAGTTGTGGGGAGTGGATTTTGGGGGGAATTTGGGGGGCTCAGCACCCAAGGGAAGGGAGCTATGCACCTGGGAGGTATTTTAAATTTTTTTTAAATATTTTTACAAGTGCCCCCTAGGGTGCCCAGTTGGTATCCTGGCATGTGAGGGGGACCAGTGCACTACGAATCCTGGCCCCTCCCGTGACCAAATGCTTGGATTTGTTCGTTTTTTAGCTGGGCGCCTTCGGTTTCCATTATCGCTGAAAACCGATACCGCCCAGCTCAAATCCGTCCAAATGCGATGCATTTGCCCGGCACAAACCGTATTATCGAAACAAAAGATGGACGCCCATCTTTTTCGAAAATATGGTCTGTCCCTCCCCTTCAAGTACCCGACCTCGGAGATAGGCGCCCATGGAGATGGGCATTCGCATTCGATTATGCCCCTCCTTGTGTCCCCATCTTCACTCCCTTTCAAGCATAACCCAACCTTCTGGTCACCATCTTCCCCCTATTCCAGCACTTCCCCCATGTCTCCATTTCCTTCCCTTTCATGCATAACCCCCCCCCCCCCTAGGTCCTCATCTTCTCCCTATTCCAGCACTTCCCCACATGTCACCCCTTTCCATCATAACCCCCTATGTCCCCCTCTTCCTCCTTTTCCATCATTGTCCTGTACCTCCATCTCCTCTCCTTTTCTAGTAGCGTCCATATCTCCCCCTTTTCCAGCATTATCCCCTTGTGTCCCTATCTTTCTCCCTTTCCAGCATAACCCCCTGTGAAGAAACTGTGTGTTTTAAACCTGTAAAATGTATTGAATATGTTTCTGTCTTATATACATCTGAAATATATTTCTCTTAATTGGCCAGCAGATGGTGCATGTTTATACTTAAAGCTGTTACAGAGGACTGACTTTTTTTTCTTTTATTTGGCACACAGATAATAGGAAATACCTGTAGTGATGTAATCAGTTTTTATTTGAAACTTGACTGTTTTGGGCTCTGATTGGCCTGGAATTTTAAAAATTACCCAGCAGTGGATGGCTGTTGCTTCAGTCTTAGACTGGAATAAGAGGGAGACAGATCTCTTTGCTAAGGCTCTGTGAACAACTATCCAGCTTATTTTCGAAGGAGATCGCCAGCCATCTTCCGACACAAATCGGGAGATGGCCAGCGATCTCCTGAAGCCGGCCAAATCGGTATAATCGAAAGCCGATTTTGGCTGGCTTCAACTGCGTTCGGGGCCGACAAAACTTCAAGGGGGCGTGTCGGCACGGTAGCGAAGGCAGGACATGGGTGGGACGTGGGCGTGCATTGAGATGGCCGGCTTCGCCCGATAATGGAAAAAAGAAAGCCGGCCTTGACAAGCATTTCGCCGGCTTCACTTGGTCCCTTTTTTTCAGGACCAAGTCCCAAAAAAGTGCCCGAACTGACCAGATGACCACCGGAGGAAATCGGGGATCACCTCCCCTGACTCCCCCAGTGGTCACTTTTTTTGTCAGCCTCAAATGTCATACTCAGGTCCATCGCAGCAGTACACAGGTCCCTTGAGCAGTTTTAGTGGGTGCAGTGGACTTCAGGCAGGCGGACCCAGGCCCATGCCCCCCTCTACCTGTTACACTTGTGGTGGAAAATGGAAGCCCTTCAAAACCCACCCAAAACCCACTGTACCCACATGTAGGTGCCCCCCTTCACTTCTTAGGGCTATGATAGTGGTGTATAGTTGTGGGGAGTGGGTTTGGGGAGGGGGGGCTCAGCACCCAAGGTAAGGGAGCTATGCACCTGGGAGCTACTTTAATTTTTTTTTTACTTTTTAGAAGTGCCACCTAGGGTGCCCGGTTGGTGTCCTGGCATGTGAGGGGGACCAGTGCACTATGAATCTTGGCCCCTCCCACTACCAAATGCCTTGGATTTGGCCGGTTTGAGATGGCCGGCTTCGGTTTCCATTATGGACAAAAACCGAGGCTGGCCATCTCAAACCCAGCCATCTCTGACATTTGGGTGGCCCCAACCGTATTATTGAAAAAAAGATGGCCGCCCATCTTTTTCGAAAATACAGTTGGCTCTGCCCACTTGCGGAGCCAGCCATGGAGATGGCCAGTGCCGTTCGAAAATGCCCCTCCACATGTCCTGATCTTCCTAGGTACTGTTGAGACAGTATATAGATATTTCGTTAGTTTTCTAATTGATCCATTTTTCAGTTACTTGTTACTATTTGCACATTTTTGTTCCATTGTTCAATATTTTTATGAGAATAAACACAATTGTTTGTTCTGCCTGTCTGGACTAATAAAGAATCCTGGTGGTTTGTGTGTTGGGTTTATGAGTGCTTTCTGGGAACTGTGGGACCACTGGAAGTGTGGCTTCAGTGACCTAGTAATCACTGGGGATAATTGGAGAGAGGGAGACTTGCCCAGAGGCAGCTGTGACCCAGTCGGTGGGAGGAGGGTGCTGTTATCAGCCAATTATCGTCACTAATTTTCTCATTACTCAATTGGGTAGCGTGTGTAAATTGACCATCCACACAGTTTAACGCACGCTACTTGCCGCGCCTTATTTTTAGTGCTGATACTTATATGGAGTTATACATTCACTGGAGACTGGTGAACATATTACTCTATTATCTTTGTATTTTTAGCCACTAGTATTGGTCCAAAAATCCATCTGAATAGCCCAATACAATCTGTAGAGTAAGAAGTTTCCTGGAGGAGTGAGAGCAGACCAGAGTTATCCAGGTAGCAGGAGTGTAGCCAGACCTCGCGGTGGGAGGGAACCAGAGCCCAAGGTGGGGGGGGGGGCACATTTTGGTGTGCCACTGCTGCCTCGCCGCTGCAAATATCTTGGCTGGTGGGGGTCCCCAACTCCCGCCAGCTGGTCGTCCAGCACCGGTCTCTGGTACCACCACGTTGCCTGCCCTGCTCTCTCTCTCTTCCCCTCACGTCCTGCACGCTCCTTTTAGTGAAATTGAGCATTCTCATTTTCACTAAAAGGAGTGTGCTGGATGTGAGGGAAAGAGAGAGCAGGGCAGGCAACATGGCGGTGCTGGAGACCGCCGCTGGATGAACGCTTCAGCTGGTGGGTGTTGGGGACCCCTGCCAGCAAAACCAGGGGCCCAGAAGAAATTTGGGGGCCCCACCTAGTTACATCACTGCCAGATAGTAGAAATTTTCAGCCAGATAACCTAAACATCGGGCTTAAAATTAAACATATAAAGCTGGATTCTGTAACTGGCACTCCAAAATTCGGTGTCGAAAAAAATTGGCGTGAACAGTATTTTATAACTGGTGTTCCAGGATCCGTACCCTTTATAGAATAGGGTGTAGCGCAGGGATCCGCACTCAACTTTGGGCATCAGGAGTTACACCAACTGAAACCACGTGCAAATCCCAGCATGTAAGTTTGGCGCAGATCTGCACTGTTCTACAACACTGCGCTCATTTTAAAGGAAAGCCTCTAACCCGCCCATGCCACTCCCATGACCACGCCCCCTTTGCATATCTGCTTGGAAACACTTAGGCGCTATTCTAGAAATGGTTGCATCAGTGTGTTTTCACACGGATCTGCCATTTCTGCCTTTTTTTCAGTTTGTTGCATCCATTAGAACGCTTTTCCATACTGAAAATTTGATGCAGAAGTAACTCCTGATATTCGGCACCATATATAGAATTCCCCTGAAAGTTACTGTGATGATGACCATGTAATACCTATATTCAACACCATGGACTATGCTGAATATTGGGCCCTGTACTTCTATTTCATACTTACATGATACAGTGCAGAACAGTGTTACTGTCCAGGTAAGTGCCCAGTGCTACTGTCCAGTGTTACTGACCAGTATGACTTCACAGTCAGTTAAACCACCTCCTCCTCCCCAAGTAGAAATCATTACCACTAGACTCTCAGGCCCAGATGCATCAATCAAACGTTAAAAAAAACCTAATAGGTAAAAGTCCTAACGAATCTGAAAAAACGTAGAATGCACCAAAAAAACAAGTCACACACGTTCAGTGCGGTATTGAAAAGTACAATGTATTAAACATTCATAATCCCCGTCGATAATCAGCCCCTAAAGCATGCACAGAGCAGCCAAGCGTTATGCTGGCTGCTCTGCGCATGCCACAAACGTCAAAACAAAAAAACCCCACAACACAAACACGTGGCTCCCCGCTTCCCCCTGCACTAGAAGAAAATAAAACAAAAATCAAAATAGATTGGGAGGGGGCAAGGCGCTCATCAGGAGCGTCCTGTATGGACGGCCTTGCCCCCCCCCCCCCCCCCGCGCTGTTCCCCGCTTCCCACCGCTTCCCCCTGCACGAAAAATCTTAATTTTAGCAGCCCGGTCCCCCTCCCTTCCTGTTCCTTTCTCTCTTCTCTGCCAAAGCTCCGCCTCCTGTCATCCTCCGCCCTGTGCCCCGCCCCCCTGAGGTCGTCGCCGCCGCTCCCCCCCTCCACCGGGACCACCCTCCACATTACCGGGCCCGCGTAGCGCCTCTCACCGCTGTCTGAAGGCGCTGCACGGGCAGGAAGAAGATCTGTTCGTCGCCGAGTCTTCATGACGTCTCTCCTTCTCTGGCCTAGGCCTGCCCCCTTCTGAGAAAGGAAAGAGAGAAAGGAACAGGAAGGGAGGGGGACCAGGGCTGCTAAAATTAAGATTTTTCGTGTAGGGGGAAGCGGCAGGAAGCGGGGAGCAGCGGTGGGGGGGGGCAAGGCCGTCCATGCAGGACGCTCCTGACGAGCACCCTTGCCCCCTCCCGATCTATTTCGATTTTTGTTTATAGTTTTCTATGGATGCAGGGGGAAGCCTAGGAAGTACTGCGGTAGCGTTTTTATTTAATCTCACTTTTAAACATGCCAGCTTGGATTTCTATGCTGCAGGGGGGAGCGGGGAGTAGCGGCATGTCTGACAGCTCAGGCCTTAAGGACAGCTCTGACTACACGTAAAATATATCGCGGTAAATGATTCGGTGCAATTGTCGGTATGGTTAGTGCATCCCGAATCGCCCACATTACAATGGTAGTTACTCTTTTGTATTCTGTTTTCGTTAGCTGCTTGCTTCGTCGGAAAAAGGCCTTTAATGCATGCAACGGTTAGGAATTTCCTTCGTTAAAGGGTTGTTAAGGTTTAGTGCATCTGGCCCTCAATTCTTAGATGAATCTTCTTTATTGCAATTCTCCCAATACACAAAGAGATTCCAGTCTACAATTCAGCCGCCTGTAAAGAATTGTGCCTATTGCAACATGGAGTCTGTACCCAGCCACCTTTGAGACAAGGAGAGGCCAGATCTCAGCACTGTTGAGAGGCACAGCTGTAAACTCAAGCAGGGAGAAGAAAGGGAAAATGCCTTTTACAGCAACCTAAGGGAGAAGCCTCTAAGAGACTTGGGAAGAAACTTATTCTGAGGAAAGAGCCTAAAGGAGAGAGAGCACTGTGAGAGAACTGGGAAAACCTTGGGGAAAAGATCTTTGGGGAAGCGAGTACCCAGGGAAGAGAGTATCTCAAGGAGAGAGAGAGAGAGTGAGTGAGGAGGAAGAGAAGGTAAAAAACTTTGATGGAACCATAGTGGAACCAAGAAAGGTCAGCTCTCAGAAAAGCTGCTAGCACATGGCAGGGGCGTAGCCAGACCTTGAGGTGAGAGGGGGCCAGAGCCCAAGGTCGGGGGGGGGGGGGCACATTTTGGCCGCCGCCCTCCTCCACTGCGGCCGCTGTACATCTTGTCTGGCAGGGGTCCCCAACCCCCGCCAGCTGAAGCACTACCACCCAGGGGCGTATCTGGACTCCGGCGGTAGGGGGGGCCAGAGCCAGAGGGAGGGGGCACATTTTAGCGCCCCCCCCCGCCCCCCCCCCCGCCGCCGAGCCCCCACCGCCACCAATGACTTAGTCTCTCCACCCCCCTCCCGCCGCCAACCCTCCCCCGCTGCCGTTCTTACTTTTGCTGGCGGGGGACCCCAACCCCCGCCAGCCGAGGTCTGCTTCCACCTGCCGCTGCCTTCAAACCTTCTTCTTCAGCCGGCGGGGGACCCCAAACCCCCGCCAGCCGCCCCGCGCTGTTTAAAATTCATCTTCGGCCTCCGTGGCCGTGCTGCTGGGATAGGCGGCGCTGTTGAAATCCACTTCGGAGTCTGACGTCGCAGCACGTACAACGTACAACGACGTCAGACTCCGAAGTGGATTTCAACAGCGCCGCCTATCCCAGCAGCACGGCCACGGAGGCCGAAGATGAATTTTAAACAGCGCGGGGCGGCTGGCGGGGGTTTGGGGTCCCCCGCCGGCTGAAGAAGAAGTTTTGAAGGCAGCGGCAGGTGGAAGCAGACCTCGGCTGGCGGGGGTTAGGGTCCCCCGCCAGCAAAAGTAAGAACGGGCACGGGGGAGGGTTGATGGCGGTAGGGGGGGCCAGGGCAAAATCTGCGGGGGCCCAGGCCCCTGAGGCCCCACGCAGATACGCCCCTGCTACCACCGCAAATGCCTTGGCTGGCAGGGGTCTCCAACCCAGCTGAAGACTTCATTCAGGGCTGGTCTCCGGCGCCACCACCACTGCATTGCCTGCCCTGCTCTCTCTTCCCCTCATGTCTGGCATGCTTCTTTTACTGAAACTGAGCATGCTCAATTTCACTAAAAGGAGAGTGCCCAACATGAGGGGAAGAGAGAGCAGGGCAGGCAATATGGCGGTGGTGCCACAGACTAGTGCTGGACGAAGTCTTCTGCTGGTGGGGGTTGGGAACCCCTGCCAGCCAACCAGGGGCCCAGAGCAAATTTGGGGGGGCCATGCCCTGTGGCCCCACCTGGCTATGCCACTGGCACATGGCATGCAAGACACAGGCTGAGCCTCGCTCTCATATGCAGCCTGCAGGGGCAAAGAAAAAGGGCTGGCCTTAGCTCAGAGCTAACAACCAATAGAAACAAGCTCACAAAGAGCCAATCACAGGACACTGCAACTGTAGACGGGGGAAGGGGAAGCCCCAGTAAACAGTGCTGTCTGTACAAATAATATTTCTATTAAATATACACAATAATGCCCTCTACCCCCAAGAATATGGGGGCAGCTGAAATATCAAGACAGCATAATGTAGCGAAAAGCCCATAATGCACACCTAAGCCATTCTCTGTCATCAGCAGGGAAAAGTGGCAAGCCATCTCATACAGCTAAAAAGTCTGGGTCAAGGTTGGGCAACTCTATTGAACTAGTCTTTACTTTATTCTTGTATCTTGTAGCACTGAAGTCCTACCACGGTGACTGTGATGTCCATGACCTCATTCAGGAGATGAAGGATGAGAAGAATTCCCTCTCCTCGGTGGAGATGTGTTCTGTTCAGGAGCTGTTGTCAGACCATTCTTTGAGGTGGCAGGTCATTACCATTGTGGTGATTAACATAGGCATGCAAATGTCTGGAATAGATGCAGTAAGTATTGTATCTATACGATTGTACAAGGGCTTTTTCTTTCCTTTGATTTCTTAATTGAATGTTGTGTCTAGAACTTTTGGTCATTTTTTGTTTCTCTAGTGTTTGTGTTTAAGTCAGTTATCAGAGGTGTTTTGTCTTGTTGAAACAGCAGTAAAGGCTGAATTCCACAGTTTTTTTAATACAGATATTTAGAAATGTTAAAAACAGGGCTTTTTTTGAGGGGGTACTTGGGGGTACTGAGTACCGGCACTTTTTCCACTGTCTGCTAAACTTGACCCATGGTTCTCGTATTTTAATGAAAGAGCTCACGTTCTACATATAATTTCTGCATTGTCATAGATTCTATGACTGGTTTCAGGGGTCCTGGCTATTGTGGGGTAAGTCCCTCAATGATCACTCCACCCCTGAAAGGTGGCCTGGCATTTGAGTACCGGCACCTTTTTTGCTAGACTACTACTACTACTACTACTATTTAGCATTTCTATAGCGCTACAAGGCATACGCAGCGCTGCACAAACATAGAAGAAAGACAGTCCCTGCTCAAAGAGCTTACAATCTAATAGACAAAAAATAAATAAAGTAGCAAATCAAATCAATTAATGTGAACGGGAAGGAAGAGAGGAGGGTAGGTGGAGGCGAGTGGTTACAAGTGGTTACGAGTCAAAAGCAATGTTAAAGAGGTGGGCTTTCAGTCTAGATTGGTTAAAAATATCCACAGTGCTTGCAGGATGGTACACACGGGACTGTGAACATATTTTCAAAGGGGAACTCCCCATGGAAATTGCGTTTGACAAGTTAAGTGGACAGTGAATGTGGCTCATGAGACCAGGTGTACTTTTGAACCTGCTTGAAAGCAGGTATGAATAACCCTTTTTTGCCCAATGAGCATCAGGCAGGTTACTTTAAATAATTTATAGATGGGTCAATATTCAAAGTGATTTAACTAGGCAGGAGAAGCTCCTGCCAGGTTAAATTGCCTGCATGGGACTAACCATGGATATATTCAGTGGCACTTTAACCAGATAGTGCCACTGAATATCAGCACTAAAGGGCTGATATTCAAAGTGAATTAAGCGGGGAAGAGCCTATACTGCCCGCTTAAATCGCTTTCCACCCACCTAAGTGGAGATATTCAGCAGCACTTAACTGGAGACAGAGCAGCAGCAGAGACAGTAAGAAAAAAAATGATTCCATCTCAGCGAGTGACTTTCCAGCTTTGGCGGGAGGGCGGGAGATGGCCCGCCAAAGCAGGAGTCTCCCGCTGAATGCGAGAGACTTGACAGGTCTGTACCTAGACAGACATCAGGGTCAGGACTGGGGGGGGGGGGTGTTGTTCAGGTGGGGAGGGGAGGCGAGAGGACTTAGGAACATGAAGGTTTATTTTTTTTTTAATAGTTATGCAGATCCCGGCTGATATTCAGCCCCGCACACTCTTAGCCCCCAGTATTCAGTGCCGGTGCCCAGATATGGCTTTGGAACTGAATAATGGGGGCTAATTGTGCCAGCAACGGTTCATATTTTTAAAAAATGCTGACCACTGTCGGCTGACTATTGAGGGGGTCTCTGCCTAAGCCGAAACTGGCTATTTAGTGAACGGACTGGTGGCGAAGTCTGGGTGGAGTTGGCACTTAGCTGGTTAAGTGCCGATATTCAACATTTAGCCGGTTAACTTAGCTGGCCAAATAACACCGCATAAATAACAGTCCTACCTGTGGCTGTTTTAACTTAACCAGTTGGCTGAATATTTGCACTTAACCGATTAAGTTCTGGCTAGCAGTACAAACCTAGCTGTTGAATGCTGGTTCCTGGACGTGGCTCACCATTGAATATCGAACATAAAACCAGCGGCAGCAAACAAATTGCTGGTTGCTGCTGGCTGAATATTTACCTCAGAGTTTGTAGGGAAATCATAAGCAGGACCAGTTTACACTGGAAGGCACACTGATCACTTGGGGGTCCTTTTACTAAGGTGTGTCGAAAAATGGCCTGCGGTAATGTAGATGCGTGTTTTTGCGCACGCAGAATCATTTTTCAGTGCACCCGCAGAAAATGCCTTTTTAAAAATTCTTGCCGAAAATGGATGTGCGGCAAAATGAAAATTGCCGCGCGTCCAATTTTGGGTCTGAGACCTTACCGCCAGCCTTTGACCTAGTGGTAAAGTCTCACACGGTAACCGGGCGGTAATGTAATGGCCTACGCTCGCCAAATGCCACTTGGTGCGCTACGCGTGTTCGAAAATAAAAAATGATTTTTCGGACGTGGGTATCGGATGCGGCTTAGTAAAAGGGGCCCCTTAGTCCAGGCCAGAAGTTGCAGTTCTGAACCAAAGGTTTATTCAAATTTAGATAATGTAGACAACAGTATGGGACGCTTACTACATAAACTATATTCAAGCAGAAATAGTAAGAAAAGCAGTTTCAATTGCTTAGTCTCTATAAAGGGTTCTTAGGAAGTCTATGGGCTGCAGGAGTTTCCTGTTGAAGGTCTTCTTTACAGCTGATTACAGCTTTACCCTTTCTGGACCTCTCCTCTAGAGAACAGCTGCTCTGTAAGTCCGTTATTTTTAGTTGAGCTCTCTGAGCCTTTACTTACAGTGTCCTTGGTCCTGCCAAGCCCAGTGGAAGCTGGAGCCAAAGACAAGGAAACTTCCACTGGGCTTGGCAGGGCCAGCCTTAGCAACTGTGGGGTCCTATGTGGACCAATTTGATTCCCCCCTCCCCTCCGGGATAAGATTTCAAATGAGGCGTCAGTGATTTATTTTTTTATTTAAACAGAATTCTTTAATCCTGACTACTATTGTCATGTAAGATGAACACACCAAAAATTCAACTAGTGGATCGATAACACTTCAAACAAACTCCATAATATGGAATATATAGTAGTATGTGCACACACATTACAGTTCTTATATCATTTCTTAAGTGTCTTTTTACTTTTTATTCTAAAAAAAAAAAAAAAAAAGGAAGAAAAAGACCTCAGTTGGCTGTGACTGTCTTACCTATCTGAAAAGCAGAGGTAGACATTTGTGTTTTACAAACTGTTCACAATTCTCTATCATTGGTCTTAAAAACCTCCATGATTTTTAATTCAAAATATAGACATAAATTCTTAAATCTTCTCAACAAAGATGAATATATACTGTGCGTGCGAAAAATCGTTTAACAGCAGGAGCAGTCCCAATGGGGACTACTACTACTACTTAGCATTTCTATAGCGCTGCTAGGGTTACGCAGCGCTGTACAAGTTTAAACATGGGGAAGGACAGTCCCTGCTCGAGAGAGCTTACAATCTAAAGGTTACAAACTATGTAGTCAGTGTAGGTATCATGAATGGGGAGGGTGGTTAGGCGCCATAAGCAAGGGAGAAGAGATGGGCTTTGAGTAAGAACTTGAAAATGGGCAGGGAGGGCGCATGGCGTATGGGCTCGGGAAGTCGGTTCCAGGCATACGGTGATGCAAGGCAGAAGGGGCGGAGTCTGGAGTTAGCGGTGGTGGAGAAGGGTACAGATAGGAGTGCTTTGTCCTGAGAGCGGAGGTTACGGGTGGGAACATACGGGGAGAGGAGGGTAGAGAGGTAATGGGGGACTTGAGATTGAGTGCACTTGAAGGTCAATAGGAGAAGCTTGAACTGTATACAGTAGCGGATCGGGTGCCAGTGAAGCGACTTGAGGAGAGGGGTGATATGAGAGTATCGGTTCACGCGGTAGATAAGACGTGCGGTGGAATTTTGGATAGATTGAAGGGGGGATAGATGGCTAAGCGGGAGGCCAGCGAGAAGAAGGTTGCAATAGTCAAGACGAGAGGTAACGAGCGAGTGGACGAGGGTTCTGGTGGTCTGTTCAGAGAGGAATGGGCGAATTTTGCTAATATTATAGAGGAAGAAGCGACAGGTCTTAGCTGTTTGCTGGATATGGGCAGAGAAGGAGAGGGAGGAGTCGAAAATGACTCAGAGATTGCGGGCTGAAGAGACGGGGAGGATGAGGGCGTTGTCAACAGAGATGGAAAGTGGGGGAAGAGGAGAAGAGGTTTTGGGTGGAAAGACAAGGAGCTCAGTCTTTGCCATGTTCAGTTTCAGATACCGGTTGGACATCCAGGCAGCGATGTCTGAAAGGCATGCCGAAACTTTGGCCTGGGTTTCGACTGTGATGTCGGGAGTGGAGAGGTAAAGCTGGGTGTCATCAGCATAGAGATGGTACTGGAAACCATGTGATGAGATCAGCGAGCCCAGGGAAGAGGTGTAGATCGAGAAAAGAAGCGGGCCAAGGACAGATCCTTGAGGAACCCCAACAGAGAGCGGGATGGGGGCTGACGATTAATGCGCTTAGTGGGGCGAGAGACAGATGATGCTAGGGTATCCAGAGCAGTGGAGAGAATTTCATTGTAGGTAGAGACAGTTGTGTCGACAGATTCAGAAGACGAGATGGAAGGGACCCGTTTCACCTCGTAGGCTTCCTCAGGGGAATGAGCTCTCTGCCAGCGATTTATGCTGCAAAAAACAAAATATGTTTAAAAACTGAAGACAAGAAAAAACAGTGCTCACAGCTGCTGTATTCTGCAGGGTTTGATGTTGCCTCATTTGAGGCTAGCATACACTGAATTGCAATAGTCGAATTTTGAAATCAGAAAGGCATGTATGGGTGTATGTAAATCAAGAAGTCTGCACAATGGGTGAAGTCTGTGCAGGGCGAGAAAGCCAGATTGGATAACACGAGAAGTTTGTGTATGGAATATTAGGTGTAAGTCGAGAATTACACCTAGGTATTGAAATAAGTCAACTGGACAAATATCCATATTAAAAAGATGAAGAGCTGAGGAGGGTTGAGGATGATGGCCTCAAATCCAGCAGCCCACTGTCTTTTCTGGGTTCAGGATCAATTAATGATCATTGAGCCATTGAGATAGTAAAAGTAGGCATGCTTGCAATGCTGTGAGATCAGGACAGAGTGGAGAGGTGGGGAAAACCAGCAAGATGTCATCTGTGTAATAGAATGCGCGAATGTTGAAATTTTGAACCAGTGTTGCCACATGGGCGTAGTTTGGGGGGGTGAGGGGGGCATGGGCCCCCCCTAAACACAGGCCTGTCGCAAAGCTGCAGGCAGTTCTCGGTCCCTCCTTCCTGCCCTCAGCTCCCCGACAGCCCTCCTTTCCGTTCCTTCCTCCCCACCGCGTTTAAACCTTTTATTTTCAGTCACAGTGGCGGCAGTGAAGAAGACAACACAGCGGGCTCACCTCCAGCTTCTCCCTTCCCTCACTCAGTGTGCCGCCTTCCAGCGATGATGTATTTCCTGTTTCTGCGAGGGCGGGACATTGTGTGAGGGAAGGAAAAGGCTGAAGGCGAGCCCACTGTGCTGTCTTCTTCGCTGCCATGGCAGTGAAGAAGACAGCACAGTGAATAGTTGGACATAGATGGGGGAGGGCAGAGGAAAATCGCTGGAAATGGATGGGAGGACAGGGAGAATCGCTTGACATGGAGGGGAGGGCAGGGGGAGAGAAGAGATCGCTGGACATGGAGAGGAGGGGAGGGCAGGGGAGAGAGGAGAATTGCTGGACATGGATGGATGGAGGGGGCAGGGGAGAGAGGAAATTTGCTGGATATGGATGGATGGAGGAGAGGGCAGGGGAGACGGTAGAACTAGAGGACATGAAATGAGGTTGAAGGGGGCAGACTCAAGAAAAATGTCAGGAAGTATTTTTTCCACGGAGAGTGGTGGATACTTGGAATGCCCTCCCGTGGGAGGTGGTGGAGATGAAAACGGTAACAGAATTCAAAAATGCGTGGGATAAACATAAAGGAATCCTGTTCAGAAGGAATGGATCCTCAGAAGCTTAGCAGAGATTGGGTGGCAGCATCAATGGTTGGGAGGCAGGTCTAGTGCTGGGCAGACTTCTGTGCCCCAAAAATGGCAGGAACAAATCAAGGTCAGGTATACATATAAAGTAGCACATATTTGTTTATCTTGTTGGGCAGACTGGTTGGACCGTACAGGTCTTTCTCTGTCGTCATCTACTATGTTACTAACCTCATATAATTTTTTGTAATCACCATGATGGTTTTCTCCTTGGTTTCACTATATCTTTCAGTCAAGCTGACTCTCTGGCTCTGATTTTCACACACTTGTTTTGAAGAATCTTCATTACCTTTTCCAATATCCATGGAGACATGAGGTTGATAAAAAAAAAATTGTTCTTCACTATACTTTGTGGCTTAGTGGAAAAATAGTGCTTTATCAGGATAATCTTCAGCCTGGCGAGCCCTAACAATCATTACTCTAGCCATTTAAAACGTGCCGTGAAGTTGCTTCGGTTAAACTGTTTCAGTCTCCTACCAAATGAAAAAAATAGCATAACCCTTCTGCCCATTAAAAATGACTTTTCTGTTCTTTATTGGACATTTATTATTCAAGGACTGTGATGGTATGTAATTACTGACAGATAAAATGGGCTGAGAGTTCCCTGCAGTCATAGGTGTCTGACCTGCTTCCAAATGAAATCTAAAATTCTGAGACAGTGCTGAACAAGAAACTCACAGATCATAACTTGAGGCTGATGTATAAAGGTTCTGTAGGATGTTATGGTCACTATGTTAACGTGACTTAAAGGGCCCTAATGCAGCTTAATTTACCGCGATGATATTTAAGTCACCGCAGGTTACACAGTAATGAGTTATAAAACATGCTAATTCCTGTTTTGCATCTCATTACTACCCGAACATGAAGTTGGGGCTACAAAATCATGGTAAAATAACCCCAGATTTTTGCTGGAGTCATTTCACCACTTGGGAGCATCTGGCCACAAAGCTGCAACCTGATACACCTGGGCCAACAAAGCAGGTTCCCCTTGGCTTACCGCACCCCCAAGCTGAAGCCTCCCACATGTCCCCATAGCCCTAAACGGACTACTGTAGAAGCATTGGTAGTCCAGAGGGTTCTTCGGGCAGTTGCCTCTGCCCAGTCTTACGTCTGCCACAAAATGGTGCCCATAGCGGTAATCTTGTGCAACTACTGCTGGGGTCATGTTCCTGGTGGCCCAATGCTTCCGAGAATAGCGCTGCTTGTGAGGTGGCTTGAAGTAGTGTTATTCTTTTGTCACTGGATTCAGCAACATGTGGTGTTGAGATCCCGCAGTTTGCTGAATCCCACGGTAAATTAAGGTGCAGTTAAAGGCAATCATCTGCTACATCTTGATGAATTCCCTCCCTAAATCTATGTAGACATACGTAATGGACTGCATTATTATATAAATTCGCAGTAAATAATGCACCTTAAAATATGTGAGCATCAATACATAGCCATTATTAGAATGGCTGCTTATATCCTGGAAATGAATGCATCGTAATTTGTCTTAAACATTGGCCATTGCCATACGTTAATATGCAATAACAACCTATTTCATCACATCTTAGTATGTCGGCCTTTCAGTCTACATCAGGCAACACTGGATTCATAATAATTCAGTTTTGATTATCCTTTCAAGTTTCTACTCTCCTTCTCTGCTTTACCTACCCTAATATTTGTAAATCCTTTTAAAGCCTGTATTTCCCATACTCTGTATCTATCATCCGTCTTTATCTTTAACCAAATCTGGGTTCTCTTTGCAGCCTTCCTCTTCTTCAGACACCCATCACCTTCCAGCAAACACGCCTACCAGGTGCTGAAGAGTTAAGCTGAGCTCAAAGAGTTTTATGCCCACAATTGTTTTTCATACAGAGAGGAATTCTGCTGATCAATGGATCAGAGGGACTTGCCTGAAGTCATTCCATTCTTTTTTGTTGATGTTAAGGCTTGACTTTTAGAGCAGTATTCAACTTAGCTGACCCCACAGTCAACAGTGATGAAATGCCTTTCCACAGTCCTGTAACACTATTTGACAATACTTTCCTTCTTTTGGAGAAAATAAATATTTTTTTAAAGAAAGTAATTTTCCTCTGTGTTCATGGGGTACAAATAATTCCTTTCCTGGTAACTATGTAGAAATGATCTTCCACGTACCGGTCTATACCTTGTGAAGAATGGGAACAGATATAATAGAGACATTTAAATACCTCTGTGTCAGGAATGCACAGGAGGCAGGCCTCTTTCAATTGACAGGAAGCTCTGGAATGAGGGGGCATAGGATGAAAGTGAAAGGGGACAGACTCAAGTAATCTAAGGAAGTATTTTTTTTAAGAAAGGGTGGTGGATAAGTGGAACTACCTCCAAGCGGAGGTGGTATAGACAAGACCTTATCTGAATTTAAGAAAGCATGAGACAAGCACAGCGGATCGCTAAGGGAGAAAAAAGAATTGTACAGCTTATTATATTAGTTGGTATGGATGTGCAGACTGAATAGGCTCTATGGTCTTTATCTGCCATCATTTTCTATGCTTGTGGTCCGAGGACTTGACAGATTTAGGACAGCATCATGGCAATCAAAGGCCTTTAGTGTTATAGGTCCAATGAAGTGGAACGAGATACCTTTGGCACTGAGAAATGAAGTTAATTTATTGTCCTTCCATAGCAACTTGAAAACGTTTCTCTTCTCAGCTGATTGTTAATTTTTGGAGGGAAGGGGCTAGCATTTACTTAGATTTTTACCCCCCACCCCTGTTTACTAAGCAGCGCTAGCGACTGTGGTGCGCTAATGCCCACACAGTCCATGGGCTGTGTTGGTATTTCCGCACGGCTTAGTAAACGGGGGTTAATGTTTAAATGTATTTTTAAAAGGTGATTTGATCTGGGTTGGCCATGGGGGGGCCTCAGGCTCAGGATTCTTGTATTTCTGGTTTCTATCCATTGATGTCTATTATGACTCTGTAAACCATTTTGAATGAATTTATTAAGATGGTATATAAAGCCTGTTAAATAATTAAAATAAATGTTTCTAAATATGCTACCTTTTCAAAAGACAGTCACATCCCACCCCGTATTTCAGTGGGTATTCTGTATCACTTGAAATAAGCAGGAAGGGAGGAGAACGCAGAGAATCTACCTGGGAAAATAGACAAGTTTCCAGCAACTGGCATGTCACTCATTCATTAATTGAATTTTCAGTCTATATGAATTCATCAATGTTGTTTTTGTTGGCAACATGCTAATTCTATTAGTTTTCTATTAGTTGCCTGTATAATATATTGCTCGTGAATGTTGCAACTTACTTAATTGTAATCTTGCAGATCTGGTTTTACACTAATGCCATCTTTGCAAATGCTGGAGTTTCTCCATCACAAATTCCATACACAACAGTGGGGACTGGTGCCATTGAAATCATCGCAGGGCTGCTTGGTGTAAGTTTAATTTATTCCTTATATTTTGAGATAAAAGGTGAATTTAGTGGTGCTTCGAATCACATGGCACTGGCGATATCAGCTATGCTGCAGAGAATGAAGTTACTACACTGGCTCCCTCTTAAAGAACGCATCACGTTCAAAATATGTACCCTAGTTCACAAAATCATTCACGGAGATGCCCCAGCCTACATGTCAGACCTGATAGACTTACCACCTGGGAATGCTAAAAAAATCATCCCGCACATTCCTCAATCTTCATTTCCCCAACTGCAAAGGTCTAAAATACAAACTAATGCATGCGTCAACCTTCTCCTACTTGAGCACACAATTTTGGAACGCACTGCCGTGCAACTTGAAAATGATATATGAACTAACTAACTTCCGCAGACTACTGAAGACCCATCTCTTTAACAAGGCATACCACAAAGATCAACAAATGTGAACCCCTCCACATATATCCAGAATTGACTTATAAAACTTGCTTGTTATACTATCATCATGCTTTATCATTATCATGTACCCAAAATCCTTCTGTAATACTAAATGTCTGTTTTCTTATGTATTTCCACCATCCATGATGTATTGTAATCCACATTGAGCCTGCAAAGAGGTGGGAAAATGTGGGATACAAATGCAATAAATAAATACTAGAAATGCTTTTAGCTTCTGGGCACAGAAGGACAAATTAACTTAGGTTTGGACAAATTTGGATGGGCTGGAGTGGGGCTTCGATGACAACTTCAGAAGTTGGAGAACAAGCCCAGTGCTGGGCAGACTTCTGTGGTCTGTGCCCGGAAAATGGCATGGACAAATCAAGATCAGGTATGCATGTGTAGTATCACATTATATCTTATGTTATGAGTTTATCTTGTTGGGCAGACTGGATAGACCATACAGGACTTTATCTACCGTCATCTACTATGTTACTCTGATACGTTACTATGGGGCTAATTATCGAAAGAGAAAAACTTCCAAAAAGTGTCATAAAGCACCATTTGGATGTTTTCCCTTCTCAAAATGTCCAAATCAGTATTTTTAAAACCTATTTTGCAGATGTTTATCTATGCAATTCATCTTCAGTGCATCCAAATCACAAGGGGGTGTTTCAGGGGTGTTTTGAAGATGGGGTTAGGACGTGCCTAACACTTGGATGCTTTACTTCCATAATGGAATAAAACAAAAACTTCCAGGACTAAAAACTAAGATGTTTTGGTCTAGACTTGTTTTCAGAACAAATAAGGCACAAAAAAGTGTCCTAAATGATCAGATGACCACTGGAGGGAATCAGGGGTGACCCCCCAATACCTCCCCAGTGGTCACTGACCCCCCCCACCCCACCTAAAAAATGTTAATAAAAATATGACTTACCAGCATCTATGACAGCCTCAGATGTTAAAGTCAGGTCTATTAGAGCAACATGCAGGTCCCTGGAGTAGTGTAGTGGTCGGTGCAGTGCACTATGGATTGGGGGACTCAGGTCCATATCTCCTTTTACCTGTCACACTTGTGGTGGAAACCCCTCCCAAAGTCACCAAAACCCTACTGTACCCACATACAAATGCCTCCTTCACTCATAAGGGCTATTGTAGTGATGTACATTGGGGGACAGTTCGTTTTGGGAGGGTTTTGGAGGGCTCAGGGGACAAGAGCAAAGTTGAGATGTGCACCTAGGAGCATTTTCATGAAGTGCACAGAAGTACCCTCTAGGGTGCTCCATTGCTCTCCTGGGATGTCTGGGGGACCAGTCTACTAAAAATGTTGTCTTCTCCTACATCCCAATGGCATGTATCTCTACGTTTTGCACTTATTCAGGGTTTTTTTTTCTCGAAAATGGACCAAAAAAACAAAATGTCCAAAGCACAAAACCTTTTTGAAATAAAAAGTTAGATGTTTTTCTTTTTTGAGTATGACCTTCTTTCCTATTCGGATTTTGGACGTTTTGTGCAAAACGTCCGAAGTCGGACTTAGACATCATATTGAAAATGCCCCTCTATGTTACTATTAGCTTTTGAAATCCAAGATAAGGTCAATTATAATGAGGTACAGTAAATAGTTTTTAAAGGGGAAAGAAGAGAAGGGATTTTGGATTTTGCTCACACTTTTTCCAGTAGTACCTGAGGATGACTTACATTCAGGGGACATACAGACTATAAATTGGCGCCTCAGTTTACACAGCCCAATGCCGTGTGCTTAGCATCGATTCTATAATGGCATCTTGATGCCAAACTATTGTTACAGAATATTAGCATAAGGTTGGCAATGCTGTGCTCATGTGTAGGCAATGCCTTCTTACACCATGTCAATGGTGACCATCTCTGGGGAAAAGACAACTAAAGTCACCAAAATCAAAGAATGAGATTTTAATGAATTCTGTTAGAGCAAACAATTTGTAATACAACAGTCCAAACCCCATCCATTTTTGTGAAAAAATAAAAATAAAAACCTTACAGAAGTTCAAACATACAACGTTTTCAGACTGCTTAGGGCTCCATGACATGAAAAATTGGCCATTCTCAACGTTTTGCATCTGCTACTTCAGTCCCCTTTTCCCAGAGGTGGTCACAAACGCATAGGCCGTTGTTCAGTTATAAGTATCTTATTGCTAAAAGTATTAAGTATTTTCCCAAAGACAAAAGAGGGCAATTCTACAACTATAGTTAAGCACCTGGTAGGAGCCTACTCTATGAAGGAATCAAGGTTCCTGCTTTCCTTTGTAGTATATTAGCCTAACATTTAAAAGTTAGGCACCAGCAATAGAGCTGGAGTGTCAGCACCTAAATGCTGCAGATACATGCATAACTTACAGTAGACTTTAAACTGTGCAAATTTGAGCCATGCCCAGTAGACACTTATCTGATTCTGGGTTCCATTCAACTCTGCAGTCCAGGAACCACACGACACTCCAGTAGGCTTAATAATAACTTGAACTTTTATTTGCAACTTCTGGCAAACTCTTGCCTCAATAATTTCCCAACATAGTCAATGAAATAAATAACTCAAGGTCAGACTTCACCGTGGGGGACATCTTTCCCTACATCTTTCAGGAGTATTTACCAGGAGCAGTTTCCTTTCCAGGCTATATATATAGGCACAACCGCTCTATGCCTATCCTGCAACCAGATGTAACCCCAGGGCTGATTTCTCCTCTGATACACTCTGTTATCACTAGGTCTGGACCTGTCATAGCTGTCTTTCTTCATGGCTGTCACCTCACAGGCAAACCCCAGCAACGGTCAGATCTCATCTTACCCTGAACCCCACTTACAGACCGGACTCCCCAATCTGCCTGAAGCTCTGGCTCCTTTATCGGCTGTTGTGAAACTTGACAGCAACTGTCTCTTACATTTAGCCAAATTGGAGTTGGCACTTCAGAACCCCCCCCCCCCCTTAGTTCTTCCGCAGGTCACTTGGCAAGGGGCTTGTAGGCAACTCAAGACCTAGGCATCCAAGGACACTTTCCCACTCTAATTCTGTTCTTTTATTTCCTCTCAAACGTCTCCCAAGCTGTAATTCTACAAATCAGGGGCACTATTCTTCTGCATTTTATTCCATACGCCCTCCCCTGGGCTAGGGCTTTCTCACACCCAGGGACCTCCCAGTCATTCCCCCCAGTGACTCTCTACCAGGCTTACCCCTTCCGATAATTCCCAACCTAGCCAGGGGTTTCATGTACATCCCTCTTACAAATGTGTGCAGTGTAAGTTAAGCGCATATTTATAGAATAGGCCTTGGGTGGAATTTTGATAGCTAGGCATTATGCTAAATGTGTGACCTACTGAGCGCAACGGTACCAAAAGTGAGGTTACAAATAACAGAGATAAAGGCTATAAAAGGAAGGGTAGATTTGGGCAACTTTCATTTTTGAAAGTTTTGTGTACTATAGGGTCAGAAGGAAAGGACTATGCCATTTGTTTTCTTACGGATTGCAGATTCTCACTGACTTGTTCTTGCCACTCCTAAACAGGCCCATTTTGAATCCACATGACATGCCACTTTCTTTTTCATTGCACCTAAGCTCTGGAACGATCTTCCCTCTTTTTTGAGATCTGAACTTTCTTTTTCACAGTTTATGTCCCAGTTGAAAACCCATTTTTTTTTCGTTAGCTTTTGGTATCTCACCCCATGAGACCTAGTGATGGCTGGTGTGATTGACATTGCTGTCTTGACTGACTGACTCTTTCCTATCTAACTTTGGCGTTCCTTGTAATCGATTTTTAGTTTTCTTTTGTAAACCACTTTGACTTTGATTAGAAATGGTGGTATATCAAATGAACTCCTCCACATATATCCAGAATTGCCTTACAATATTCGCTTGTTATACTGCTATCATGCTCTATCATTACCATGTTACTCAAGTTCCTTCTGTAATACTAAATGTCTATCTTCTTATATATTTCCACTATTCTTGATGTATTGTAAGCCACATTGAGCCTGCAAAGAGGTGGGAAATGTGGGATACAAATGCAATAAATAATAATAAATGCAGTAATAAACATAAACAGAGATATAGATGTTTTAAGTTATTTTTCAATTGTGATTTTCCGAAAAACATACTTTTTTATTGATAAGTTTCTCATTTTTTAAAGACGTAATTAGTCTGTACCTGAGGCTGAAATTTTGCAGGATTATGCAGTTGATATCCCTCTATCTTGTGGTATAAATAAGTCACATACCCCACTTTTGGTACCTTGTGTAAATATTAGGCCAAAGAAGGCATTCCATAAAGGGCCATCGTTGATCTGGACTTCTAGAGCCTCTTCCATAACGAAAAGTAAGAGTCTACTTTCTTTATAGAATATTAGTGTAACCAGCAGTAGTATACCAAGGGAGGGGTGGTGGGGGCAGTCCCTAATGCCAGTTCTCCCTCTTGATCCCTTCCCTGATGCCAACACTCCTTCCTGATCCCTTCCTCTGAGCATCAGAGCCTCAGTGTTTTGGTTAAACCCTGGCCTCAGCCGCCAATATAGATCAGTGACGTAGCTACATGGGGCCTAGGGGGGCCTGGGCCCCCGTAGATTCTGCCCTGGCCCCCTGCCGCGACCTTCTTGAACCCCCCTCCTGCCACCAACCCTCCCCTGCCATCGCCACCCATCCCACCGCCGCGTGACGTACCTTGTTTGCTGGCGGGGGTCCCCAAACCCCGCCAGCCGAAGAGTCTGCTTCAGCGCCGGAGTTAGTAGACTCCAGTGCCTTCATTCAACGAAGTTCGTGTGAAGAAGATCAGCTGGTTTTGATGCCTTACGTCCTGCACCTTGCATGTAGCCCCAGCACTGAAGCAGACTCTTCGGCTGGCGGGGTTTGGGGACCTTCGCCAGCAAACAAGGTACCTCATGCGGCGGCGAGATGGGCGGCGGCGAGGGAGGGTTGGTGGCGGGAGGGGGGGTTCAAGAGGGTCGGCGGGGGGGGGGGGGTCCAAAACTGGCGGCAGTAGTGGGCGCGCGGGGGTCGGGGGGTCGGCAGCGGGGGAGGCGGCTAAACAGTGCCCCTCACCTCGGGCTCTGGCCCCTGTCCCGGCGAGGTCTGGCTACGCCCCTGATATAGATTGGGATATTCAGCACCAGAATCTGGAATATGGCCTAGGATGACTATCCAGACAGAGCAGCAAGTGTCACTGTGAACTGGATATGGCACTGTCCAGCCTGCTCTCTGAAGAGATATCCAGTTATAGTTAGGAAGCCTTTGTGCTGTCTGGATAGCACTTGAGAGAGCAGGCTGGATATTGCCATATCCAATTCACAGTGACGCTGCTCTGTCTGGATATTCATCATAGGCCATAATCCAGATTCTGGTGCTAAATATCCCAATCTATATTGGCTGCTGAGGCCAGGGTTTAACCAAAACACTGAGGCTCTGATGCTCAAAACTCCTGCGCTGTTCTGAATAGCGCTGTAAAATTACTACCGTAACAGTGCGGAAAAACAACACCCTAATGCTCGACGCGAATAAGATGCAAAAATAGGAGCACTCATAGCATTGAACATTAGGGAGTTTGTCGAGAGGATTATGTTTTGGTGCGGGAGAATTGTGCTTGGCGCATGCGCAGAAGAGTTCCGCGGTAACCTCGGCTCCTGTGCGCTTGCGCCTGGTAAAACCTGGCTGTGAAGCACACATTGGCGTCTATTTTTTTTCAGCTTGGATGCTTATATTTAGGTGCAGGAAAGAGACGCCATTGTGTGCTTTCACTTGGGTCTGCTGTTTCTCGCAGCCAGCACTTAAGAGCTTGCACGGGCTTCCTTCTGCTTCCAAAAGCAATTGGAACCAGCAGCTTTTGCAGAAAGAATCACGAGAGAAGCATGAGAATCATGGGAAATCCTCTCTTCAGCACCCTAACGCCTTCTTCGACCTGTCACTGGTTTTTACAGTGGTAAGGCAGTTTTGTTTCGGGTGCTCTTTTCTGAGCATTGGGGAGGAATACAAAATGACCTCATTTAAATGAGCTTGACTACATTCTCATGTTATCTGCGCTAAGGCCTGGGGCGCTCATTTGCTGAGTTAGACCCCTCTGAACATTCTGCGCTGGTAAGTGCAGGTGCTAGTACGGCACTAATGGCCTCTAGCGCCCGCGTTTACTTTTGAGCATTGGGGCTTCAGTGCATCAGCTGAATAATGGGCGAAGAGCTCTATAGCATTTTCGATACCTTGTGACTTTGAAAAACTTCCTGGGTGTCTTATCCTTCATCTCACTTTGGATTTTTTTTTTATGTTATATTGTATTCATATGCTGCCTGTCTTAAACCGAAGTTTGACCAACTTTGAGTTTCCTAACAGATCTTCATAAGGTGGTCATGATCCACTTATGAATCTCAGCCCTCAGGGTGAGTGCCCGGGAGCCAGGTTCTGTGCTGATGTTCAGCTGGGGCCGGCAAAGATCTCCAATAGAGCAGGTTGTGCTAAAAGGCATGGGCACTGCTGATCACTCTGGTCTCGTTGGAGTCAGCGGTTATTATGCTTTCTGATTTAGAACCTGCAATTAAGCTTTTTTTTTTTCCAACAGCAAAAATGTCCCATAAAGGAATAGAAAATGTATCTTTATTATAGAGAAAAATATGATGCTTTCCCTCCCATAAAGAGTAATAAAGACTGCACTTTAATCAGCAGGTTCTCTCCAGTCCCCTGCTTCCTGCCTTTCTCCCCCCCCCCCCCCCAATGCTATCCCAGACCCCCTACTTTAACTGCTCTAACAGACTCACTTAGCTGGAGAGTTACCACAGTGGAGCATAGATTTATAACCCAACGTGGCTTCCATATTTTTAACCCAGGGCTGGCCTGAACTATATAACACTAAATTAGATTTTTGACAATTAGAGAGACTAATGTGAGCCACTGGATCCCAGGAGCAAAATTTCACAGCACGACCTTTCTTTAATAAACATAACAGACTGCAGACGTGAGAACTTGCATTTTCTCTTTCGCTTACTGGACCAACCCCTCTATCTTCTTTCTTTTGTCTTTCTCCACTCTCTCTCTGTCTCTCTGATCGGTTGGGTAAGTGGCCATAGCTTTAGCTACATCCTTGCTAGAAGCAATAAGGCTGTTTGAAATGGTGGAGAAGGGAAGATTTTTACAGCAGGCGGCTCACATTCGCTCAGGCAGACTCATAGCTCTGTCAGTCTGATTGGTCCTGAGTGGAGGCAGGAATGGCACCCAATGGTCACCAGGAGATTGGTTATAAAATTACAAGCATTTGTTCTGCTGTCAATATTTTTTTGCTGCTTTTGCTCAAAGCTTTTTCTTTCTCTCTCTCTCTCATTTTCCAGTGGGGGAAGAAAAGTTAGTGCTAAACTGGTGCTTTTTTTTTTTTTTTTTTAAATCTCTATTTACTCCCACCCTCCTACACTTATTGAATCCTTTATTATGGAATTTGGTGTTATATATTCAGGGTTAATGGCACATTACCTTACCCGTTATAATCTCAAATTTTTGAGTGATTGAGGAAAATAAATATGGGTGTGTTTTGGAGGTGATAAGAAGGGGAGAAAAAAAAAAGATCAGTATAATATCTTCTGTATACAAAATTCTCTTGGCATAGTTTACTGGGAGACACTGCAATTAAAAAGAAAAACGGTAAACCTTCAGATGCTGTAAAGGTCAGATGTCAGCAGTATTCAGTTTATTGTCTTTCAAAATTATCTTCTGATTTCCATAAGATCTCGATTTGAATCTTCTCAGAAAATAGTTAAAAGTTGACTGTGGTTGAAAATTAGCTGCACAAAATATACAATAATGAGAAACCGGTTTGCCAGAGCATAGATCTATAGGCGAGATAATGAAGAGAGGTGAATTATCAAGCAGGTTTTTATTTTAACTCTATGGAAGATGTAAAAACATTTTCAACTAGGGTTACAACAGGGACTCTTCAACTTGAAGAACACTACTCTTCAAGCTAAATGAGAATATCTATTAACCATGTTCTTAGAACTGTCTCTTTTTATGCATCAGCCACTGGCAACGATTTACTATATATTTCTCAGGCTTTAACAAGTACTCAGACTCTTCTTACTCTGAACATTTATCTGCATTGTTTTTCTATTTGCATATATCCAAGTTTTTATAGATCAAGCTGGGTGTAGTTTATACCTCAATGAAAGCAACTAGGTGCAGATCTTTTGCTGCCACAGTGAGAGAGTCTCTGTCCCAAGTGGAATTAAGATTAGTAATATTTAGCTCAGAAGTAGAACTGAGAAACCTAGGCTTATTAGTTTAATCCAGGGGTGGGCATCCTCGGTCCTCAAGGTCCGCAACTCAGTCAGGTTTTCAGGATTCCCCCAATGAGTATGCATGTGATTTATTTACATGCACTGCCTCCATTGCATAGAAATAGATCTCATGCATATTCTTTGGGGAAATCCTGAAAACTCGACTGGGTCAAGGCCCTCGAGGAGTGAGGTTGCCCACCCTTGGTTTAATCCATGTATCTGCACAGGCAGGGTTGGTCAGCCAGGCTTCCCTAGTGCTGAGCTAGGACCACTGGACAAGAACCCTGCCACTAGTTGGGCACTAAGAGACACCATCCCTCTATGGCAGGAGTAGGTATGGCCATGGTGGTATGGGGGAGGTGATGGTGCTGGAAAAGAAAAATAAGTTTAAGGCACAAATGTTTTCTCTCGGGGGATGGGGAAAGACAGACAATAACCAGATGAAGGATAGAGCTGAGCAAATTTTGTTGGGTTTCTTGGGTCAGAGTAAACAGAGTAAAGACAGGGTAACATAAAATATGGTCAAATCCTGGCATAAAGGTCTCACCACTGGGCGCCTCGTAGTCTGCTCTCCAATGAAGCACCGGTGTTTTGGATTGCTGGATATAGTAAGGTCTCTTGACGCGAGGATCCTGTCCCACACTCTGGGCTGTGATGCCCTCCTGTCCTTTATTACACCTGACGCCGACTACCAAAGGCAAAGTGAACCCTCACATTCCTGGCTGACAGGCCACACAAGGTTCTGGGCTTTTCATACTGAGGTCGGCCTACTCTGAGTGTAGGCAGAAAACAACAAGGCAGTCGGTACGCCAGTTCCAATATGGAAGATAAAACAATGAGGCAGACCTTGTAAAAAAAAAAAAATGTCTTTATTAGTAGATTAAAAGCTCCCAGGTATTCAACATAAAATGCCAGACATGGCTATGTTTCGCCAGTATAAAAATGGCTGCGTCAGGGGCAATAGGTCACCAGCTGATATAAAACTTCAAAATAACCAGGCTGGTGTGGCTGTAACAACATATAGAAAGCTAGATTCTGGGAACAGTCTCTCAAAAAATGCTGTGGTACTCTTTGGGTCAGAGTCGTGACTGTTGCTGTAGGGGAAGTGTTGCTATAGCCCTTGCTGAACAGAGTTCCACTAGGGGTAGGGGAGGGTGAGGGGAAAGGGAGGGGGCCATGGGGCAGTGGCGTAGGAAGGGGGGCGGTGGGGCGATCCGCCCCGGGTGCACGCCGTCTGGGGGGTGTCGTGCCATCGCTGGTTCCTTGCTCCTCTGCCCCGGACAGGTTACTTCCTGTTCCAGGGCAGAGAGAGCAGAGAACCAGCGAGGCGCCGACACCACCCCAGCGGCGTGCACTCGGCGGAATTGGCTCTCACCGCCTGCCCCTCACCCGCCTTCCAGGTTATGTTCTCGGGAGGGGGTGTTGCGCTCCGGAGGGGGGGAGGGTGCATCGCGCTGCCACCAGGGGGGTGTGCGCAGCGGCAACCCGCCCCGGGTGTCAGCTGCCCTCCGCGACGCCACTTGCCATGGGGACAGTCCCTCTCTTCTGGAAAGGTAATTAATGTATTTTTTCTATCACTTACCTTAGTGAGACTAGTTTGAGTGGCTAAAAGCTGGTGACTTAATGTTTCTGTTGAAATGGAATGGAGGAATAGCCTAGTTATTGAATCAATGATCTCTGAACAGGGAAGTCAGCATTTCAAATCCTGCTTCCATTGATACTTCTGTATGACCTTATGCCTTGGGCAAGTCATTTCATCCTCTATTGCTTCATGTACAAATTTACAGGGTAATATTATGGCGTTTATACAATAGTCCCAAAGGTATGCATGCATAAAAGTAGATGCTTGGAAAATGTAGCACCTACTTTTATGTTGCACTGGAAACAGTGGATATAATCCATGGAACAAACATCCAGTGGTACAAAAAGACTTCTATTCAGCTCAATTGGATTCTAATTCATCTTCAGACTCGACATGAGCTGTGTTTCGGCTGATAAGCCTGCAGCAGGAGTCTAAAGTCATTTACATCAATGGGTAATGCTGATACTTCTAAAAGCTTGCAGAAACCAGATAAGTTGAATAATGAAGTTTTGAATATCATTAGTCCAGCAAAGAGTTCCAGAGCTTAACTAATCTTTGAGTGAAAAAATACTTCCTTGTGGTTAGTGTATCTGGGTTTAAAAAAGGCTTGGACATGTTCCTGGATAAAAAGCCCATAGTCTGTTATTGAGATGGACATGGGAGAAGCTACTGCTTGCCCTGGATTTGGTAGCATGGAAAGGTGCTACTAATTGGGATTCTGTCAGGTATGTGTGACCTGGATTGGCCATTACTGGAAGCAGGGTACTGGGCTAGATGGACTATTGGTCTGAGCCAGTATGGCTATTCTTATGTTCATATTCTTATGTTAATATTTGCCAACTATTCACATAAATTTGGTATTTTATAATATATGTGTGTACTTGTGTGCTCCGCCCACAATCCATCCAAATTTCACCTAAACCTAATTAGCAAAACACGCATCTTCATTTCATACTACGTACTTTTGTTTCGGTCGGTATTTTAGTGAATTATTTTATTTTATTATTTTATTTAGTATTCGGTCCTTTATGTGCTTGTATATGGCCATGTCTGTGCATAAATGACTAAAATAACATTAAAATGGGTATGTATGCATCTCCTTTTATAAAATTACCCTTCTGGAGGAGGCATCTACATTTAGGCGCCTATAACTTGCCTACTTGAAGAAAAGTGAACCCAAAGTGGAGGAGTGGCCTAGTGATTAGAGCACCGGCCTTGCAATCCAGAGGTGGCCGGTTCAAATCCCACTGCTGCTTCTTGTGATCTTGGGCAAGTCATTTAACCCTCCATTGCCTCAGGTACAAGCTTAGATTGTGAGCCCTCCTGAGACAGAGAAATATCTAGTGTACCTGAATGTAACTCACCTTGAGCTACCACTGAAAAAGGTGTGAGCAAAATCTAAATAAATAAATATACCAGCCAGACCTGTGTGTAGATTATAGGATTCTGTAATCTACGTGCGTAAATGTATGTTCTATCCATGCTCTGCCCAAACTGCACCCATGTGAACGCTCACCTGCAAGCTACGCATCATTGCATTTAGACATCATTGTACAGAACAGCCTGTCGCTGAAATATTGGCATTAATATGCGTAGATTTGCATTCAGGTTATTTACACACATTCTTGACACTTAAACCCTTACATGATTGCTCTCCTAATATGTCAGCTTTCTCAGGGGCAGAATGTGTGGAGAGCAGATCGAATCAGCTTTGATGTGTTTATGTTATAAAATGTGCAGATTACCCGCATATACACACACAAGAATAGACCTGAGCAGGTATAATTGTGTGCAGCAGCCTTTGGGTTTTTTTCAAAGAAGAGCGATCAAAATGATAAAGGGGATGGAACTCCTTCCGTAAGAGCTTACAGCTCTTCAGTTTGGAAAAGAGACAGATAAGAGGAGATATGATTGAGGTCTACAAAATCCTGAGTCGTGTAGCCAAGTAGAAGTAATCGATTTTTTACGCATTCCAAAGTACAAAGACTAGGGGACACTCGAGGAAATTACATGGAAATACTTTTAAAACAAATAGGTGGAAATATTTTTCACTCAACGAATAGGTAAGCTCTGGAACTTTTTGCCGGAGGATGTGGTAACAGCGGTTAGCGTATCTGGGTTTAAAGAAGGTTTGGACAAATTCCTGGAGGAAAAGTCCATACTCTGCTATTGAGACAGACATGGGAAGCAACTGCTTGCCCTGGGATTTGTAGTAATGGAGTGTTGCCACAATTTGGGTTTGTGCCAGGCACTTGTGACCTGGCTTGGCCATTGTTTGGAAAACAGGATACTGGGCTAGATGGACCATTGGCTGACCCAGTATATGGCTACTCTTATGTTCTTATATATTCTTAATTAAGGTTTTCCTCTTTGAAGAATATCCATTTTAAAACCATTATTGAGAAATCCTTTCCTTTCTCTGGGGTGAGACTTTGGAATGAGTTACCAGTAGATTTAAGAGATGCCGTATTTTCAAAGCACTTAGACTTACAAAGTTGCATTGTAACCTATGTGCTTTGAAAATGAGCCCCACCTGTGCCTCTTACTCTTTACGAAGGTTTGAAGACGTATCTCTTCCATAAATAGTTAAACTTGGTTGGTTGCTGTTTTAAAAAATTTTTAATGTTGATTTTTTTACGATGTTATTTCTCTCTATTGTAGAGTTTTCTTCTTTGATATGTAACCACTGTGCATCCTTTTTTTAGAAAGTAGGTTGTATATAAGACTCAATAGTAGCAAACGAGTTATTTCACTATGAGCTTTAAATCTAAAATCCAGATCCAGTAAAGACTTAAGTATTCTGCTTCAGGCCAGTACACAGAAAACAAAGGGACCAATTTAAATAGTGTTTTCACCATGGACAATTTTTATTTTGTTCACGTATTTGCAAAATCTGCAGGCACTTATTATCCATACACTTTCACTTTGACAATGTTCTATAAAAAAAAACCGACCCAAACACACTTGCACCTCCTTTATATACAGATACTGTTTTGAGCCCGTGCCCCAACTCTACTCCCAGGACTGCCTATCCCAAATGTGCACTATGGTATATCTTTACTTGCATACGTGGTGGAAAGTAAGGATGGGCAGTCGTTTTTAATGACAACAGAAATGTTAGTGACATTTCTTCTGTTGTTTCCTGTTTTTGACAAATGCAAATGGAGAGGGTTATGTTTGCCAATGACAGGTTTGCAAACAACAGCCCCCTGCCCTCTCCCCTCCCACACTTTGAGCTACCTCCCTGGTGGTCTAGTGGAGTACAATGGGGCAAGAGTGATGGCCACATCCTGTGTGGCAACCTTTGTCCATAGTCTTGTGATACCAACAGTACTGCGAGACCATTGAGAAAGGTTGCAGCTACAATATTGGATGTGGCCTTGGCCAGGGACAGGAGCAGATCAGTATCATTCCTGCCCCAACAGATCCTGCTAGACCACCAGATTGGTAGGTCATAGAGGTGACCTTGGATCATAGATCACGGGGGGGGGGGGGGGGGGAACAGAAAATTTCTGTTTTGTTTCATCTCTCATGATGACACAAAGGGGGTGGGGCACCCAAACAAAGGGGCCCTTTTGTACCGCGGTGGTAAGCCCAACACAGGCTTACCACTCGCTCTTCCGGGACTACCACTAGCCCAACACGGCCTCTGGCAGTAGTTCTGCCCTGAGTATGCGCCATTTCTGGGGGGAAAAGAAAACCCCTGGAAATGGCTTGTGTGGCAAAAACCTGGCGGTAATCTGGCATCACTGTGTGCGGCCCAGTTACCGCTGGGTTAGTGTGGGAGCCTTTATCACCACTTCAATGGGCTCCCCACCGTGTGGCCATTTTGGGGGGGGGGGGGGGGGCTTTTACCGGCTGCAGAAAAAATGGCCCTGGCGTGCGGGAAAAACAGCCCCTGCCGCTAGCACAGGGCCCTTTATCCGACAGTTTGGTAAAAGGACTCAAAATGAACATTTCCCTAAATGATATCGGAAATGACACAAACAAAAATTTTCTTGGCTGCCCATTCGTAGTGGACAGTTTAAAAACAACTTTTTATCAATATCTAGTACTGTTTAACCTGCTTTGCGGCTTGATTTTATAACAGGCCACCTACATGAAAAATCCAAATAAGGATTCAATTTTAAACTTATTTTATAAAAGAAACACAGGCACTTTTGTGCATTTATAAATTAGGGGGTAACACTGAGCCCACACAATAATCCACAAGATCCTCCATGGCGAATCTCCAAGCTACATGACCAACTTGATCAAAACGGGTCCAGATCTTCCCGAACATATCTCAATCTTCATCTTCCCAATTGCAAAGGCCTCAAATACAAAACCTACTATGCATCCAACTTCTCCGTTATAGGCGGCCAACTTTGGAACGCCATACCTCGACACATCCGAACAACCAATGAACACTTACCCTTCCGAAAGCTGCTGAAAACGTACCTCTTCAAACAAGCCTACCCAAACGACCCAACTTATTTCTCGAACCTAGTCCATACCACTAGCACTACCCATACTCAAATCCTTTCCCCCCACATCTCTTCCTATTGACCTACTCTAAATAACTGTATTATCTCTGTGATACTATGTACCATACTTTGTAAGCTGCACTGAACCTGCTATCGAGCGGGAAAGAGCGGGGTATAAATGCTACAAATAAATAAATAAATAAATAAAATTTACCGCCTTTTTGAAGGACTTCACTCAAGGCGTTGTACAGTAAGAATAGATCAAACATGGGCAATAGGCAATTACAGCAGTAAAAATATTCGAAAACAATACAAAGTATGGCATGGTATACTAGCAATGTCAACACAATGCGTAATAGAACATTATAATTGGTAGTGAAGGGTAAGGCAAAGTTGTAACATATAGATGGGTAAGAAAGTAGGAAGAATTAGAAAGTAAGGTGACTGATTTGAAGAAAGTTGCACGTGGAGGAGTGGATAAACATGTCCCGCTGCAGTAGGTGCAGCCCGAGTCACTCCATGTGTGTGTGTGTGTGTGTGTGTGTGTGTGTGTGTGTGTGTGAAACTAACAAGTTAGTTACTTCTTCCATTAAAGGCTTGGTTGAAGAGCCAAGCTTTCACCTGCTTCCTGAAGTAGAGGTAGTCTTGTGTTAAGAATACCAGTTACACTAGTATTCTGTAACAAATTCTGGGTACACAGATGCCATTATAGAAGAGATGCTTCACCTTTGGCATCAGGATGCCTTACAGGCCTCTTAGGGCCACTATTAACATGTGTTGTTTTACCCCTTCACCCAAGTTATTAGTAACTAGGTCGGACTTAGGTCCATTGCATAAAATTGGACATGTGGTAGAATAGCATGAGTTAGTGGTAAAAAGCATGTGTTAGCAAGAGCATATGTTAGTAACTATGACCCTTGATCATCCAAAAAGTGCCAAAAGACTTTGAAGCTGAGAATCTACTTCTTTTTGCAGTGCTTTACTATTGAGAAGTTGGGAAGACGACCGTTATTGATTTCCGGATTCGTCATCATGGGCATATGCTGTGCTGGAATTACAGTAGCTTTGGAATTACAGGTATGCTGTTTAGCCTTCTTCACATGGAGATCTGAGGAGGTTTTTTTGTTTGTTTTTTTGAAAGCAGTCATAGCACAAAACACAGATGTACAAAAATGATGTAATTTTTACCGGAGCTGGCAGTGGCACACAAACCTAAGACCGTATTCAGATTTCCTATTGCAATATTCACTCTCGGCTCAATATTCAGCCTGCAGTGATAAGCGGTTGGAAGTAGTTCACAGCTATGAGATGAATTAACCCAGGATATTCATTGCTGGGGCATATCCAGCCTCTGGAATTGAATATCTGGGTTAGTACAGCAACATAGAAGCTAACCACATACCAGCCAATGTTCAGATCAGTGGCCGGTTAGCTTTGTGGATAGTTAGGACAGCCTTTAAGCTGTTCTAACCTAATCGGTTAGTGGACTGAATATGACCACTGACTGGTTAATCATTGGCTCCACCCACAGTCTGCCCCCAAACTGCCCTAACCTAGCTGGTTAGTGCTTTGGCAATCAGAGGGGGATATTCAGTTGCATTATCCGGTTAAGTGCTGGTGAATATCTGGGAAAGGCCAGCTCAGCGTGGTTTAACCTGCCTGGTTAAATCTTTTTAAATATCAACCTCTCTATTTTTGAATAAGTCATTTTGGATGAGATTCAGTTAATGGTGCCCAAATTTGGGCACTAAAAAAATTTACACTGAGTACTGTTCTATAAATGGTGTTGCAAATTGGGTGTCGTTTATGGAATAGCACATGGTGTCAGGATGATAAGAACATAAGAACAACCATACTGGACCAATGGTCCAGCTAGCCCAGTATCTTACTTCCAGCATGGCCAATTTAGGTCAAAAGTACCCGGCAGAAACACAGTTAGTAACACCATTCCATGCTACCAATCCCATGACAAGCAGTGGCTTCCCTGATATCCATCTCAATAGCAGACTATGGACTTTTCCTCCAGGAACGTGTCCAAACCTTTTTTAAACCCAGATACACTAACCACTATTACCACATCCTCTGGCAATGAGTTCCAGAGCTTAATTATTCTTTGAGTGAAAAAATATTTCCTCCTATTTGTTTTAAAAGTGTTTCCATGTAATTTCATTGAGTGTCCCCCCTGGCCTTTGTACTTTTTGAATGAGAGAAAAAACGTTTCACTTCCACCCGTTCCACTGCACTAAGGATTTTATAGACCTCAATCATATCCTCCCATTCAGCTGTCTCTTTTCCAGCTGAAGAGCCGTAACCTCTTTAGCCTTTCCTCATACGGAATCAGTTCCATCCCCTCTATCATTTTGGTTGCTCTTCTTTGAACCTTTTCTAATTCTACTATATCTTTTTTGAGATACGGCGACTAGAATTGAACACAATACTCAAGGTTAGGTCGCACTATGGAGCAATACAGAGGCCTTATAGTATTGTTGGTCTTATTTTGCATCCCTTTCCTAATAATCCCTAGCATCCTGTTTGCTTTTTTTGGCTGCTGCCGCATACTGGGCAGATGATTTCAGCGTATTGTCTACAATGACACCTAGGGCTTTTTCTTGAGTGCTGACTCCTAAAGTGGACCCGAGCATTAGATAACTATGATTCGGATACTTCTTTCCAATGTGCATCACTTTGCATTTGTCTACATTAAATTTCATCTGCCATTCGGATGCCCAGTCTTCCAGTTTCCTAAGGTCTTCCTGCAAAATTTCACAGTCTGCACGTGTTTTAACAACCTTGAATAGTTTTGCATCATCTACAAATTTGATCACCTCACTCGTCGTTCCGATTTCCATATCATTTATAAATATGTTAAATAACACCGGTCCCAGTACACATCCCTGCGGCACTCCACTGTTCACCCTCCTCCATTGATGAACCTTTGGTCTGACTTAGTATGGCAGTTCTTATAAGCAGTTACAACAACAATCAGGGAATAAATCCACCCCAAAACCAGATTAAAAATTCAAAGTCATGCAGTTCTAATGCACGCCATAAACTCTGATAGGAGAGGGAAAAGGCTTCAGAAGTCTGCGGTTTGCAATAAGTATATAGATGGAACCCTGCAGACAATCTTCAATCATCGTCCAAAAAACCTCTTCTTCCCTGCCTATCTATATGTACCTCTAATTACATTTATTAAACTACTATTACACTTTTTTACAGAAATTATAAAGTAGTCTTGCCACTATTATCCATACAGCACACTTATCTCAAATTTGTAATACTCTGCACTTCCCAACGGGGACCCCGTTTCACTCCAAAGCTTCGTCAGGGGGCAGCATGCTTATTAACAGTTCTCTAAAAAAAAAAAAATACAAAATAAAAACTATGTCAAGCTTCTTTATGGTGACAACTATGTGAACTCTCAAAAGTCTTCAAACTTACACATTGCTCAGTGAGACTTTAAGAGTTGGCATAGTTGTCACCGTAAAGAAGCGTAAATTCTAATTATTGCCAATTAGTTCTCATTATTGCTTGTTAAGTGTGCTGTTATCAATGCTGATTAGCTTGTTACGCCAATGAAGTTATGCACACTGTTATGGAATATGCTTAGATTTTGGCGTGGAACGCCTGGCGCGCTATGTAGAATCCGGCAGCATACCTTATAGAATAGTGCACAGCCAGAGGCATATGCAAATTTTAATGAGTGCCAATTAACTTAATAATTGGTTGTGAGCTCCCAGTTATTGATATTTAAGGGCTTGTTGCTCAATAAATACGCACATGCATCTTGGGCATATGCAGAAATTTGGGCACGCACATCTGGGTGCTGTATATTGAATCCTGTGTAACCCCTACTGTGCTGGGGACTCTTACAGTTGCCATTTTCTGCAGACCAGGGGCACAACTTCAGGGAGATTACACTGTAAATTGCAGGTCTAACTCTCTGGGAATTTACAGTTCCATTTCGGGACTGAGTTGGCCATTGGCAGCAGAATCTGCTCACTCCAGCCCTTCACTTCCAAGAATTCAGTCCAAGCAGTGACGTAGGAAGGGGAGGGGCGGTGGGGCGGTCCGCCCCGGGTGCACGCCGCTGGGGGAGGTGTCAGCTCCGCTGGTTCCCTGCTCCGTTTTCCCAGGAACAGGTTACTTCCTGTTCCGGGGCAGAGAGAGCGGGGAAACAGCGGAGCCGACGCAGCTCCCAGCGACGTGCACTCGGGGGCGGATCGGCCCTCTCGCCCACCCCTCGCTTCCTAATTCAAGTAAGAATGCGCTCCGGGGGGAGGTTGCGCTCTGGAGGGGGGAGGGTGCGCGCCAAGGGGGGAGCGCCGTGCTGCACCCGGGGGGGGGGGGGGGGTGCGCAGCAGCAACCCACCCCGGGTGTCAGCCGCCCTCTCTACGGCACTGAGTCCAAGCCAAGTCTTTTAAGGGTCAAAAAGTGCCAAAGCAAATGGCAAAAGTACAAAAAAAGACAAAGATACCTTCCTTCAGCTGGGGCTTCCTTGAGTCAAGAGAACCCATCTCTTTTCCCCCATGAGTGCTGTATGGAGCAGAATGCTGGACTCAGATGTGATCACAGGTGCATCACTTTTGTGGAACCTGGCCCTCTTTGTCTCAGAACCCAGGAGCATCCACTATATCCCCCTTTTCCAGGATCAGAGCACCTCTCACTCTCAGGTTACTATAAGGCTTCTTCTGCCTACTATTCCTTCTTTGGGGTGCACCTTTGTTGAAGGTGCTTCATTGCCTCTATGTTTATGTCGTATTATTTTTAAGTTAGTTCCATAAACAACATGAGAAATTAAGAAAACATAAAATCGGGGCTGTATAGCCCTACAACCTATGGCTAGGTTCTTAATTCGGATGCAATGAAGAAAATTGCCCTGGAACACATCAGAATTCTTAAGGGGGTATTATCTTACAACCCAATGCATAGCACCCTTTGTCCTTTTCAGTTCTTCCCTAGAAAGCTTGATGGTAACGTTTTAGCCATCTTATTCTTAAATTTAATTTGAATGGTTCTTTCAATTCAAAATTAGATCAAACTCAATGCCACATGAACCAAAGGGATTTGCCTATTTTATATCAATGGGGAAAATGCCTTGTACGTCTGTCCCTTAAATAACTAGTTTGAAAAAGTGGGAATTTTTTTTTTCAAATGTGGGAAATCCATAGATATGTATTTGAAAGACCCACACACTGTAGTGATTATGGTTCTGCCTTGGACATTGATACCTAAGCTGAAACTGTTTCTGCCAAAGTATGATTTTCAGATTATGGTTCAGAATTTAGTGCTTACAAAACTAGATTATTGTAACAGTCACTTTTTGGGCATTCCAGGGGCTAGACTCCATGCACTGCAGGTAGTTCAGCATGCTGCAGTATATATGATTTTTGGTTTAGGACGTTATGAGTCGGTCATGGGTGCGATGAAAGCTCTTCATTGGTTGCCTATTGCCTATAGAACTCGTTTTAAATTGTTATCACTGGTTTTTAAGTCTTTGCATGATTCAGCTCCTGAATACTTTAGGAAGGTGTTGCAGAATTATAAACCAACGCGAGTACTGCGTTCTGAAAACACACAGCGCTTGATTGTTCCATCATTTAAATGTATGCGCTCTTCTGCTCTAGAAAAGACAGCATTATCGTAGGCTGGTCCCAATGAGTGGAATGAATTACCATTAAGAATACGTGAGCTGCAAAGATTTGACATGTTTAAGAAATAGCTCAAGGCATTGTTATTTGCACAGGCATACTTAGGGTTTTAATTTCATGTTCCTGTATTTTATGATGATATGACAGTTATATGATTATTATGCTTTGTATATGTTTTTATTGGATTATTATGTTTGTTTTTTGTAACCCGCCTAGTTTTATTTTATTTATTACATTTGTATCCCGTGCTTTCCCACAAGTTGCAGGCTCAATGCGGCTTACATAGTAAATACAATTACAGAGTTTGGAGAAGAGTATAACAAATTGTAGTCAACAAGTAGTTGTAAGGTTTGAGAAAATGTGTGTAGCTGTAAATGCAAGCAAAGAAGGGATAACAAAAGGAAAAGAGATAGGAAGGTTAAGGAGTAGGAAGGATGGTAAGGAAGGATAGGGAGGTTGGAAGATATAGTCCAAAGGGATAACAGTCATTTTAATCAGGATCAAGTAGCTGGTTTGAAAATTTAATTACAGTCATTCGGGTAAGCTTTCTTAAAGAGGTGGGTTCCTGGTCATTGATTTTCCGGATGGGTCTTGGCAGAGCGTTCCAAAGCTGGCTGCCCAAGAAGGAGAAACTAGATGCATAGGAAGTCTTGGGAGGTGTAAATTAAGGTGGTCTATTTCTGGCTGGGAGGTCGATGAGGTTGTTCATGTAGTTAGGGGATTCACGTTATAAGATTTTATGAATCAGAGTGATTCATAGTTAATAGGCAGGCTATAAATATTTTAAATAAATAAATCTATCTTGTATTCTCTTTTCTCTCAGGAGAGAGTGCGTTGGATGAACTATGTTACTGTTGCCTGTGTCATTGGAATTATTGCAGGATTTTGTATAGGACCAGGTGAGATGACGATTGTCTTTTTTTCATATTTTGATATTCCTACATTGTTTTTTAATCCAGCTGCTTTAGAATCATTCCTGTAGAATTAAAACTCACAGAAAACTGAATGTTTTTAGCTGTGGGGGGAAATAGCCCCCCATCATATGGGGGAAAAGATCAGTACTGAGGGGTGGGGTTACATAGAGGTGTATTTTTAAAGCACTTAGACTTACAAAGTTCCATATGTTACTATATGGCTCATTTTCAAAAGAGAAAAACATCCGAAAAGTGGCATAAATCTGCTGGCTGGTGATCCCATTGTAACAAGGCTAAATGTGCCCAACATTAGTGGTTCTTCATGCCTTGAGGCAGCTTATCGCAAAACTCCGGCCAAATTCGGTGTGACGGATTGACCACTAACACATTGCCTGTTTGATTTGAATAATGAACTAAGTTACAAAACTTTTTCTTCACTTAGTTTGGGGATCCACTTTAAGTCAGTACTGTGAAGTCAGCATTTTTACATTATGCAAATTGAAATATAAGGGTTTTCTTTGGAGCACGTGAAGATATGACAGCCCGTTGATTTTACTCTTCCCGTGTTACTTGTAATGTTTACTTGGGTGGTGGGTTGGGCTTATTGCTGAGGCTTTCCCCCTCTTCTTTCAAAACAAATTATTTATCTGAATCTATTCTTTAAATGCGCTTCACAGAACAATAGTCATATACGTAAAAATACTCCGTGCCAATATGTGAGAGATACTTTTGGTAACATAGAGGGGCATTTTCAAAAGGACATTTAAGTGTCAAAAATACCATCCAGCACAAACTGCCCAAAAAAACAGCCATCTCATATCACGCCAGTTTCGAACAGGAAAAATGTTGGGGTTTCCTGGTCGAAAATATGTGAGAAGGACATCTTTATGCTGGAGACGTCCATCCTGAACAACCATTTTACAAACTGAAACGTTCAAATTATAAACGGGGGAAAACAAGGCCCATCTCACAGCCATTTTCGAAAATACATGAGAACATCCAAAATGAACAGCCATTTTCCAAAATAAAATGTTCAAATTATCAACGCCAAAATACCAAGGACAAGGACGTCTGGCAGCATTTGTACAAAAATGGCCACACAGATGTTCCAGCAGAGCATAGGGACAGCCTCCACTGCAACTCTGTTATTTTAAATGGTGTGCCCTCCAGAGATATGGAAATACCTACTGTACCTGACTGTTACACCACCTTGATAGCGCTCAGGCTTGCAGGTTTCTTTAATATTTAGGTACAGTAGGTATATCTGGTTCTGGAGGGCTTGAAATTTTAAGGATAAACAAAGAGTGTTGAAGTGGGATTTGAACCAGGGTCCCCTGCTTTACAGTCCACTGCACTGACCACTAGGCTACCCTTCAGGCCTACTTGCTGTTGTGTTCAGAATGCCCATAATACCTGATGTTGTCAGGGAGCCTAGTTTCCCTTTCTGGTGTCACTGTCAGGGGTTAGGGAGGGAGACCATGACCACTGGGGGATTCATAAAAGGGTCATACCTTAATCCCTCCAGTAGTCAGCTGCTCAATCAGAGCACCTTTTTGTACCCTGGACGTGATTGAAACAGGTCTAAATAAAAACATTCTTTTTTTTTTAGACTTGGACGTTTCTTCCCGTTCTATTATTGCTGTTGGATGTCCTAATTTTGGGCCCTCCCTAGGCTGGCCCAAAACATGCCTACAATAACGCCCTCTTGCTATTTGGTCGCACTGCAGTATAGGATGTCCAAATTCTTCCGTTCCAAAATAGCAATTTGGACATTTTGGGCAGATGGACATTTTTGTGGGACATTTTGAGACGCCTATCTGCTTTGAAAATGAGCACCATAGTAACATAGTAGTATAGTAAATGATGGCAGATAAAGACTTGTATGGCCCATCCAGTCAGCCCAACAGGGTGGCCAGAGTTGTATCTGCCACTCATAGGCGTAGTTTGACTGTTTCATTTGGGGGGGCAAAGGAAGGGGCGGGGCATATTAGCATATTTATTTGCATATATGTATATGCAAATTATGCTAATATGGAGGAAGGAAGGGAGCAAGAGCTGGCTTTTTTGGGAATAACCAGTGTTCGTTTGCCAATGGATAGCCACTGAATCAGAGAGGCAGCGGGTTTGGCGACAGGCAGTGGTGTGCTGGCAAATGTTTAACAACAGGCTCTCCCCCCAGTCCCCCTCTGTGCCCCCCCCCCAAATTGCAGAGCTGGCTATAGCCGGGGAGAGAGCCTGGGGGGGGGGGGGGTATAAATAAGTAAATATAAACTTTTAATGCTGAGCACCTGATTCTCAAAGTGAACATATTGCAAACACTATAATGAAAATAAAATGATTTTTTTTCTACCTTTGTTGTCTGGTGACTGTTTTTCTGATCATGCTGGTGCAGTATCCGATTCTGGTGCTATCTGTCCTCTTAACTCCGTTTCCAGGGCTTCCTTTCCATTTATTTCTTTCTTCCTTTCTTCTTCATTTCTGGTCCTCAGCTTCTGCCTATTTTCTTCATCCATGTGCAGTTTTTCTCCTCTCTTCCTTTTCCCTCATCTCATCTCCTTCCTCACTCTTTCCTCCCCTCCATCCATGTCCAGCATTTCTTTTCTCTCCCCTGCCCTCCATCCACCCAGTCCAACAGTGACCCTCCTCTCCCCTGTCCCCATACCCAGTGGCCCTCCTTTCCCCTGCCCTCCATCCACTCAGTCCAGTAGTGACCCTCCTCTCCCCTGCCCCCATGCCCAGTGGCCCTCCTTTCCCCTGCCCTCCATCCACTCAGTCCAGCAGTGACCCTCCTCTCCCCTGCCCCCATACCCAGTGGCCCTCCTTTCCCCTGCCCTCCATCCACTTAGTCCAGTAGTGACCCTCCTCTCCCCTGCCCTCCATCCACCCAGTCCAGCAGTGACCCTCCTCTCCCCTGCCCCCATACCCAGTGGCCCTCCTTTCCCCTGCCCTCCATCCACTCAGTCCAGTAGTGACCCTCCTCTCCCCTGCCCCCATGCCCAGTGGCCCTCCTTTCCCCTGCCCTCCATCCACTCAGTCCAGCAGTGACCCTCCTCTCCCCTGCCCCCATACCCAGTGGCCCTCCTTTCCCCTGCCCTCCATCCACTTAGTCCAGTAGTGACCCTCCTCTCCCCTGCCCAGTGGCCCTCCTTTCCCCTGCCCTCCATCCACCCAGTCCAGCAGTGACCCTCCTCTCCCCTGCCCCCATACCCAGTGGCCCTCCTTTCCCCTGCCCTCCATCCACTCAGTCCAGTAGTGACCCTCCTCTCCCCTGCCCCCATGCCCAGTGGCCCTCCTTTCCCCTGCCCTCCATCCACTCAGTCCAGCAGTGACCCTCCTCTCCCCTGCCCCCATACCCAGTGGCCCTCCTTTCCCCTGCCCTCCATCCACTTAGTCCAGTAGTGACCCTCCTCTCCCCTGCCCAGTGGCCCTCCTTTCCCCTGCCCTCCATCCACCCAGTCCAGCAGTGACCCTCCTCTCCCCTGCCCCCATACCCAGTGGCCCTCCTTTCCCCTGCCCTCCATCCACTTAGTCCAGTAGTGACCCTCCTCTCCCCTGCCCCCATGCCCAGTGGCCCTCCTTTCCCCTGCCATCCATCCACCCAGTCCAGCAGTGACCCTCCTCTCCCCTGCCCCCATACCCAGTGGCCCTCCTTTCCCCTGCCCTCCATCCACCCAGTCCAGCAGTGACCCTCCTCTCCCCTCCCTTCATTCCGCCCTCTCCCCGTTCCTTCTCCCCCCCCCCCCCCCAGCGAGCCAGTTCTCCTCCCTCCCTCCGGATCCGTCCCTCACCAACGATCTTCGAATTTTTCACCTGCCCGGCCCGCTAGCGCTGACTCTCCACTGCCGGTTCACGCTTCAAAATGGCCGCCGAGACTTCTCGCAAGGCCGCCTCTGAAAGTCTCGGCGGCCATTTTTAAAGCGCGAACCAGCAGGGGAGAGAGCGCTAGCGCCTAGCGGGCAGGCAAAGGATTCGAAGATCAGGTCGGTGAGGGACGGATACGGAGGGAGGGAGGAGAGCCGGCTCACGGGGGGGCCGGGGGGGGAGGAGAAGGAACGGGGAGAGGGCGGGGCGAAGGGAGAGCTGCCTGTTGCCGGCCCTGCGTTTGGGGGGGCATTGCCCCCCCTCGCCCCCCCCAGTCTACGCCCATGCTGCCACTCCATGCTGGTTACACCCCTCTATGCCCTGTTTAAAGCAGGGGCATAGCCAGACCTCGGAGGGAGGGGTGTTCAGAGCCCAAGGTGGGGGGGGGGCACATTTTAGCCAGCCTCCCCCAGCCGCTGACCCCCACCTCTTTCGACACCCCCCCTGCCGCCGTCCCTCCCCCGCCACTTTTGACCCCCCCAGCCGCCGCTCCAAGGTACCTTTGCTGGCAGGGATCCCCAACGCCCACCAGCTTTAGTCTTCTTCAGCGCCGGTCTCCGGCGCGTTTGCTCACTTCGCTGATCTGTGCACAGTGAGTGAACAACGCACCAGAGACCGGTGCTGAAAAGACTACGGCTGGTGGGGGTTGGGGAACCCCCGCCAGCAAAAGTAACTTACGGTGGCGTCGGCAGCGGGGAGGGGATGAAAGTGGCAGAGGAGGGTGAGGCGGAGGGGGTCGAAAGTAGAAGGGGGCTAGGACTAAATCTGTGGGGGCCCATGACCCCATGGCCCCACCTAGCTACACCCCTGGTTTAAAGTGTGAATGTCTTTAAGGTTATACTTTGATTCCATGCTGTTTCTATTTAGCGGACTCTCTGTGTATATCACACGCTGCTTTGAATTCAGTCATTGTTTTTGTACTCGCCACTCTCTCCATGAAAAAGTATTTTCTGAAGTTACTCCTAAGTCTATCACCCTGCAACCTCAATTCATGTACTCTGGTTCTACTGCTTACGACGGACTGGCTGAAGCATGCACAGGAGCATCATTTTGAAATGAATGTACATTCCTTTCCATACCTGCTTTGTGCCTGCAGAACAATTTTCCCTGTATACTTTTCCATCTGTGATAATGGCTGCTGCAGGATTCTCAAAGAGAAACTCCATTTCTCTTTGAAAAGCAGCTTGCAGTCTCCCAGTGGTAGTTAGTGTTTTCTCTGTGTAAAACATGTTTTCCATGTGCAAAATGGCTATTTTAAAATTTTCAAAAAAACAAGGGGTTCACACTCTCCACAGAAGTGAAACACAACGAAAACAGGGTGGAAAAGAACCAAGTTCAAGAGATCAGTCCAAACACCAGGATAAGATGCTCCAAACACAACTCTATTTGGACCCAACACGGTCCATGTTTTGGCTAAAAGCGCCTTCCTCAGGGGTTATAATGTAATAAATAATTTTTGAAATTTTATTTTATTTGTTTTGATGAATTGGGAAATTTATATGTTCGTATGTTCTTATTGAGACAACTTGTATAAACATGTTTTCAAATATATGTCATTTTAGACCCCCGAGGAAGGCTCTTGCAGCCGAAACACGGACCGTGTTGGGTCCAAATAGAGTTGTGTTTGGAGCATCTTATCCTGGTGTTTGGACTGATCTCTTGGAGTGGAGGAGTGGCCTAGTGGTTAGGGTGGTGGACTTTGGTCCTGAGGAACTGAGTTTGATTCCCACTTCAGGCACAGGCAGCTCCTTGTGACTCTGGGCAAGTCACTTAACCCTCCATTGCCCCATGTAAGCCGCATTGAGCCTGCCATGAGTGGGAAAGCGCGGGGTACAAATGTAACAAAAATAAAATAGATACTATTGGAGATTCTACATGGAATGTTGCTATTCCACTAGCAACATTCCATGTAGAAGGCTGCGCAGGCTTCTGTTTCTGTGAGTCTGACGTCCTGCACGTATGTGCAGGACGTCAGACTCACAGAAGCAGAAGCCTGCGCGGCCACATTGGTGATCCACAAGGGCCGACTTCTACATGGAATGTTGCTAGTGGAATAGCTACTACACCAGTCCAAAGAAAAAAGAACTAATCATGTGTGCAGCGTGCACCTGTAGGAATCGTTGTATTTTTTCAAAAAATTGTTCTTTTAATAATAACAACATAAATCCCAACTTCTAAAGATATATTCAATTGCATGAATGTATTAACTGCAGATACATAAATACATGCCAAACTTAGTATGGGAACCCTCAGAAGACACCACTTACGGCACACTCATAAATGTTTTGTTGCCTGGTGGCATAGCGTCTCCTCATCGGGCAATCCCTTAGTAAGCTATTTAATAGTGCTATTGCAAACACACATACTTCTAAACGTGCTCAAAGCTACAAGTGCTAACCGCGTCCGGGTGAATTACCGATGTCCGGAAGTACAGACTGTTGTGAATAGCAGATGGGCAAGTTTTAACCCAAGTCCCTGACGAAAGCGATGAAACCCGCGGTGTCGGGCGTGATCTAGGGAAAGCCTAAGTGGACTCCAACAGCATAAGACATGATGGAGAGGAACTTAAGATAAGTCCTTCCAATAATTTTTTATTTATAGCACTTGTAGCGGTTAGCACTTGTAGCTTTGAGCACGTTTAGAAGTATGTGTGTTTGCAATAGCACTATTAAATAGCTTACTAAGGGATTGCCCGATGAGGAGACGCTATGCCACCAGGCAACAAAACATTTATGAGTGTGCCGTAAGTGGTGTCTTCTGAGGGTTCCCATACTAAGTTTGGCATGTATTTATGTATCTGCAGTTAATACATTCATGCAATTGAATATATCTTTAGAAGTTGGGATTTATGTTGTTATTATTAAAAGAACAATTTTTTGAAAAAATACAACGATTCCTACAGGTGCACGCTGCACACATGATTAGTTCTTTTTTCTTTGGACTGGTGTAGTATCTAGTTGAATTTACCAAAGATTCTAATATTTAGGAGAGTTTCAGTGGTTTCAGTTGCTAGTGGAATAGCAACATTCCATGTAGAATCTCAAATAGTAGCAACAGTGGAGGAGTGGCCTAGTGGTTAGGGTGGTGGACTTTGGTCCTGAGGAACTGAGTTGAATTCCCACTTCAGGCACAGGCAGCTCCTTGTGACTCTGGGCAAGTCACTTAACCCTCCATTGCCCCATGTAAGCTGCATTGAGCCTGCCATGAGTGGGAAAGCACGGAGTACAAATGTAACAAAAAATAAAACTTGGTTCTTTTCCTCCCTGTTTTCGTTGTATTTTAAAATTTTGCCAGGCTGCTGTCATACATATAAAAAGCAGGTTCACCAAAAGATAGTGGCTACCTGTGCATGGATGTTACTGAGGGCATAGTTTGGATTGAGCCGAGGCAGAGATACAACGTATGCACGCATTTTATAAAAAGCACATGTGCACACACATATTTACATGGGTAGACGTGAATTGTTTGTTTACTCTTTCCAAAAATACTATGAGGTACGCAATGAAACTACTAAATAGTAAATTTAAAATATATCGGAGAAAATATTTCTTCACTCAACGTGTAATTAAACTCTGGAATTTATTGCCAATGTGATAAAAGCAGTTAGCTTAGCAGAGTTTAAAAAAAGGGTTTGCATAATTTACTAAAAGAAAAATTCATAAGCCATTATTAAGATAGACTTGGTAAAATCCACTGCTTATTTCTAGGATAAGCAGCATAAAATCTGTTTTACTCTTTTGGGATCTTGCCAGGTGTCAGGAAGTATTTTTTCACGGAGAGAGTGGTGGATGCTTGGAATGCCCTACCGCGGGAGGTGGTGGAGAGGAAAACGGTAACGGAATTCAAACGTGCGTGGGATAATAAACATAAAGGAATCCTGCTCAGAAGGAAGGGATCCCCAGAAGCTTAGCCGGTGGTGGGAGGCAGGATTGGTGGTTGGGAGGTGGGGATAGTGCTGGGCAGACTTATACAGTCTGTGCCAGAGCCGGTGGTGGGAGGCGGGGCTGTTGGTTGGGAGGCAGGGATAGTGCTGGGCAGACTTATAAGGTCTGTGCCCTGAAAAAGACAGGTACAAATCAAGGTGTATACACAAAAAATGGCACATGTGAGTTTACCTTATTGAGCAGACTGGAAAACTCTTTTTATTGGAAAAAACTAAAAACAAATAACATACAAATCAAAAACAAGCCCCTAGCTATACACAGTCCTCCTATCTATGTACACACCCTCCCCTCCTCAATACTACAGTGGAAACTGTGTATTAGAAAAACCCAAGAAAAAAAAAAACCGGACATGCAAATCAAACCCCAGGCTCCTAGCTAGACATGGTCTGCCTATCTATGTACACCCCCTCCTCAATAATACAATGGATCAACCCCCCCCCCCCCGACCCCCCACAACCCCTTCAGACAACTGGCACACAATCCCCTGGGAAGCATGTCCCCTCATGGTGGCTTAAGCCTCACGTGTCTCCACCACCTCGAAGCCACCCCCACCCCTTTTTCCACCCTTTCCCACTTTGCCGCTTCCTGCACCGCCCTTACCACATCCCAGCTGACTACCTCCGCCGGCCGGACCTCCTGGTACAGGGACACCCTGCAGCGCGCCATCCAGAGGCAGTACCGCAATATCACCGAAATCAGAAAGCGTGTTACCGGATCCCCGCGTCCCCCTCCACCCTCTGGGCCGTACACCCAGTCCGCATAGCTGTAGTTGCGGAAACTGGGGATCTGCAGCAACGAGGAAACCCGGTCAGAGACCTGGACTGTAAATGGGCACCTCACCAGGAAATGCTCCATCGTCTCTTCAGTTCCAGCACATTCCTCCCGTGGGCACCCTCTATCCCGCACATTGCGATATTTCAAATTTCCTCGGACGTACAGTCTACCGTGAAAGGACAGCCACGCCAGGTCTTTATACTTCACCGGGATGCGGTTCGAAGCAATCAACCGTAACCCCTGCTGCATCCGTGGGGCCGGCGCGTCCCTCAGCGCCAGAGGAGCTGAGAACACCTGCGCCCGTACTCTGTCCATCCAGACCCCCCGTTGTCCTGCCTTCACCTCCCCCACCGTCAGCCCCCACACCCTCACCAATTTCACTAGGGTCTTGCAATAACTCACCCCCCCCGGGGCCCCCCTTCGCAGTGCCACTACCCTCCCCCCCTCCCGCCATAGGTCCCAATATCTCGGCCACCACTGCAGGACACTCCTAGCCCACCCCGGTGGCTCCCGCCCTACCGCCCTCCCCAGATTGAACTGCAGGAACAAAGCGCTGAAAAACAGGACTGGGTTTATCATGCCCACCCCCCCCTCCCTCCTAGGCAGATAGGTAACATTCCGTTTTACCGGATTCGTCCTGTTGCCCCAGAGCAGCCGGAAGAACACCCCATACAAGGCCGCGTACTGGCTCTCCGGCAGCAAGCAGATGTAACTGACGAACAGAAACAAAGGAACTAAGTGTGCCTTGATGAGCTGTACCCGCTCCCCCATGGTCATTTTCCACCCCTTCCATCTATCCACCCTCCCCTTCACTTCTTGGAGACACCTATCCCAGTTGTAGAGCCTATAATCCCCCTTCTCGAAATATATTCCCAAGACCCGTATACGTTCCACAGCTGTAGGAAACCTACCTCCCAACTCAAATTGCAGCCCCTGATCCCCAACCCACAGGCTATTGGACTTTTGAAAATTGACCTGCGACGCTGTTGCCTGCGAGTATTCCTGGATCAGGTTCTGCAATCTACCTCCCTCCCTCTGGTCCGCTACCCACACTGTAACGTCATCTGCATACGCCACGACCCTTAACTGGTTATTGTCCCCCACCTCCACCCCTTCCAGCCCCTCCGCCCCCCCCTTCTCCAGCCGTCTTATAAAAGGGTCGATGGCGTATGCATACAACAGCGGGCTGAGTGGGCACCCCTGTCGGACCCCTGCCCCTACCTCAAACCCCTGCCCTCTCCACCCGTTAACCAGGGGGAAACACCCCGCATGCCGATAAAGTAGCTGTAATTGCTCTATCCAGCCCTTCGGAAACCCATAGCGCTCCAAAATGCTCCATAGGACACCCCACTGCACTCTATCAACGCTTTTTCCTGGTCGAGTGTTACCAACAGCCTACCATGCCCTCCCACTCTACTGCGTTCTACCCCCTCCCGCACCCACGCTGCCGCTTCCAAGACCCCTCTCCCTTTAACCCCACATGCTTGTGAGGCTGCCAGCAAATCCCCAGACACCTGCCTCATTCTCTGGAATAGCATTCGCGCAAAAATTTTCCGATCTGTATTAAGCAGTGCTATAGGCCGCCAGTTGGCCAGCATCGCCGGGTCCTTCCCCTTACTTAGTAGGATAAGAGCCGCCTCCGTCAGGGACCTAGGCAAGGAACCCTCCAACTGGGCTGCCCCCCATACCCTCACCAGGATCGGCACCAGCTGCTCCTTAAAGGCCTGGTAGAACTCAGTTGTTAGCCCATCCGGCCCCGGCGAAGTCTTCCTGTGGAGCGCCCCGATGGCTTCCTCCACCTCCTGTTCTGTCCACGGGTTCAAGAGGGCCTGAAGCTGGGGTCCCCCGTGACCTATCCCCGGGGTTTCTTCCACATAACACTCCATCTGCTCTATATCAATCTGCTGGGCTGAAAGGAACGCCGCAAAGTGGTCCCTCACTGCCCCCAGAATCCCCTCCCTGGTGTCCTGCAGGACCCCCTGTGCGTCCCGTACCCCCTCCATCACCCTGCGCGCCCTCCGCTCCCGGCAGCATGCGAAGGGGTCCGGGCTACACATTTTCCCGAAGTCCCGCTCGTACACCAAGGAGGTGTAGCGGTTGTACTGTACCTGTTCCAGGAGTGCTTGGAGATCATGTATTTCTTCCTCCCTCCCCCCTTGTGAAATCAGTGTGTCCCTCTTTTTCTTTATCGCCATGCCCAACTTTGTCCTTTCCCTCCCCTCCCTTCTCGCCTGTCTGAGAAAGAATCCCCGCGTTCGTCTTTTCACTGTATCCCACCACTCCCCCAATGACTGAAATGCCCCCTGCACTGACACCTGATCTTCCAAAAACCGGCGGTACTCCTCCCGCACCTGCTCGCTACCTAACCACTTTAAATTTAGTCGCCATAGCCCCCTCCCTGGCCTCTGCGCTGCCGCCCCCCCCCACCTGAAGGAGGACCATGTGGTGGTCTGAAAAGTCCACGTCCACGGTTCGTGGACCCCCCAGACAAACCCCCTTCTTTACCAGGAATCTATCGATTCTACTTTTACACTGCCCTCGAAAGAACGTGAACCCCTCCTGTTCCTCACAGAAGGCCACATGCGCGTCTACCAGCTCCGCCTCCCGCATGATCCCTGCCAGCCTCACCCCGTCATAGCCCACCTGTACCGATCGTCCCCCACTATCCTTTTTCCGCAATATGGTGTTAAAATCTCCCCCCCAGACTACTTGGCGCGAAGTGTATAGGTAGGGCTTGATCTTCCCAAAGAGGAGCACCCTTTCCTTCTTGCTTTGGGGCCCATACACATTCACCACCCTCAGTGCTCTATCCTCCCAAATCGCATCCACAACAAGACATCTCCCCACCCCCAGCTCCATCACTCGCTGAATATTCACCCGGTGGGACTTAAATAAGATCCCCACCCCACCATACCTCTCCCCCGCCAACCCCCACACCGAGGGACCCCACTTCCAGGCCCGCCTTGCCCGCCTGATCACCTCAATGGACCGCAGCCGAGTCTCCTGGAGCAGGAAGCAATCTGCTTGGACCCTCGCGAACCAGTCATACGCTAAACCCTGCTTCTTCGGAGAGGCGATGCTGGCCACATTCAGCGTGGCAAATGTCAACACTAAGCCTGCCATCCTCATTGCGAGTCACGGGTCTGCTCACTCCCAACTTCTTTCCTTATCTCCTGGGATACCCCCTTCTTACCCTGAAGCAGGTCCTCTGCTATGCGGTCTACATCATCCCCTGCCACATCCCCCTCCCCCCCCCTGCAGCCGTCCTGTCTGCACCTTACCCCCACCTCCCCCTTTCTTCCTTCCTTTCTTCTTTGCTCTATCCGGACCCACCCCCTGATCCCTCCCTCTCCCCTCTTCACCCCCACCCCCTACCTCCTCCACCGAGTCCTCCACCTCCCCCAAGTCCTCCAAGTCCTCCAGATCCTCCTCTAGCTCCACTCTGTCCCCCCAAGCCTGCACTTGGGCCTTCACCACCTGCCCAGCCCCCTCAGCTTTCCTCTTACTCCCCTTTCCCCTCCCTCCCTCCCTTCCCTCTTCCTCCTCCCTCACCCCTCCCCCTTCCCCCAGAGCCTTCCCGCCCTTCTTCCTACCACCAGTACCCTCCTCCAGTGCTTCCTCATATTTCCGTTTGCCCTCTCCAATCCCCCCTGCCGCCCCCTCTTCCTCCATTAACTCCACCTCTTCTCCTTCCCCCTGTTCTTCCTCCTCCCTCCCAACCTCCCTATCCTCCTCCTCCTCCTCCAACACCTGAAATCTGTTCCCCCCCCTCTTCCCCTGCAGCGACCCCTCCCTGCCCACCCCTAGTTTCCCCCCCCTCCGAAACTTCCCTTTCCTCTGTGGCACTTGTACCCACTCCCCCTCTCCCCCCTGCTCCACTCCTGACCCAGCCCCCTGCCGCCCCCCCTCCTGCATCCCCTCCTTCTCCCCCCCTTGCCCCTCCCTGCCTATCACCCCCTGCCCTATCCCCTCCTCCATTACCCCCCCTCCCCGTCCCTTCCCCCACATATCCCACTCGTTATGGGCCGCCCTAGGGCAGTTCCGATATGCATGGCCTAACCCGCCGCAGAGGTTGCACCTGATCGCGGTGCAGTCCTCTGTGGCATGCTGATCCCCGCATCTTCCACACTTTACCACTGGGCATGACATGCTGAAGTGCCTAAACGAACCACATCTGAAGCACTGCCGCGGCTGCCCCTTGTAAAAGCACAGTATCCTGTCACGACCGATAAAGGCAGCCGAAGGAATGTGCTGGACCACATGGCTCTCCTGTCTCAATTTGACCAGGGCTCCCCAACCTCCTGCCCAAACCCTGCTTGGATCCGGTAACTTTGTAAGTGGGGATCTCAGCTCCGCGTACCTCTGTAGCCAGTAGGCTAAATCTGCCCCAGAGATAGACTCATTTCTCACGAGCAGGGTGATCTGCACCAGGTCCGGCTTGCTGACTGGAATGGCCCTGAGGTCCCGCCACTCCCCCTTTCCCCTCACCCCCTCGTACCTTTCCCAGAATATTTCCATCCCCCTCTGGGTCATGAAGCTCAAGTCATATTCTGGGATGTTGATGGGGTGTATACACGCGTAAAAGTCCTCGGGTATAAACCCCATCCCCATCACCAGCCTCAAGACCCGATCCCTGGAGGGCATTGCCCCCTCCCCTATCCATTTGAGCTGTACCACATTTCGCCGCTTAGGCAGCTATCCACCCCCTGTCCCCGCTCCCCCCCAACCCCTCCCTGGGCCCTCAAAACCACCCGATCTCCCCCCCTCCCTCCTTCCCCCTCCCTGGACTACTGCCGCAAAGGACTTGGACCCCAGCCCCCACCGCCCCCCCTCCACACTTGTTCCAGCCCTTCCCTCTGCCTCCCCCCCTTCTGTCCCTCTGCCCCTCCCCTCATCCCTCTCCCTTCCTCAATATCCACCGCCCCCTCCCCCTCCCGTTGTCCCCCGTCCCCTTCCCTCTCAGACAAACATCCAGCAACGTCCATAGTCAGTTCTGCGGCTTGGGCTGCCTCCAACTGATTGTCCTGCCCATCTCCACTTCCTGGAACGTCCCTGCTCGTCCCTGCCACTGCAGGCTCCAGCCTCTGGGCTAATCGCCTCCTCTCCTCTGTCTCCTGGCGATACTCTGGCACCTGCCCAGTCAGGTCTGCAGCTGGCGATACCAGACTCCCTGCTCGCTCTGCCCCCGAACTCCCTCCAACCTCCGGCACCAGGGGCGAAGCCTCCGGAACTCCGCCGCTCCCCTTGGCTCCTCGCTCCCAGCCGTCCTGCTGGCAGGTCTGCTCCACCACCCGCTGCACATCTGTTAGACTTGCCATGTCCACTTCTGTAGTCAACGAAAGTCTCTCAACAATCGGGTTACTTCCCCCTTGCTTCTGGTGCAGTCCCTCCTGCGTTCTCCCAATGGCTGGCGCTTCCCGGGGGCATGGCTTGTCTGTTCCTGATTCCGCCACAGGCTGGCTGTTAGCACCCCCCGATTTCACCTCTTGTAATGGACAGCTGGTCAAATGAGCTCCCAGCTGCTGCCCGCTCCTATTCCTCTCTCTCCGACCCCTCTCCTGTAAACCGCCAGCTACTCCATGCTCAGGGAAGACCTCCCCTGCTCCCGGACTTCGTGGGCGGGGCTTCTCCAGATGCCATGCTGCTTCGGTTTCCACTTCAGTCATTGCAGACCCGGCCAAAAATACCGGAGTCTGCCTCTGCTGACCCTTTTCCAACAGGGCCTCCTTCACGGCAACTGTCTCTGCTGTTTGCACAACTGCAGGTAAGCCCTCTGAGACTTCGACCACCACCTCTGTAGAAAACAGGCTGCTACCTGCGTCTCCCTCTGCTGCCTCCATTATCTGGAGTTTTGAAAAGTTACTGAGTTCTGTCCTCCCCTCCACAGGTAGGATCTCTACTCCAGCCCCCACCTCAGAGCCATGTCCTGCCGCTGCCTCCTGTTTTAATTTCCCCCTCTTGGACCTCTTTCTGACTCCAGATCACACGGGGGACTAAAGATATCTATTTCACATAACAGGTTCTGTGTGGTTTCTCCAACCTCCATTGTCACCCAATCACAAGGAGGTCTGCTCTGGGTTTGCATTAGGGGCTGTAATCGAATTCTAATTCCCATAACTACTGCTTTCTGTCTTCCTGGATCTAGGTATACTCTGGGCCATTTATGTTCCCAGATAATGCTCATTAAAATTCTGTCTAAGTTTCTCCAGAAACTGAGTGTATGTGATCTGCCTTGTAAGTTAAATGTAAGGTAAAGAGAAAACAGAATAAAGACAGAAATAGGTTTAAATAGATAGATACATTTTATTTCTTACCCAAAGACAAGTCTTCAAGTTGGTACAAATACAGACATCAGACTTTAATCAGGTACATTCAGCAGACAGATTCTTGGTACAATCGGACAGAGCTTCGCCGTCTGAGATAAGCGTTGGGGCAGACACCAAAGCTATGGCAGATTGTCCCCTCTTTTATACACAACCTCTCCATAGAAGTCAATGGTGGGAAACCTAGCTCTCAATTTCTGAGATGATACGTTCCCACGCGGGCTTATCAGTATGTTTTGGGAACAAGTTCTTTTTTTCACATCTCATTTCTGAGACACCTGTTCCCTGTTGCAATAGTTTTCACATACTTTTCACACCATCTTAAGAACTCTGTATAACCCTGTATAACCTCTGTTGCCTTTTATACAAAACTCATAGACTCCATTTTGTTCATCTGATTTAAAGTGACAGCTGTACCAGTTTGTGTCAGAACTCATGGTTCAGACCTGCTTTTTACAGATATTTGGCCTAGTCAGTACTTTAGTTATCTTAGGCTTCATAGCCTTGGCCCTCACTATTCCAGTGGTAGATCCAAAGCTAGGCCATATATTAACATTCCCCTCTTCACCCTATCCCATAGGGTGACACCAGGGTTAACATACCGTGGTACCATCCATTCCAGAAGGTATTCTATGAGGCCATAAAATTATCTGAGTCTTAAGGTCAACTGGTACAATTTGGATTGCTAGTAGATATTATGCCAGACAGAAAACTTCATTCGTAGGTGGTATATTTCTGGGCATATGGAATTCCCTTTATATTACTCAACCCCTTTGGCCTTAATCTTGATATTACCCCTCTTGAGGCGTAAATGGGACAAAACCATGAGTTCATCTACAAAATCTCACGAAGTATATGTATACGGGTAATAGCAATTTCAGGTGGATCATACTAATACTTTCAGGTTTTTTTCTATGACTTCTATTGTATCTGTTGCATAGTACATGGGGAGATAATCTAATGTATCTTTCTCAGTGGTCTTGAGAAGAAATAGTGGTTTTGATTAAGCATTGTTATGGTGGCTCAACAAATATATGGTTAGTATTCAGATTGCTGTTTAAGGTTGTAGGTATTCAGAATCCTTAAACAGGTCGGAATTCTTGGATCTTATTATTACTCATCATTGGCATTCAATCATGAGCACTAATAAGTGGATAGCAAGTATGAGGTTGCCTCATACAGCAAAAATGGTAACAAAGGTCATGCATGGATCTTGACATATGCATAATGACCTGGAAGTATGGGAAGCAATTTATATATCCATTACCCCACTTGGAGCTTAGTCAAACCTACAGAAAGACATGTAACGTAAGTAAGCCTACACCAGAGTTAAACAATTGCATAACTCTTGTATCTGAGCAATATCAACTTCAATTTGAGTTACATACAGAAATAACGGGGAAACTCTTAGAAAAACAATTAGAACAATAAAGGAAATAATAGGAAAATAAAATAAAACCTTTTCTAGACAGGATTACTGCTAAAACTAAAAATAAAACAAAATATGAATCTATAATGTCCATAAACAGCAACAGTAGTTCTCAAATTAAGTATCAGTTCTAAATTCTTTTTCATCGATCATGGTTGAGGCGGTGGAAGCGCTGAAGAATCTGGACGGAGATCTAACAGGGCTGGATTTTCAGGCTGGCTTGCTGAAGGAAGTGGCTGGTCTTGAGATGGTTGGGGGATCTAACATCATTTGGGCCTGGATAGATCTTTATTCTAGGCATACACCATCATAATCAGTCCATCAAGAGCCAGAGGCTGGCAAAGGAATAAGCAAATAACTGTATGCCTGAATGATATATTGCTATATCTTAGTGGGCATAGTCAGGGTGAATTGAATAGACATGAAAGACAATGTAAACATGGAGAAAACAGTGCTAATTAAGTGCAAAAGCAAAAGGGAAACCAGAAGGGTTCAATAATGAAAAGCCAATTTACATAAACAACAATAGTATATATGAAATTATATCTCCTGATTGGTAGGGGTCAGAGCTTCAACTTCAACCCTCTTAATACTAGGAATTGGGATTTGCATAATATATCTACACTTCTGGCTTGCATAATGTGCAAGACAGATTGGTAATTATTACAAAGACAAAGACATGATCAAATAACAATGGTAAAGTATATGGAACAAAAGAGAAGATTATAAAAAACAATTAAAATTTAGAGATGATGGTAAATGTTAAGGGTAGATTAGCAAATAGTCATATTCAGAGCAGAAGTCTAATGTGCAGAAATTTAAAAACTCATAAGTAGTCCAAGTGATGGAAGTATCTTCTGAAATCACGGTCGCTGTCTGTTGTAATAGAGAGCTGATACGTAAAGTGACATGTAGGTTCTGAAAAAGATGAGAAGTCTGCAAAAATATTCAATACAACAAATTATTTGAGAGCATAACCAAGAAAGTCTAAATTAATGACATCATTTGGACAAAAGAAAATTCTCATTGGAGAAGTTGGTGCTTCTTTTTCTTGCCAGAAGTCAGTTGCAGTAGAAGTACTAAACTAGAGGCGGTAGATCAGAAATTGGATTGACAGTCTTCACTCAACCTACAGGACTTAATAAATAGAGGTGATATAAGAAGTAAAATCAAGTGGTCAAATCTTAGCATAGGACCATTAGAAAGAATAGATTATAAAATGCATTGTTAGTTCCTTTGCGCATCAGTAGGTGGAGCATAGTGTCAATATATAATATCACAAATTACCAGTAGGAATAATAAAATGTTCTTTGTAAAGTTGATGTTGCTGGCACGGGAAGTAAGCAGAGTCTGAGGAAACATTGTGGTCAGAGTCTGTTCCAGGAAAATGCAGCTTTTAATATGATATTTAGAGAGATAGAGAAAAGCTAATATCAGAAATGTAAAAAACTATATATTTCTATGAGGCCTCCTCACGTGACCTTTACAAGGTTAAAATAGGTCAAATGAGAAGGACAATAACCTATAGTCCTCTGTAATAGGTCAGAACCAATTTGGAAAATAAAACTTATATTAAATTTTAATTTGATCATTTCTATGCTTTCACAATTTTGGGCCCTAAATTATGACAGCATATCAAGATTCACATTCAGAGGGATAGCTAAAAATAAGCTTATATATTCCCAGCAATCAATTTACAATTTAGAGTATATTTTAAATACAGAGGAGAAGCAGTTTTATAAGCAGCAAACAAGTAGAAACATTTTTTTTTAAACATTTTAGTAAAATTCAAAAATCAAAGATATAATAACAATTTTTATTAATGCAATAAATGTACAAATTGACCAGTATGATCTGAATTCCAAACAAAAAGTAACAAGGATAATACAGAATCATAGAATAGTTATTAAAAATCTGAAACACGTAATGAATTCCTGTATCATATACTGAGTCCAAAGCATTTGTAAAGATGAACTCTAGAGAAAATAAGAACTACAAGGGTTAATCTCTGTCATTCAGTCTTAAGGAAATCACGAAATAACGGTGCTTCCTGTATCTAATTTGAGTTTATTGCTCACTGCAAGCAGTGGATATTATGGTGACTGAAAATAGGTCTATACATCAGACAAAAACTGTAAGTTGAAATTTCTATATTAATACTTCATGCTGGTGTAATTAGTCTTCATAAAAGTAATACTTCAGGAGAGGAAAACAAGTTAATTACTTTAACTGGTTCCAGAGGTACGGTTCTCAATAAAAGGAAATTTGGCAATTGGAGCTAGTCTTATCTGAACATAGCTTTAAAATAATAGCAACCTTAATTTCTTTAGTTTTGATTTACCAGTTAGTTATGTTATGCAAGGGTTAATCTACAAACCCTATTGAGAACCAAAAATGCTGGAACTGTATCGTAAAACTATAAATCTTTAAGAGGCAGGGAAGGAAGTTTGAAAGTTGTAGATAAGACTTGAAAAGAAAACAGTTCGTTCATCTCAATAGAGAGCCAGGAAGTGAATATCAGCACTAGTTATTTTAAACAACATCACAAATAAACAGTGTTTTAGATGGCATATAATATAGAACCTTTCATAGTAATTTTCAAAGAACACATATTATAGAGAAATTTCAAAAATGAAGGCTTTATATTCATGAAAAAACTAAAGAAGTGAATGTCACATTAATTTAAACAGCATAACAGTTAAAGCAGAAAACATTTTAAAAATGTGCAATACACAGCTTTTATTTAAAAGGGATCCCGTATAGAGAAAAATGGCATAAATAAGTCAGTTAAGGTTTATATAAAAAAAACATAAAATGAACATCCTCTGGGGATCGCTTATCCCTGCAGTTGATAAGAACTCCCCAGGGAAGGTATGCAAAAAAACAAATAAAGAACTTGCTGACTCAGTTAGGTCATTTGTATGGTACCATAAACATACACTTGCAATTAAACCTAAAAAAAAAAAATATAAGATAAAGACATGTCACCTGTAATAGAAACAGAAACATACAGAGAAATGGTTTCTGGATACTAAATGAGGAGCTGAGTAGTATGAGTGACTGAGAGCAACAAAATCAAATCGGGTTTGGGGTAACGCCTAGTCATTATGGGGTGGGTAATATTGATCCCTAAATCTGTGGTCACTGCGGACGGTGTTGATCCGGGTTCCATAAAGGGAATTGGGTACCGGAACTCTGGTATGGTAGAACACCGATATCTGGGTTGTGTCAAATTGTATTGGCAAATCTATAAAAGTCCTTTATACTCACGCGTCTTCAAGAGCGTCCCAGTAACGGAACCTAGAATATAAATTACTAATTGGCGGAAAGCCCTATGCTTTTGCCGCACATTAGAATCATAGACGAACAATAGTAGCAAAGGTGAAGGGAATACGTAAGAAATTAGATAGGAACAAGTGGTGTTTATTATTATGTGTATAATGTAGTCCAATATATGCTTCAGAAAGGTATATAAATAAATAAATGCCTAGTATCTGCTTATTTATGTTTCTTATGTTAAAATCAAAAAAACTGTTTCCCCAGGGTAGGCTTCCTACAACTAGGATTCTGCTCTACCAGCCGCCAAGAGTCAGCTCCATTGGCCATGATTCGCTCCAATGGTGGAACCCTCAAAGGAGGGGAGACTACTACCCCTGAAAGTGCTCAGGAAACTGCGAAATTAGTTCCCTGAACTGGGAGAACAGATACCCTTTGGATTTTCGCTGGATAGGAAGATTCTGCTCTATTCAAATGAAGATTCCGCTCAATTCGACTAACCTCCATCGGATATTTTAAATATACAGGTAAAAATTTAGACTGAAGATTCTGCTCTATTCAACTGAAGATTCTACTCAATTCAAACAACCAAAATACCTTTAAGAATTTAGATACGCCCGAATCACCTTGTACACAATCGCAACGAAAGTCGTTAGACGTCTCTTTATTAACCCCGCGCTCATCTATACAAGTAACTCATAGGTGGGCAATAATGCCGAATCCGCAGGCCACTCCGACAATGGAATGGAAATCTGCTTAAAATCTAATAAATAAGATACCGTCATCCATTGAAGGAGCACCTTCGATGGATGTGAGTCCCAGACATCGGTATCGAAGTTAATGGCGTGACACTAGTAGAAGGAAATTAAATAAATAAAAAAATTAAGAAATAAAGAGAAAAAGGAAAAAGCAAATAAGAACCTCAGAAATCTAATCCAGTGAAAAGAAAGACCGATTTCAACAAAAGGCAAGAAAGACACTCAGAAAAGGAACAAAGTAAACAAAATAAACAAAATAAACAAAATAAACAAAATAAACCCCAATGCAATGGCAGAAAGCTTTTGTAGAAACTGATGGGCATAGCGCCTAGCTTATAACGGGAGCAAGATATAATCCATATAGCGTCTAAGCAAATTTCAAATAGGAGAATAAATAACAAACCTTAAGCATTAATTAAGAGTATAACATTATCCCAAAATAAATTGTAAATTAAAAGGGTGTGATAACAACTGCTAGGACAAGTACAAATTTAATAAAACAACTGAAAATAGTAGCCAAGAGACTATCAAAATCAAAAAGGAATATATTTAAATAAGTGGCAGAGAAGAGAACGTAACCTTACAGACAGACAGGCTATATGTAAAAGCAGGAGAAAAGAAGGGTGCCGTTGCAGTACAGGGCGAAAAGTTATTACCGGAGATTATTAGAAACAGGATAATACATTCCAAAGCTAGAGATTAACAGATACGAGAGACAGAGAGGGCAGAGAATGGAGGGGAAGTTATTTATAAAACAGCCACGGAAAAAGAGGAAAATAGACAGCTATGCACTGGTAAATGGGGAAAGCAAAAATACAGAGAAATGAGACTGCAAGTATAGAGCGAGAAGTCTCAGTCATAAAAACAGCCGTCGAGAGGAAACAGACCTTTCCTTTATTAGAGAGAAGTAAAACAAAAGTGGCTAGAGAGCTGAACGCCGTAATCGGTGCATCCAGCTAACGGTGAAGGAAAGTTATAAATAAATAACAAGAGGAAACCAAGGTAGCTGTGCAGTTTTAAATAGAATGCAGAAAGTGTGGTTCACAGCTAGAAAGGTAGCAAGAAAGAATTTTGTTTTAAAGGGAGAAAAACATGTAAGCTTTTCGGGTAAGGCACCTTAGTTTACAGTGTATACAAAGGTTGCCACACAGCAAATTATGAAAGGAAAGCTTGGAGGTAGTAGAGCGGAACAGAAAGGAAGCTAGGGCAAGCGGTACAAACTCAGTCATGCAAGACGAACAAAGCTGAAAAAGACTGAGAAATACTAAACCTTGTAGGACAGTTTTGACATACGTAGCTTAGTGTTAAAGATTATGGATGGGCAGCGGATCAGCACTGCCATTATAGAAGTAAAAGTTATGAGAATTTGAGCACAAATATTTTTACAAGAAAAAGTCTGTAGCTAGCATGCACTGGAAATCACGCCATACCCCTGTGTTATAGAACATCTGTAGGAATTGAATAATACCATTTAAAGTACGAAAACCAGGATCATGAAGCATAAATCATGGGGGGCCACGTAAATGGACAATCAGCATATTACCAAAAACATATTAAAGAAACACTGTAATGTAATCACCGGAAGCCACACTAGGACAAAGAAGGAGAAAGTTCCAAAGGGGTAAGTTATGTATGTTTGAAGGAAAGATACTCTTGTAACACTTTGTAAGCACATAGTGTAGCACAATGAAATCTATCAGGCTGTCACTAGCAGCACAAAAATAAAGAAACCTGTCTCGGGTTTAAAATCATGACTCAGAGACAGAGTGAGAAAGCATTAGGGTATCTATTGTTTAAGGGAGGTGAGCTGAAATAGAGGGCAACGCACAAAAGTCAAAGCAGTATGAGCATAAATTTTAGATGCAGTGCCATAATCTTAAAAGTGAAAGAAAAAGAATACATCCGTACATTGTTACATCCTCAGAGGTGCCCGTATAACGGACTTGGCAGCATGAGGCATGAAAAGATAAGTCATTTAACAATTATGATATCTGCTAAGGAAATATACCAGAGAATCAGATATAGTTAGATAAATTTAGGAGCAATACAGTTGACGGAGGATAGACAGCAAAAGGTTCACAATATCCCTGTGTAAATGATTGGTTAACTTGTACCACTTCAGCATAGAACAGAAAAAAACGGACGGAGAAGGGGAAAAAAAATTACTTTCTGAGCTTTTAAAAGTGAACTGTAGCCTCTACCAAAGCAGTGCTGGACTGACTGATAAGGCAGCTAAAATGGGCAAGCTTCCCAGATTCTCATGTCCTTGAGATAGTGAACTACAGCGCTTGTTAGAAAAAACTTTTTAAAAGTTACGGAAAGAAATGGCAGTTTCGGAAGCCTGAATAAGGATATTAAAAAAATGTGAGAAAACGAGTGTGTAACTTACAGCTCGTCGGGCAAGTTTAAATAGATTTACAAAGGCAGAGGGAATATATATATAGTAAGCTTTGTTCCGGAAAGAAAAATAAGACTCACAACACATGGGACTGAGAAAGAAAAAGATTAGTTTTATAAGGAATCAAAAAAAAAAATGATTTCTAGTTTGCACAAGAAGCCAAAAAGGTGTATGTAAAGAGTTAAGTTACCCCAATTGGTACCGTGCGGCCCATAGCCTTATAAATTTTACACAAACCAGGAGTCGGTAGAGCATCAGAGAGGAGGGCAGGGAAGATTGTTATGGCAAGGAAAAAGGTGGGGGTGAGAGCAATCAGTTGAACTACGCAGCAAATAAATCAGACGGAGTGCAGAAACATACAGAAAGAATGCAAAAGAAAAGGAGCGGACACTACGCAGTTATTTATAAAAGAGCAGGAAATGTGTGTAACATGTGAAACGATAGCACTAAATCAGAGGGTGTAATACAGCGCTAAGAAAAATACAGGAAGAAGGGGCCTGGGGCTGTTAAAGGTTAAAATGGGGGTATTCTGGGAAGTGTAGTGCACAAAGGTTTGGATACGGATGGCAAAGAACTGAAGGAATATACAATTCTTGCACTTATCAGCTGGACAAATAGAGTGACAAATCAAAGTCATGAGAAGCAGGGAAGTTTAAGACAACCGCAGATAAGAGACAGATATATACTGAAAGAGATAAGGGGAAAACAGTAGTTGGACAGCGGCAAGCCGCTGCAAAGCTGAACACCGTAATTAGAGTTTTCAGCCGAGAGGAAAAGAAAGTTGTAGGAAGTAGGAAGGACAGTCCCGAGGCATTTAAAAAAAAAAAATCTCGAGGATAACTGTCAGCACAAGCAAAGGTATGTGCCGCACACACAGAGTGAAGGCAATAGCAGATGTGGAAAGGTGGGGGCTGTCAGTACTAGGAGCAGAGAAACCAGAAAGATTTTAGAAGGGAGCAATCTGAGAGCGTGCTGTTCTCCCAGAGTAAAGAAAATTCCCCCGATCCGGGAACATACAGAAAAGAACGAAGCAGGATTAGACCCAGGGGATTAATAGGAAGAGGTAGGCAGAGGAAGTTAGGATGCAGGAGAGCAGGGAAAGGGATTGGGGGGGACGACAGAAGAAGAAAGAACAGAATACATAGTAAGAACAGGGGGACAGGGATTTGAAAAGGGGGGATTAAGACAGAACACAAGATGGAATGGGAAACAGAAAATGCCCAATCTCTAAGGATTGTTAAGCGAGAATGCTAGCATAAAGACCAATCCAAAGATTTTGAACATTGAAATAAATCTTACAGCAAACCCCAAATCGCAGTCGCCTGGATTCGGTGTTATGCCCCATTCACACAACAAGCACAGTCTTGCGTACATCACGCAAATCAAAGAAATGGACAGAATAGGAGAAAGAAAAGGGGGTGAGAAAGAACAGAACAGAATATAGAAAAACAGAAATGAGAGTCTGAACTCCCCACTGGGTTAACAATTAGGGAAAGAGATCAGCACAGAAAAGGGCAGAGAAGCAGGTGTGTTAGTTCAGCGCAGGGCATGGAGACATTCAGGGAAGAAAGTAAAAGACAGAAGAATAGAAGAGTATTTAAAGTAGGGGTGAAAACGGACAGAACATTGGTGCCCAATACCCCTGAAGTGGGCAGTGTCCGTGATAGGGGAAAAATGAAGGAATAACAGCAGGGAGATAAGAGAGAAAGAGAAAAAAGAGATGGAAAGATGACATAGAACATTTGAACGCACAACGATATAAGTATCCCCTCTTGCGTTCAAAAAAAGAAGAGAAAGAAGGATAGAGTGAACGGTCAGCATACGGCTGGTCACCACTGTTTTAATTTCCCCCTCTTGGACCTCTTTCTGACTCCAGATCACACGGGGGACTAAAGATATCTATTTCACATAACAGGTTCTGTGTGGTTTCTCCAACCTCCATTGTCACCCAATCACAAGGAGGTCTGCTCTGGGTTTGCATTAGGGGCTGTAATCGAATTCTAATTCCCATAACTACTGCTTTCTGTCTTCCTGGATCTAGGTATACTCTGGGCCATTTATGTTCCCAGATAATGCTCATTAAAATTCTGTCTAAGTTTCTCCAGAAACTGAGTGTATGTGATCTGCCTTGTAAGTTAAATGTAAGGTAAAGAGAAAACAGAATAAAGACAGAAATAGGTTTAAATAGATAGATACATTTTATTTCTTACCCAAAGACAAGTCTTCAAGTTGGTACAAATACAGACATCAGACTTTAATCAGGTACATTCAGCAGACAGATTCTTGGTACAATCGGACAGAGCTTCGCCGTCTGAGATAAGCGTTGGGGCAGACACCAAAGCTATGGCAGATTGTCCCCTCTTTTATACACAACCTCTCCATAGAAGTCAATGGTGGGAAACCTAGCTCTCAATTTCTGAGATGATACGTTCCCACGCGGGCTTATCAGTATGTTTTGGGAACAAGTTCTTTTTTTCACATCTCATTTCTGAGACACCTGTTCCCTGTTGCAATAGTTTTCACATACTTTTCACACCATCTTAAGAACTCTGTATAACCCTGTATAACCTCTGTTGCCTTTTATACAAAACTCATAGACTCCATTTTGTTCATCTGATTTAAAGTGACAGCTGTACCAGTTTGTGTCAGAACTCATGGTTCAGACCTGCTTTTTACAGATATTTGGCCTAGTCAGTACTTTAGTTATCTTAGGCTTCATAGCCTTGGCCCTCACTATTCCAGTGGTAGATCCAAAGCTAGGCCATATATTAACACTCCTTATCCTCTGGCTGCTGGGTAAGTGCTCTGGACTGTGTTGCCAACTGTCTCATGTATTTTAAAGTGGGGTCACCTCTGAACCCAGACAACTCTTTTGAGTCTAATGCTGCTGAAGACACTGAAGCTTGCTGCAACTGTAGTGTTCCTGAACCCCCAGACTGTGGTATTGAAGCCATCCTTTCTCGGTTAACATAGAGCTCCCTCAAAGGATTCACAGAGCCCTTTTTTAAACAGTTCAACAAGTGTTCTTTTTTCCCCAACAACTTTGATATCCGGGCTTCCTCTTTAACATACATTTGTCTGTGCTCCGCTGGGGCAAATTTACATAGTTCTTGCCATTTTCAGACGTTTTCCTAGCTCCACTACTTCTTTTTCCACCAGCTTAATTCGTCTTACAATATTTACCACACTACTTGCTGGATCATCAGGGTCATAGCTCACTTCAAGGAACTCCTCATCTGACGATCCACTCTCCTCACTCTCACTCTCAGCTGCCTCCAGCAAAGGCTTCTGGCAAACTTCCATCGCCTCTTCCTTCTCCCTTCCTTGGAAGCGCCCTTCTGGGGCCTGTACTATCTTCCTCCCCCCTCCACTGTCTTCTCGCTTACCTTCCGCAAGCTGGGCCATGGAGGGGGAAATGCTCTGATGGCCTCCACTGGGCTGCTTCTCCCTTCGGTCCACTGGACTCCTTTCCCTTCTCCCGGTAGTCAAACCAGGGAGAGAGCCACTCCTTTCGGCCTTCTGGTCCCGGGCCCCAGGAGGCCCCATAGCCTGGGACTTTCCTGAGGCCTTCTCCCCAGGGACCCTCCTCATCTTTGGGGAGGGAGCTAGGTCTCACTCCCTTTCCACTGGAAGTCAGCAGAGCTCTCTAAAACACCTCCTTCCTCCTCAGCAGACTGGATAGACCGTGCAGGTCTTTTTCTGCCATCATCTACTATGTTACTATCCAGCTTATAATCGAATGTGATCGCCGGCCATCTTCTGACACAAATCGGGAGATGGCCGGCGATTTCTTAAAGGCGACGAAATCGGTATAATCAAAAGCAGCATTTTTGACAGCATCGCCGCTTTCCCGTCGCTTCGCCGGCAAAAGTTCAAGGGGGTGTGTCGGTAGATTAGTGAAGGCGGGACATGGGCGGGCATGGCTTTTGCCGATAATGGAAAAAAAAAGCGTCGTTAAGCAGTATTTCACCGGCTTTACTTGGTCCTTTTATTTTCACGACCAAGCCTCAAAAAGGTGCCCCAACTGACCAGATGACCACTGGAGGGAATGGGGGATGACCTCCCCATACTCCCCCAGTGGTCACCAATCCCCTTCCAAACTAAAAAAAATAAAACTAAAAACCTTTTTTGCCAGCCTGTATGCCAGCCTCAAATGCCGTACCCACCTCCATGACAGCAGAATGTGTTGTATCCTCCAACAGCCTTTCCCTGGTTGCGATGTGGCTCTCGGGTGAGTGTGACACCTTTTCTGTTAGGTGCCCTGCAGAGTCACATTAGCAATGCATTTTGGTGGGTGTAGGGTACTGGGTTCTACTCCCATGGTGCTTTCCCCTCCTGCTAACTGGGTCAGAGTGTGCCCTGTTTTGTTTCCTGTTGTAGTCCATGCGGTAGTGGCCATTTTTGTAAGCCAGTTTTAGTTCCCTTTCCTGTGTTACCCATGTTAGAGAACGTAGTTCTTACCTTGAATGGTGCTGAAAGAGGGCATTGTACACCATTGTGCCAGCTCTGACCTACTGCTAATCTTAGTACCAGGGGACTCTTTGCCAGTGGGGGCACAACCTCTGATCTGCAGTTAACTGTGAGTAAACGTGGTTATTTCAAGAAAGGACTTTTTCAGAGAGATTAGTCTTCAGGTGTGAACTGGTGTGCCAAAGTTATACAGCAGCAATAAGTCCTAGAGGCCGTATGCAGGTCCCTGGAGCAATTTTAGTGGGTGCAGTACATTTGTGGGTAGTGGGTTTTGGGGGGGCTCAGCTCCCAAAGTAAGGGAGCTATGCACGTGGGAGCTTTTCTGAAGTCCACCGCAGTGACCCCTAGGGTGGCTGGTTGGTGTCCTGGCATGTCAGGGGGGCCAGTGCACTAAAAATGCTGGCTCCTCCCACGGCCAAATGCCTTGAATTTGGCCGGGGTTTGAGATGGCCGACATAACTTTCCATTATCGCTGAAAAACAAACCCGGCCATCTCAAACCCGGCAAACACCACGGCATTTGGCCGGGCTAAACCGTATTATCGAAAAAAAAAGATGGCTGGCCATCTTTTTCGATAATACGGTTCCAGCCAGCTGTAGCGCCGCTGCCAACATAGATCGCCGGCGATCTATTTGGCCGGCGACGTTCGATTATGCCCCTCCATGTTACTATGTTACTATTTGTGACCTGGATTGGCCACTGTTGGAAACAGGATTCTGGGCTTCATGGACCTTCAGTTTGTCCCAGTATGACAACGCATATGTTCTTATGTAATTTGTATGCTATTGGCATTTTAAGGATCTATTTTATGATGGGTCAACTCACTTCAGGCTCCAACAAGGACAATTGTATATAATCCAAAAATATCATATAACAATCCCACTGTAACATATAATCACTTAATTACTAAAGGTTAGGAAAAAGAGGGAGCAGAAACAGTTCCTCCAATATTCAAAACCATTTAACTGGCCAAGAGTGGCACCTGGCTGGTTAAATGGCACTTAACCGGCTATCCGGCGACATAGGAGCCAACTCTGTGGGTGCTGTGGGTACTTGAGCACCCCCAATATTTAGAAAATTCCTTGTATGTGTCCAGGGAGGGGTTATTTCCATTGAGCTTAGCACCCCCAATAATTTTGAAAAGTTGGCTCCTATGTCCGGCGATATCCAGCGGGGGATAACCGGTTATCCCCTGCTGAATATTCCCGGTTAGCTGCTAGGAAATAACTGGCTATATTACATGATATAGCCGGCTATCCCTGAATAATCAGGGGGTCTTTTATTACGGCACGCTCACGTTTTTAGCGCACGCTAAATCTTAGAGATGCCAATGTATTCCTATGGGCCCCCCTCAGCTCTTAGTCAGCTATTATGAGCGGCCACATCGGGCCGCATAAATAGCTGAAATATGTTTGACCAGTTTAAACTTAACCAGCTATCTCTGAATATTAACTTAGCCGGTTAAGGTTAAACCAGCCAAAAATAAACCGGATATTCAGTGCTGGTCACCAGAAACAATCCGGCACTGAATATCTGGGCTGACTGCCGACTGGGTGGATGTGCATAGTTTTATGCTCCCTACTGTGGTTTGAATATTGGCCCCAGTATGTTTAAGGTTACCCATTTTTTCTGAGGCTTTTGCCTACCATTTAGTAATTAAGGGCCCCTTTTACCAAGCTGTGGCAAAAGGGGGCCAGCACTGGCATCGGGGTGTGTTTTACATGCATGCCGACCGAGGCCCACTTTTACCACAGCTGGTAAAAGGAAAGTCTTGTCTTCCTACAGGAAATGGCCAGGTGGCACGTAAAGTAGTTGCCGTGTGGCCATTTCAGGGGGGAGGCCTTACCTTCACCCATTAAGGTGACGGTAAGGTCTCCCGCGTTAGCCTGGTGGTAACCGGGCAGCGCGTGGCACTGCCCGATTACTGCCGGGACCACTCCAGAACTCCGGAAATGACGGCGCACTAGGGGTAGGAAGTACCACTGGGCTGCTGCGGTAGCCCAGCGGTACTTCCTGTACAGCAAGCGGTAAGCCTGCATTAGGCTTACCGCCACTTAGTAAAAGGACCCCCCCAGTGACTGTATGTTACAGTGGGATTGTTATATAATATTTTTGTTGCCTGCATAAAATATGCATTTAATGTTTTGGCACCTTGTTATGAAATCATCCATTAAAGGTACAGAGAAGGATACGAGGTACAAATCCGTGGGTGGCTGAGGTACAAACTGCACTGAGGTAAGAATACTTCTGTCCATGCTAAGTCTGTAGCCCTTGAATTGGTAATGGTTTGTCTATAAAAGTGTTGTTTTATGTACATTGTATTTCATGTTTTATGTGGATGTAACTGCCTGGAGCTTTTTGGGCAGGCGGGGATAAATCAAATTTATAAATATATAAATAAAAGTCTACTGTAAAGTACTAGAGTGGTTATTTGAAGGAAAGAAGATGGGGAAATGTTCCGGTGGAAGCATGTCGTGCTGCTGTTGCTACGCCTCGGGCCTAAGGATTTGTTTGAAGGAAACTGAGGGCTTTTATTCTTTAAGGTGAGCGGTGAGGAGTGTATGTGAGCAGTGGCAGGGGACTCACTTCAACTACAGTAATAGTCCGGTTTTATATGCGGTGACATCTTTCATCCAAACAGGATTGCCATACACTTGGAAATCATAACACTGCTGGAACTGGAATGCAGCCACCTCTGGAGTAGGTGCTGTGACAACTTCTCAGGGCCCGAAATTCAGTGCGATTTAACCGACCAGAAACTGCTCCTGACTGGTGGGTAAATATTTAAATAGCCGGTTATCTCCACTGAATATTAGCGCTTTCCAGTGGCGTAGGAAGGGGGGGGCAGTGGGGCGGTCTGCCCCGGGTGCACGCCGCTGGGGGTTGTCGGCGCCTCGCTGGTTCCTTGCTCTCTCTGCCCCGGAACAGGTTACTTCCTGTTCCGGGGCAGAGAGAGCAGGGAACCAGCGAGGCGCCGACACCCCCCAGCGGCGTGCACTCGGCGGATTGGCTCTCCCGCCCGCCCCTCACCGCCTTCCAGGTATGTTCTCGGGGGGGAGGGGGGGTTGCGCTCCAGAGGGGGGAGGGTGCGCCGCGGCGACCCGCCCCGGGTGTCAGCTGCCTTCGCGACGCCACTGGCGCTTTCCCCCAAATTCTGAATAGCGTGCCTAGATATCCGCGTCGAAATCCAAGCGTATTCTATAACCGCGTGTGTAACTTATTTGGCTTAACAAGTAAAACCTTTCTTCCCAAGGATTATTTTTTTGCAACCTGGTACAATCAATGGTCCTGAGTCATCTTGATTATTGTAATGCACTCTATGCTGGCTGTAAAGAGCAAATCATCAAGAAACTTCAAACAGCTCAAAACACTGCAGCCAGACTCATATTTGGAAAAACAAAATACGAAAGTGCCAAACCCCTAAGAGAAAGACTACACTGGCTTCCACTTAAAGAGCGTGTCGCGTTCAAGGTCTGCACTCTGGTCCATAAAATCATTCACGGAGATGCCCCGGCCTACATGTTAGACCTCATTGACTTGTCACCCAGGAATGCTAACAGATCAGCATACACATTCCTGAATCTTCACTTCCCCAGTTGTAAAGGACTAAAATACAGATTAATACATGCGTCCAGCTTTTCCTATATGAGCACGCAGTTGTGGAATGCACTGCCACTTCCCCTGAAAACAATCTACGACCTAACCAACTTTTGTAAATTACTGAAGACTCATCTCTTCAACAAGGCATACTACAATGACCCATAACAGGAATCTGCAGCGCATCACCCTTTACCTGATATTCTGAACGCTGTCTCACTATACCTGATTGCTTAATTCTATTATGTTTTCCATGTTCTTTATGTAACACCAGTTGTATCTTTTAGTCTGGAATGGCGAATGCCACGACGGAACATTGTAAGCCACATTGAGCCTGCAAATAGGTGGGAAAATGTGGGATACAAATGCAACAAATAAATAATCAGCATTGATAACAGCTGTTAACAAGCAATAATGAGCACTAATTGTCAATAATTACAATTTACGTGCACAAGTCGCTAAGCATATTCTGTAATGCAGTGCGCCTAACTTCTAACGTGCGCAGGCGAAAAGAGGCGAAGTTGTGGGCGGGGAAATGGGTGGTTCATGGGTGTTCCAAAATTTACATGCGTGGTTATAGAGTATGGCCCAGTGCACCTAAATGTACGCACTGGGATTTACGCCATGTTTTTGTTGGTGTAAATGGAGGCGCATAGTTTTAGGCACTGGGGTATCAACTAAGTATATTCTATATACGGTGCCTAAATCTAGGCGCTGCTTTTAGAACATGCTTAGCAGAAATGTTTTCCGCACGGATTTTTAGGCGCCATGTATAAAATCCCCACCTTATCGGCTAACTGGCTGCATCACTTGATATAGCCGACTATCTTTGAATATTAAAGCGCTGGCTGGCTAAGTTTAACGGACAAATTGGACTGCATAAGTAGCAGTCCTATCTTTGCCTGCTGTTAACTGGCCAGTGCTGAATATTCACATAGCCAGTTAAATTAGAGCCGGCCAAAAAAAACTCCCGGATATTCAGTGTTGGTCATCGGAAACAGCCCGGCATTGAGTATCTGGGGTCATCGCCGGCGGTGGCTGCTAACCACGCTGCCTGCCGCCGGCTGAATTTTGGGGAGTCGGTGTTTAAATACAGCCCAGCATCTTCCAAAGAAGAAAAAATAAATAAACTACATTGTGCAGTGGCGTACTGTGGGTCTCCAGTGCCTGAGCATGAATGCTTACATAGTCACATAGTAGATGACGGCAGAAAAAGACCTGCACGGTCCATCCAGTCTGCCCAACAAGATAAACTCATATGTGCTACTTTTTGTGTATACCTTACCTTGATTTGTATCTGCCATTTTCAGGGCACAGACTGTAGAAGTCTTGCCCAGCACTAGCCCCGCCTCCCAAACATCAGCCCCGCCTCCCAATCCACAGTTTCTCAGGGCACTTTGGATCTAACTGGTTTCCTGGATATTTTTGCGAGAATAGCTTGTTACATCTTCAACACTTGAGGTGACACTTGTATTGGACCCGGATAGGGCCTGGCTTCTGAGGAGGTACTTCAGACATAGGAATTTCCCTTTTCTTTGAATGTTAGAATGTTTCCAGATGTTGCAAAGGTCACTCAGACATCAGAAGCAGTTTTTACTCCTAAATCCTAGAGTGGGGGATATGGGGGCTTTTTTCATACTTGAATTTCCATATAAATTATAAAATATCAAGAAAAAAACGTATTTTCTTCGAACCATCTCAGTTGGTATTATTTTTGACTAACAAGATTGTTGAAGTGGGTAGCTCAACACAACCTCAGACTAGTGATGCAGTATGAAAGAAATTATGTTTGGCTCCATCCGAAGAAGGAAGAGATTATAGTTTCCTCCCTTTTTGTGTTTATTTCCACTTTTCATGTTAATTTTATTCCTTAAACTTTTTTGAGCTCTTGGGATCCCAAAATTCAGGACTAGGTTATGTTGATTGAGGAATATCTTTTTGCTTTGGACTTTATTTCCTATTTGTACTGTTCCTCTCAACTGTTTTCATTAAGGAAGAATTCCTGTAAATTTCTTAAAACTTAATTTAAAACAAATTTCAAGCCATATACTCCCCATCAAGTAGAGCTGGCAAACAATCCCACCACCCATTACAATGACCAATAACACATCCATTGGATCCATCTGTTCTGTTATTAGTTTGATATACCAACTTTCATGACAGCAAAAACAGCGAGGGTCCAAACGTACACAAAGCAAAGTAGTACACAAAAAAAGTACAAAAGGGCCACAGAACTGGAAGCAATGATATAATCTATAATGGATTGGACCCGACACGGGCTGTGTTTCGGCGCACAACAGCACCTGCCTCAGGGGTCAGTATCGATCTCCTCAATTATATTAAAGGATAATGGAGTGTCCTTGTGAGTCAAATTGCCCTTGTTCCTCTGGTTCTACCCCACCCCCTCCCACACACATATCACCTGCATCCCTCTTCCCTCCCCCACCCCAGGCAGTCCAATCCCACCTGACAGCAGGACAGCACAACTGATGGTGCAACAGGCCTAGTGATACTCCGATCTGCTTTTCTTTCACCAGCACCTCTCCTGCCCTCCTAGTTCACAGCTCCAGGTGATCTGTTTGAACTTCCTGGTGCTCTGCAGAAATGCTGGCCCTATCAATAAGCTACTAGCGCTATCCAGGATAGCGCCGGGTTTTGATCATTGGCTCATATTTGTTTTGCTCTGGTTTTTCGCCTTGATTTTTAGCCCTTTCCGACTTATGCAGTGAAGTTGAGCAGTTGGTCTCTGAACATGGGCCCACATCCCTCTGCATTCCCCACAGACCACTGCTCTGCAGATTTCTACTGTACACTGGGAGTGAGGCTGACTGAGAACAGGAAGCATGGATTTCTACTACTACTACTTATCATTTCTACTAGACGTACGCAGCGTTGTACACTTGAACATGAAGAGACAGTCCCTGCTCGACAGAGCTTACAGTCTAATTAGGACAGACAAACAGGACAAATAAGAGATAAGGGAATTACTAAGGTGGGAATGATAAAATATGGATACTGACAAGTGAGTAGGGGCTGGGAGTTAAAAGCAGCATCAAAAAGGTGGGCTTTTAGCCTAGATTTGAAGACAGCCAGAGATGGAACTTGACGTACCGGCTCAGGAAGTCTATTCCAGGCATATGGTGCAGCAAGATAAAAGGAACAGAGTCTGGAGTTAGCGGTGGAGGAGAAGGGTGCAGATAAGAGAAATTTACCCAGTGAACGGAGTTCCCAGGGAGGAATGTAGGAAGAGATGAGAGTGGAGAGGTACTGATGAGCTGCAGAGTGAATGCACTTGTAAGTCAATAAGAGGGGTTTGAACTGATTAGAGAAACACATGGCCTTTTATGCCACTAACGTTGTATAAGTCTGTGGTGAGGCCTCATTTGGAGTACTACGTGCAGTTCTGGAGACCGCACCTACGGAAAGATATAAACAGGTTGGAGTCGGTCCAGAGAGCGGCTATGAAATTAGTAAGCGGTCTTGAATGCAAAATTTATAGAGACAGGCTTATGAACCTCAACATGTATACGCTGGGAGAGAGGAGACATGATAGAAACGTTTAAATATCTCAAGGGCATTTATGTACAGGAAGAGAGCCTTTTTCAAATGAAGGAGACCTCTGGAATGAGGGGGCATACGACAAAGTTAAGAGGAAATAGGCTTAGGAGTAACCTAAGGAAATATTATTTCACAGAAAGTGTAGTGGAGGCGTGGAATGGCCTCCCTGTGGAGGTGGCGGAGTCTAGGACTGTTCCAGAATTTAAAAAGGCATGAGATAAGCATGTGGGATCACTTAGGAACAGGAAGAGTTAGGGGTTACAGAGGATGGGCAGACTGGATGGGTCATATGGCCTTTATCTGCCGTCATGTTTCTATGTTTCTAACTCCATTCTCCTGCAGACAGCTGGAATTGGACGACAGAGTTTGAGGAATGAAAGAGGTGGGAGGCATGAGAGAGGCGATGGACAAACCTTTGAGCAAGGGGGAGAGACATTAATAGGTACTTAAAAGAATCAGAGCCCAGGCTTGTAGAGCGTCTACCCAAGATTTTGATTATTACAGCAATGGACTGGATTCTGTAAATGGAATCCAAATTTGGGAGCTGAAAAAAATGAGCGCTAAATGCTATTCTGTAAATGGCTCCCAAGTTTGAGCACTGTTTATAGAATAGCGCTTAGCCTCAGGATCCTCGCCCAATTTTGGGCACACAGATTTACATCACCTGAAACCTGGTGTAAGTCCTCGCGCCTAAATTAGTGCAGATTTGCCATATTCTATTAACACTGCGTGCGATTTCTAGGAATTCGCCTCTTTAATTTTGTACATCACTGTGTTATCTTTTTGCGGAAAGGCAATTAAGTCCTAATATACCAAAGCCTAGATAGCGTTAAGTGCTGATTTTTTTTGTGTGCCGAATTTTGATCACCATTTACTGAACCTAGTCCTATAGAACTGCATCAGAGTGTAAGTCATTTAATTAAAATAGCACGTGGGTTGACCTGGTGGTTCATTGGCAAGTAATGTGTGTTGCCATGTGGAGGACCTGGATTTGATTCCTAGGTCAAGCTCCCCAAGCCAACTAGTTTGGGGGATGCAGCAGAGGTAGTGTTTGCAGACCTTAATGGAGGGAGAATCGAGGGTGTCTCAGTTATTACTTACTAGTGACACCTAGTGGTTGGGTTTAAGGTCCATGTTATCTAGGTTTGTGGCCCTCTGGACTGAGTGGGGACCACCAGGGCCATACCTGCACAAGGGAGGCAAGGGTGCCAATAAAATTGCTTTCCATCATTTGTCTACTCTTGGCCACAATGCAGTGTGAGACGCAGGGTACCAGGGGGGCGTGTTACACATAGCGCACGACTCTGGCTCAGTGTGCTTCTGGGGAGCAGGATATAAGAACAGTGGGATACACTCCAGGCAGTTGCAAACGAAGAGTCATAGCACTGTAGCACAATAAAATACAGTTCTGGTTGATCTGGAAGCTCAAAAAGCAGGAACCCCCCCCCCCCCCCCTACCATGGGCCCAGTAGTCAAAGCAATTGTGTGTTTGCTAGCAGGTGGTGAAGTCATAACTTGCTTTAGTCAGATATTATAAATCCTTATCTGGATAAGTTTGGACTATTTAACTAACTAGGTGGCTCTTATACCTAGTCACGCTAAAAAGTGGCCGGCGCTGTTGATACCGTGTGGGTTTCCCACATGCTGCAACCACTTTTAGCACGTCTGTAAAATGGCCACAATTTCGTTTGTGTCATTAATGGCCACGTGCTCGTTTCCCAATCAGTGTGTGGCTATTACCACGTGAGCCCTTACCACCACCTATTTTGTAGGTGCTAAGGGCTCCTGCGCTAACCCTGTGCTAATTGTGCAGTGCGTGGCAATTTGCCTGTGCTACCTGATTAGCGCAGGGCACACCTACTCTCCACCTGGATACACACCCCTCGCTAAAAATATTTGATGTTTTATAGCGCATCACCCCCTTCCCCCGTGAATCACGACACCCTCTCGGTGCGTCACCTCCATCCTCCCAAGCGCATCACTCTTACCTCCTGGGGGTGCAGGGAGCAGCCGCACGGCTGTCGGCTCCACCGGTTCCCTGCTCCCGGAACAGGAAATAATGTCAGAGGGAGCAGGGAACCGGCAGAGCCGACAGCTGTGCAGCTGTTCCCTGTACCCCCTTGCGGCATACATCCGGGGCAGGCTGCCTCGCCTTGGTACACCACTGCTTCTTAAATTTATTTTGTATTTATTATTTATCTATTCGACTCTTTATATACTGTCTTTCTGTGATACCATCAAAAGTAATTTACATATTGCCTTCAGGCACTTTCTCTGGCCCTGGTGGTCTCATGGTCATTGAATATACATATAAAGTTGGGGCCTGCACTTAACTTTACCTGATGGCTGCCCTGACAGAAAATCAGGCCTAATATATACAATCAAATAACTGAGGATTTTTTTTTTCTTTATTGAATTTTAAATTTTACAAAGATTAAACTTTGAACAGATATACCAATATATCAGTACCAACTTTCCAAAAATATATTTCAAATAGACAAAATAAACATTGTCCACTAAAGATAATATCTTTACATTGGATTATAGTCCACAATATGGAGGAAGGAAGCAAAAACTTATGAATACCATTGGAAGATGGCTTATACATAAAGAAAAGTCAAGTAAGAATAATCGAGTAGGAATTAACCCCTATAAACAGATAAACCTCGTATCCTATAACTGCTCTGTAGTACTTTGCGCATTAAGAAATTCTCGCAACTGTTCGGGCTCATAGAAAACGTATTTCTTCTCATTAAAGAAGAGTAAACATTTGCATGGAAATCTCAACTGAAAAGTTGCTTTTTTTTTTTCCATAGATTCTTTCTTCATTTCCAAGAACTTTTTCCTTCTAATTTGCGACCATTTAGATATGTCCGGAAATATAGATATTTTTCCACCTTTAAACTTTGGCTATATTTTTTTAAAGTACAGTTTCAACAAAGTTTCTTTGTCCTGCAAAAACATAAATGATACCACCAGAGTAGATCGAGTACTGAGGATTTGCTTCAACTCTGCATTGACTTTCTTGTGATTGTTGTTGTTGTTGTTGTTGTTGTTGTTGTACATGGCTATATTATGAGTACCAAAAATTATGGATGGGTAAACTGTACAGAATAAAGTAATAGAAACTCGACGTTTCTGTTGCTCAGTTCTAGTTGCAGTGCACCAGACTGCTCGTCTTTCTTATGCCAAGAATCAGGTAAAGATCCTGAAGGAGCAGAGAGGGGAAGGTAGGAACAGTGGAACATATAAAACTCTGTCATGCTAGAAAACAGGAATTTTTTTTCCTGACACGCTGCAGTTGTTAAGGGAAATATAATTGAAACTGGGGCGGGAGCAGATGCTGGAATTTCAGCTCATCTTCTGTATGTTCTTTCTTTCTTTCTTCCTTCTCTGCTGAAAGAAATGGTGTGCTTGCAGGTTGCCTCTCCATCATCACTGCTAGCTTGAAACGCAATTGCCACCATCCTGCCAAGCAAAGCTAAATGCCAGAGCAGCAGTTTCAGAAGAATGGGGAAAATATTAGTAGAAGATTAAAAAAAAAAAAGGAAGAAGACAAATATAATTCAGCAAAGACCAAGGGATAAATATATTAAGCTTCCACTAGCAGCAAAAGAAACTTTTTCACATTTCTCTTCTAGGTCTTAATGTCCTCTTTCAAAAATGAGCTCCACAGCTTCAGGACAATTGGATCTAATGAATCTTTTAACAGCTAATTGGCTCAGCTCCATCTTCTCTTTCTCCGCTCCTACCCGTTTGAACTGTATCTGTAAAGAACAAGGCTGAGAAAAGTGGGACGGAGGGAGCTGAGCTGTAGAAGAATGTCCTACACCTGCAGACGTTGGGGTGAGGCGATCTGGAAGGAAAGGGTCTCGTGGCAGCATGAGATTTTGTGTAGTGATGGTAAAAGGCCCGTTGAAATTAAACCTGTATTGCTAGCTTTTGTCAGCTCTATCTAAAAATGATGGATGAGAGCCAGGGTGGTTTATCCAATTGATGTATTAGCAGTGCCTCCAACAAATCTATAATTCATTTTCAGACGAGAATTTATTCAGTGTAATTACATCTTTAATTAGGATTTTTATGGCTCATTGTTCATAAACAATGATGAATATGACTTTTAAAACAACCAGAAAAAAAAAATTCTGGGTGAACTGTGAACACCATTTCATATTTTGTTCTGCTTGAATTTTCCTGCATTAAACGTCCTTTATCTGGCATGATGTGGAAATAATGGACTGCTGCTTTAACTTCTTCCTAAAGTCATTAAATTCATTACACTGAAACAAAGAGGCGAGGAAATCAAGAGCCCCTCTGAATTTTTGTGCAAACAAGTGGCTTTCTGCCTGAGTCATTTAAAGACTTTGTGCTTTACAAATTCACTAGAATGGGTGACTGGGGGGGGGGGGGGGGGGGCTCCCAGTTCTTAAGGATGCACATAGTTTTGACCTGTTGCTTGTATGAACATGAGTTGGGCCATAGTAAGGACTGATTTAGCCTTTCTCTGATGACCCAGAGCTATCTGGTGATCTTACTTCAGTGTTACTATAGTGGATTGTGATATAGCCCCTGTGAGTGACATTGCCGAAGGGTTACAAGGTAAAGTTTGCCTTTTTGCGGATGACACCAAGATTTCCAACAGAGCGGACACCCTGGAGGGAGTGGAAAACATGAAAAAAGATCTGAAGAAGCTAGAAGAATGGTCTAACGTTTGGCAATTAAAATTCAATGCGAAGAAATGCAAAGTGATGCACTTAGGGAGTAGAAATCCAAGGGAGACGTATGTGTTAGGCGGGGAGAGTCTGATAGGCACGCGGGGAGAGGGTTCTTGGGGTGATAGTATCTGAGGACCTGAAGGCGACGAAACAGTGCGACAAGGCGGTGGCCGTAGCTAGAAGATTGCTAGGCTGTATAGAGAGAGGAGTGACTAGCAGAAGAAAGGCGGGTTTAATGCCCCTGTATAAGACGTTGGTGAGGCCCCACCTGGAGTATTGTGTTCAGTTTTGGAGGCCGTATCTTGCGAAGGATGTTAAAAAAATGGAAGCGGTGCAAAGAAAAGCTACGAGGATGGTATGGGATTTACGTTCCAAGACGTATGAAGAGAGGCTTGCTGACCTGAACATGTACACCCTGGAGGAAAGGAGAAACAGGGGTGATATGATACAGACGTTCAAATATTTGAAAGGTATTAATCCGCAAACGAATCTTTTCCGGAGATGGGAAGGCGGTAGAACGAGAGGACATGAAATGAGATTGAAGGGGGGCAGACTCAGGAAAGATGTCAGGAAGTATTTTTTCACAGAGAGGGTGGTGGACGCTTGGAATGCCCTCCCGCGGGAGGTGGTGGAGATGAAAACGGTAACGGAGTTCAAACATGCGTAGGATATACATAGAGGAATCCTGTGCAGAAGGAATGGATCCTCAGAAGCTTAGCTGAAATTGGGTGGCGGAGCAGGTGGGGGGAAGAGGGGGTGGTGGTTGGGAGGCGAGGATAGGGGAGGGCAGACTTATATGGTCTGTACCAGAGCCAGTGATGGGAGGCGGGACTGGTGGTTGGGAGGCGGGAAATACTGCTGGGCAGACTTATATGGTCTGTGCCCTAAAAAGGACAGGTACAAATTCAAGGTAAGGTATACACATATGAGTTTGTCTTGGGCAGACTGGATGGACCATGCAGGTCTTTTTCTGCCGTCATCTACTATGTTACTATGATTTGATTGGCATGGAGATGTTAAGTCACTGCTTTTTTTCTGTAATATCAGCTACTTTTCATTATAAAGTACTAGTATAGTGGCTGAAAACATGCTTTACTGTATTTCATAATCTAGGCAATACTTGCTAGTATTGCCCATTCTCTACCCAAACTCCATGTGCAACCCACAGTGAAAAGAAGCACCAGGAGCGTAGCCAGATGGCAAATTTAGAGTGGTCCTGAGCCCAAAGGAGGTGGGCCCAAAAACTCATCTCTTTCCCGCCCTTCTCGGCCCCCCTCCGGTGCTCTCACCACCCTCCTCGGCCCACATCTGTTGCTCTCCCTGCTCTACTTGCCCCCCCCCTCCAATTCTCTTCCCCTGCCCCCGCAATCAAACCAAGAGATCACTACACAGATTTACAACTTATGCAAGTCAGGTTTCTTTGTTCTACAACAACTTCGATTGGTCAGAAGTTGTTTCGATCATGATACATTTTTCATTCACTAATACTTTCTCTTCTAATGACAAAAATCGATTATTGAAACATTACTACTACTACTACTTAACATTTCTAGAGCGCTACTAGGGTTACGCAGCACTGTACAAATTAATAACTAAGGACGGTCCCTTCTCAGAAGAGCTTACAATCTAAAGGACGAAATGTCAAGTTGGGGTAGTCCAGATTTCCTGAGTAGAGGTGTTGTGATTAGGTGCCGAAAGCGACATTGAAGAGGTGGGCTTTGAGCAATGATTTGAAGATGGGCTCAGGGAGTTTGTTCCAAGCATGGGGTGAGGCGAGGCAGAAAGGGCGGAGCCTGGAGTTGGTGGTGGTGGAGAAGGGTACTGAAAGGAGGGATTTGTCTTGAGAGCGGAGGTTACGGGTAGGAATGTAGGGGGAGATGAAGGTAGAGAGGTAAGGGGGAGCTGCAGATCGAGTGCATTTGTAGGTTAGTAGGAGAAGCTTGAACTGTATGCGGAACCTGATCGGAAGCCAGTGAAGTGATTTGAGGAGAGGGGTGGTATGAGTATATCGGTCCAGGCGGAAGATAAGACGTGCAGCAGAGTTCTGAACGGACTGAAGGGGGGATAGATGGCAAAGTGGGAGGCCAGTGAGGAGTAGGTTGCAGTAGTCAAGGTGAGAGGTAAAACTTAGGAGCTTCTTGTTATTCCCTAAAGCGTCTCCAAACATTACAAAACACCGCAATTAAACTCCTCTGTCATGCTAAAAAAACAGACTATGTTTCACCTCTACTTAAGAAATACCACTGGCTTCCTATAGATCAAAGAATCACTCATAAACTTCTCACTCTTACTTTCAAGGCTTTCCGGTTAGGATTCCCAGATTACTTAGCTAATCTCACCATTCTATATTCACCTCCCTGCCTCTTGCGATCACTCAGTGATTACCGTTTAGTTCTGCCAAACCCCAAACAAGCTGGTCTAGCATCCACTAGACACTGTGCCTTCAGTTATGCAGTCCCAGCCCATTCTCTTCCTTAAGAAGTTCGTGCTGAACTGTCCTTTAAAAAGTTTAAATGTGCCTTAAAGGCTTGGCTGTTTTGTCAGGCATTTGATCATCAAAGTTAGCCATTCGTAGTCTACAGCTGTTGGTTTCGAACTTCATCCCCTGCCCCCTTCCCTTCTGTATGTCTCCCTCCTGTGGTTGCCTCACCCCTGTCTGGATATGTCTTGGTCCTTTTGAGTGCATGTGCTATCCGCTTTCCTATCAGAAATTTGTAGTTCCTTTCTTGTGCTTATTCTGTTTTTACTATTATTTTTTAAATTGTAAACCACCTAGGTCTAAGTGTTATTTCGTGCGGTATAGCAAATTACTATACATAAATAAATAAGAAAATCCTGAGCTGGCAGGGTCTGCAAGCCCCACCGGACGAAGACTTCCTCCTGGCAGAAAGAACAATTACACCCTGAGCAGCCGGTGGCAGTGTACCAGAGCCACCTCTGTGCATACACGCAAACTGAGCATGTGCGAGAGGTGGAGCAGCAGCGGCTCAACAACACTGCTGGCTGCAGATGATGTAAGTGTTCTTTCTGCCAGGAAGAGATCTGCTGGCGGGGCTTGCAGATCCCTGCCAGACACACCTACAGAGCACTGATTTCAGGTGGGCCCTGGCCCACCCATGGCTATGCCACTGATGCTAGCAACACATGTACTGTTATGCTTTTCGGTATTTAAAGAGGTCATTTATTTGCATGAGTACCATTTGTCCACATAAATGATTAACATACCAGCATTTACATGTGGATAAAGGTGAGCCGGTCGATATCGTGTATCCGGGTTTTCAAAGTACCCCATGAAAGACTCCTGAGGAAATTACAAAATCATGGGATAGAAGGCAGTGTCCTATTATGGAATAAAAACTGGTTAAAAGAGAGAGAACAGAGAGTTGGGTTAAATGGTCAGTATTCTTAATGGAGACGGGCAGTTACTGGGGTTCTCCAGGAATCTGTCCTGGGATCTCTGCTTTTTAACATATTTATAAATGATCTAGCTATGGGAATAACTGGTGAGGTAATCAGTGGCATAGGAAGGGGGGGGCGGTGGGGCGGTCCGCCCCGGGTGCATGCCGCTGGGGGGGTGTCGGCTCCACTGGTTCCCTGCCCTCTGCCCCGGAACAGGTTACTTCCTGTTCCGGGGCAGAGAGAGCAGGGAACCAGTGGAGCTGACACAGCTCCCAGCGACGTGCACTCGGAGGCGGATCGGCCCTCTCGCCCGCCCCTCGCTTCCTAATTCAATGTAAGAATGCGCTCCAGGGGGGAGGGTGCGCTCCGGGGGGGGGGAGTGCACACCTAGGGGGGGGCGCCATGCTGCACCCGGGGGGGGGGGGCGCAGTGGCGACCCGCCCTAGGTGTCAGCCACCCTCGCTACGGCACTGGAGGTAATTCAATTTGTTGTTAACACAAAGTTATTCAAAGTTGTTAAATTGCTAGAGGACCTTACAAGACTAGGAGGCTGGGCATCCAAATGGCAGATGATGTTTAATGTGAGCAAGTGCAAAGTGTTGCATGTAGGAAAGAGGAACCCAACAATAGCTATGCGATGCAAGGTTCCACATTAGGAGTCTCTGCCCATAAAAAGGATCTAGTTGTCATCATTGATATGTTGAAACCCTCTGCTCGGTGTGCAGTGGTGGCTAAATGGCCTGCGGTAGTGTAAACGCGTGTTTCTGGGTGCACGCAGAATTATTTTTCAGCGCACCTACAAAAAAAATGCCCTTTTAAAATTTTTTGCCAAAAGTGGACATGCTGCAAAATGAGAATTGACGAGTGTCCATTTTGGGTCTGAGACCTTACTGCAAGCCATTGACCTACCGGTAAGGTCTCGTGTGGTAACTGGACGGTAATGGCCTAAGCGCATAGCTGCTGTGCACCAGAAAATTGAAATTACCACAAGGGCCACACGGTAACTGGGCAGTAACTCCAATTTGGTGCACGTGGCACTTACGCAGCTTTATAAAAGGTTCCCTAAAAGAAATAAGCTATTATTAAGGTGGATTTGGGATAAGCAACATAAAATCTGTTTTATTATTCTGGGATCTTGCCAGATATTTGTGACCTGAATTGGCCACTGTTGTAAATGGGATGCTGGGCTTGATGGACCTTCGGTCTGCCCCAGTATGACAATGCTTATGGTCTTATGTGTTCTTGGCACCCAAAATCTCATATATTAAGTGCAAATTCTATAACGGCAATGATGTAAATAATTGCTGTTATAGAATACTAGTGCAAGTCTGCATTTATGTGTGTAACATTAGGTGTGAACACTTACACTAGCTCCTTGAGAAGCGAAAATGTGTGTGTGAAATGCAGCAGTTACGTGCATAACTGATGGTATTCTAAAAGCTTACCCCCCATAACTTTGTTTTCTTTTTTAAGCCCCCAAACCCCCCCCCCCCCCCCCCCCGTCAACGTCCTCTCTTCATGTAGTGCCGCGAGCTGCTGTGAGAGGTTGTGGCAGCCATTGTAGAGAATTGCCGCAAGGGATGGACCACCAGGGATACAGGTAGGCACTTGGGGAGAGCCTACCTGCACAGCTGGGGGGGGGGGGGGCTGGGGGGGTCTATATTCAGAGCCGGCACCCACATAGCTAAGTGGTCTTATTTAGGCTGGCTCTTGAGCTGTCCTAAATGAAGCCACTTAGCTATGCGGTTGCTGGCACTTTAGTATCATTCTGAATATTATTCTGAATTTATTAATTTGAATATGTCAACTTTGGGAAAAGGGCATCTCTGATATCTCGTATTTCAGTTTCCATTTCTCTAGTTTTTCTTTACATGCAGAGTATGACATCTTCTGGTTCCTAGTTTATTTTTGCATCATATTTAGGGCCATGTTTACTAAGCAGCGTTATAGGCACGTTAACGTTTTTAATGCACATTAACCATGTACGTGCCTACAATATCCCTATAGGCGCCTACATGGTTAGCGCGTGCGCTAAGTGTAGGCGTGCTAAAAACACTTACGCACCTTAGTAAACAGGGCCCTTAATCTCTTCTCTCCCCTCCCCCCACCCCCAGTCTCCACTTGGGAAATGGTCTTATAAGGGCCTATATTAGTTTTTCTGCCAGGGGCCCATTCACGCCTGCACAAATAGGAGCAGTACTCCAGGAACTTCCTCATTCCTACATATGCAACTTACTATGGATAATTTGAAATGGGAGGGTGAAATGAAGATTTGATTTAATTTGATTTGTTCATAGCAACCAATATGGTTATGGAGACCAATAAACCTATTAAGGTCAGTACTGAGCCACTATGTAGACTGTATCAGTTTTACCACCAGCTCCTGTATTGGGGCTGCCTTCTGATACCTGGGACATACTTCATAAGACATAAAAAACAATTGGATTTATTTTTAGGAACTGATATTGCTTGTTTTTTTAAGCAAAATGTGCTTATTTTTCCACAACTACCAATTCACTGAAGACCCTGACAGCACATCCCTACCATAGCTGCATACTTAGCAAATAACACCTGCTGATCCACTAGCTCAAATACATTAGATACATCCAGTAGGATAATTAGTACCTCCCTTCCCTTATTAAAATGGCTCAACACTGTATCCATCCCAGAAACAAGCACAAGATCTGTGCTGAACCATGACCATTGTAAACCCAGTCCCTGCAAATCCTCCAGAAACTCGCTCAGCTCAGCTGCATGTGTACCATCATCTCCAGAACCTTTGCTATGAATGGTTGATTAACAGTAGGCCTACAATTCTACACTTTGTTTTACCCTGTGACCAAGGTTTCAGTTTTGGTCTTTTAATAGTCTGCTTTAAAGCTTCAGAGACCTTTCCCTCCAATAAGGAAGAATTAAGTATTCCCCTTAAAACTACTCACAATTCAGAGTCACACCATTTGACCACACGTCTCATCGATCTCACCCTGCCCAACTCAGCATTTAAACCTTCTACTGACAGTGTAAAACGTTTCCAACACCTCTACATTCCCATCATGCCCTTCAAACACAGTAGGTGTACCAGGCATAACACACCCTCCCCTCCCCCACCTTACTCCTGAATTTTCTGTATTTTCTTATCAACTCTATAAATAGACACCTCGTAAGAGCATATTTTATAAAGGAATGTAGATGGCTATTTTCACTATAGAAGAGTAGAGAATGACATGGGGACAAAGTTTGGCCCCATCCCCAGGGGCCCTGTCCCCCGTCCATGTCCCGTCCCCACAGACTCTGTCTCTGTCCCCACCCCGTTCCTGCAGGCTCTGTCCTCATCCTCGTGGGCTGTATCCTCATCTGCAGAAGCATCGCACACTTATGATTTTATATTTAAATCTTTTTATTAAAATAAAAAAGGAGCAGCATTCTGTGCAGCTGTTGTTTATAAATCATTAGTCTACCATAACCTCACTTTGTATTTCTTCGTACCGGTATTGGCAATCGCCTCTACTGTACTATCCAGCTTATAATCGAACGAGAAAAACGCCCAAGTTCCGACCTAAATCGGGAGATGGGCGTTTATCTCACAAAAACGAATAACGCGGTATAATCAAAAGCCGAATTTGGGACGCTTTCAACTGCACTCCGTCGCGGATGCGGACAAAGTGGACGGGGGCGTGTCGAAGGCGTGTCGAAGGCGGAACTGGGGCGTGGTTATCACCCGAACAGAGATGGGCGCCCTTCGCCGATAATGGATGCGTTTGTAGCTAGAATTTAGGGCACTTTTCCTGGACCCTGTTTTTTCACGAATAAGGCCCCAAAAAGTGCCCTAAATGACCAGATTACCCCCAGAGGGAATCGGGGATGACCTCCCCTGACTCCCCCAGTGGTCACTAACCCCCTCCCACCACAAAAAAATGATGTTTCACAACTTTTTATTTTCACCCTCAAATGTCATACCCTCCTCCCAGGCAGCAGTATGCAGGTCCCTGGAGCAGTTGTTAGGGGGTGCAGTGGACGTCAGGCAGGTGGACCCAGGCCCATCCCCCCTACCTGTTACAATTGTGCTGCTTAATGCTTATTAGTCGTCCAACCCCCCCAAACCCACTGTACCCACATGTAGGTGCCCCTCTTCACCCCTTAGGGCTATAGTAATGGTGTAGACTTGTGGGCAGTGGGTTTTGAGGGGGATTTGGGGGGCTCAACACACAATGGAAGGGTGCTATGCACCTGGGAGCTCTTTTACCTGTTTTTTTGTTTTTGTAAAAGTGCCCCCTAGGGTGCCCGGTTGGTGTCCTGGCATGTGAGGGGGACCAGTGCACTATGACTCCTGGCCCCTCCCACGAACAAATGCCTTGGATTTATTCGTTTTTGAGCTGGGCACTTTCCTTTTCCATTATCGCTGAAAAGCAAAAACGCCCAGCTCACACATTGGCGAATAAAACATGGGCGTCTATTTTTTATCGATAATACGGTTCGGTCCGCTCCTTCACGGACCCGTTCTCGGAGATTAACGCCCATGGAGATAGGCGTTTCTGTTCCATTATGCCCCTCTATGTAAGCCACATTGAACCTGCAAGTAGGTGGGAAAATGTGGGATACAAACTAACAAATAAATAAGTAAAATAAACAATAATAACAATGAGCAACTATAATACCCCCACCCCCCTACCCTTCCAATTGCTGACTTCTAGTACCCCAAGAAACCTTAATCCACCCTGTTAAAATGTCCAGGGGTACATTCTTCCTAGTGGGGAAGAAATATGCCCTATGAAGCACTGTTATGATTTTTTAATTTTGAATGAATACATGGAGGGGCATAATTGAACGAAAACGCCTATCTCCATGGGCGTTTATCTCCAAGAACGGGTCCGTGAAGGGGCGGACCGAACCGTATTTTGGGAAAAAATAGACGCCCATGTTTTATTCAACAATGTGTGAGCTGGGCGTTTTTGTTTTTCAGCGATAATGGAAAATGAAAGCGCCCAGCTCAAAAACGAATAAATCCAAGGCATTTGTTTGTGGGAGGGGCCAGGATTCGTAGTGCACTGGTCCCCCTCACATGCCAGGACACCAACCGGGCACCCTAGGGGGCACTTTTACAAAAACAAAAAAAAAGGTAAAAGAACTCCCAGGTGCATAGCACCCTTCCCTTGTGTGTTGAGCCCCCCAAATCCCCCTCAAAACCCACTGCCCACAAGTCTACACCATTACTATAGCCCTAAGGGGTGAAGGGGGGCACCTACATGTGGGTACAGTGGGTTTGGGGGGGTTGGACGACTAATAAGCATTAAGTAGCACAATTGTAACAGGTAGGGGGGATGGGCCTGGGTCCACCTGCCTGAAGTCCACTGCACCCCCTAACAACTCCTCCAGTGACCTGCATACTGCTGTCAGGGAGCTGGGTATGACATTTGAGGGTGAAAATAAAAAGTTGAGAAACTTCATTTTTTGTGCTGGGAGGGGGTTAGTGACCACTGGGGGAGTCAGGGGAGGTCATCCCTGATTCCCTCCAGTGGTCATCTGGTCATTTAGGGCACTTTTTGGGGCCTTATTCGTGAAAAAACAGGGTCCAGGAAAAGTGTCCTAAATTCTAGCTAAAAATGCATACTTTTTTCCCATTATCGGTGAAATGCGCCCATCTCTGTTCGGCAGATAACCACGCCCCAGTTCCGCCTTCGCCACACCTCTGACACGCCCCATCAACTTTGTCCGCATCCGCGACGGATTGCAGTTGAAAACGTCCAAAAATCGGCTTTCGATTATACCGCTTTATTCGTTTTTGTGAGATAAACGTCCATCTCCCGATTTAGGTCGGAACTTGGGCGTTTTTCTCATTCGATTATAAGCAGGATAGTAACATATACATAGTAGATGACGGCAGAAAAAGACCTGCATGGTCCATCCAGTCTGCCCAAGACAAACTCATATGTGTATACCTTACCTTGAATTTGTACCTGTCCTTTTCAAGGCACAGACCATATAAGTCTGCCCAGCAGTATTTCCCGCCTCCCAACCACCAGTCCCGCCTCCCATCACCGGCTCTGGTACAGACCGTACAAGTCTGCCCTCCCCTATCCTCGCCTCCCAACCACCACCCCCTCTTCCCCCCACCTGCTCCGCCACCCAATTTCAGCTAAGCTTCTGAGGATCCATTCCTTCTGCACAGAATTCCTCTATGCATATCCCACGCATGTTTGAACTCCGTTACCGTTTTCATCTCCACCACCTCCCGCGGGAGGGCATTCCAAGCGTCCACCACCCTCTCCGTGAAAAAATACTTCCTGACATCTTTCCTGAGTCTGCCCCCCTTCAATCTCATTTCATGTCCTCTCGTTCTACTGCCTTCCCATCTCCGGAAAAGATTCGTTTGTGGATTAATACCTTTCAAATATTTGAATGTCTGTATCATATCACCCCTGTTCCTCAATAATAAGTAATCAACAATCTCAGGATTCAGTCTGCCTTCCACAGTCCTTTCTGCAATAGAAAATGTCTTCTCAGAAGATGTGCTGGTGGCAGGAATGCACAGGAACTCTGTGCAAATGTTGCCAGCTGTGGCCAGTACTTTTGCTTGTTTTTCCAAAAAATGAAAACATTGTTGTCTGTATCTCTTGAACATAAATAACTATCCAGTTCATTAACAGCCTGCAAAATAGAGAATGACAAAATTTGTCCCCATCCCCGCGGGTTCTGTCCCCGCTCCTGCCCTATATCCACAGGCTATGTCTGCTCCCCATCCCCGCGGGCTCCTCTTTCCCGTGTCATTCTCTGTACTAGAGTAACCACTTAAATACATGCTTAAAAATTAGATGATTCCAAGCACTTACACAAGCCAATAGAGCTGGATTAAGTGTTCCTGCCTAAATGTTGGAGATACGCACTTGACTTACAGTATTCTATAGGTTACGCATGTAAGCATGAGTCCCTCCAATGCTTTCCCATATGTACACCTCCTTGCAAATGTGCACTGTATAAGTTAAGTGCATATTTAGAAAACAGCACTTAGGCAGAATTTTGGCATTTTGTGCATATATGTGCAAACCTATGTGCATTAATGTCATTATTCCAGTGGCGTAGCAAGGGGTGCTGCCACCCGAGGTGGGGCGGTTCGCCGTTGCACCCCCCGTGGGTGCAGCACGATGACACCCCCCTCCCCTCGGTGCATCGACACCCCCCTCCCGACCCAGTGCCTACCCTCCTCCGTGCAACCAGCTCCCTACCTTTAAAAAAATATCGGAATCCGAGGCGAGGCGCAGCGCCTCGCACCTGCACGTAAAAGAAATGTGGACCGTCTCATCGGACCTTCTCTTGCTCTGTCTGTCCCGCCCTTGCGGAAATAGGAAGTTGCATCAGCGGAGGGCGGGACAGATAGAGTGAGGGAAGGCCCGATGAGACAGTCCACATTTCTTTTATGTGCAGGCGCGAGGCGCTGCGCCTCACCTCAGATTCCGATATTTTTTTAAAGGTAGGGAGCTGGTTGGATGGAGGAGGGTAGGCACTGGGTCGGGGGGGTGTCATCGTGCTGCACCTGGGGGGGGAGCTGGCAGGGAGCACCCCCCCTGAGCTGACACCTGGGGCGGACCGCCCCTCCCGCCTCCTTGCTACGCCACTGCATTATTCTAAACATTTACCTACTAATTCTATAAATCTGCACATGCATTTTTACACTTAGGGATAAATTCAGTAAATGGCGGTTAAAGTTAGGCACCGGGATACAGGGCGCTGCCATTATACCAGGGCTTGACAAATCCTAGGCGCCAGGTCACCATGGTGCCAAGAAATTGCACCCTGGCGCCCAGGATTTCAAATCACTGAATTTTTTCCCTTTCGCAGCACTCGGAAAATGCTCTGACCAGCTCTACATGGCAATCGGGCTCTCTATAGTTGATCCGCGTGGTGTAGAAGATTCAGGAAGTCTTGCAGTTTCAAGTGAGTCCCATGAGACTTCCTATATCTCCTGCCCGAGGCTGCCTCCCCTCCATGCAGACTTCATGTTAGAGTGGGCAGAAATGCAGCCTGCCTTAAGCGCACATAGAGGCTGAGGCTCTACGCTGTGTTCTTGTTGTAACTGTTGGCCTTCCTTCTGATTTGCAGCTGAGATGCTGGACCACCAGGGGCGGGGGAGGGAGGGGCCAAGTGGGAGATGTCAGACTACCAGGAAGGAGAGGAAGAAGAGGGGTGGATGTGGACAGTCCGAGAAAAATAGGGAAGGGGATATGCTGGACTGGCTCCTAAGCTTCTGGGCTGGCTCCTAGATTCAATGAAAATTTGTTGAGGCCTGCATTATACAATACAAGCTTAAGTCCACATTTTTGTGCGTAAATACAAGTATTCTATAAAACTGTGCCTAACTGCTGAGCATGCCCCTGACCCACCCATGCCCCTCCCTTGGCCACACCCCCTTTGGAGATGCACACTGTTTATAGAAAAGGGGTCTAGAACAGTAACACATGTGGCTACTAATTAGTACCAATTAATGCTTGTTATTAGTGCCAATTGAGCCCATTAGTTTACACACATAAATGGCCCTATTCTATAACCGCAAGACCAACTGTGTTCCTATCTGTGGGCACCCTTTATAGAATTAGTGGCTTGACGTGCAAAGTTGTGCACGCAATTTATAGAATAGGATCAGTTACGCACATAATTTAATAATTAGATGCTATTTGGCAATAACAACTAATTATTGGATATACTGGTTGGCACGCAAAGTATTAAAGCAGTTTACAATAAAAAAATAAAACAATTTATAATAAACATAAAAAAACAACTTAACATAATATACAATAGAATCTAAAAAAATCAATGCATTTATATAGTCAAAATAGTCACGCTTAATCAAAGACTCCCATGAAGAGCCTTATGGAACGTTTTATAGCTGCAGATATCGGTGATCTCTTTTGGAAGAGAGTTCCAAATAGAAGATGCAGCATAACAATGCTCGCTTTCTCGTTGAGTCAATTTAATCAGTGGCAACAATGGATATCGAAGAAGAGAACGTTGAGAGGACCGAAGTTGATGCTTGGGTACCTGCTCAATAATCATATCTGAAAGATATTTATGAAGGCCATTTCGTAAAGCCTTAAACACAAGACACGTCATTTTAAAAGTAATTCTCGCTGACAAGGGTAGCCATTGCAATTCAGACAGCACTGGAGTAATGTGATCAGTTTTCTTGTTTTCTAGTAACAAAATGTGCTGCTAGTGTTTTGAATTAAGTGTAATCTTTTTATATTAGTTTATATATTTTCTATTTAGTTTGGTGTTAAATGGCGTTAATTTGCACTAATTAGCAGTTACGCGCATAACTGCTCTTAGGCGTGATTCTGCAAATTATTCACGCTGTAGTCCATGGTGGTCCAGTGGGGGTCTTACAGGCAGGAGCCCATTGGGGCAGGAGTTTTTTGTCTTGTGGAGGAAGGAGAGGGGATTGAAACCAGGAGAAGGGATCAGATGGGCAGAGGCACTGACAAGACTTTATGCGGGTCCCAGCCGATACACAGCCAGGGCCTGCATATGTGGGTCCCATCTGAATATTGGTTGGGACCCACATAAGTTCGGGTGGCCAGTGCACTTATGATTTGCATCGGATTTTCAGTGCACATGCCTGGACATGGCCTAGGACTGCATCTCCGGGGCTAATTCTGATCACCGCAGGCTGAATATTGGCCGGTGTATGTATAAAATAATTCATACATCAAAATCCATAGTGCACAATTGGAAGGGGGCATGGACTTGGAAGGGTCAGGACATGCCTACCATTTACATGGGTGGGTTACAGAATACTATCAATTAGGCAGGAGAATTTACAGTAGCTTTTCAGTTAGGATAAGTGTTTGCACCTAAAGTTAGACGTGTAACTTTGGGCTCATGGCAGTATTCTAAAATAGCTATTGCACATGCAATTACTGATGTAGAATATTTGCTTAGCATACATTATCCCAGGCCTAACTTTAGATGATCTTTTGAGAATTATTTCCTTACTGCTTAATAGGTATATAGCTGAACTTGTTATAGAATTGCCCCTTATTTTTAGACCTGCTATCAGGATAATTAGAAAACCTGCCCTCGTTCTTCCACAGACCAGCCCCTTTCTATACAGATAAGTATCGGATCATGTTGGATGGATTACTGGCCCAGTGCTGTTTGTGTAGGGGATGAAAATCCATGGATAAGGAACTTATATTTTCACTGGCTGCCAGTGGATATACAACTTCATTTGAATATTGCCCAATTTACAGTCTGGTACTGTAGGCAATTTCCCTGTCCCCAGAGAGCATATAATCTGAGTTAGTAATTGAGACAGTAGTAAGTGACATACCCAGGATCACACGGGAGGCGGGGCTAGAGGTTGGGAGGCGGGGATAGTGCTGGGAAGACTTATACGGTCTGTGCCAAAGCCAATGGTGGGAGGCGGGGCTGGTGGTTGGGAGACGAAGATAGTGCTGGGCAGACTTATACGGTCTGTGCCAGAGCTGGTGGTGGGAGGTGGGACTGGTACTTGGGAGGCGGAGATAGAGCTGGGCAGACTTATACGGTCTGTGCCAGAGCCGGTGGTGGGAGGCAGGGATAGTGCTGGGCAGACTTATACGGTCTGTGCCAGAGCTGGTGGTGGGAGGCGGGGCTGGTGGTTGGGAGGTGGGGAATAGTGCTGGCCAGACTTATACGGTCTGTGCCCTGAAGAGGACAGGTACAAATAAAAAGTAGCACATATGAATTTATCTTGTTGGGCAGACTAGATGGACCGTGCAGGTCTTTTTCTGCCGTCATCTACTATGTTACTATGTTACAAGGAGCCAGAGTGGGATTTGTTCCAAACATTAGCCCACTCCTCCATACACCAGCCTCATTTTGATGATTTAATTATTTCTTTTCAAGCGACTCATCCTGCGTTGGAAGTATCCAAGGTGCCACCTGTATGGTAGATAGCTCAACATTTTTGGTTTTCTTTTCATTTAAATTTAATACAAGCAACTATGCCTTTATTCATATTAAGTGGTTCTCTAATCTGCAGACAGTTCAATGTGTTAAATGTGCCTAGAACAAAGTCATCCTGACAATAAAGACATGTAAAAACTATTCAGCTTCCATGTGTGGACTGTTAACTAATCTTTCCTGACTTATGATTTGTTGAAAGTTGTAAAAGTTATGAGGCGCCTGCCCTCTCCCGGTCAAGAGAAATATAGGAGGATAGACTTTATGAATTAAAGCAGAGTGAAGTGAAAAGCCAACTGGCAGGCTTTGATATATAGTAGATTAAGGGGCTCATCAGTTTCGGTTTGTTATCAGGCAGGTTTGTTAACTCTCAACCTGCCGGTGGGCAAGGAATAAAAGGCCTTTAAAATGTAGAATGAAACTTATTCAGACAACAATAAGCAACAGAGAGGGGAACCTGGGAAGACATCTTCGTCATTCCTGCACTGATAAATTTTTTATGACCACTGTAGTTCAATTCCGCATGTTTTACATTTTGTATTTATTTGTATTCAGATCACATTAATAATACAGAATAATAAAAAGAGGTTAACAGAATGTCTTTGTGGAAATACATGTTAATTTGGATCTAGAATAAAGATGTTTCTTCTACTGGGTGCTAGTTAAGTGTATTCCTTAAGGGCCCCTTTTACTAAGTGGCTGTAAGCAGCCCGGCGGCACTTCCTACTCCTAGCGCGCCATCATATCCGTCGCTACAAAAATATATTTATTTTTGTAGTACCAGAGCGTACCCATCGGTCACCAGGCAGTGCCGCGCGCTGTTACTGCCAGGTTAGTGTGTGAGCCCTTACCGCCACCTCAATGGGTGGCGGTAAGGGCTCCCCCCGAAATGTATTTGACTTGCCAAACCACCATTTCCTGCAGGAAAAAGAGAGTTCTCTTTTACCCACAGTGGTAAAAGGGTGCTTTGGTGCATACACTCTGGTGCATTTTGGTGCATTCACTCTGCAGCTCCTTAGTACCTCTCCACTCTCATCTCTCCCTACATTCTTCCGAAGGAACTCCATTCACTGAGTAAATCTCTCTTATCTGCACCCTTCTCCTCCACTGCTAACTCCATACTCCGTTCCTTTTATCTTGCTGCACCATATGCCTGGAATAGACTTCCTGAGCAGGTATGTCGAGCTCCATCTCTGACCGTCTTCAAATCTAAGCTAAAAGCCCACCTTTTTGATGCTGCTTTTAACTCTTAACCCTTATTCACTTGTTCAGAACCCTTATTTTATCATCCTCACCTTAATATTCCCTTATCTCTTATTTGTCCTGTTTGTCCTAATTAGATTGTAAGCTCTGTCGAGCAGGGACTGTCTCTTCATGTTCAAGTGTACAGTGCTGCGTACATCTAGTAGCGCTATAGAAATGATAAGTAGTAGTAGTTTGGTGAATGTGAAAAACATGCACCAACGCCAGCATAGGCCCCCTTTGGCCGCAGCTTGGTAAAAGGGGCCCTAAATATTTATGGTTTGTACCTGGTGGTGATACAGAATTATTTTTAAACACTCAATTCAAACAATCCTAATAGCTCGCTAGTGGACTAAATGTGTAAACCAGGGGCGTATCTGCGTGGGGCCTCAGGGGCCTGGGCCCCCGCAGATTTCGCCCTGGACCCCCCTACCGCTGCCAACCCTCCCCCTCCGTTGCTCGCCTACCTTCGCTGGCGGGGGACCCCAACCCCCGCCAGCCGAGGTCCGCGTCCTCCTGCCGCTGCCGGCTGCCTTTGGTCCTTTAATTCTTCCATTGAAGCTGGCGCCGACGAAAGTTTCTTTTGAGTCTGACGTCACTGCACGTTGTACGTGCAGGATGTCAGACTCAGAAATTGTTTCTGAGTCTGACGTCCTGCACGTACAACGTGCAACGTGCAGCGACGTCAGATTCAAAAGAAACTTTTTCGTCGGCGCCAGCTTCAATGGAAGAATGAAAGGACCAAAGGCAGCCGGCAGCGGCAGGAGGACGCGGACCTCGGCTGGCGGGGGTTGGGGTCCCCCGCCAGCGAAGGTAGGCGAGCAACGGAGGGGGAGGGTTAGCAATGGCAGCGGCTGGGGGGAGGGGGATCGGCAATGGCGGCGGGGGGGGGGGGGCTATAATGTGCCCCCCCTCTCTGGCCCTGGCCCCCCCTACCGCCGCAGTTCAGATACGCCCCTGGTGTAAACTCAAAAAAATAGCCAGGAAAAGAGCACCAAAATTAAAGGAGTAATGCCCCTCAGACGCTTAACACACCCACGTGGCAGTTAACATCAGCAACTGCTATAGGGTGAAATTTGCACTTCGTTCATTGGGCAACGTACTCCGGGTGGAAAAGTGTATTTATGTGCTAATAAACCTAAATGTGCACCCAAATATTTTTAAATCAAGATTTTCAAATGTTTTTTAAAAATCAAGTTGTTCCAATACTTCAAAATTTCTTTTAAAAAAAGCCAGCATTAGAATATACACGTTCCGCATCCCACCATTAGCTTGTCATAAGTACATAAGTAATGCCACACTGGGAAAAGACCAAGGGTCCATCGAGCCCAGCATCCTGTCCATGACAGCGGCCAATCCAGGCCAAGGGCACCTGGCAAGCTTCCCAAACAGTTATTCCCGGAATTGTCACTTTAGAATGATATAAAAGTACTTATTGGCCTAGCGTCAATAATAGAAAATAGACACCGTGGGCACTGTAGATGCTGTAAGATGCAAAAAGATGCAGAGTCTTAACATAGACCAAGCCAAGCTCCCCTGCTCTTCTTGCATGGCAGATGGCCCACACCTGACTCCCTGATGAAAGATTTACAGTGAAACCAGTGGTGTCGAGCATTTTCAGAGCAGGGGAGCTTGTCGTGGTCTCTGTTATGACTCTGCATCATTTTACATACACCGGCCAATATTCATTAGCCCCGGATATGCAGTGCTAGACCATGTCCAGGTACCTGCACTAAATATCTGGTGCTAATCACAAGTGCGCTGGTCACTAGAACTTATGTGGGTCCCAGCCAATATTCAGATGGGACCCACATATTCAGGCCCTGGCTGTGTATCGGCTGGGACTCGCATAAAGTCTTGTCAGTGCCGTTGCCCCTCTGATCCCTTTTCCTGGTCTCAATCCCCCCTCTCTCCTCCACAAGACAAAAAAATCCTTCCCCAATGAGCTCCTGCCTGTAAGACCACCACTGGACCACTATGACCTATGAGGTAGGCTCCATGGGAGGGAGGAACTACAAAGGAGGGGGAGTGGATGGGGGCAGGCTTAGGCCAGGATATTTTTTTTGTGTTATGGAGGAGGGAGAGGGAGGGAGGGGTATAGAACTGAGCGGGTCAAGTGCCACTCTAGCTAGTTAACTGGGCACCGGTGAATATTCAGACCGGTGTCCAGTTAACTCAGTGGCTAAAGTTAGGCCAGCATTCTTGCTTAACTGGTTAGTGGTCTGAATATAGCCTCTAACTGGTTAAATTCAAGCTTTGTCTAAGCTCTACCCATATACTGCCCCAATGGTTAAGTGCTGCTGAATATCAACGCTTAAGTGGTCAGATTGTATTTAACATGGCAGGATCCTCTCCTGCCAGGTTAAATCCTTTTGCATATCAGGCAGATCGGTGGTAACAGAACACTTTAGGTGAAAAGTCCAATAAGGGAGGTCCAATATAACCGCTGAAGGGAGGCTCCATGCAGCTGTCTATATTTTCTAAGGGGAAGCATAAGGGTAAGCCAAGGACTTTGAGTCTCAAATTGCTTCACCTTAATGGCAAGTGACCATTCCGGATCTCCTGGTTCAGTCATCTGAACCAGCACTGGGATGTTTCTGGCTTGGACCCAAAAGATGCATCGGCTCCTTCACACACTGATACCGCTCTGTTCAAGGTTCAAATGACAGAGAGAGGGGAAGGCTAACAGATTAGCTTGAGATGAATTCAAAGAATGGGATGGACAATAAGGAATAACCGGCGAATGGAGGCAATGTGTTAAGCCTGAGTAGACTGCGCAGTCAGCCAAGATTAAGATCTTAAATTAAATATAACAAGTGTTAGGAAGCCAGTGCTGAGCAATGAGTAGAAGTGTCACATGATCAGAATGTATAGTCCTGTAGAGAAGTAAAATAGATGGATTTTGCAGTAATTGCATGCACATCAGGCTATACAATGCAATAACAGCTAAAGAGTGAATTGCAGTAATCCAACCTACTCAGAACAGAGACAATTCTCTTTTAACATGATGAGGGTAATTTTCAAAACCATTTCCAGCGGCATATCAGTGTTCCACACCCAAGAATTGTCTATTATAAAATTTGCCCATCTGATATGCAGATATAAGCTTTCCCAGACTGAATGGAAGCATTTAGAGGGTGGGGTTCAATAGGGACAGAAGTACAGTAATGATGCTACTAAAGCTTTTATTTTATTTATTACCTATTCAAAAACAGCTTCAGTCATAGTATACATAGTTAATTTTTATGGCTTTGACTAGGCTGGTTTATCTCCTGATTAGAATTCAGACTGGGGAGATTCAAATGGAGGTATGGTTAAATACGCAACTAAAGTTGAAAAGCCATATTGCTAAAGCCATTCAGCGATTATTTGGAACACTGCATATGGTGGACAGCTCCAGCTGTATTTATATACAAAGAACTTAACTGCAGTAGTACGGGCATGTATTCTTCCCAGTTTAGATTACTGTAATGTTATTTATGCAGGATAATCAAGACAATTACACCACAGTTCAAATTTTAGATGGGTTGAGGAAAGTGGATTATGTTACACTAGTGCTGAAGCAGACATACCGGTTTCTAGTGAGGCATAGGATTAACAATATAAAATGTGCAAGGTCTGGAGTAATTGCGAGGTGAAATCACCTTATTCGTTTCCTTCGTCCCTACCTTACTGACAAAAGTTGTGTCACACTTCTTTATGCCCTGTTGGCTTCTAAGCTCGACTGCTGTAATATCATTTATGCTGTTCTCTCAATGGCCTCACTTAAGAAAGCACCACCATTGGCTTCCTATTTAGTCTTGTATCTTTCATAAGGTCCTCACTATCACTTTCCATGCTATTTGTTCATCTTCCCCTCCTTACCTCGCTGCTCTGATCACGCCTTACTGCCCTCCGCATATCCTGGGCTCAGCATTTGATTCTCATTTCACTGTTCCTCCGGTATATATGGCTAGAGTCCACTCTTCATTCAGCTTTCTTTCACCTTGCACCATCTCTCTGGAATTCTCTCCCTCCGGACCTCTGTTCTGAGCTTTCATATCCTCATTTCCATTGCCTCCTGAAAGCCCATCTATTTTCCCTAGCATTTTCTGATCCTCCCTAATTAGTTTGTCTTTTTTTTTTCAACTGGGGGAGTGGGGGCAACCTGCCTAAGTCTTGGCAGATGGTTAGCATTTCTCCCCTTATCCTTGCTCTCTTCCTGTTCCTTCCCTTATTTCCTGTTTTCCTCTTTCCTATACAATGGAGTTCTTTTTCTTTTCACATATTTAGTATTGTACACCGTTTTGATTTTCCCTGGCTAAAAGGTGGTATAACAAGTATCTGAATAAACATAAAATGAATACTTTTGGCCTGCACATTCCTATCTAAAAGTCTGTTGGGAGAAACAAGGCAATCTGCCCAAATGCCATATTGAATAGCCATGCTTTTACTGTCTCTCTGGAAAGTAAAGATGCTTTCGACTCTTGGTTCGTCAGTCATTTGGTTTCCAAAGAATTTGGCCAGCAGAGGAAAAACATTTCTTATTGGTCTAAGTTAATCTGAGATCCATTAAGTGCCCAGTTTTCATGCAATTTAAATGAATTGTGCCATATAGAAGTGCATTTGTGACCCATCTGCAAGTAAGTCCAAAGCTAATGCTTAAACTAATAGAACTTAAGTCTCAAGAGAGTAGAATGATTCACAAATTCTGAGCCATGATTGAAAGGTCTAGCTTGAGACTTTTCAACCTTTCACAGTTCCTCATTGTGATCATGATGTGAAACTATGATTTTCAACTTGCTCTTTCTTTTTTTTTTTTTTTTGTTCTTTTGGCCAGAAGTTCCTTCTTATCCTTTTCCTTCTAGTACATTGAAAACAAGGACTGAGATTTTTCCAGCATGAGTCTTTGTACCTACCTGGGGATTTCTCCTCTGTTTTAATAGAGCCTCCTACTTTCCTGGACTAGTCTTTGCAGAAACATTTCTAAGGCCAGAACAGCTATGCATCAGTGCCCCTTCCTGAACCCTGCATCATGGGCTTTATATATGGCCATCAGGTGGCACCATTAATAATGACCACAACTCCCTTCTTTTCCTCCAGAGAATTTGAACATTGCCTCCATAGCATCTCCGGACAACCTGAGCTTGGAAAGCCTGATTTGGGAATCAAACCAAGGCTGCACTGCATGGCAGTATGCAGTGCTGTCCCTGAACCACCAGGCCATTTTAGCCTCACTAATACTCAGGGGAAGCAGTTGTTGCTAGTGCAGAAGTGGGGGCTGCTATTTGTAGCTGAGACTGAAAGTGCAACTCTGACATGAAGCTGGTACAGGGACTTATAGCTGGAGCTGAGGCTGAAACTGAAACAAGAAGTTGAGTCTGGATCTGAATGTGAAATGTAACAGGAGCTAAAAGCTCTGTCGGGAATCATAACAAGGTTCGGAGCTTCACCACTGTAGTAGGGAGTTCACTAAAGAGCTAGGGTAGTGGTGGTTTGTGACTTCCTTCTGTAGAGCATTGAGGCATCTGAATACAGAGCAGGAAGAAGGTCCTAGGAGGTATGCTGTCTGCCAAGTTCCAAAATCCAGAATGTTACAGTGAGATTGCCAAGCCTCATCAAGCTTACTATTATCCAACACTGCTCATCCATGTTGGCACAAGTGAAACTGCTGGGTGTCCCCCAGATGTATCAAAAGTGACTTCATTGTCCTGGGAGAGATGGTGAAGCAGACAGGTGCAGCTGTTGTTCTCCTTAATCCTCTTGGTTGCGGATAAGGAATAACGGGGAAAGCAGAGACTTGGGGATCTGGCAAGGTTTTTGCCAATGAGACAATGACACTTCTATGGCTACATCAGAGGCATCTATCTCCACTATAGAGGGAAGCATTGGATCTAGGTGTAAAAGCCGTTTTACAGAAGTGAAAGAAAAGAGGTCACCGCTCTACAGCTGTTCTTGGCTTTTACTTTTACACAAAAATCGAGAATGATGCCGTTTTTTATAGCTCTTATCCTGAGTTCCATCCAGATTGGTTTATTACATAAGCACTTTTGATTGGATTATCTGTGTTTGCCAATTTGAAGACCCCTGAAGAAGGCCTCTTGGCCGAAACACGGACCGTGTAGGGTCTTAATAAACCATCGTTTTTGACTGTCAACATCTGTGACTTCAGTCTGGTCCTTCTGAATATCTTCCGCTTGACTTGTTGTTTCTTTGTGTGTTTTTGCGGGAGAATTGGACTCTCTTTGTTGTTCTTTGGATCTAGGTGAACCAGGAGGAGAGTAGGGGTAAATGCCTCCACAAGCTGTTCAAAGGCCTTTTGATCCTCAGGTGTCAAGGATATCTATGTGGACACAATTCTTGTATGGATCATCTTAGCCTATATACCACTGAATGAGAAGGTAATTTTATAATAGGACTTCTAGGCTATTGTGGCAGACAGACCGATATTTTGCATTTGTTTTTTAAAGAAACATATGCATGTTATGTGCCTTTATAAAATAATCCACCAGAAAGTTGCTGCAGTTACCTCTGCTCTGAAATCAGATAAGAAATTAATGTTTACGCGTATTGTATAAAAAGACATATTCATGAATGCAGATGCTTCCCCTAGGAATGCCAATGTGTACCACACAGAAAAGTAAGAACTATGTTTTTCTAGCAGCTACTTTTATGCATGTAATGCTGGAGAAACTTTATAAGTGCTTTCTTGAATATGTAGAACAGTCATTTTTTAAGTATTTATAAGCTTATAAAATTATCCTGGCACTTAAAACGATCACTGATATTGAATGGAACAAATTAGTTTGGTGGCATCAGTTCTAAAGTGCACTTAGGATGAATTAATAGATGAACTAACTTGAAAAAAATCCATCCAAAGGTGCTGGGCATGTAGATTGACAACCAAATAACTAAGTGGTAGTAAGAGTGAAAGAAGCCCCCTGATAATCAGCTGGCTAACTTATCCCCCAATATTCAGTGCCAGGCTACGGCATCGGCACTAAATATCAGGGATTTTTGGGGCTGGCTGGGTGCCTGGCACTTATGCGGGCCCAGCCAGGACTGCATAAAAGTTATGCTGCCTAACTAAATATCGAGCCGGCCAACCTGCATAACTTGTAAGAGATCTATCTATACCGGAAATGGTTTTCAAGGGTGCAGATGCAGAGGAACTGAAAGAAATCTCAGTGAGCCTGGAAGACGTACTCAGCCAAATTGACAAATTAAAGAGTGATAAATCACCTGGACCAGATAGCATACAACCCAGGGTGCTGAAAAACCTTAAACATGAAATTGCTGATCTGCTGTTAATGAGCTGTAATCTGTCATTAAAATCATCTGTAGTACCTGAAGATTTGAGGGTGGTCAATGTAACGCCAATTTTTAAAAAGGGTTCTAGGGGTGATCCAAGAAATTACAGACTGGTAAGTCTGACTTCCGTGTTGGACAAAATAGTGGAAACTATTATAAAGAATAAAATTATGGCACACACAAGCAAATGGTCAGAAACTTAGCTAGATTTCATGAACTTTATTTCTAACATATGTGTTTCCTACCCTAATGTAATTCTACTGGGAGACGCTAACTTAAATCTGGAAAATCTAGACAAAGAACGCAAAAGCCTACAATGAGTTCCTACAGCAATGGGAATTTCAACACCCACACACCCCAATTACACACATAAAAGGTCAGCTTTAGACACCGTAGCATATAGACCACCAGAAGACCAAAAATTCAGGATTGAGGAAGTCAACTGGAAAGAGGTCCCATGGTCAGATCACTACAAGCTAATCTTGACCATTAGATGAAAGGAGAATACAACCAAAGTAAAGGAACCAAAACGCTCATATGAAACACAAGGTAAGGTAAATGGGGACAAACACTTACTAAACATATACAAAGATCACTGGTCTCCAAATTCTGACACCGTTAATTTCATCTCAGAGTGGAACCAAAGAAGCCAGATGTTACTAGAACAAATAGCCTCCATAAGAATAAAAAAGACAACAAGGCAGAAGCCAGTCCCATGGTTCGATAATACACTAGGAGATATGAAAAGAACATGCAGAAGACAAGAAAGAAAATGGCTGAAAAATAAATTACAAGATAATAAAGAGGCTTGGAAAAAGGTAGTGAAAGGACTATAAGACCAAAGTGAGACAACCTAAAACATTATTCTACAGCAGACAAATTGGAGACGAATATAATAACACAAAAAAATTATAAAGTTTTTGTATACCATCTCAATCTTTCAGCTTTGGACAGTTTACAAAACAGCCAGTATCTTAATCCATAAATAGATATGTTGGATCTCCACAAAGTTAAAGGTGGAAAAAACTTAATAGAATTACCTCCCTAGAGGGTTACTTTTAGAAAAAGACAACCAGATGGAGTGGTCAAGTGGACACTTGTTTTGGGTCTATATGCCTTGATAAAATTGCTCCAAAAATACAACAGAAATTCTAATTAAAATGGAACCATAGAAATGTACACCTGCTTGGGAAGAGCTGTAAATGTTTATGTATAAATTTGTACATACTTATAATGAACATGCATAAATTGTGACTTTACTGATCTTCTACCCAAAACCTGCTCTGAACATGCTTACCATGAAGTTTGGTACAAATAATGCCACATCCTTGTTATTGCGCGCACTCGTACACAGAGGATAATTATATAGCCTGCTTTTCATGCATATTTGTGGTCATATACATGCAAAAATGCCTTTACATAATTACTCATCATGCATTAAATATATAACACAAATATCAATGCAATCTTCTCAAACCCTAAGTGGCCTTCATTTGACTTAGGGCCTGATGTACTAAAGAATGTTAAAAATTAGCCATTAACGTACGCAAATGCAGAGTTTTACATGCATACTAACAACACTTTACATGCATATTAAACAGATGTAAATTAGGTATGGATTACAGCAGATGCCAAAGTAAGCACTGTCAAGTAAAAGAATACTTGCAACTGCATTGCAAAAATGTAACTACACATCCATGAGTTGTAATTAAGATGGTTGTGTTAATGCATCCATGAAGCAGTTACACATGTACTTTTCCAGTGTGCTAATGAGGTATTTTGCATAGCTTTGCATCCAGGGTAAGATTAACCCTTTGATGGGCTCTAGGCAAGCAAGTGCATCCAAGTGCTCCCCCCACCCCCATTGTAATATAATTCAATCGTAAAACTCTTACAAATGGGGTCCTGTGTGATTCTGACAGAAGATGAAGCAGCAGGTAAGAAGCACTGCATGCACACTCCTCCGGAAATCTGGAGAACAATGTTCCGGCAGTAGTGACTCCAGTCCTTCTCTACCTTTTCTGCCAGTGGCTGATTTATCAGGACAAATATCTGCCTTCCAAGCCACTGACAGTGCCCCTCCTAAACACTTAGGTCCTAGGCAGGTGCCTGGATTTACTATGCTTTTATCCTGTTCTGATTGTATCTCAACATATTTCTTGCATTAAAACTTTTGCCTGCTAGTTAAGGTGTGTTGAGACAATAATGCACATTATTTGCCCTTTCACATTCATTAAATGGCGATAATGTGTGTTATATTACAATAACACATATTAGGTTACTGTGGACTATCTAATAATAAGATGCAAAGCATGCCAATGAATGCAAAACACCTCATTATTATGTAAATTGCATAACACAGCAAAGCTCCATTATGTTTCCTGTCTGGGAGCATCAGGTCACTAACAAAATAACTGGAAAAAAAAAAGCAGCTGCTTCCCCCTCCCTCTTCCTCCTGGAGATACCCCTGAATACCCCCCCCCCCCCCCACACACACACACACACATACACCAGAGGTAACTCTATATCCCCCAGTCCCAGAAGACACATTATTGCTGGTAAACAAGTCCTACCCCCTTCCTCTGAGAAAGACCTGTACCCATCCAAAGACCCCTCCCTCTATAGGCCCTCCCAGGCCTATCATAAGACTTCACAGGTGGTCTAATGTAGGGCTGGTAGGAGTGATCTCCAGGCACTCCTGCTCATGATGGTGCCAGGTTCAAAATGGCTGCTATAATCTCTAGTGGTAGTCTCATGGTACTATCACTAGGGCCAGGCTGCCATACAAGGGCTATAGGGGTCAAGATGCCCTTATACAGTAGCATGTCCACTAGAGGAAGGGGGCAGGACTTGTCTACCACTAGAGTACCTTAAGACTGCCCCTAGGGGTCATGACAGCCAATTTGAATCTGGCACCGACATGAAAAAGAGCAACTGGATATTGTTCCTGTCCACTCACCCTAGACCACCGTGGATGTGTTACAGTAGGTCCAGATGGATGTTTATGTTTATTAAACTTTCTATATACCACTTTCCAATAAAAACAAGCAAAACAATTTACAAACAAAAATGTTGTGAAACAGGAAAAGAACTACAATAACTGACTGAAAGAGAAGAATAGAAGAGGAAGGCAAGGAAAACATGTAGTTAATGCAAGGATTAGCATGTGCTAAGGGGGCAGTTCTATAAAGGGCACCCCCACCTACAGGGTTGGGGTGTTTGGTGGAGCGAGGGTGGTACTTGTCTTTGAGGGGTGTCTTCCAGGACTGTGGGGTGCAGGATCATCTTTGGGGGGAGGATTCAGAAGTATCTCTGAGGGGCAGGATGGATGAGGGGGAGCCACTACTTTTTCCTTGCGCTGGCCCCTTTAAGATAGGATTCCCAGGAGTAGAATAAGGCAGTTTTTGAAATTTATCACAACTTTCATTATTCTTGTATTACGGGAATCACACTAGCCTGTGGTGCTGAGATACTGCAGGTTAGTGATTCCCATGGCAAACTAAAATGTAGTAAAAAGCCAACTTTGACATCACCTTAGGAACGACTTCCCTAAAAGCACTGTGAATGCACATAAACTTGATTGCGCATGCTGACTGCTCTTTTATCATATGTTAACACTTGGGAAAGGATTAACACATTGTTGTATATTGACCCTTTAATAATGTTTACTCCTCATAAAATAAATTGTGTGTCTTTCTTTCAGACAACAATGTTGAAGAGGAACAGTATTCACCAGAAACAGCATTAATGTATAAGAGGGTTCTGTAGGCCTCTAAAAGGTTTGCTTTTCAGTAATTGATGTTGGTTTTATGCTTCCTCCCTAGCTGGTGTTCCATTCATACTGACTGCAGAGCTCTTTAAGCAATCCCACCGGCCTGCTGCGTACATTCTGGGAGGGGCTTTCAACTGGATATGCAATTTTATAGTGGGCTTGATCTTCCCCTTTTTCCAGGTAAATCCCCTCGACCTGCCTACATACTTGTGTGCACAACTCCTGCAGCATCATGTTAGCGTATGGGTTTGACACTTGAGGGGTAATTCTGTAACGAGGCTGCTGGCAAGTTTTAATAAACTATTAATGAACTAGGTACCTAGAATAACCATGTAAATAACCAGAATACTGTCATTTATGTTCATATATACATACATATATATATAAATGCAAATTTTATGCGCTATTCTAAACTAAAAAATACTTTCATAACGAAAATACCTTATCAGTTCTATGCAGTTTACAAACAAAAAAAGGTCAAGCATACCTGGGAAAATATAGTCAAAGTATTCCTCAATTGCATAATAATATCATAACAAGGGGAAAATTATCAGTGATGTCATATATTCAGGCGCTAGGCCATGTATTTTAAAAATAATTGTACAAACCTTAAAATACACTCTAGCCTGGATGGGAAGCCAATGGGCTTTAACCAATAATGGGGTTACTCTATCAATCTTTTTTGCAGAATAAACCAATCTAATTGCTATATTCTGCAGAGTTTGTAACCTCTTCAAAATTAATTGCATGGAGCCCACAAAACGTGCATTACAGTAATCTAACTAATTTAGGATTAGGGCCTGAGCAATCAATCTAAATTGCAAAGGTTCGAAGCAAGGTCTATCTCTTCGTATTCTTCTTCAAGTAAAACAGATTTTCTTTGTTAGCTGAGCTACATAAATCTGAAAAGAGAGTTTAGTGTCCAACATCGCTCCTAATATTTTTTAACACTGATTCAACTGGAAAAACAGGAATCATCTGTTCTATAAATGCAATGACATGTAGTTTGAAGGTGGGCATATGCATGGGTGGAGTCTAGGGAGCAGTGGCAGGGTGCACAGTTATGCTCATGAATTACAGAATATTTTTAGCATCTAGGGGTGAGCACTTATATCAACTCTGTCGCTGGTGTAAGTGGTTGCAAAATTATATGCACAAATTTGCACTGCTAAGCTAGTATTCTATAAAAGAAAGTAGGTGCCTACTTTCCTATATAGAACATTTATTTATTAGGATTTATTTACCACCGTTTTGAAGGAATTCACTCAAGGTGGTGTACAGTAAGAATAAATCAAACATAAGTAATAGACAATCACAGCAGTAAAAATATTCAAATAACAATACAAAGTATGGCATAGTACACTACTTACAATGTCAACACAATACATATTAGGACATTTTAATAGACAGCGTAGGGTATAAGCAAAGATGGAACATATAGATAGGTAAACGAGTAAGAGGAGTTAGAAAATAATTTAAAGACACATGAGGTTAGAGAGGTGATTAAATGTTAGCTAGGGTAAGAGTGGATAAACATGTCCTACTGCAGTATGTGCAGCCTGTGTCACTCCGTGTGTGTGTGTGTGTGTGTGTGTGTGAGACTAACAGGTTAGTTATTTGTTGTGAACATGGGATAAATCAAAGTAGTTCAGATGTCCTGATCTGTGGACATAAAATGGAACGTCTTGAAGGAACAGCTGATTCTTTTCTCACTGTGTGTTTTTTAAGTAATTTAGCAAAGAATTTAGCTTCACCATAATGTGAAGTTTCATGGGGGTGGTAGACTAAATGATTATACACCAAATAGGTGACTTCTTGGCACTTAAAGTTAGGTGCCCCTTTATAGAACTGCCCTCTTAGCATATGTTACTTCCTGTATTAACTGACAAACATGGAATGGACACGGACTGTGCCTTACATGTAACATGTTGTCCAGTATTGCACATTAAGGGCCAGATTTTGTAAATGGCGTCTAAAATCTAGATGTGTCCAAAAACAAACACTTGACGCTATTCTCTATAACATGCCTAAAGTTAGTTGCAGTGTATAGAATGATGCATAGGGTTGGGGAGCATGCCTACCTTTAGGTGCGGCCATTTACGCCACTAAAAACCTGGTGTACATACCAGCACCTAAATCTAGGCGCGTTCCCCTAAATTCTATAACAACGCGTGTAAATTTGAGAAATGCCCCCGACACACCCACACTCCTCCCGTGCCCACGCCCCCTTTTCAACTTTGAGCCATAGAATTTATGCACGCCACTTTTTACAATACGCCTAAAAGGAAGTGCGTGTAAATTCCAATTATTGCCAATTAATGATGATAATTGGTTGTTATCAGCCAATTATCATCACTAATTGGCTGATTACTCAAGTACCATGCGTAAATTGGGCATGCGCTACTCGCCGTGCCTTTTATAGAATCCAGGGGCAACTGTTAATGCAGTAGTGAATGTGGCATTGACCCCTGGATTCGATATAGGTTGCCCAATTTGGGCATGCAGATTTGAGCACATATCACAGATCCATGCACAAACTAGTTATTTTTATGTATATTAAAATATACTATACCACCAATTCTGAGGCAGTGTACAATACTAAAATATACCACAAATAATAAAAACGAGAAAAGAATTCCACTGATAAGACAGGAGAAAAAACACCTTATACATATATATTTATTTGTTGCATTTGTACCCCACATTTTCCCACCTATTTGCAGGCTCAATGTGGCTTACATAGTACCGTCAAAGGTGTTTGCCCAGTCAGTTGATAACAAATACAAGGTTGTATAGTGATTGTATGAGGTATAAGTGGAGGGTCGGAAGGGATGACGATTGCGTGTTGTCCAGTACGATTATAGTCATGCTGTGTTGCTGACTGAATTTGTCACTCACTCATTCCAATAGTTAAACAGATTTCTTTTTTTTTTTTCTTCAAATCTTTTTATTGATTGGTAATACAAAAATTAAACATAACTTGTGAACAATACCAAATATACAAAGAGGCAAATGTGATGGCAAAGGTGCATTTATACGAGAAAGATGAGTCAATGAGATGTTGCTGCACTATATTCCTCGAGTGCTGCCCAAGTCCTTTGGAAGCTGGGGAGATGGGGAGATTTGATTTTCTTCATATTTTTTAATGGCGCAAAGGTGGCTCCACCATTCTTAAACACTAAGTTGGGAGTTGTTTTTCCAGTTAATGTATGTTAAACACACATTAACCCATGTTCTTTAGCCCAGGTCTCACTTTAATGGCATTAGCACACACTAATGTGACAGCACAGTTTAGCAAATCTAGCCATCTGTGTTCTTGCTTCTATTCAAAGAGGAAACAGGAAACACTTTTATTTTCTAGTTACCCTCAGAGATAGGTAATAATAATGCAAATTTGTTTAGTACCTTCCATAAAAACAAGATCCCTGCCTGCATTTTCCGGAGATGGGAAGGCGGTAGAACGAGAGGACATGAAATGAGATTGAAGGGGGGCAGACTCAAAAAAGATGTCAGGAAGTATTTTTTCACGGAGAGGGTGGTGGATGCTTGGAATGCCCTCCCGCCGGAGGTGGTGGAGATGAAAACGGTAACGGAATTCAAACATGCGTGGGATATGCATAAAGGAATCCTATGCAGTAGGAATGGATCCTCAGAAGCTTAGCCGAAATTGGGTGGCGGAGCAGGTGGGGGAAGAGAGGTTGGTGGTTGGGAGGCGAGGATAGTGGAGGGCAGACTTATAAGGTCTGTGCCAGAGCCGGTGATGGGAGGCGGGACTGGTGGTTGGGAGGTGGGAAATACTGCTGGGCAGACTTGTACGGTCTGTGCCCTGAAAAAGGCAGGTACAAATCAAGGTAAGGTATACACATATGAGTTTATCCTGTTGGGCAGACTGGATGGACCATGCAGGTCTTTTTCTGCCGTCATCTACTATGTTACTATGTTAGGATGTCAAGAACATGCATGCATGCACCTTTGGAATACATGGGTTGATATACAGATCCATGCCCAAGTCTGTACTAGGGTGGAGACCTTGGAATTCATTAACTCTTGCTGTTTTTGGTTTTGCAGATATCCGCAGGAGCTTTTGCCTATCTGGTATTCTGTGTGATCTGCCTGCTAGTGGCAGGCTACGTTTTTTTAATTGTCCCAGAAACCAAGAACAAGACCTTCCTGGAAATCAGCCTAATGTTTGCATCTCGCAAACCACATGTCAGATTCTCGTCTGCCGATGGAATGAAAATGGGTAGATTTAGTGAATATGGTACTTTGGAAAGTAACTGAATAGAGATTCCCAAATCTGAATCTTTAAAAGTATATTGCCCTGGTATAGCCTGTGATAAAATAATATATTGACACCTATAGGAATTTTTAACAATGTATTACAAAATTATTGTGCTAATTTTTGTGGGACTGAAAATCAAACACTTGAGAATCAAAGACTCCTGTCAAGTTCTTTTAATTTTGGCCCATTTTACTGAAAGTTCTTCCTCATTTAAACCCCCCAAATCTACATAACCAAAACCTTTTTCCAAAAAGAGCTGTTTTTTCAGTGTGTATGCTCTCTAGTATTTAACAACTCTTCTCAAAATATAAAGTACACATTAAAATAGTTCACAAATCTTCTTTCTGCACTTCAAATACTCAGTGCTTAGTATGTATGTAAAACTCCATTTCGTCCAGCATAGCACTGTGTTTCAAACTGAAATTGTGCTTCAGATGCAGAGTTCAGTTCCTACACAAACTCTTCAGCGTCTGACATAAAAAAACAAAAAGAGCAGCCATGTTCTTTTTAAATATCAGCTGACTCGAACCAACCAATAAGGTGCTTGATTCCTTTTCCTTAAAGAGAGAGCCATTCAAATTCAGAATTCAAACCATACAGGCTGTTTCTAAGGTGAAAATCCAATGTTGTTAACATTTAAATTCATGTCACAGTCCCCACCTTGCCAATGTGCCTTCATTTTCTCTATAATGTAATAGCATAAATCCTGAAACTGAGGATGTATTTTAATACAACGATCCACTATTAGGGCCATAATTGGTGAGGTAGGGAACATGACAAGCATTAACTTTGGAAGAAGAACATTGGATGCTCACTTTAGATGCAGTTAGCCCACATGGTTTGAATTTTGAACTTATATGGCTATCTTTGATTTTTTTTTGTTTTTTTGTTTACATTTGTACCCCGCACTTTCCCACTCATGGCAGGCTCAATGCCGCTTACATGGGGCAATGGAGGGTTAAGTGACTTGCCCAGAGTCACAAGGAGCTGCCTGTGCCTGAAGTGGGAATTGAACTCAGTTCCTCAGTTCCCCAGGACCAAAGTCCACCATCCTAACCACTAGGCCACTCCTCCACTGTTGCTACTATTTGAGATTCTACATGGAATGTTGCTATTCCACCAATGTGGCCACGCAGGCTTCTACATGGAATATTGCTAGCAACATTCCATGTAGAATCTCCAATAGTATCTATTTTATTTTTGTTACATTTGTACCCCGCACTTTCCCACTCATGGCAGGCTCAAAGCCACTTACATGGGGCAATGGAGGGTTAAGTGACTTGCCCAGAGTCACAAGGAGCTGCCTGTGCCTGAAGTGGGAATTGAACTCAGTTCCTCAGTTCCCCAGGACCAAAGTCCACCATCCTAACCACTAGGCCACTCCTCCACTGTTGCTACTATTTGAGATTCTACATGGAATGTTGCTATTCCACCAATGTGGCCACGCAGGCTTCTACATGGAATATTGCTAGCAACATTCCATGTAGAATCTCCAATAGTAGGAACATTCCATGTAGAATCTCCAATAGTATCTATTTTATTTTTGTTACATTTGTACCCCGCACTTTCCCACTCATGGCAGGCTCAATGCGGCTTACTTTCCCACTCATGGCAGGCTCAATGCGGCTTACATGGGGCAATGGAGGGTTAAGTAACATAACGGCAGAAAAAGACCTGCATGGTCCATCCAGTCTGCCCAACAAGACAAACTCATATGTGCTACTTTTTGTGTATACCCTACTTTGATTTGTACCTGTCCTCTTCAGGGCACAGACCGTATAAGTCTGTCCAGCACTATCCCCACATCCCAACCACCAGCCCCGCCTCCCACCACTGGCTCTGGCACAGACTGTATAAGTCTGCCCAGCACTATCCTCACCTCCCACCACCGGCTGGCTCTGAGTCACAAGGAGCTGTCTGTGCCTGAAGTGGGAATCAAACTCAGTTCTTCAGGACCAAAGTCCACCACCCTAACCACTAGGCCACTCCTCCACTCCAATTTAATGAGAAGAAGCATGGATCCTATTGATTGGTTTGAGTCAGCTGCTATTTAATAAGAACATGGATGCCCTTTCTTGTTTGAAGTCAGCAGCTGAAGAGTTAGTACAGGGAATGGATTGTGCCCCTGAAGCAGAATTGTGATTTGAATCATAGTGCTATGTTAGACAAAATGGAGTTTCAGATAAGTACTAAACATTAAGGGGTCCTTTTACTAAGGTGCAGTAGGCCTAACACGGGCCTACCATGCACTAAAAGGGATGCACTGAGGAGTCCCATGATAGTTTTCTGCTCAGTGTGGCCTAATCCCACACTAGAAAATATTTTTTATTTTCCAGCAGAGGCATGCCCATAGCAGAGAGTAGATGTGCCCGCGCTAATCGGGAGCACAGGCACATTACTGTGCGCTACCCAATTAGCATGGGAGTAGCGTGGGGGCCCTTATCGCATCCTAAATAGATAGCAGTAAGGGCTCCCGTAGTAATAGCCACGCACTAATGGGGAAATTAACATGTGTCCATTATAAAACAATATAGCACGACTAAAAGTGGCTGCAGTGCGCTGAAACCCCACGCGCTGACACCAGTACCGGCCACTTTTTAGCACGGCATGGCAAAAGGGAAATGGGACTTGATATACCGCCTTTCTGTGGTTTTTGCAACTACATTCAAAGTGGTTTACATATATTCAAGTACTTATTTTGTACCAGGGGCAATGGAGGGTTAAGCGACTTGCCCAGAGTCACAAGGAGCTGCAGTGGGAATTGAACTCAGTTCCTTAGGATCAAAGTCCACTGCACTAACCACCAGGCCACTCCTCCACTCCAAAAGGACCCCTAAGTACTTGAAATACAGAAAGAAGATTCAGGAAGTATTTAAATCTACACATTACAATTTGAGAAGAGTAGTTGAATGGGCTTATATTTATTGTAAGTATCATTCTATGCCATAACGTATATTGTAGTTTGAATAATTATTTCTGTTGAAATTTGTCTTGCCTATTTCCAGCTTGTTCTTGCTGTACACTACCTTGGGTGAAGTTCTTCAAAAAGGCCGTACATAAATCCTAATAAATAAATGAATAATATTGGATAGGATATTGGATTATATAGATTTGGGGATTTTAATGAGCCCTTTTACAAAGCTGAGGTAAAAAGTGGCCTTAGCACGCCCTTACGTGGGTCTTTCCCACATGCTAAAGCCACTTTTTGCCACGGCTGCAAAATGGGCAATTTTCTATTTTCAGCATTAATTGCCATGTGCTAATGTTGTCATTAGCACACGACCATTAGCGCATGGGTCCTTAACCACCACTCATTTTGTAGGCAGTAAGGACTCGTGCACTAATCACATGCTAGTCAGTTAGCATGCGGCAACCTGGTTGTGCTAACTGATTAGCGCAGGCACGCCCGTTCTCTATCCCCCAGACATGCCACTTGTATGTTATGTATTATCATTTTATTTACCCTACCTACCTGTTGTTCTTGTACATTAATTGTAACAATATGCTGAATCTCTTACTCTGTTAATGGTGATGCCATTGCTATATAATGTAAGCCACATTGAGCCTGCAAATAGGTGGGAAAATGTGGGATACAAATGCAGCAAATAAATAATAAATAAATACGCACATTGGGATTTTTTCATGGGACACCTCAGTGTGCCTCAAAGTAAGCCCTTTGAAGCTGTGGTAAGCATGAGTTAGTGCTTATCGCAGCTTGGAAAACGGACCTCTAAATGAGGAAGAACTTTCAGTAAAACTGACCAAAATTGAAAGAACTTGAGAGGATTCAACAGTGGCTGCTCTTTTTCTTTTTTAAGTCCACAAAAATTAGAAAAATTATTATAATATATTGTAAAATTTTTCTATTTGTTTTGATACATTATTTAGTTATTATCTATTTTGATGTATTGTTTTGGCTTAGTAATTTGTTAGTATAGCCCAGTGGCATAGCCAGAAGACAATTTTTGGGTGGGCCAGTGGGTTGGATGGGTGGGTACTACAACCCCCCCCCCCCCACACACACACACACACACACGTGCGCGCACGTCTGTCCAGCACATTTAAAGTTAATGGCACTGCCTCCACTCACCTTCTCCCACCATGGCGCTGCCTTCTCTCCTGCACTTCATGGTCTCCGTCTCCCACCCCCGCGGCAGCGCTCTATCAGCGCTGCCTGCCTGACAGCTGACAGACGCGGTGCGATGACATCCTGCTCCGGGACCTTCCCTCTGCTGCATGCAATCCGCCCTGCATAAACAGGAAGTTGAATCAACATGGCAGAGGGAAGGCCCCAGAGCAGGAGGGCGTCGCGCCGCATCTGTCAGCTGTCAGGCAGGCAGCGCTGATAGCAAATTGAAAGCGCCGCCGTGAGGGTGGGAGACAGAGACAGTGAAATGCAGGAGAGGAGGCAGCGCTACGGCGGGGGTGGGAGAAGGTGAGGATGGGCCTGAGACAAAACTGGGTGGGCCTGGGCCCATCCAGGCCCACCCGTAGCTACGCCCCTGGTATAGCCTTTGTCAACATTATGCAATGTACCCAAGATTCCCTAATTAGAGTGAACTGCTCAATGCATGCCGTGTTAATATGTCCTCCAGACGTCAGAAAAGAGATTTGCTAACACTTAAATGTGAGCTAGGAAACCTAGTAACATGATGAAATTTAGTCCAACCTGTTAATTTATTTTCCTTGAATCCTGACACAAGCGGGGATGTACCCCTTCCTGCCAGCAGATGGAGATAGAGATCTGAGTTTTTCAGTAAGTTCTCCAGCATATAGGCCAGTACTCCTTGGAACTCTCCACTATGCTTGTCAGTGCTAAAGCAGCGTAATATCCAGTGTGCTATACCCAAGCCCATATACCACTGTGGCATAATTAGATTAAGAAATAACCTGAAACCATGAATTATACAAACAAACAGCGTTTCCTTTGGTATGACACTTGGCCCTTTACCTCCTGTCACTGAGTGAGGCCAAGGGAAAAAAATAATACACAGACGAATAGTACTAGGCATAGAATCTGTACCAACATGAAGAAACTTATCATCCGCTTGAGGTAGAGAAAACACTGGAGAGTTCCAGGGAGCAGCGACCTATATGCTGGTGATCTTACTGGAAAACTCAGTTCTCTACTTCCATCTGCTGGTGGGAAGGGGATAAAACTTATTCAGACTGGTGTGGCAAGGACAATATGTAAATAATGTATTGTTAAGGCTATATGACAGTCCAAACAGTAATTTTTTTCTCTTTCCATAACACCAATAGCAGCCACTTTTTTTTTTGTTCCTTCAAGGATATTAATTCTCAGTTCCTGCGTGTGGTACAACACTAGTATAAGGATTTACATACCTAAAACATATGTATCTGACTGGTTGCTTTCATTTCTCAAATTTACTGATTCTCCTACATTTCCTAAATAATACAAAGATATTTTTAAAAAAATGAAACCATTCCTATTTCTGATATCTTGATCAGTTCAGTAAGTAGACTTTATGTCTTTCATTGCACGTTTCATTGGAACCTCAAACACTGACTGGACTCATACTTATGATGCTCGCATAATCCAAAGAAATAGGGAATTATCTTTTCAGATTGCATGCATCCCTGCTCCAGTTGGGATTAGTAGAGGAGAACTACACAGTCTTGAAAGATCATATAAACAGCATCTTTAGATAATTCTTATCAGGATTCTGCGTGGAAAATATTTATTTTAGTTTTTTTTTTAATTTGTTTGTTTCATTTTTGATTCTTACTTTTTGTTCTATTTCATGCTATTTTTAGTGTGTGCTCTGTTTTACAATGTATACTGCTGCTGGGGAGGTTTTGCAGGCCATCTGCATATTCCTCCCTGTGTCCTCTGGGGTGTCTCCCAGGTCAACCCCAATCCTTTTGGGCCTCGGGTGCTGCTACCCAGTGCCTCTACTGGCCACCTGCCAGGTGTTGGGGCAGTTTTACTGCCCATCTGTGTATTCCTCCCACAGTGCCCTCTGATCCTTTTGGGCCTCCACTCCTGTTACCCGGTGCTTTCACCAGCTGCCTATCAGGTGGTATGCATCTGATGCTACATGTCATATTTTATCTGCAAATGTTTGTATTTTCCCATCTCCTTCTATTTCTTATGGCTTTACTCGACTTTATTTTTCTGATACTAACTCCTCTTCATTTTAATTCCCATCTCAAGGCACTACATACCTCAAGACCACATTGCCCATTTTCTGCTTTCATCACCTCGTCCATTTTGTCTTCTGCCTTCTCAGCTCTCAAGCTTCAACAGTTTTTTTCCTTTCATTCAACCATCTCCATTCTGTCTGAGCGCATCTCATCTTTGTCACAGTCGTCATATCCCCAGCAGAGAGGAGGAGAAGAAGCAGGAGAGTGAGGGGTATCAGTTCCAGTCCTGGCCCTCCAAATCAACCTCACCCTACCTGTGCTGGTCAAACCACAGCATCTTCAATCTTATTTCTTTTCCTCTCCTTTTTCCCTTTTCTCTTCCTTTCTCAGGTGGAGTGTCTGCTCTGTCTCCAACAAACCTGCCTACATTTATGACCTCTTTATCTCTCATACTGTCCAACTTTGTGCTCTGAGGCTTAGTTTTTCCTTGGAGACTCCGCTTCAGTTGCTGCCCTTTGTCCCAGAGGTTACCTTTTCTCCCATATACCCAGTGCATTTTGTCTAGCAAAAAAGGTGCCGGTACTCAAATGCCAGGCCACCCTTCAGGGGTGGAGTGATCATTGAGGGACTCACCCCACAATAGCCAGGACCCCTGCAACCAGTCATAGAATCTATGACAAGGCAGAATTTGTATGTAGAACCTGAGCTCTTTCATTAAAATACGAGAACCATAGGTCAAGTTTAGCAGACAGTGGAAAAGGTGCCGATACTCAGTACCCCCTCAAAAAAAGCCCTGCATATACCTCTCCTGGTTGGCTATGGCATTGGTGTCAGGTTGCTACTCTCATCTTATTATAGATTTCAACCTATTTTTCCACCTCAGTCTCACTGCTGTTCTTCCTTTGAAATCCACTCCTTCTGCCTATTCACTCTACTACCTCTCTGGGTAGCGGTTATTTGTTGACCCTTTGATAAGTCCTTCTCTTCCTTTCTCACTGACTTTGACTCCTGGCTTTTTTTCTTTCTTGAACAATCCTCCCTTTCCCTCATTCTTGGGGGCATCAACATTCAAGCTAATGACTTCACTGACTCTTATGCCTCTAAGTTTCTTGCCTTAACAGTCTCCAGCTATGCTCTGCTACCTCTACTCACCAGCATGGCAACTGCCTCAATCTTGTCTTCTTTTTCAGCTGCTCACTTCCTAATTTCTCCACCACAATTCTTCCCCTCTCTGACCATTTTTATTTTATTTATTATTAAAACTTTAGACCGCATCATCTGATAACCTTCGCACTTAATCACCCTTCCCCTCAATCTCATTCATTCTCTACCAACACATTTAGGAATCTTCAGGCTCTTGACCCTTGTACTCTCGCCACCACTGTTTCACCTCTTTTCTCTGCTATATTATCCAAGCCTGTCAATGAGACTGTCTCTTTCTATAATACTATTCTTTCCTCTGCTCCATACACTCTTGCTTCTCCCATTGCCTGTTCTATAAGTGTACCAAACCCCAGCCTTGGCTGTGTAGGAGTGAACAGTAATCACACTGACCTCTACTGGACAGTGTAGGATAAGACGTGCAACTAATACATTTTGTATAGTACTTTGGAATGACTTATTTAGCAGATCCTCCTTATAAACTCCTTTTTTAAACTGATAGTCTACATAACACCTGTAACTAATGATAAAAACAAGGAAAGATTTATTTACAAGAATGAAATATAAAACAAAAAAATTAAGATTTAAAAGTTAAGTATAAGCATTCAGAATGTAACAGAATGAAGCTCAGAATAAAAGTTCTTTACAGTTCCTTAAATCAAAAATGAACACTTGTCAGATATTAATTGGAATAAACACACACTCCCTGTGATAAAATGTTTCCTGTTTGTCCCATGGTAGGAAAAGTGATTACAGAACTTGACTTATACAAACCGAGTAGGTGATATACAGTAAGTCTCTTCCTTCTTGGGAATGGCTGGAACAGAAGATGGTTGTCACAGGCAGTACTGATGATGGTCATTTGATGAGATAAATGGTAAGTATGTAAGTGTCCTTGCCATGGCAGATGCCCTTTTATATCATCAGATGCCCTTATCAGCAGTGTCTCTGATGTTCTGACAGCATCACAGAAGGTGATTGACTGAGCCCTTTATGTTATGGCTTGAAAAACCACAGGACTGTCTTATGACATCACTCGGGAGGCTTTTTGCCTGAATTCAGGCTCCAGGTAGGCTGGGGTCAATATGACCAAGAGCCCTTGTCATGGTTTCTCACATTCCTTTGTCTTATATCAGCCAGATTGCAATCTCAAAAATTGAACATGATCACAGGTTCTTTTCTTCAGAGGAGGCAAGTCTGAGCAAGTTTTAATTTTTTCAGTATTAAAGCACAGAGCACTACATATTCTAGGATCTATATAAGCTGTAACACTGGTATGGCATAATCAATCTCTATAATACAATAGTTATACTGTGGCAGGGGATTGTACACCTATAGATGACCTATGGAATCCACTCCTACACTCCTATGCCCGTTCTGCTGAGTACCTTTGGTTAAAATCCCATGCCTATGCTGACTTTATATATTTCAAATTCTTGCTGACCTCATTCCAGTTTGCCCTTGCACTTTCCAAACAAGACTACAACATCCATTGGACAAACTCTATTGGCTCCAACCCTCACCCTCACCTCACTGAATTTTCTCTTCAAAATACGTCCACCACCAACCTGCCATTCACTTTCCACCCAAACTATAGCTTAGTACTTCTATAACAAGGTTCACAAAATTAACTTTGATTTCTCCATCAGGATGTCTCTATATCTTCTATCTCCATTTCATTCTCACAGCTTTCCTTTAATCCCTGCCACCCTTTCTTCCTTTTCTAAAATCACTGAAGAGGAAAGTGCACATTTTCTTTCCTCCTCCAAACTCACTACCTGTTCCTCTGAACCTATTCCCACTCATCTATTCAGCTCTATCTCTCTTACTGCTATCCCTTCCATCTGTCCTATCCGCAGTCTTTCACTTTCCACTGCAATTGTTCCCGATGCCTTCACTCAAGCTGTGGTTACACCACTCCTCAAAAAACCTTCACTGGACCCTACCTGCCTTTTCAACTATTGTCCTATCTCCCTCCCCCCAATTTTATCTAAGCTACTTAAACCTGCTGTTCACCGCCATTGTCATGAATTTGTTTCATCTCGGTCTGTTCTTGATCCATTATAATCCAGCTTTTGACCTCTACATTCAACACCGCTTTTACCAAAGCTTCCAGTGACCTGTTCCTGGCCAGATCCAAGGGCCTTTATGTAATTCTAATTTTTCTTGACCTATCTGCTACTTTTGACACTGTTGATCACCGCCTCACTTGGATTTTGTGGCTTTGTTCTGTCTTGGTTTTCTTCTTGTCTCTTCCATCACACTTTTAGTGTGTGCTCTGGTGAATTCTCCTCCACTGTTATCCCACTATCACTTGGTATACCTCGGGGTTCTGTCTTGGGGCCTCTTCTCTTCTCTATACTTATTCCCTTGGTGCTCTGATCTCCTCCCATGGTTTTCAGTATCATCTTTACACTGGTGACTCCCAGAACTACCTCATCACACCAGATATTTCAGCAGGAATCCAGGCCCAAGTCTCAGCCTGTTTGTCTGACATTGCTACCTAGGTGTCTCAATGCTATCTGAAACCTCTCCTCTTCCCCCATTCTCTATTTCTGTGGATAACACTCTCACCCTCCCTGTCTCATCAGCTCATAACCTCAGGGTCATCTTTGACTCCTCTCTCTCTCTCTCTGTCTCTTCACATATTCAACAGACTGCTAAAACGTGTTGTTTCTTTCTGTATCCACAAATAAGCTGAAAAATCTTTTGCCTAGCAGCACTATATATATGTTTTTATATTTTTTTAATTAAAAATATATGAGAAGAAAAAAAGACCTCAAAAGTCTGCCTTTAACACTTTTAACTAGCAGTGTGTCAACATTGGCTTGACTCCGATCTTATCATCGGTCATAAAAAGCCTTCTCAATTTTTTTTAAATCATGAATATGCACAGAAACATTATATTTTAATAAACATAACCAGTACTTAGCTTTAATATAAAGGTCCCAACAGGGATCTCCGTTTTATGTATGGTAAAACTTCTTCAGGGGAGCTAAGTGTGGTACCCATGAAAAATCATAATATTGAAAAACTTGGCGTTTCTTTTACAAAAATGGTGCCCTGCATTTTCACAGATGCCTCTCTATAACATCTCTGAGCACACTACAGAAACCCTTATCCACACTTTCATCACCTCATACTTAGATTACTGCAACTTGCTTCTGACAGGTCTCCGACTAAAGTGTAAAAAGAAAAGGTGGGAGTTTGACCACGGGTACCAGAGACTGGAGAGATGCGATCTTGAGTTTAAAAAAACGTTTATTGATAAAAACATACTCGACAACGAGGTCCTATTCCATATCTAAGCTAAAGCCCACGTTTTTGAGGCTGCTTAACTCTTAGCCCCCTTCTGACCTGATCAGTGCCCAAGTTTGTTTTAATCATTCCCACAATAAATAACTCCCTAGTCCTTTATTTGTCCTGTCTTGAATAGATCATAAGCTCTGCTGAGCAGACACTGTCTCTTATGTGCTTTAGTGTACAGCGGTCGTAGCACTATAGAAATAATAAGTAGTAGTAGTTGTATTTTTAAAGCATATGTTATTTTTTTTTAATACTGCACTCTGGGATTAATTTTAAAAGGCATTTCTGTGGGTAAAAGAACATTTTCTATGTGCAAAAATAGTTATTTCTATAATTGCTCATAGTATATGCACTTAAACGTATGTGCGTACAGCCTATGTGGACACATGTTTCTTGGACCAGGGCTGAGGAATTCCTATGAGTGGGATTAAGGCAGGGTTTGGATTTATGCACATACTATATATGATATGCACATAAAATATACACACCAAAAATGCAAATAGTGGATCAACAGCACTTCAAATCTACTCCAGGATGTGAAATATATGGTATACAGTGATCATACAACCGCACAGTTCTTATAACATCTGCGTTGCAGTCTGCTAAAAGGTAATGGATCCTCAGAAGCTTAGCCGAAATTGGGTGGCGGAGCAGGTGGGGGAAGAGAGGTTGGTGGTTGGGAGGCGAGGATAGTGGAGGGCAGACTTATACGGTCCGTGCCAGAGCCGGTGATGGGAGGCGGGACTGGTGGTTGGGAGGTGGGAAATACTGCTGGGCAGACTTGTACGGTCTGTGCCCTGAAAAAGGCAAGTACAAATCAAGGTAAGGTATACACATATGAGTTTATCTTGTTGGGCAGACTGGATGGACCGTGCAGGTCTTTTTCTGCCGTCATCTACTATGTTACTATGTAATGGTAGGCGGATACAATCTTAAATCGCTGGCTTTGAGCTCATTCCCTTGAGGAAGCCTATGTGGTGAAACAGGTCTCCATTGGGGCCGTTCCTGCTTTGAAGATAAGTGATTTTTTTACATGCACAGTATACACTTATTCTTGATGAGAAGATTTAAGAATATATGTTCATATTTGAATAAAAAAATCATGGAGGTTTTTTTTAAGACCAATGATAGAGAACTGTGAGCTGTTAATGAATTATAAATGTCTACCTGACTGCAAGTTTACCTACTTTTTTGGTTAGGTAAGACAGTCACAGCCACCTGAGGCCTTTTTCCTCCTTTTTTTAAGAAATGTAAAGGAAAAAAACAAAAATCAAAAAAGAAATTAAGCAAAAGGACATTTAGAGATGTTATAAGAACTATGTGGTTGCATGATCAATATATACCATATATTTTACATCCTGTAGTAGATTTGAAGTGTTATTGATCCACTATTTGCATTTTTTGGTGTGTTCACTTTTCATAGTGGTTCTCCTTTTTTGTATATTTACCATAAATAAAATGTGAAATGTTTTATATGCCAAGAGCAGGTGTAAATGTGTGCTTGCTTTTTCTGTGGGGTAATGTTCAAATTTTAAAATTGGGGGGATTTATGCACAAGTTACACAGCCTGTTATAAAATGGTCTTCTAAATATTTAAGTGAACACTATTTATAAAATAATGCACACTGTGAAAATTTATAGTACTTGGTAAAATGGCAAAACAAAATAAAATTTTGTTTCATTTCTGGGTTCATTTTCAGAATAACCTGGATTGTTAACATTTCCTGTGTCGTTTTGAAAGACAGCACAAACCTAATTCTTACGTTCATCCAATAAACGGCATTACAACCCATGGACAGTCTTCTTCTTCAATGTGGTTACTAAAGCTAAAATATAGCAGTAGAGGAGATCGAGCATAAAACATTTGGAAAATTGATAAGAGGTTGAATTATGAAACCAAGCAGGCTTTTTTAGAAGGCTTTCCTGGCATTTAAACTTGTAATTAGCAGCATTTACATGGGTTGATGCCTTTGTACCGAAACAGTGATTTAGGAAAGTTGCTACCTATCCTGGGCTCCTTTTACTAAGGTGCACTAATGGATATGCTAAATGCTAAGAAGCCTGTTTTATTCCTATGGGCTTCTTAGCATTTACCGCATGATATGGGGCCCTTTTACTAAAGGGCTGTAGGGTTACAGCTCACACCGTTTCCCGCACTAAAAAATAGAAAATATTTTCTAGCGTGGGGGGCGGGGAGTAGGCATGCCCGGTGGTAAACAGGCAGCGTATGTCCATCGCTGTGCGCTGCCCAATTACCGCTGGATTAGCACGTGAGCCCTTACTACCAAGTAAATGGGTGGCTGTAAGGGCTCAGGCAGTAACCACTAATTGTGAAATTTGCGCACGGCCATTAAGGACACCAATAGAAATAAAGGCTTTTTACGGCCATGATAAAAAGTGGCTTTGGCGCACGGAAATCCCACACACCAACACTACCACAGGCCACATTTTACCATGGCTCTGTAAAAGGATCCCTAAGGGGGTCTTTTACTAAAGCTTAGCTCGAGTTATCTGCAGCAGGGCCCGTGTTATTCCTTTGGGCCCTGCTGCTGATAACTCGAGCTAAGCTTTAGTAAAAGACCCCCTAAATTCATTAGAACACTGTAGTATGCAGCTTCCTAGGGGGAATGTAATGGCCATATTTTGGGTGGGCCTGAAAGTATGCTTGTATACTTGATTTTTGTAGTGGCAATACATGCATATTTTAACATTTGTTGACATCTGTGTTTACGCCTTGTCTGAGATACATTTGAACTGGGGATTTGCAGGAGTGATTGAGAGGGTGCTTGTGCTTACTTCTCTGGTGTTTAAAACCACCTCTAAAATCCAAAAGTTAGGGGGTTTTCAGTTTGGCTCTTGCTTTGCTTCCGCATGGAGCAGCCAGTTTGGTAAAATCTGGTATTTATGCATGGTTTTAAAATCTGGCACTTACATGAATAGGTTTAAAATTTGCTGATTAACATTGTTTAAGCGCTGGCATTAACACATTCAAAAACCTTAGTGATACTGATCTTTTTTCCCAATGTGTTCCTTTCTAAAAATGACTGTTCCCACAGAACATTTTGCAAACCAAACATATATAATAATAACAATGTGTTCATATACATATACATACTTGATAAAAGGCTCCACTTTCATCAAACCTTTTATAAAATACTTGGGCAGTTGTATATGTCCAGATTGGAAAGTTCTATTTCTCTTTGGACATTGAAAAAAAAAAAAAAGAACCTTTTAATATAAGAAAGGACTCTGGATATTTGCACACCATACCGTGGGTGTCCTTCTTTGTCTCTACTGTTTGACTGTTTCCTCGGATCAATTTGTGGAGTTTCTTTCTTCCTGTTTGGTTTTGTTCTATTTCCTATCCAGGCATCCCAAGCAAAATTGAGCTTTAATTATCATAGCTACACATGGTAACGGCAAATATCATATAATTTGTAAAGGCACTTGTACTAAAGGTAGTCCATGCAGGAATAAAATTTATACCTGAAAAATTCTTCCAGTTCTCCTTTCCTACCCCACCCCCTCCCCCAGCTCTCTATCTGTGAGGGGAAGTCAATAAAGTGAATTGAGGTATACCATCCAAACAGTAAAAATTCACCTTACTTATTGGCTTCCCTTCTTTCTATTTCGTGTTTTAAAACACTGTTGTACCTTTCTAGGCAAAGTATAGTGTAGCTTAAACAGCCAGCATAAACCATCCCCAAACAAAAACTTTACCAGTAGACTCTCAGTTCTTAAGCAAATCTTTATTGTAGTACTCAGAATAAACAAAGAAAATCCAACGTAAAGTTCAGCTGGTTTGTAAAAGAATTGTGGCCTTCTGCCCATAGAGACTGTATCCAGTCACCTCAGAGGCAAGGAGATGGCCAGAACCTCAGCACAGCTGAGAGGAAAAGCTGTAACACTCAAGGAAACGAAGGGGAGGGGGAACACAGATAAAATAAATTGGGAATGACTTGGGAAAGTCTCGAGGAGAATGCCTTGGGGAGATGGTGAAAAGATGGAATTACAGTAGATTAAGGAGGGATCAGCCCCTAGAACAGCTGCTGATCACAGAGGCATGCTAGGAAGACTGGACTCTCTCACATAGCCCACAGGGGCAGAGAAGGAGGGCTGGTCCTAGCTCAGAGCTAACAGCCAATAGGAAAAATTCACAAGGAGTCAATCACAGGAACTGTAAACTATAGGAAAAGCAGTCCAAATGCACAATGCTATCTATTACACAAAGCAATTAAATACAATCACAATATACCTTGCCTTCATGAATATGGAGGCAGACACTCTCCTCCTGGTTTTGATAAATACCACTATTTAACTCCTCAAACTATTAATAATATAAGCATGTAAAAGTCCAGTTATACTGGAACTTAAACTTGGCAAATTCTTGCTTATCTCCAAATCACTGTTGCTCTGGCGACTTCTCTCTTGTCCAGAAATTGTGGAAGCATATATCTTCAAAGGGTTGTTGAAAAAAAAAAGCATAACGGATAAGTCACAAAAGGTAGCAACACATTTCAGAGTCGTAGGTGTAGGACAGATCTCGCGTCGCTACCTTTTGTGACTTATCCGTTATGCTGTTTTTTTTCAACAACCCTTTGAAGATATATGCTTCCACAATATCTGGACATTTTATACAGCGATACTAATATTTCCTCGACTGTAAAGGAATATTATATAGCCCCTGACGCAGCCCTGTTGGGCGAAACACGGCCAGTGTCGGGCTGATTCTGAATATTTTTGTCATATAATAAATTGATATTTTTCTCTCTTATCGATCTGCTCTTTTGTTTTTCCATTTTTGTGTCTGCAGACCGGTTGCCCTGTTGTTTTCTTGGACCCTCCCTAAAAATACTGGTGCAACTGATGAGACCGCCAATACATAAAAAATGAGTGATCACAACATGGTGATAAAAAAAGGTATATGAAGCACTGTGGTGCAAAACAAAATGATTATAGTCATCTGCTGAGAAAAGGCAGGGGGAGGATAAAAAATATGAAAATACAGTGAAAAAATAAAAAAATAAATAAATGCAGCAAAAAGAAAAAATTATGTGGGATATATATAAAGAAACATGGATGCCATGTCAAACACTGGAAAATGCCATTATGTAAATGATATGTGTGAATAACAAGACCATTTGGTGCAGAAAAGTGACTGGAGAAATGTATCCATGCTAAAATGAAATTGTGCGCATACTGTTGATAAACGTGAGTGTTCACTTAATACAGTAACATAGCATAGAAACCGGAGTTGCCTGATCAAGTGAAGGCAAGAGATGAAAAACGTAAAACTAGTGTTATGTGGAGCGTCTTCCTTGCAAAAAGGCTTCCGTAAATATTGTAGGCACAAAGTGCTGATATCACAGTACAGAAGGATGAATGCTGGTAGTGAAAAGATTAGTAATGGTGGAGTGGACATACACAAGACCCAACATAAAAAAACGGCTTAAATGGGTAAAGTGAATGTCATGCGAAAAATATATTAGCAATGTCATAAAGTGTGTAAACTGCACAGCTTTGAAATTAGAAGCAAGTGAAAGAGTGATGGAAACTTATGGTTAAGTAGTGCTGAGCATTCGTGCAGCTGTCCTCTGTAATAGAAAAACTGAGAAAATGTGTGATGTGGTTTAAAAGTCTGTCAAACGCATGGGAAAGGGGGCTTATGCGTCATCCTGCTGAGACTTATTGATTACTTTGGAGTCTGAGGGAATGTCTTTGCCTGGCTGGCCAGTTTTTTAACCACCAGGACCTACCAGGTGAAGTCTGGCTCACAATTATCCTCTCCATGCAACCAAATTTGCGGAGTACCCCAAGGCTCGCCACTCTCCCCTACTCTTTTCAATGTAATGTTGATTCCCCTGGCTGCAGCCCTTTCGAAACTTGGCCTTCACCCGTTTATCTATGCAGACGATGTCACCATTTACACAGTGGCGTAGGAAGGGGGGACGGTGGGGTGGTCCGCCCCGGGTGCACGCCACTGGGGGGGTGTCATCTCCGCTTGTTCACTGCTCTCTCTGCCCTGGAACAGGTTACTTCCTGTTCCGGGGCAGAGAGAGCAGTGGAACCAACAGAGCCGAATCAGCTCCCAGCGACTGCACTCGGGGCAGAGCGGTCCTCCCGCCCGCCCCCCTTGGTAAGACTGCGCTCCGGGGGGGAGGGGGGGGTTGCACGCTCTGGGGGGGGTGCAGCGGCGAACCGCCCTGAGTGTCAGCTGCCCTCGCTACGCTTCTGCATTTACATCCCATTCCATACGAACTTTGAAGAGATTGCTAATGACATCAGCCTTGGAATAAATACCATGTTTGCGTGGGCCAACACCTTCAAATTAAAACTTAACATTGAAAAAACTCACTGTCTCTTTCTTGCCTCTCCCTTTAATAAGTTCAGGCCCACCAACTTATCCATGCCAGGCTTCACCTTGTCCACCTCTGAAAGCCTACGAATACTAGGTGTTATAGTAGATCGGAACTTAACGCTGCTGGATCATACCATCTCAACCACCAAGAAAGCATTCTCCTCCCTCTGGAAACTAAAATGAGTGAAACCGTATTTCCCAAGGGGAGTTTTTTGCAACCTAGTCAGATCATTAGTCTTGAGCCGACTAGATTACTGCAATGGCATCTACGCAGGGTGCACTGGCGTACTCTTAAAGAAACTACAAACCGTCCAAAACACAGCAGCTCGACTCATATATGGAGTATGAAAGTTCACCAGTTCCAGTCCACTTCGTGAGAAATTACATTGGCTTCCTGTGCAAGAGCGTATAACTTTTAAGATCTGTGCCCTAGTCCACAAGATTCTCTTGTCCACCTACCACCAAGAAACTCTCTCAGAACTGCCTGTTCCTACTTAACTCTCCATTACCCTGCGTGTTCTAGGCTGAAGTATAAAACCTTGTATGCTTCCTCCTTTGCCTACCTCGGCACTCACTTGTGGAATACCCTATCAAAATCAGTGAAAGCGATTCAGGATCATCTGACTTTTAGGAAGTCACTTAAGACCTGCTTATTTGAGCAAGCATACCCCAAAGATCCAGGCCAGCCTCACTAACCTCAGGACGTTGCCATTATGGTCTGGCACTGCTATTATGGACCCATTTCTTTATCCTTACCTCTCTGCCCACTCACCCCTTTCCATTTACTGTACCCTGTCTATTTCTTATTCAAATGTTGTAAGCCACATTGAGCCTACCAGAGGTGGGAAATTGTGGGATATAAGCACTGTAAAATAAATAAATAAATAGTGAATGAGAAACTTCCTGTGCTGTGGGTGAAAAAGGGATGAACACCCAAGTAAACTGTGCGGATGAAAAACTGAGATAGGTCACAAAACAAAATAGATGTCGTGGTAAGGAAATGAGAAAAATCAACATACTATAAATGAATGATGGTACATCTTGACTAAAATGGCAATTGAAATGAACTTTAAATGAAATGTTGTGGATGTGTAATCAGGCTAAGCTGCTGAAACAAGAAAGAACTACTGATAAAGACAAAACTTCTTACTGGTAAAGACAAAATGTTCCATTGTTTGTTACATTTTTTTAACATAGAAATGTAAAAGAATCAAATGACCAATAATAAATATATACTTCGCAATGTCAAAAAGTACACAAAAAATGTTGCAATGTAAAAAAGTACACAAAAAACCTGATGTATGCAATGAATAAAACAGTAATCACATAATAAATTATGTAAGTGTTAAGATTATTCTATATAAATTGAAAGAAGCATAAACCTAGAGAAATGGATGGAAATCAATCGCTTGGTTAAGGCCAGATGGTCCAACAGTATTGAACTCATAAATAAGCCTTTGTTCTTCTCTTAGAAGAAAATTGTCGATGTTGTTCTTACGCCAGTGAGGTTTAAAAACCTTAAATACTAGAAACTTAAAATCATCTATAGAATAATTAGTACTATGCCAATGATTTACCAAAGGAGCAGTCTCAGCATTTCTATTATTGCAACTGCGATGTTCAATAAGTTGGATTTTAATCATACAGTTGGTTTTGCCTATATATAATTGCTGGCAGGGACATTGGATAATATAAATTACATTGGAGGTATTGGAATTGGAATTATGTTTCAAAGTGTAAGTCTTATGCGTAATGGGATGGATGAATACAGATATCTCCCAAACATGTTTACAAAGCTTCATCTTCTACCACATTTTTGATGTCCCGAAAAAAACTTCAAATGGTTCAGCTTTTATTTCAGGGAGAGTGGATGGCACTAGCGTTTCTCTTACGTTCTTGCCTCTTGAGTATGCAACAGTAAGATGTTTGTCTCTGAAGCACTCGTGATTCTCCAATATATGCCAATGGCTCCTGATGATTTTTTGAATCTTGTTAGCTAAGTAAGAGTACGGAAGAGTGCAAATTATATCCGGAGTATCCTTCTCTTGTCTTGGTTGTAGCAGTTCATACCTATCTTTCTGGCATGCTTTGATGTAACTCTTTGATACATAGACATATACAGTGGTGGAAATAAGTATTTGATCCCTTGCTGATTTTGTAAGTTTGCCCACTGACAAAGACATGAGCAGCCCATAATTGAAGGGTAGGTTATTGGTAACAGTGAGAGATAGCACATCACAAATTAAATCCGGAAAATCACATTGTGGAAAGTATATGAATTTATTTGCATTCTGCAGAGGGAAATAAGTATTTGATCCCCCACCAACCAGTAAGAGATCTGGCCCCTACAGACCAGGTAGATGCTCCAAATCAACTCGTTACCTGCATGACAGACAGCTGTCGGCAATGGTCACCTGTATGAAAGACACCTGTCCACAGACTCAGTGAATCAGTCAGACTCTAACCTCTACAAAATGGCCAAGAGCAAGGAGCTGTCTAAGGATGTCAGGGACAAGATCATACACCTGCACAAGGCTGGAATGGGCTACAAAACCATCAGTAAGACGCTGGGCGAGAAGGAGACAACTGTTGGTGCCATAGTAAGAAAATGGAAGAAGTACAAAATGACTGTCAATCGACAAAGATCTGGGGCTCCACGCAAAATCTCACCTCGTGGGGTATCCTTGATCATGAGGAAGGTTAGAAATCAGCCTACAACTACAAGGGGGGAACTTGTCAATGATCTCAAGGCAGCTGGGACCACTGTCACCACGAAAACCATTGGTAACACATTACGACATAACGGATTGCAATCCTGCAGTGCCCGCAAGGTCCCCCTGCTCCGGAAGGCACATGTGACGGCCCGTCTGAAGTTTGCCAGTGAACACCTGGATGATGCCGAGAGTGATTGGGAGAAGGTGCTGTGGTCAGATGAGACAAAAATTGAGCTCTTTGGCATGAACTCAACTCGCCGTGTTTGGAGGAAGAGAAATGCTGCCTATGACCCAAAGAACACCGTCCCCACTGTCAAGCATGGAGGTGGAAATGTTATGTTTTGGGGGTGTTTCTCTGCTAAGGGCACAGGACTACTTCACCGCATCAATGGGAGAATGGATGGGGCCATGTACCGTACAATTCTGAGTGACAACCTCCTTCCCTCCGCCAGGGCCTTAAAAATGGGTCGTGGCTGGGTCTTCCAGCACGACAATGACCCAAAACATACAGCCAAGGCAACAAAGGAGTGGCTCAGGAAGAAGCACATTAGGGTCATGGAGTGGCCTAGCCAGTCACCAGACCTTAATCCCATTGAAAACTTATGGAGGGAGCTGAAGCTGCGAGTTGCCAAGCGACAGCCCAGAACTCTTAATGATTTAGAGATGATCTGCAAAGAGGAGTGGACCAAAATTCCTCCTGACATGTGTGCAAACCTCATCATCAACTACAGAAGACGTCTGACCGCTGTGCTTGCCAACAAGGGTTTTGCCACCAAGTATTAGGTCTTGTTTGCCAGAGGGATTAAATACTTATTTCCCTCTGCAGAATGCAAATAAATTCATATACTTTCCACAATGTGATTTTCCGGATTTAATTTGTGATGTGCTATCTCTCACTGTTACCAATAACCTACCCTTCAATTATGGGCTGCTCATGTCTTTGTCAGTGGGCAAACTTACAAAATCAGCAAGGGATCAAATACTTATTTCCACCACTGTACCAAACCATCTGGTTCTAACATGTGCCACCATAGCTTTAACAAAAAATTACTTCTGTTTTTAGGATACATATTACCAGCAGGTTAAGGGAAGAGCGATGGGAGCAAGTATGGCTCCTGATCTAGCCGATTTATACATTGTGGATTTCAAAAGTAAATTCCTGACAGATCATCCATTTAAAAATTATATCAAAATATATAGAAGGTATATTGATGATATTTTTATACTGTGGCAGGATAATAGTGATTCCCTACTTAGGTTTCTTGATTGGCTCAATATTCAAGACAGCAACCTGAAATTTAAAATGAATTACAGTCAGGACACTGTACTTCCATTTCCCAAAATGACATTGAATTTACCACAACAATTTACAAAAAGCCTACAGATCGTAACGCTTATCTTCATTATACCAGTTTCACAATGGCAGTTTAAAGAAAAACCTTCCACTTTCACAATTTCTCAGATTAAGAAAAATTTGTTCAGCTTTCGATGATTTTCATATACAATCACACACCATGGCACAAAGATTCATCAATAGAAGATATTCTGAGGAACACGTATCAAAGGGTTTGTCGTCATCCTTAGTGACTTGGAACACTGAGCTCCCCAGATGTTCTCCTTAATCTGGTGGAGAGGTGTCCTGACAGATGGTTGCGCCAGGGTCAGGTTCTTCCCAGCTGTAAACCTCCATCACTTGCAGATGGTTATGACAAGGCTGAACAAGGTAGTGTACCCATTTTCCAAGCTGCACATTTTGTAGACATCCACACTAGGTCTCAGACTGTTAAGGTAGACTTCACCTATTATCACCCATCCCAGAGGGAGTCGGTAGGCATATGGAACATCAAGTGGACCTGCATGTGACCCACAAATTCTGATCAATGTTGGTGCATCTCTTCCCAACAAAAGTAAGATCTTGGCATTTGAGTCCAAAGGTTGCAGATACTTAGCTATAGATTGCAGGTTATGATGGTGTTGCATGACCTCTGGTATGGGAATTTCTTCTCGGCTGCCAGGTATCTGATTACATTCAATAAGAGTCAGTAGATGGGTCTTGTTACTACCATCCATCGCTTCTATCACATATCCATTTGCTCTTCTCCCAGTCCTCTTTGTTATCCCTGCACAGGTCTTGAGGTTGTAGGGATAGTGAGCTCCTTGGATGTCAAATAGGTCAAAGAACTTGGTCCTTGCCAGGGACTGGTTACTCTGTTCATCTATGATGACATAGATCTTTACTGCCTTTTCTGGTTGCTCTTTTGGATATACCTTAGCTAACATATCTTGGTGCATTACCACCCACTGCGACCTTCTCCATACACTTGTGTACAATTTTGAGTAATGTTTGGTAGTGACACTTGCTCTACCTCCTTCTCCCCACCATGGCTTGAGTCTGAAGCTGGGGTTCCTGCAGAAGTACGCTTACTTCTTGTCAAGGTGTAAGGCACTGACATGCTGGTCACTATTGCACTCCGTACATTTGATGGATGCTTTAGAGTCTTTAGCCATGTGCTTAGATGAGGAGCAACATTTTAGCAGATTCTGTAATTTTTCAACAGACCTTTACATTATCTTAAGGGTTTCTCCCTAAACCCATTACATTTCTTAAGGGAATGGGGTTTCTTGTGTATAGGACTCTACTTTGTAGTAGGAGGGCGATCTTTGGTGGGATTGCTGTGGGTGACACATCCGTCATATGTACAGCTATAGGCTTCTTGGTGCTGCCGTACTTCCTGACTGGCCTTTCACTCAGTAAGTAGCTTGTCTTGACAGCTTCAAAGTACATCAAACATGAAGCTGGGGTCATTTCTCCTCTTTGCCAAATCTCAGATGAACAGCTTCAAAGTACATCAGACATGAAGCTGGGGTCATTTCTCCTCTTTGCCAAATCTCAGATGAACTTCACAAAGATTGTGAAGGGAGGAAACTTCTCTTGATGGTCCTCTTTATACTTGGAACCTACTGATGACCGTTTTTCTCTTATACAATCCAAACAAATGTAGTCTGAAAATAAGTTTTACAGTCCTAGCACCTAATCCACAAGGAAACTACCCTTAAATGAATTATTAAATACCATGACCTCAAATCTCCCGATAGGACCAACACATAAAGTGATAAATATGCCACTATCAAACATAAGAGTCCAGTACTATCATTGGTCAGAAACGGGGTAAGAGGAGAAAAAAGAACCAGCACAAAAACTCCCCTACAAAGGGAGAAACATTGTTGGTTTAAAAAAAAACAACCTTCCCCAACACTTTTTTTGGATTTTCTTGGGTTTTTGTAATTTGGTCCCTGTATTTTGTAGAAGTTCTCCATTTTTCTCTTATGTCATATGGCAGCTTGGCTATAATCTCATTTATACCCCAGGCTGTATCCAAGTAGTGCAAGACAGGAAGGTTCAGATCAGCATTGAGTGCTTCCAGTTCCTGGAGGAGGTCTCCCAATACTTGCAACTTGTTATTATCTCTATTTGTCACCTTTGGGTAACTCCTTATTCTTTTCATCAGTGCCTGTTGGATAGCTTCCGGGCTGGGAGGAGTGGCCTAATGGTTAGTGCAGTGGGCCTTGATCCTGGCAACCTGGGTTCGATTCTCACTGCAGTTCCTTGTGACCTTGGGCAAGTCACTTAACCCTCCATTGCCCCAGGTACAAAAAACTTAGATTGTGAGCCCTCTACGGACAGAGAAAGTACCTACATATAATGTGTACAGCACTGTGTACATCTAGTAGTGCTATAGAAAATGATTAGTAGTAGTAGCCATAGCGCTGATCAAGTCTCTCCCACATTTCTTTTAAACCCCTTGAGGGATCATGCAAATATGCATCTTTACGCAATTGGTTGATTCAGTTCCCAGCCACTTTACCATCAGCTTCATCTCATGCACGGGATTGAGCTTCATAATTGCTGTGGCATTCTTAAAGTTACATTTCCACCCTCTATACTTTTCTGGGCAGTCACTGAACTGGTAAAGCCCCATGTTCACCATCTTTTTGCAAGCCATGTATGTTGCTAAATCTTTTCTCTCTGTAGTGCACTGGCAGCAGATACCTGTGGCTGGCTATGTATTGGGGTCGGGCATGGAGTGTGGGTGGTCAGGTGGTTCTTGCTTAATCACAGGTTGTTTTGCTGGGCATAACTGCTCAACTTTTGTCTGAGCCCAGTTGCTGGGCAGTGCCAGAGTCTGTGGTTGAAATGAAGCATTTCTCTTGATGTGCTTTCCTGGAGTGAGAACCAGTGCTAATGCATCCGTTTGTGTGTGAGCATGTGGATCACTCTGCTACAGTGGTGTGCTGGAGCTGGCTCGCACCGGCTCGCAAGAGCCGGTTGTTAAATTTTTTACCATCTTGTGAGCCGGTTGTTCTTCAGGGCGAGCCGGCTCTCCTCCTTCCCTTCCCCGAGCTACAGGGTCCCAGGCTCCAAGTCCAGTGTACATACCTGAAGAAGGCAACCACCCTGGTTGTCCAGTGGATTCTTCGGGGCAGGCAGGAAAGATCCCCAGTCTTGCCTGCCCGCTGCCGGCGCTGACCCTCCCCCGCTGCCGGATCGCTCTTTAAAAATGGCCACTGAGACTTCCAGCGGCGGCCTCGTGAGACTTCTGCTGAAGTCTTGGAGGCCACCCTTGTAAGTCTCAGTGGCCATTTTTGAAGAGCGATGCAGTAGCGCCGCAGGAGAGTCAGCGCCAGGAAAGACTGGGGATATTTCCTGCTTGCCCCGAAGAATCCACTGGACAACCATGTTGCCTTCTTCAGGTATGTACTGGACTCAGAGACTGGGACCCTGTAGCTCGCGCGGGACGGGGGAGGAGGAGAAGAGTAGAGCCGGCTTTGGGAAGCACAGGACCACTAAATCAGTGGTGTCTGCTTCAAGTGCTTCAAATGTATGTCCAGCCTTTAGCTCTTTTATTATTCTGACGTTTGCTCCATATCAATTTGTTAAAGCAAGCAGGCAGATTACAGGAAACAGACATTGATTACACAGTTTCCAAATTCCAACAACTCAAGGAAAAAAAATAAACTTGGTTCCGTGTTCTTACAATAAGCTTTAATACGGGATGTGTCTCTTGCAACACTCAGAAGCACATAGCATTTTATGTATATATATTTTTTCTTCTATCTATAGCATTAACCCTTGATGCTCCTCTTTGGCCCTCTGTATACTATTCTCATATATTTCTTTCCTGGCCTTCTGACCATGCCCTCCTGGCTCCACCCCTCTCATGATACTTTCCTCATGGGCGGGACTGCGATGTCTGTGTAAGAAAAAGAGTCTTATACTACATATGGTTAGAAACTGAAAGCCAATGCTGTGCTCCCAACAAAGGGGTACCATAATCTGATTATTTGGCTCCAGATATCAATTTATAGTAATATTTTATAAAGTTGGAGCCTCCTAATCAAATAGACCCCATGAAGAAGAGAATTGGCACATTCCAAACGAATCAAGACCAAAATATGGAACAGTGTTTTAAGAGCCCTTTTGTCTAATGATGATTTTAAAGATTTAATTAATCTTAGAGCATAAAAGGACTTCTGCACAATGTGGGATATAGATAGATCAACTGTAAGGCAGCTATCTTTGTGAATTCCAAAGTAAAACACAGAGTCGTTAAGACAAATGGGCTCAGAAATTATCATAGGTTGAAAGGGACAAGGGGACTGATGGCCACAGAACCAAATAGCTTCTTAGGATAAAGAACCAACTGGATGATCCATTTTGAAATGCAGCAGAGAGAGTCAGACAAGTAGCTTAAAAAAGGAAGGGTCCCAGGTGTCTTGTTGGGCAGACTGGATGAACTGTACAGGTCTTTATCTGCCATCATCTACTATGTTACTATGTAGGTGTTGTGAATATCATCGGCACTGAAATATGGTGAAATTCCTAAGTCTTGAATAAATGTGGTTGTAGGAGCTAAAATAGAGCCCTGAGGGACTCTGCAAGCAAATGGGACTGTTTGAAAAACCATATGACCAAATGAGACCTGGATAGAATGCCTAGAGAAAGAAGAACAAAACCAATGAAGGTTGCTGTCCTTAACGCCTGTTTTCGGATTCTGTGAAAAGAGAAAAAAATGATTGTGCCAAATGTTGAACTCAAATCCAGTTGAACATCTTTCCTGGCATCCATGTGACAAATTATGTCACTTAGCATGGCCGCCAGAGCCATTTCAGTACTATGGCCCTCACAAAAACCTGATTATTTTGAGTGCAATGTATTATTTGAATTCCAAAATGTAATGCTGAAACATAAGTTTGATGATAAATGGAAGGTTAGCTAGAGGGTAGAAATTAACTGGAATTGAATAATCTAAAGCTAAATAATCATAGATTGTCTCCCAGACATGGGGACTAAACCTTGGGCTAGACTAGAGTTGAGTAGATCAAGAAGAATAGGTGATAAGGAGGACCAGCAGTCCTTCAGCTACCAGGTAGGAGCAATTTCCAGAAGGGAGCCAGAGTCTAACAGAACCAATAAGATTTTCTGAACTAATATATGATAAAGGGACAAAGGATGAGAAAGTACTATAACCCACCACAGGTGAAGAGGGCCTAGACAGAGAAGGTGAAGGAGATAATGGAAGAGGGGAAAACCAGCAGATTAAGTGAACCATGAATGGACTCAGGCTTCAGTAGTATAAATTACAGGTAAGTTATAGGGGAGTACTCAGTCAAAATAGCCCCGACAAAATGGCCCCTGACAAAATAGCCCCAACAAAAAGCTCCCGACATAATAGCCCCTGACATAACAACCACTGTCAAAACGGCCTGCCCACAATATAGCCCATGACAAATTAGCCCCCAGACAAAAAGGCCCAATCAGGCTGCCCAGAATATGGCACTGCATTTTTCTCCCTAATAATCTTACCTTGCCAAACAGGCTAAAGTTGGTAAGACTATGAAAATGATGCCAATATTGTTGTTGTTGTTGGTGGTGGTGGTGGTGGTGGTGGTGGTGGTGGTGGTGGTGGTTTTTTTTTTAATTGGCATGTTGATGGAAGAATAGTTTCCTTAAACAGCAGAACAGATCATGAATACCAGTTGGTAGCTATAGAATTTTGTTTATTTATATATGCTTTATACAATGTAATGCTGGTAGGAGCCTTTATCAGTGAAGATTTCACTTGTAGATTATCATCTTTTTTTGTGATGTGTTATTTTTTTCTAGGGGGCTATTTTGTCAAGGGGCTGATTTTTCAAGGGCTATTTTGTTACAAGGCTGATTTGTTGGGGCTGTTTTGTCAGGGCTATTATGTTGAGGTACCATATAGGGGCAAACTGCAATGTGAAAGATACAGAATACAGTGAAAAGCAAAGAGTTTCAATGAAATAGGATAGTTCTTTAGGGTAGTAGTTCTTGGCAACAGTGGAATGCTTGCTAATGTAATTATTACATGATTCCCTTGACTTGCTTTGTCTATTTCTTATTAGAATTTAATGTCGTAACATATGGTTTTGATTAGAAATCAAGGGAGACAGGAGGTAAGTGGACTCAAGAAAAGAGAGAATTGTTTAAGGAAGTGACTTTTTTGTTACTTGCTGAAGACGTAACTGACTGGAATTCACAACTGGTGGTTGGGAGGCGGGGCTAGTGCTGGGCAGACTTATACGGTCTGTGCCGGGGCTGGTGGTTGGGAGGCAGGACTAGTGCTGGGCAGACTTATACGGTCTGTACCGGGGCTGGTGGTTGGGCGGCGGGGATAGTGCTGGGCAGACTTATAGGGTCTGTGCCAGAGCTGGTGGTTGGGCAGACTGGATGGACCGTGCAGGTCTTTTTCTGCCGTCATCTACTATGTTTACTATGTATTGAATTTAATTGCACCAGTCAGCTGAGTGAAAAGCAAGTTTTCTCACTCTCCTTGGTACTAGGATTATTTGCATCAGCTAAAAAGTGAGTGTCATAATATGGAAAGGACTTGGATTTGCTTGGGTAAATTGAAACAAAGAACATTAAGCAATGCAAAGTTAAGATAACCGAGGCTAAAGGAGTTGTATATGAAAGTTATAAGCAGGAGGGGGAAGGACAGCAAAGCTCAGAACTTATTTTGCATATAGTGAATTGTTTAAAATTAATGATCTAAAGGACATGAACATCTGCATGCCCTTAATATATGCGTACAATTTGGTGCTGTCACATAGGTAAACCCACTGAGCTTAAAGGGCAATTCTGTAACTAGGTGCCACGTTTTTATGTCTCTTGCATTTGTTAATTTCACTGTATAGAATTGCCTCCTTTTAGGTGCCCTGATGCTGTGCACTGAGAACCTATTCTATTATTCTATAATGGCAACTTGCCCCCCCTCCCTCCCCAATTTTATTATAGAATGCAAGAATAACCTGCCATTGGCACATTTGCATTTATGTGCCCATAGTTACACTAACCATAGATGTGCTATAGCTGCAGGTGTATAAATGTGGCATGTATCATTTACTGTTTTCTGTAAATTGAGCGCCTAAGTGGCTGCTTCGCCCATGTGAACGCTCCCCTTGCATGGGTGCACACTTACAGAGTAGCACTCAGTTGCTTTGCTGCCACCTAAAAATATAAGTGTTGCCATACTGGAACAGACTGAAGGTCCATCAAGCCCAGTATCCTGTTTCTAACAATGGCCAATCCAAGTCACAAGTACCCGGCAAGATCCCAGAACAGTAAAACAGATTTTATGTTGCTTATCCTAGAAATACACAACTATGGATAGGAAGAGCGATTTACTTCAACCATAATATATTATATGTAAAGGGACGTCTCATACTGTCACACAGGTATATATCAGGTATATACCTGTGTGACAGTATGAGACGTCCCTTTACATATAATATATTATAGTTGAAGTAAATCGCTCTTCCTATCCATAGTTGTGTATTTTTACAAAAATAATAAGGTAGAGCTTTGCCATTTTCTTTATTTTTTTGAATATCCTAGAAATAAGCAGTGATTTTTTTTTTCCAAGTGCATCTTAATAAGGGCTTATTGATTTTTCTTTTAGGAAATTATCCAAACCTTTTTTAAAACCCTGCTAAGCTCACTGCTTTTACCACATTCTCTGGCAACAAATTCCAGAGTTTAATTAGATGTTGAGTGAAGAAATATTTTCTCTGATTCGCAAGTATACACTTACCCACAAAAGAGCCAGTATTCTGTACATTTACATGCACAAGAGGCAGCCCTTCACATATGTAAGCCCTCAAGCTACAGGGAAAATATATATTGTACCTGAATGTATGAGACACTATTGAAAAGGTGTGAGCTAAGTCCAAATCCCCTTTGCTCTGCTCTCCTTTATTAGCCAAATAGACTTGGGAAAAACCACCTCTTATCCCTGGGAGTGTGCCACAAGAAACGGATCTGCTCTTTGGCATGTACCAGTTACCCCCTAGTGACCTAGACTGGTTCTGTCAGAGACAGGTTGCTAGGCTCAATGGACTTTGGTCTGACCCAGCATGTCATGTCTTGTGTTTTTATGATGCCTGCACATATTTTGAGTACCCTGGAAACCTAATCGTGGGGGTGGTGGAATTAAGAAGTGATTCAACTAATTGCAGCCCAAAAAGAACTCTCGAATTCTCAGCAATATGGTGTGTGTGCGTATTCTACATGTATAATGGAATGTAAATAACCAAAAAAGTCTGTTGTAAATAGACTCCAAGTTTATCCTTTATTAATGAGGCACTGAGTGCCCTGCTGTTTTAGAGCAGCGAGAGCTTCATAATATCCAGACCTAAATTACACTTGTGTTTCTTAGGAAAAGCCCAGGGAATAAGAGAATAATTTGGTTTGTATGTTTTTTTTAACAATATATAGTTAACATCTTACTTCTTCCTTTCCTCACTGCAGTGTTTCACAGATTAACAGTGCACCACAACACACACAAGAATTGTTATTTCGCTAGCACATAGTGATGATAATTTGATAACAGACCATCTCATTTGTGTGGGAAGTGTGTGCGTAAATCACACAGATTTTCAAAGAGAAAGCACAACTATACTGACCTCCTGTTGACACTTACCTCTCTTTTACATGTGTATTTTACAAAAATACATAACATAAAATTAGCCATACTGGGTCAGACCGATGGTCCATCTAGTCCAGTATTCTGCTTTTAGCAATGGCCAATCCAAGTCATAAGTACCTGGCAGAATCCCAGATAGTAGCAAGATTCCATGCTACTAATCCCAGGGACAAGCAGTGACTTCCCTCATTTCTGTCTCAATAGCACACCACAGATTTTTCCTCCAAGAACTCGTCCAAACCTTTTTTTAAATCCAGATACGTTAACTGCTGTTACCAGATCCTCTGGTAATGAGTTCCAGAGCTTAACTATTTGTTGAGCGAAAAAAATATTTTCTCCTATTTCTTTTAAAAGTATTTCCATGTAATTTCATTGAGTATCCCCTACTCTTAGTACTTTTTGAAAGAATAAACAATCAATTCAAGTTTACCCATTCTACACCACTCTGGATTTTGTAGACCTCTAGCATATATTTTGTAAAGTACCAGCGGAACTTCCTGGTGTTGCACAGGAAATGTGATATTACATCCAATCAGATTTTGAGGCAAACTGACTGCTGAGCACCCTTGAGAACTGCTAGGTACACGCTTTGTGCTTGCTCACAATGTGTTCCTCAGACGCTCTGTGATACTATCAAACCCCTCTGCTGTAGTTACACTGTGCTTGTGTGCTCTCTGTGTTTTTCAGGCTTGCTCCAGTTCCCTCAGAAGCTTTCTAAAGGCGTTAAAACCACCGAGAACGTGGCGGTTCCATGGTGCTGACCCCGCCCACTCTGGCAGTGATGTCCACGGTACTCTGCCTTACCTACAACTGCTACAGTGGTGCATGCCGTGTAGGCATGCGCTCTGTGCATGTGTATAAGGAGCAGGACGTGTGCACCTCGCCTTTCCCTCTTATTTTCCATCACAGTGCTACTCTTCCATATGTGTCTCTCCCAGCCCAGTAATTTGGGAACGCTGACTGCAATTGCCCCACCATGCAACCTTCCTGTCATATTGTTTACTGTCTACCCCTTATTTCTCCCCCCTACAAAAGGCCACTGGCCAAGTTCTACCCTTAATATTGGACTATTTAGTGACCATTCCTTGCGAAGCAAACATCACCTTATACATGACCTTATACTCTCACACAAATTTGACATTTTCTGTCTCAAGGAAACATGGCTTACCGATGCAGATATTGCCTACATTAATTATGCCACCACCCCCCACCCCAATTACCAGAACTGTGTCATCAACAGAAAGAACCGTCACAGAGGGGGGTCTCACTGTCATATATTCCTCACACCTTCAACTGTCACAGTCCACCCCCCTCACTGGTAGAATCTTTATACTTTAAACTCTGAACCTCCTCTCCAATTAATTTCTTGTTAACCTACCACCCTTCTTCCATCTCTATTTACTCTCTTCAAGTACTTCAAACACTACCAGCAGACTACTGCTGGGCCAATTCATCATACCTAATCATCTTGGGTGATTTCAACCTTCACTTCAATGATCCCTCCTCCCCACTAGCTCAGGACTTTCATCTCATTTATCTCAGACCTCAACTTCAAACAATACATAGTAAGCCCCACCCATTCAGGTGGCCACACCCTCAACTTAGTTCTTTCACCTTTCACTACAATCTCTGGATAACTTTGCCATGCTCGCTCTACGTTGGACCGATTATTTTTTAATCTTCTTTATTTGCAGTTCAAACACACCTTTAATCACCCAAGACCCAATACGCTCTTCCTACCAGGATCTCAGCAAAATTACATCACAATTATGGCTGCAGTACTCTAAACTGGATATCTCTACCTTTTCCCATTTTTCACTAGATGGCAAAGTGGAACAATGGGACACCTCTCTTCGAAATGCCCTTAATACAATTTCCCCAGTTCAGATACATTCGTTCACTTCCCTAAGCAAAACCAAGCATCAATGGTACTCATCTGATCTGCGACTATTAAAACAACAATTAAGGTTATCAGAATGCAAATGGAGACCCAGTGCTTCTAGAATATATTGTCCATTTTACACTGCCACTACCTATAAGACAGCTATCCTAAATGCTAAAAGAAAGTTCTATAGGGAGCCTTACCGGACCAGCTTCTGGACATCTGAGGTGCTGCCAATTGGCCAGACACTTCTGCGATCTCCTTGTTGGTGACATCATTTGGGGGCATTGAGCCCTATATGAACTTGGGCCTTCCTGCTGCTTACCGGACCGGCATCTGAACATCTGAGGTGCTTCCGCTTGGGCAGGCACTCTGGAACTTGAAGACAAGGCAAGGCTGGAACCTGGAGACATACAAGGCAAGGCTAGATGATGCACAGCTCCTGGAGACCTGTTGCAAAGGCAGCAGTGAAGAGTTCTAAGGTCCCTTATAAGGACCCGACAGATGAAGTTATCAACAAGCATCCCATCCAGTTCCTACTTCAGGATCTTCAAAAGAAGACCGCCTGCACGCGTGCATACCTAGGTGGTGCCAATGCCAGAAGCAGGGCTGGTCTTAGCAATTATGGGGCTCTGTGCAGCCCAGTTCAGTGGGTCCCCCTTGCCCCACCTAGCCCTACCCCTGCTTAGCCCCACCCCTTGTTGACAAGATGTGTTTTAAAATGTTTTACTTATGAAATTTCAATTAAAGACAAATCAAGCAAAACTTGTACAGAAAAACTAATTCAAATAAGCACAAAGCTATCACAGGAAATCTAGTATTAAGCAATGAAAATAGCTAGAAATCATTCAGTTTAAGTCCACTACAATTAGGCGTTACAATTCTCATAATATTGAAGAGAATATAAAGAAAATATTAATTAACTAAGAAAAGATCCAGGTATGTGAGCAAAGTACTTTAAAATTCTCCCATTACTGTAAAAATTGACACATGTATGTACATTCGATGATTATTTCACAAACCCTGTCTGGTGTTATGACAAACTAAAAGAAAAAGTTTTAAAGTCACCTCAGTAAGGTCAACACACAATTCCTCCACTGCAAAACACTAAGCACAAACACACTAAGAACCTTACTGTACTAACAGCACTAACTCCCAGGATGCAAAGAGAAACAACCTTATCTGTGAAAAGGCCGCACTGTAAATATTACAGCAGACTCTAAAAAACCCAATACACTATTTAGTGAGAAAACAGAACAAGTGGGACTGCTACAGATCTGTACACAGAAACATGCTTGCAGAATAATGCACCTTGCTCACGCGTGCAAAACACAGACCATCAACAAACAAAAATGGAAACGCAAGATATCAAAGATGGATATTTCCCAAAGCTGACATGTTCTAACTGATAAATTCAAAATACATTTTTTTCTGCCTTTGTAGTCTGAGCATTTTACTTTTCCATTCAATATGGTTCGTGTCTCTTTTACTTTTCCTGGATCTCCTGTCCATTGGACATTTCTTCTCTCTCCGTGTCTGCCATCCATCTTCTCTCTGCGTCCCTATCTGTCCTGTCCAGCATTTCTCCACTGTGTCCCTATTCAGCATTTGCCCTCTTAGCATCCCTATCCACCCCTTTCCCAGAATTGCCCTGTGACCCTGTCTTTATTCTTACTCCATGGCCAGCATCTCTTGTCTGTGCTCTGTCCGTCTCCTCTCTCTTCCCTTCCTCCCATACCCCACAGGTCCAACATTTCACCCTTTCTATCCCCTGCCCCTTTGTGGTCTTGCATAACTCCTCTTCTCCATCTGTGGATCCAGCATCTCTCCTCCTCTGTTCCATTCCTCACCCCCCCTCCCCCACCTCTGATCCGGTCTCTGTCTCTTCCCCAGTCTGATCTCTCTCTTTCTCTCTCCCCTCTTGTACTCCCCTTCCCGGCAGGTCCAGAACATATCTACTACTACTAACTAACTACTAGGAGTGGCCTAGTGGTTAGGGTGGTGGACTTTGGTCCTGAGGAACTGAGTTTGATTCCCGGCACAGGCAGCTCCTTGTGACTCTGGGCAAGTCACTTAACCCTCCATTGCCTGCCGCATTGAGCCTGCCATGAGTGGGAAAGCGCGGGGTACAAATGTAACAAAAATAAATACTTAGCATTTGTATAGCGCTACCAGGGTTACGCAGCGCTGTACAAGTTTAAACATGGAGAAGGACAGTCCCTGCTCGAGAGAGCTTACAATCTAAAGGTAACAAATTATGTAGTCAGTGTAGGTATCATGAATGGGGAAGGTGGTTAGGCGCCAAAAGCAAGGGAGAAGAGATGGGCTTTGAGTAAGGACTTGAAAATGGGCAGGGAGGGCGCATGGCGTATGGGCTCGGGAAGTCTGTTCCAGGCATAAGGAGGCTCATTTTCAAAGCACTTAGCCTCCCAAAGTTCCATAGAAACCTATGGAACTTAGCCTCCCAAAGAGCTTTGAAAATATGCCTCAAGGTGGTGCGAGGCAGAAGGGGCGGAGTCTGGAGTTAGCAGTGGTGGAGAAGGGTACAGATAGGAGTGATTTGTCCTGAGAGCGGAGGTTACGGGTGGGAACATAGGGGGAGAGGAGGGTAGAGAGGTAATGGGGGGCTGCAGATTGAGTGCACTTGAAGGTCAATAGGAGAAGCTTGAACTGTATATGGTAGCGGATCGGGAGCCAGTGAAGTGACTTGAGGAGAGGGGTGATATGAGAGTATCGGTTCACACGGTAGATAAGACGTGCGGCGGAATTTTGGACAGATTGAAGGGGGAATAGGTGGCTAAGCAGGAGACCAGCGAGGAGAAGGTTGCAATAGTCAAGACGAGAGGTAACGAGCGAGTGGACGAGGGTTCTAGTGGTCTGTTCAGAGAGGAATGGGCGAATTTTGCTAATATTATAGAGGAAGAAGCGACAGGTCTTAGCTGTCTGCTGGATATGGGCAGAGAAGGAGAGGGAGGAGTCGAAAATGACTCCGAGATTGCGGGCTGAAGAGACGGGGAGGATGAGGGTGTTGTCAACAGAGACGGAGAGTGGGGGAAGAGGAGAAGAGGGTTTGGGTGGAAAGACAAGGAGCTCAGTCTTTGCCATGTTCAGTTTCAGATGCCGGTTGGACATCCAGGCGGCGATGTCTGAAAGGCAGGCCGAAACTTTGGCCTGGGTTTCGACTGTGATGTCGGGAGTGGAGAGGTAGAACTTGGTGTCATCGGCATAGAGATGGTACTGGAAACCATGTAATGAGATCAGCGAGCCCAGGGAAGAGGTGATCGAGAAAAGAAGCGGTCCAAGGACAGATCCTTGAGGAACCCCAACAGAGAGCGGGACGGGGGTGGAAGAAGAGCCATTAGAAAATACTCTGAAGGTGCGTTGGGAAAGATACGAGGAGAACCAGGAGAGGACGGAGCCCTGGAACCCGAATGAGGACAGTGTGTCAAGAAGTAAATTATGATTGACGGTGTCAAAGGCGGCAGATAGGTCGAGGAGGATAAGGATGGAATAGTGACCTTTGGATTTGGCAAGGAACAGGTCATTGCAGACTTTAGAGAGTGCTGTTTCTGATATCCATCTCCTTCTCCCACCAACCACCCTCCTCTAGGTCCAGCACATCTCCATATCCCTCCTGGCCCAGCACATTTCTATCTCCCGCCTTTTGTGAGGTAACTTCCTGCTTCCTCACAGGCAGTACCATCAGAGGGAAGGTCCCGATGCTGGCCACAGCAGTGGGCCTTAATTGCAGCCAGTACTGGGGATGAAGCAACTTTAGAGGGAGGGAGATATGCTGGATTTGAGGTGGGGAGAAGGAGAGAGAAGGACTTGCCAAGGCCACCATGGGGCTCTTGGGAGCACGAGGCCCTGTGTGACCACCCCTGCCTAAGATCGGGCCTGGCCAAAAGCAACAGAGGACTGAGTGGCCCACTAGACTGATGGAACACTCCAGCATGTAGCCGCAGCACCAGCGGCCCACTGCGCTGAAGAACCAGTCTGGGACCCAGAAGCCTTGAAGACTGAGTGCGCTGCAGGACTTGATGGAGAAACAGGTGTGTCGGGGCAAGAGGCAGAGCCGTGACAGAATAACTTTGTGTCACCAGCAAATTTAACTACCTCACTGGTTATTCCCATCTCTAGATCATTTATAAATATGTCAAAAAAAAAGCAGTGGTCCCAGCACAAACTCCTGAGGAACCCCACTATCTTCCTTTCTCCATTCAGAATACTGACCATTTTACCGTACTCCCTGTTTTCTATCTTTTAACCAGTTTTTAATCCACAATAGGACATTATCTCCTATCCCATGACTTTCTAATTTCCTCAGCAGTCCTTCATGAGGTACTTTGTCAAATGCCTTTTGAAAATCCAGATACACAATATCTTTAATTAACAACATCTTAGATATATCTCCTCCTTGCATAGTACAGATTTGCAGTAGAACTATAAATTGTAAATCTGTTGCTGATTGTTGTGCCATACTCCAATGCTCCACTAGAGGTGCCTGCAAATGAGTATTTTGAACAGTGCACGCGCTGGTGTCTTAATAGTGCAGGAAGGGTGAGGTTCTGGCAGGTTTTTTGTTTTTTTTTACATTTGTACCCTGCACTTTCCCACTCATGGCAGGCTCAATGTGGCTTACATGGGGCAATGGAGGGTTAAGTGACTTGCTCAGAGTCACAATGAGCTGATCGGTGAACAATTGAAAAGGCTGAATTGCAAGATTTTATTGGGCACAGAGTTATGGTACATGAAAATTTTGGAGCATACAAATATCCCTGATTCAGCATGAATTTTGTGAAATTCATATCCAGCATCTGGATCCAGAGACTAAGCTAAGTGTAACTCAGAAATATTGAACTGAACTGAAAAATGTTGTTTAAAGCTGTTACTGGACCGGTGAGATGACCAAAATCATCTCACCGGAGGAGTGGCCTAGTGGTTAGGGTGGTGGACTTTGGTCCTGGGGAACTGCAGAACTGAGTTCAATTCCCAGCACGGGCAGCTCCTTGTGACTGTGGGCAAATCACTTAACCCTCTATTACCCCATGTAAGCCACATTGAGCCTGCCATGAGTGGGAAAGTGCGGGGTACAAATGTAACAAAAAATGAAATAAATAAAAAATATCTTCATTTCATGGCTGAAACAAGTTTGGGATTCTGAGCACCTTCACATTAATTAATAGCAATTCAGAAAATTAAACCTAAAAAAAAAGTCTTGTTTAATGTTATAGATATTATAAACGGGGAAAATATTCCAAGAAGTGAATCCCCCTAGAATTTAGAATTTGAACGGAAAGAATTCTGTCATAGTTTGGTGTTGCTTCTGCTCATTTTCATCTTCTGAGAAAGGCCTGTAGTAACTGAGCTTTGCAGCATGAGGTGGTTGGTTGAATGATGCCTAATGTTGCCCTGAGGGATGACTGAAGGGTTCAGGTGACCAAAAATGCTAAGTTTGTGATGACCTCTAGGTGCACTGGCAGGCTTGTCCTCTCCATGCATTGGGCTCTAGGTCCTCCTCTGATTGGTTCACTGCCACACTGTGCTCCTTTGGAGGAGACATTTTAAATTATCCTGGTAATACTGAAAAATACAGAGCTACAGGAAAAGATAACCATCAACCAAAAAGAAGGCAAAAGAGCCTACTCCTTTATTAGGGGTCCCTTTACAAAGGCACGCTAGCAGTTTTGGGGCACTCTAATCATTAGAAATTATATAGAAATATATGGGCGACTAACATTTAGAACGTGCTTATTTTTAGTACACACTAAAAACACTAGCGCGCCTTTGTAAAAGACTCCCTTAGTGCTGCTTTCCTGTTAAAAAGTGATAATGGATGTACCTCAGAGCTAAACACCTCCCCCAGGACCACAAAGGAGGCTACAGCTGTCATCTGTCATCGGTATCACCTCATACCAAAAAAGAGATGACAAAAATACTCCATTATTTCAATCGAGTGGAGAAAAAAAATAACCTTAAAAACATATGTCAAAATATCTCAAAATTCAAACAGAAAAGGGATACAATAATAGTAAATAATTACAAAACAGGTCTTCTCTTTAACAAAAAAACCCCCACTTAAATAGGTGCCAGCCACAATAATGCTGCATTTATAGATTCAAAAGGACAAAATTAGCAAAATCAGTCACTGCAAAGCTGAAGCTCAACAGTAGATGAGTCTACAAGGCCAGGTTTTCAGAATATTCACAATGAATATGCATGAGACAGATTTGCATGTACTGCCTCCTTAGTATGCTCTCTCATGCATATTCATTCTGGATATCCTGAAACCCTGGCCTGCCTGTGGACCTCAAGGACCAGAATTCAGTAGCCCTGCTGTACAGGATTGGGGAGGGCAGAGAAGTAGCTATTTACAGCAGTGGTTCCCAAACCCGGTCCTGGAGGCACCCCAGCCAGTCAGGTTTTCAGGATACCCACAATGAATATTCATGAGAGAGATTTGCATGCACTGCCTGCCTCTTCTGCATGCAAATCTCTCTAATGAATATTCAGTGTGGATATCCTGAAAACCTGACTGGCTGGGGTGACTCCAGAACTAGGTTTGGGAACCACTGATTAGAGGAAGACAGGCCTGACCATGCAGTGAGATATTAACCAGCAGCACAATGCACCAACCAATGCTCCAGGTCAAAAGAGACACCTTCTCTGCCATTTAGTCACTTTTTATAAGAGATATACATTTGGGCATGTCTTTTATGTGACATTCAGAGAATATGGCCTGTGTGCTTGGTTTCTGGTCCTGCCCAGCACACACCTACTATCCACCCAAACATACCATCGTTCAGGGCACAAGTTTTGCCATTAGAGAATACGGCTGAGCACTTTCATGGCTTTTAGGTGGCCTGTTGATTTTGTACGCATGAATGGCATCTAACCTTTATAGACTTGCCATCAAAGTGTATCTCTTCTTGTAGCGCTGGCTTTAGCCCCTGCATTGGCCCTTCCCAGAATGCTCAGCTCTTTCTGCTTTGGTTCACACAGGCTAAGAGCTTGTCAGTTGCTGGAGGGAGTAGTGTCAGCAGTTGCCCTTAAATCTCTGATGGAAGGGTATTTACATAAACGAATTGCCTTTGCTGCATCCCCAAGGTTGTGTACCAGCAGACGGCATTAAAAAATTTATTGCTACAGCAAGCTGCCTCTCGGAGCTCACTCATGTAGTGGATGTCCTATTATATGGACAGTTGAGTTTAATAGTCATTGTGTACTTAAGCACAGCAAAACAACAGTGGGGAAAAAAAACCCTACACTCCACTTTGAAGGCCTTTTCTCCAGCCTGCCAGTCTATTTGTACTGTAAATTAAAAATATGAATCTCATCTTTGTAGCCTCCCAAAACACTCATGTTGTCAAGCTCTGTGTTGTCTTCATTTGTATTACCTTAATTTAATGTTAATTATGTTCTTCATTTACAAAGAACAAGCATTAAATTCTACGTCTAGGGATTTTCCCTCCCCTCTCTTTCTCACATTCTCTGGCTACAGGCATAAGGGGTGATGCAGGGCCTGGGGGCTCATTAGTAAAATGTCAGTCATGGACATAAAAGCAGAGCATTTAAAGATTATAATCCACGATACAGCTCTGGCAAACCAGTATTGTAAGTTCAGTGGCAACCTATTATGTATTTCACCATGTTTTCTTTTTTTTTTTTAACTTCCCTTTTGAAAACACGCAGTTTTATCAAATACCAATGATAAAATTCATTACTTGATTGGGCTTTTAATAAGTGTCACCTCCCAGTGCAAAACATTGCTTGGGAAGCAAAATAATGTTATTTTAATCACAGCATCATTTTACAGCTGCTGGGAATAGTTGTATTGAACCCCTCGCTACACCTCAATAGAAGCTATTGACAGCATTCGACAGTGTTTACAAGTCTGCAAAATCTTTTGTTTCCAGAAGCATTTAACTGGTGTTACAAGGGAGATGATATTGCCTTCCACGTCATGCATTTTGGCAGCCTTATAATCTTACAAATTGGTGATTTGCCTGTCTTGAAAAGAAAGCATGGCAAATACATTTGGGTACGTATTCCCATATGTAAAAAAAAAAAAAGCATGAATGAATGTTGAAATGGATGCGCTTCTCAAATATAGGACAGGAGAGAACCAGACTGGACAATCTCTAGGACACACTGATAGAACTGAAAAACGAGCTTGCGGAGCTACTGCTAGTGATATGCAACTTATCCTTAAAATCGAGCGTGGTACCGGAAGATTGGAGGGTGGCCAATGTAACGCCCATTTTTTAAAAAGGCTCCAGGGGAGATCCGGGAAATTATAGACCGGTGAGTCTGACGTCGGTGCCTGGGAAAATGGTAGAGGCTATTATTAAAAACAAAATTACAGAGCACATCCGAGGACATGGATTACTGAGACCAAGTCAGCATGGCTTTTGTGTGGGGAAATCTTGCCTGACCAATTTACTTCAATTCTTTGAAGGAGTGAACAAACATGTGGACAAAGGGGAGTCGGTTGATATTGTGTATCTGGGTTTTCAAAAGGCGTTTGACAAGGTACCTCATGAAAGGCTACAGAGGAAATTGGAGGGTCATGGGATAGGAGGAAATGTCCTATTGTGGATTAAAAACTGGTTGAAGGATAGGAAACAGAGAGTGGGGTTAAATGGGCAGTATTCACAATGGAGAAGGGTAGTTAGTGGGGTTCCTCAGGGGTCCGTGCTAGGACCGCTGCTTTTTAATATATTTATAAATGATTTAGAGATGGGAGTAACTAGCGAGGTAATTAAATTTGCTGATGACACAAAGTTATTCAAAGTCGTTAAATCACAACAGGATTGTGAAAAATTACAAGAAGACCTTACGAGACTGGGAGACTGGGCGGCTAAATGGCAGATGATGTTTAATGTGAGCAAGTGCAAGGTGATGCATGTGGGAAAAAAGAACCCAAATTATAGCTACGTCATGCAAGGTTCCACGTTAGGAGTTACGGACCAAGAAAGGGATCTGGGTGTCGTCGTCGATAACACACTGAAACCTTCTGCTCAGTGTGCTGCTGCGGCTAAGAAAGCGAATAGAATGCTGGGTATTATTAGGAAAGGTATGGAAAACAGGTGTGAGGATGTTATAATGCCGTTGTATCGCTCCATGGTGCGACCGCACCTTGAGTATTGTGTTCAATTCTGGTCGCCGCATCTCAAGAAAGATATAGTAGAATTGGAAAAGGTGCAGCGAAGGGCGACTAAAATGATAGCGGGGATGGGACGACTTCCCTATGAAGAAAGACTAAGGAGGCTAGGGCTATACAGCTTGGAGAAGAGACGGCTGAGGGGAGACATGATAGAGGTATATAAATAATGAGTGGAGTGGAACAGGTGGATGTGAAGCGTCTGTTCACGCTTTCCAAAAATACTAGGACTAGGGGGCATGCGATGAAACTACAGTGTAGTAAATTTAAAACAAATCGGAGAAAATTTTTCTTCACCCAACGTGTAATTAAACTCTGGAATTCGTTGCCGGAGAAAGTGGTGAAGGCGGTTAGCTTAGCAGAGTTTAAAAAGGGGTTGGACGGTTTCCTAAAGGACAAGTCCATAAACCGCTACTAAACGGACTTGGAAAAATCCAAAATTCCAGGAATAACATGTATAGAATGTTTGTACGTTTGGGAAGCTTGCCAGGTGCCCTTGGCCTGGATTGGCCGCTGTCGTGGACAGGATGCTGGGCTCGATGGACCCTTGGTCTTTTCCCAGTATGGCATTACTTATGTACTTATGTACACCACCTATTCAGAGTTACAAATATCCATTCCTCTTTCCCTTTCCATATATATAAGTGAGTGAAAAAAAAATTGATCAACTGATATCTAGAGATATGCTTTCGTTTGACATGACAGGGGACACGTCAAGATTTCCCAGGGTGTTTCATACTGATTTCTGAACAAAACAGTAGGAAAACAACCCTGAAATTTAAGTTTATTTTTCCAGTGTTAATACTGCACACCATTGCTCAAAAATCAATAGCATGCAGTACTGAAGTATAAAGTGTGCTTACTGATAAATCATACATTCCATTGAGTGACAGTGAGTGCTGGTAATGAAATTACCCCTGTAGCAAAAATGTAAAAACAAAACAAAAACCCCTCAAAAGACAGGGAGAATTAAATAAAGCATTATTTTAGTCTCTACTCCCCTACTGATTCAGTGTATATCCGATGAGTATTCGTAAACGTTTACTGTAAAATTTTCAATTGTGGTTGAACACCTCAAGGAACTTTCACTATGAAGGACAAAGATAAAGAGAGAGAAAGATGAGATGGAATTTGTACTATAGGGGATATGTGTAAACTGGTTGACCTTTGTGTTTTACAGCTGCTGCTATATTCTCTGTTTCCATGTAAAGAGCTAAAAGGGTTGAAGACGAGTAAGAAACATTTGTCTGAAAATGTTGAACAAATTCACTTACAGTACACAGAAGTCTTAAGACCATAAGAAAAGCTATACCGAGTCAGACCAAGGTCAATGGAGCCCAGCATCCTGTCTCCAGCAGTGGCTAATCCAGGTTACAAGTCAAGGGGGTTAGATTGAGAGAACAGGAGATGGCATGAGCCTAACTAGACAAGCGAAAAGGAGGAGCAAACTTCACGTGAACGTGAGCAATAAACAAAAAAAGTGAGGTAGATCCAAGGAGGATATCAAGTACTTTTTATTGGAAAAACAGCTAAAAGACGACCCGACACGGCCGTGTTTCAGCACAAAAGGCCTGCAACAGGGGTCTGGTGAATCTCTGATGTTATGGTAGAAATGCTTAACAACGAGATTGTGGTCGAAGTACTTGCTGTAAAATCCTTGTAATATCCTCAGCAGGGCAGAAGCACTAAATAGCAGTGGCCATCCAAACGGCGAGAGTCAGTGCTGCTCTCCACTCCGAGTCAGAGAGCAGATCATCAGGAGAGAGGGACCCGCGGCAGCCACCAGAGAGGAGGATGGAGGCAGAAAGCGCAGTGAGTCCGGGAGCTGGAGGGAGAAGGGGGAGGGAGCCAAAACAGAGCTATGAGCTGCTGCATCTACGATGACTTGCTTTATTTTGGGTAGCATTTTTATTTAAGCTCACTTATATTTTCAAACATGTCAGCTTGTGCAACATATGGATGTACACAGAGAAAGTATAAATTTTTCATAGGTAGAGTAGTAATTTGTTAAAAATCGTAATCAGTGTGTCATTTAGAAGGGCTGGTTACAGGGACACCCTAGCAGCACGTATTATGTGTTGTATCGTAAAGAGATTTTTTTCTCTCCTGGTAAAGGGCCACTAAAACAGACATCATGTTATGAGAATCAGAGTTTCTATCTATTTACTTATTTACTACGTTTATATCCCACATTAAACATGATTTAGGTTGAAACCTGGAAGAATGTAAAATCGTTTTTTTCCTGTGCCTAGATCAAAAGAGAGATGGTTTGTGGTAGGAGCTTGAACTTTTTGTTTTGTGGGTGGATGGATTATGAATTTGTGCTAATTAGGATGACGCTGCTGATTATGGTGCTAATTATGCTGTCTGATTCCACTGGTCAGATGCATGGGTTTCTGGGTCCTTTGGGGGCTGACAAGCAGCAGCGTGCTCCGAGAGAGATGCCCTCTGGTGAGTTGGGCCCGGGGACATGTACTTCTCCCACGGTTATAGCAGGAACTGCCGCCGTTTTGTCCACAGATGCAGAGGCTTTGAAGAGGCCACTTGTTGTTGCAGCATGATGCTCCGGGGGCACTATGCCTGGACTAAAAGACAGCATAGAATGGAATGCCACCTTATGAACTACAAACAGGGGTGAGAGGTCAGCCGGGTCATCTAAGGACTGCCTAAACAATTTTAAGTAACTTGTTTAGTCAACAATTACCCAATTGAAGTACATGTGATCAGGTGTTTGGGGCCCTTTACTTCCGATATAAAGGGCACTTCCACCACGGGCTGGTAACCTTTTTATGATGGAGGATGGATATGGGAGAACACTGGTGTCCCTGAAGAAGAGCACAGTCTTGAAACAGAATTTTCTGTAGGACGTATTGTACTACTACTACTATTTAGCATTTCTATAGCGCTACAAGGCGTAAGCAGCGCTGCATAAACATAGAAGAAAGACAGTCCCTGCTCAAAGAGCTTACAATCTAATAGACAAAAAATAAAGTAAGCAAATCAAATCAATTAATGTGCACAGGAAGGAGGAGAGGAGGGTAGGTGGAGGCGAGTCGTTACAAGTGGTTACGAGTCAAAAGCAATGTTAAAGAGGTGGGCTTTCAGTCTAGATTTAAAGGTGGCCAAGGATGGGGCAAGACGTAGGGGCTCAGGAAGTTTATTCCAGGCGTAGGGTGCAGTGAGACAGAAGGCGCGAAGTCTGGAGTTGGCAGTAGTGGAGAAGGGAACAGATAAGAAGAATTTATTCATGGAGCGGAGTGCACGGAAAGGGGTGTAGGGAAGGACAAGTGTGGAGAGATACTGGGGAGCAGCAGAGTGAGTACATTTATAGGTTAGTAGAAGAAGTTTGAACAGGATGCGAAAACGGATAGGGAGCCAGTGAAGGGTCTTGAGGAGAGGGGTAGTATGAGTAAAGGGACCCTGGCAGAAGACGAGACAGGCAGCAGAGTTTTGAACCGATTGGAGAGGGAAGAGGTGACTAAGTGGGAGGCCAGCAAGAAGCAGATTGCAGTAGTCTAAATGAGAGGTGACAAGGGTGCGGGAAGAAGCAGAGAAAGTTGCAACCCAGATTAGTGGGCTCCTGCGGGGCATTTCCATTCCAGTGTCCAGAGAGTTAAACCAGGTCCTGTCATTAGCCAGGACTGGGCTCGACTATAGCGAAAATCAGTATTTCCTCCAGGTGGGGATAGGGGACACAGTATGTTTGGAGATTATTTAGGGGTTATTAATATCTATATGTGAATTATCACTATTGGGTTGAAGCATTCACTTTATATATATATATATATATATATATATATATATATATATATATATATATATATATATATCAAAGATTAGATTTGGGAGGATAATAGATGATGTGTAGAGCTATTCAGGTGAGCCGCTTGTTAGCGGTGTGACTCCCTGATATATTGCTCGGCTGGAATCATAGCCTATGCTGAAGCTTCCCTTAACCTTTAAAGATATATATATATATATACGTATGAAAAACAAACATAAATAAATAAATAAATAAATAAAAACATAGATACAAAATAAACCCTTTAAACAAGATAAGAAAGTGTAAAACAAACCCGCTCCATGCATGCTGTAGTCCCTCGATCACCAGTGAGTACATTTATTTATTTATTTATTTATTTATTACATTTGTACCCCGTGCTTTCCCACTCATCGCAGGCTCAATGCGACTTACGTAGTAACAAGAGAATACAATCTGTAGTACAATAGGGATTGATTATATACACATACAGTTTATTCATTACAAAAACAGGTCTAGCTCAAAACTTCTTAGTTTTAGTCCTGGACAGTTTTGTTTTGTTCCATTATGGCTGAAAAACGTCTGTTAGAAATGCTCAGATCCCGCCCTTAACATGCCCCTGACACACACCCTTATGATTTGAACGCACTTCTGATGGACTTCATAGAAAAGCATCTAAAAATTGGTTTTGAAAATACAAAATGTCCAAATGCAGATTTATGGCACTTTTTGGATGTTTTTCTCTTTTGAAAATGAGCTCCATAGGCACATATGTTACTTAGGACAGACAAACCAAAAGACAAACAGATGAGCTCTCTGCGACAGGTTTATGTTTATTAAAACTTGCTGTACCACCCAAGCTGACTAGCAGAACTGGGTGGTTGACAAATTAAAATGCGAGTAAAAGAAAGAAAAGAACTACAATTATTTGATAGGAAAGTCAAGTGAGACAAGTAACCAACAATCAGGGTATAACAGTAAAGGTAGACAGAGGGGAGGGCAAGGCTAAATAAAATTTAAAGGGAAAACGGGAAGGGCAGGTTGGTGATTCAAGTGCAGGCAAATTCTACATTAACTGTCAAGGTGAAAAGCCTCTTTAAAAAGCCAAATTTGTAAGGCTATTTTAAACTTTTTGAAAGACAGTTCAGAATTCCAATACTTTATCTATTTATTTCTAAAACTTATACCCCACTTACACCTAAGTGGTTCATAATAAAACATATCCTATATAATAATTTCTACCTCCAACATTCTAAGTCTGGATGCCTGGGTTCGTAACATCCATTTCCACTCATTGTCCCGCCCTCGCGTCAAACCGTAATGACGTCAGAGGGCGGAACAATGAGGGGGAAGGGAACGCTAGAGGCGAGATGATGTCAGGAGGAGAGAATCATGGGACATCGAGGGGAGGGAGGAAGGGAAGGGGAGGGCAGGGCAGAGGAGAATTGATGGACATGGATGGGATGGGAGGACAGTCATAGGTGCCCCCCCAAACGCAGGGCTGCCTGGCGCTCTCGGACAGTCCCTCCACTCCTTCCCGCCCTCAGCTCCCCGATCGACTGCCCTCCTCTCCTTTCCTCCCCCCCTTGTACATGTTTAACCCTTTTACTTTCAGGCGCAGCGACGGCAGTGAAGAGGAAAACATAGCGGGCTTGCCTCCAGCTTCTCCCTTCCCTCACACAGTGTCCCACCTTCTGCGATGATGCATTTTCTGTTTCCACGAAGGCGGGACACTGTGTGAGGGAAGGGAGAAGCTGTGTTGTCCTCTTCACTGCCGTCGCTGTGCCTGAATGTAAAAGGGTTAAACGTGCAGGGGGGGAACGGAGAGTAGGGCTGTCATGGAGCTGAGGGAGGGCAGGGAGAATCACTGGACATGGATGGGAGGGTAGGGGGAGAGAAGAGATGGCTGGAATGGAGAGGAGGGCAGGGGGAGAAGAGATCACTGGATAGGATAGGACAGGAGGGGAGGGCAGGGGAGAGAGGAGAATTGCTGGACATGGACGGATGGAGGGGAGGAAAGTCAGGAAGGAGATGCACATGGATGGAGGGGAGGGAAGAGAGGAGAAATGCTGGACATGGATGGAGTCTGCATACTCTTTATCTTTAAAAAAAATACTATAAATAAAAATCACACAAAAAAAGAAAGATTAATACAAAAAAAGAAAACATAGATAAAACAATCCGTATCTCATACCCCTGGACTATATTACTCATTATACACCCTTCCCAATTATTACTTATCATGACAGAACATTTCTCCTAACGGTTCCCTTAAAAATATAATCGCCATTACATGATAACCTTGCTAGCGCCCGTTTCATTTGTGTGAGAAATGGGCCTTTTTAAACTAGTATAATAATATAAAAACATTCATACATATAAACAGTTCACATCATCTTCAAAAATTACAATGAACTGCTGCTAATTCCCAACTGCATCAAATAAAGAATGCCTGAATAAAAAAAGGTTTTCAAAACTTTCTTAAACTGACCTACATTTACAAGAAGCGGAGATGCCCAGGCAAGGCATGCCATAACACTGGGTCTGCAACTAAAAACGCTGCTGCCCTCGTGAGAGCTTAATGTGTTGTTGCAAATGAGTCAGTTACTAAGTTCTTTCCAGAATCAGACCTTAACCCCCTAGCAGATACAAACAGTATTACCACAGAATGTAAATACCATGGCACATTCCCATAAACAGAACTTTAAACTGTGTCCTGAAACATATAGGTAGCCAATGTAACTGTTTCAACACAGGAGTCGTAGGAGCCCAATTTGTTACACCCACCAACACCTGCACAGCTGCATTTTGCACCACCTGCAAGGCCTTAACTCTTGCTTTTGAAACCCCCAAATTAAAGGAATTGCAGTAATCAATCCTTGATATCACCATACTTTGCACTACAGTCCAAAAATCAGAAAGGGATAATCGGCTTCAGGCGATAAAGCAAATGCAGCTGCACAAAAGATGCTCGAACCACATTAGCAATTTGCATTCGTATAGTTAAATGTGCATCCAACACTTCTCCCAACAACTTCATTTCAGTCTTCACAGGCATATCTATACCACACACTTGTATTGTCTGAGGCCACCTTTCATCCTCCTTTCTCATGTTTTCTCTAACGCAAAAATTATTCTCTCCCATCTACTCTCTAACTTCTTTCATATAGCCCAATATCTGATTAGACAAACTGATTCCCCATGCCACTATTGGGGGGGGGGGGGGGGGGGGAACTGTACACCATCAGCATACAGACAGTATTCTACCCCTAGCCATTCAAAGACCCGACACAATGGTGCTAAATAGATATTAAACAGCAGGGCAGCAAAAGCCGACCCCTGTGGAATGCTTCTTCTAACTTCAATAAGATCAGAAACTTCCTCCCCACTATAAGCCTTCATAGAGTGCCCTGACAAGTAGGAGGAGAACCAGTCATACACTGTATTACCTACCCCCAACTGTCTCAATCTAAATAACAACCGAGAAATTTCCACCAAATCAAACACTGAGGAGACATCTAGAGATGTAAGGCAGAAATATTGATTCCTATCCACACACTGCCTCAACAATCTACTGTAGATAACAATAAAGTTTCTGCCCCATGGGCTCTATAAAACCCATATTGAAAACGGTCCAAATAACCATTCTGCTCCACAAATTCCTCCAGCTGGTACAATACCGCTTTTTCTAATACCTTCCCTACAAAAGGAGTAACTGAAATAGGTCTTAGCCATAATAATAGAGGGATCCAGCTTCTCCTGTTTCAATAAAGGCCTCACAGTAGCCTGTTTACAAATCATAGGTAGACAATCTTTTACCAAAGACTTATTCACAATTACTGACAATTGTGGAGCAACTTTTCCTGCCAATAAATGCATAATTTCCTAGGAGCAAGAATCCAATAAAGACCACATAGGAGTAATTGTAGCTATAATTCGTTCTACTGCCAAATCATCCTCTAACTGAAATTCATCCTATTTTATCAACAAATTATTACTCTCTTCCAAATTAACCCATCCTTACAATACCAGCCTTCCTATCTAATTGAGTCAGCATATTCTCCAAATAATCAGAATAAATACAGACATCCGGCTCCAATCTCTTCCCATTAACCCTTGACCCATTCACTAAACAATTCACAGTCTGGTATAACTCCCGAGGCCTATTTAAGACATCACACACACTCTTCCTAAATTAGTCATTCCTCAAAGGCTTGCAAAGGCTAAGAAACTCAACAAGATGCAATTTATAACTCTCCAAATCATTGGCATCTTTAGACTTCCTCCACTGTCGTTCTGCTTGCCTTAGTTCCTGACGAACCTGTTTCACGGGTTCAGTTCTTCACATACAAGGCTTATAATTTTCTCTTTGAACAAACTTCGCAGGGGGAGCAACCTCATCCAAAGCTTTCAATAAAGTCCTATTCCAAACATCCAGTGCCACATTAACTGAGGAATTCTCATCAGTGTGCAACATGGACAACCAATGTTCTTCTAACAAATCAATGTCAATTAGTGGCTGTACCTGAATCTCTTTCCTCTATCCCTGATCCTCCACATCCACAGATGTAAAACGTAATGCAAAAGATATCAAACAATGGGTTGACCATGTCACCATATGCACAACAGGAGAATGACATAACAGCCTCTTCAATCCAGGAGATTAAAACACCATATGTAACATATGTCCTGTGCAATGTGTTGGCACTGATATCATCTGACTTAAATCTAATGCAGGCAATGAATAAAAAATAACATGATCTCACTGCAAAAACACATCTTCTACCGGATCAAAGGGGATATTAAAATCACCCAACATGTAAACATTATCTAACTCAGACAGGCATGACTCAGCAACACTGTCATCAAAATGGAGCAGTCAGCATTCAATACACCTGGAGGACCATAAAGTACCACAAGCCACCATACATTTATTCCTCATTACCAAAACTTCACCAATATCACATACCTCCACACAAACCACCTTAAAATCTAAAACAGCCTTAAAAAACACAATCACTCCCCCTCCACTCTTTTGAAAATGGCAAGCCCATTCCCACTTAAAACCCTCTGGACAGCATTGCCTTGCTATCACCAAATCAGTCTTCAACAACCACAACTCAGTCACACAAAGAACATCATAACCCTCCTTATAAATCATACATCAACAGCCTTATTCTTGACAAACCTAGTATTAATCAGTCCAAACCTTTTCACTTCCTTAATCAAACATGCATTCCCACACATTACAGCCAAACACCCAGTAACCCCAGGAGCCTGACGCCCACAACTCGAGGCCCACGCTAACTGCCCATATCTGCCCTGCCCAGTAATCACTTCAATACCAGCCATACACAAAACCAACACACACTCCAAACTTAAAATACAAAACCTCACCAATCATCTCAAGGTCTGCCGTGAAGAAAAAGGCGTGGTGACATGAACACGAGCTATGCAGCTTTGGGACCAGGGAAAACAAGTCAATGATCGTTTATTGAACATAAAAGTCTGACTGGAGAGTAAGGGATACTTAAAGATGTCAAATAATCAGGAGATCCAAATCTGAGTACTTTAAAAGTAAGCATAAAAAGTTTGTATTTGATATGTTGTTCCATGGGAAGCCAATGGAATTTATGAAATAAAGGGGAGATGCTATCAAACCTACGTGAATGGCAGATGAGTTTAATAGCCATATTTTGGATTGTTTCAAGTTTTTTGAGGTTTGACTGAGAACAATCAAGAAACATGATATTACAATAATTGAGTCTAGTGATAAGAAGGGACAAAACAAGGGTATGAAAAGTAAGTTGATCAAAATAACGACGAACAGTGCATAACTGGCAGAGAATCAAGAAACCAGTTTTACATAAATTCAAAGTCTGAGGGATGGATGTCAAGTGGGAATCAAGAGTAGCACCAAGGTAAAAGAAAGAACTAACCAATTGAATCACAGTACCAAGGAGATTTCAGGGAATGAAAAATGCTTAAATAGGCTGCTTTGATTATTGAGCAAATCTGCTATACTATCAAAAGATTAGATGTTAACTAGATGTTAACTACAGTCAACCCCAGGGCTTTTACCTGCAGGAAGAGTGGACAATTTTCAAATAGCTCATTTATCTGGGTAAATGACTTTTGGAAATTGCCCTCATTATTTGCCCTCATTAGAGTGAAGTTTAATATTTAAATCATGTCGTCTTGTGGGCAGATTAGGAGCCTGGAACTTAATTGAACAGGGAATGGGCTGGGGTATAAAGCTGAAGGTTTGCCTAGGGCACCCAATACTCTTGCACCAGCCCTGGATGGATGCACCTCCTCTCCATCATTAACCATGAATCTTCCCAAACCTGGAAAGTTCCTCACGTTAGTCAATATTGGCTCCTGTTCCTGGTAGAACCACTAGAGGTCTCTACATGTCTATCATCTTACATAACAAATTGTTTAAAAAAATACCACGAAGTGTAATTTGCTTGGAGCTACCACTGAAAACATGTAACCACAAATTCAGTTACTTGTTTCAACTTTTCAATAGCACATTGTCCATATTCTTCAAATGCAAATAACATTTTTTTACTTTCCTTACGGCTAAGAAACTTGACATGTTTTAGCTAATGTCCTCACCTTGTCAACTCAATATTGACCACATTAGGCCTGATATTTTAAAAAGGATGCAAGAGGGTAGGAGAAGCTTCAGCTCACTTAAATTGCACTGACAAGTGACAAGGTGATCCCCAAATTGTCACATGCACAAAACCAGACATTGCTGCTGATAATCTGGGATGACCACCACAGCATTATCCGGACAGGGCTGAGGAGATCCGTGAGCAGAGTATGGGCAAGGTCGGAGGTTATCCAGTTAGTTGCCATATTCAGATCACTAACCGTTCAGCAATCAGGCCAGTTATCAGACATGTCTCCTCAGCTGCTTAGCAGAGTGACATCATTACAAAGCTGCATCTTTGGAGTTTGAAGGTTATACAAATCAAGGTGACAACCTACCAGTCACCATTTCATTGTATTAAACATTTATGATTTTGTCAAAGCGGCTTTAGAAAATAATCAAAGCACTTGAAAGGTGTCAAATGGAGTGCAGGATAAACTTAGTTAATATTTTTACTTTTATGCTAGGCAATTTGTGAGAAGAGGTGGAAAACAACAGTTTTATCTTTCTGGTGTAACCACTCTGTATAGCATAAGGCAACACAAAAAATAACAATATACGAATTACAACACTTTTCCAATTTTCAAGATGATGTTTAATTTCATATTTCTTGTACAGCTAATAAGGAGGGAACCACCTTATTAACTACTGGTGCTATTTTTCCTATCTCAGTTCTGTATCAGCCCATTAAAACAACCTTGAGATGCTGCTGAAGGACAAGATAGTGAACTATCTACAATCCATGCAATATGATTTTACTAGAGACAGACTACGCCAAATGAATCTGATTGATTTCTTTGAGTGGGTCACGAGAGAACTAGGTTTTGGGCATGCATTAGATATTGACTATTTGGATTATAGCAAAGCTTTTGATACCATGCCTCATAGGAAACTCATGAATAAACTGAGCATCATGGAGTGTGGGCTGAGTCCCAAGGTGGTGAACAGAGTTAGAAATTGGTTGAGAGATGACAGAGAGTGGCAGTAAATGAATTCACCCTGAGGACATATTGGTCAGTATTTTTGTAGGTGATATTGGTAAAGAGCTAGAAGAAAAAGATTACCTTATTGATAATGACATGAAGATTTACAACAGAGTGGACACCTCTGAAAAAGTAGACAAAATAAGGAGTGATCTACCAAAACTTAAAGACTGGTTGAATGCTTGGTAGTTAAGCTTTAGTATGAGAAATGCAGAGTGGCTCATTTGTATTTGGGATGCTGAAATCCAAGGGAGCTGAATGCAATGGGAAGGAGAGGCCAATGTTCATGGACCAGGAGACCCACCTCAGGATCATCGTGTCTAATGAACTCAAGGCAGTAAAACAATGTGGTAAAGCTGTGGCCAAAGCTAGCAGCATACTTGGCTGCACAGAGAAGGACATAACCAGTAATAAAAGAAGGTGATAATGGAGTATTCTTTAGCTGGAATACTGTGCTCAATTTTGGAGGCAGTATCTCAGTAAGGGGTCCTTTTACTAAGCTGCGTGAAAAAGGGCCCTGCGGTAGCGGCGGGGCTGTTTTTCTCATGCCCCAGGTCCCTTTTTACTGATGCCCCCCCCCCCCCCATTCTCTGGCAACAAATTCCAAAGTTTAATTACGTGTTGAGTGAAGAAACATTTTTATTAAATTTACTACTTTATACCTTCATCGCATGGCCCCTAGTCCTAGTATTTTTGGACAGTACACAAATGATTCACGTCTACCCGTTCCACTCTACTCATTATTTTGTAGACCTCTATCATATCTCCACTCAGCCATCTTTTCTCCAAGCTGAAGAGCCCTAGACACTTCAGCCTTTCCTCATAGGGAAATTGTCCCATCCCCTTTATCATTTTCGTCGCCCTTCTCTGTACCTTTTCTAATTCCCTGAGTGTGTACAAAACAGCACTGAAATGAGTTTTGCACTTCTAAGGAAACATCTGGTTAGGGACCTATCCCACATCCAGCTTAACCACTTTGTGTCCCTATCCATGTCTGTCCAGCATTGTGTCTTTGTGTCTCTCCCCCTTTGTCTAGAATTGGCTCTCTGTGTCCCTATTTCCTCCATGTCCCTGTGTACCCCTGTCCCCTCACCATCAAGCATCACCCCCCCCCCCCGTGTCCATGTCCCTATGTTTCTTCCATGCTCAGCATCTCTTCTGTGTCCCTATCCCTTCCCATGTCTAGCTTCTCCTCTTTCTCTTTCTTTCCTCCTGCATCCCCCAGCCAGAGGCCAGCACCTCTCCCCTCTCTCTCCCATGCTCCACTCCATGGCTCCAGTGTATCTTCTTCTTCCACATTCCCCCTAGTCTAGTATCTCTCACACACCCCTCCACTCCCCTCCTTGGATCTAGTATTTCTCTCCTTCTATCCAGTCTCTCTTTCTCTCTCTTAATCTCTCACTTCTTCCCCCTCCTGCTGTCTCAGACCTGGCATCTCTCCCTTCCTCCCCCTTCCCATCCCCCAAGACCTCCAAATGTGTACTGTCACCTACAGTGGCAGCAATTTCTCTCTGCCATATCATGTCCAGAAGTTGCATCAGGAGAGGCAGGACATGGTAGAAGGAAGGTCCTAGAGCTGGTTGGAGCCAGCCTATCTTAATCGCTGCCACTGCCAACAATGGAAAGCAAATTTGGAGGACTGGGGGGTGAAGTAGATAGAAAGAGATATTGGATCCACAGGAGGGGGGACCCAAGAGCAAAAGGAAGGGAGAGATGCTGAATTGGAGCAGGAGCAGGGATAGAATGAATGAAAGGAGGGCCCTTCAGCGTGTGAGCTGGAGAAGGGGGCCACATGACTTGGCATGTCTGGAATAGTAGGTACAACCCTAAACAGAGGCATGAAGGGGTGACAGTTACACCTTTAAACAACTGCATGAGGGTAGCCTTCATATAACAGCGGTTACAACTCCAATTACTTCACTGGGCAGACTGGATGGGCCACTTTAGTCTTTATTTGCCATCATTCACTATGCCGTTTTGTGAGAATTCCCATGTAGATCTTAAATAGAGGGACCTTTGGCATTCTATAATAAAAACAAAGTTAAGCACAGTAGCCAACTGAAGTTGTGCATATAGAGAAAGCCATAATGAAGTGCTTCTGACAGTAGACAGCCTCAGAACAATGGTGTGCAAGGTTGGGAAAATGGCTAGAGAGGAAATGAGGCCTGTAACAACATGCAAGTAAACTCAAGCATTCTTGAAAGCCATTAACTAGTGTTTTTGCATGGGGTGATAGGTTAGGGGCAATCCTATACCATATTAAATATTCATGTAATATGTACCCTTCACCAAAGAGGAATGTTGGAACATTCTTTATACTCTTTCTAGATCACCAGGTGAACAGAATCGATAAAACGTTGTTCTTTTCAGTTTCTAAAAAGTGCTTTTTCCCAGAAAAGAAATACTGTCATACCATGTTTCTGTGCTTTATCATATTGTTATTATGTTTTTGCAGGAACTATAGATTTCTAGGTAAAGCATCTTGAAATGTTTACTATAATGGTTAAATTATATTTTCTATATTAAATAAACCATAGTAAATATAGTAAATTATCCTATAGTTGACTCTGTTTATAAAAATGCCATTGGGATTAATTAAATTACTCTTAAGAGTAGAAAATTCTTATAATAGAAATGACTATCATAGAATCAAGCTGGCTGAGATTCTTTTTTTAATTTTATTTTTATAAATGCATTTTACAAGTATGAGGAAGACATCCATCTTACTCTCATATGAGCCAGAATATAAGAAAGCTTTAAGACAGAAAACAATAAATACTATAAATATTCATCATCCTTGTTAAGCCCACACTAACGCAGAAGAACAAGCTTTCAGCTAAAATCCAACAGAAAAGGAATATATAGATAAAAGCAATGAACAATAAACTGCACTCCTAACCAAAACCAAGGTCAGACATTATTAACATATTATCATCTAAGATAAGGGGTAGTTCTACAAATTGGTGCCAAGATATAGGTGAGAAGAGTCAAACAAAGTAGGGATGGACGAGGGATTTCCACTAAGAGGAGAAAAGAGGCAGTAGAAGTAAAAAGTCAATAATAAGTTAATCAAAACCAATAAAGATGGCAATGTCCATCAGTATGCATGAAAGGGACAATAGGTCAAAACGATGTCTCTCCAACTATTGTGTAAAGTCTACCAGAGAATGGTGCAACTGAGTAAATGGACCCGACACGGATCCATGTTTCGGCACAAGTGCCTGCCTCAGGGGTCACGGTTTCTGATGAATGCAGTGTTGGATATAGCATGCAAGCAACACCACTGTAGCGAAAGCAATGAGCAACAAAGAGCAAATCAGAAGAACAGCATGTAGTCATTACAGTGCAGCAAGGCAAAAAGATATAGATACTATAACGGGCTGAACTTTGCATCAATTCTATAATGGCTTCTGGGCATGCCTGAGCCATTATAGAATACTAGCACAAAGCCACTGTGGGTGCCGAAAGTTTGGTGTGCCAACTTATGCCACCACAATAGCTGGTGTACGTTGGCGCCATTGTTTCTCTGAGCGAGAGTCTTCCAACTGCATTGCTGCCAGTGGACGTTGGTGCTTCAATATTATGTTTTCAATCACTAGGGGCAGGCAGGTTCTCTGGAGTCCTGTAGAGCTTGCCTGTCGCTCACTATTGAAAATGTGATAGTGAAACAGCACCACCTACTGGCAGGAATTCAGAATGTAGATAGAGGACTCCCACTCAGCTTAGAGGTGCCTATGCGCACCATGTAATATGCACAAAGCTGCCAAAATCAACAATATTGTATCTGGAGGACAAATATTTTTCTTTCAATATTGTATTTCTCAATACACATCAGGACACATTTTATTACTATTAATTCACAAAAATAACATTATAAGATTTGGGGGTGGAGTTGTTAAAAATGTGAGCTACTGTTAAGACATATTATTTTACTGTTACTGGGTTATTAGTAACTAGGAGGAACATTTTTGAAAGGACATCCAAGTCAGAATAGAGACACCCAGCTCATAATGTCCACAATGGACAGCCATCTCACTTGCATTTTCCAACAAAACAATAAGTACACTTTTTTTTTTTTTAAAAAGTAGAGCTGTACCGAATTGCATATTTTACTATTCGGCTGAACACAAATGATGAAAAATATTATTTGGCTGAATATGAATACTGAATATGAATAATGGGCATTAAGCTTTATATTTAAATCAATTTATTGAGTGCACTCCAATACCGAACACATAGCAAGCCGCAACAATTCATCAAAACAACATAATAGATTCCCAAGCAACTACACAAACTGCTGGTAAATACACTCAGAATTTCAATAACTAGAAACTCCCCATCTAGACTCCTACCCACCCATATCCACCCTCACCCTCATCCTAACCACCTTGGGACAGGTCAATCTAAAAAAGTTTTTTCTTCAAACCCATACAGTGAGCATCAACAAATCTTCCAACAGTTCAAAATTCTTTTGTGTGCAGTGGTAGTTAGAGTGGTCTAGAAAGGTTCCCAAGTGGCCTGAAACTGCTGATCAGCTGGTGATGTCAGATCCAAAATTCAACGCCAATCCATTGTAAGGACCTGGAGCATGGCGGCGCACCACTGTTCTGTGGGTGGATTCTTTGACATATGAATATTATTATTTGGCAGCCCAGGCCTGACTTAAGGCTCAGGATCTAAAAATGACAGGAAAAGTACAGGCCTTTAACTGTAATCTGAACTCTGAAGTTCCAGTAAGCTCCTGAGCTATTGGGACACCCCATGCTGCAAAATAAGGAAGGAGCTAGGGTGCAAAACCCTCATAAACAGCAAGACATGGTTTACTAACTTGCAGAGTGGCATGAATGTGGCAATAGGGTGGTAACAGATGTTTTTGAGAAACAGATGGCTTCACAGGAAGATGACCAGGTGTCACAGAAAACGTTTTGAGGAAGATGTGGTCAAAAATGTAGAAATGAGGGGTCTTGCAAGAACATGACTTAGTCTTCCAGAAAAGGGTGGTCTTTTGCTAGCTTTTCCAGTAAACACTCATTGGAATAGCCAATCAGTGTTAACTATGACATTAACATAGATCGAATCAGGTGTGCTTACTGTCATATTACCCGTATCCTGAGTGGACCTATAAAAATGGGTGTACTTCCTACTTCAAGCCAGAGAGGGGCGGCCACGGCTGCTCTCTCTCCATGGGAAACCAATGTAGCACATCAGAATTGGCAAACTACCCAATTGCTTTCTCATGAATACCTCTGAGTGATAAAATATATCACATAAGACTAAGACCCAGAAAGCACCTATGTGCAGCTGGGATACTATATTCCTGTAATCAATTGATTGTACATGCCACTTGTATATTCCTTGGTGTCTCAAATATAGAAGTAATTTCATGTAGAAATATTCTGTAATAAACTTGAGAGCTAATTTCTCATATTCACTAGTTCTTCTTGGTTAATGTCTTCTGAACTACCTTGAATGAGTGCACATCTCTAGTACTTAAGGAGTCTGCATAATATGAGGTAAATATATTAAAAGCAGCCTTGGGAATTTCCTGTGTTCAGGATACCTTCAGCTGGTCTGAGGTGTCTTGAGGACTGGAAATAACCCTGAAAAATATACACAGCTATTGAGTTAAGATCACTTTTAACACCATCAACGCAACCCATTGTATGAATTTGAGGGCGCCCTTTCTGATATGTTTCCAAAAATAAGGCCTGGCATCACTTGCATCTGAAGAGACCATATATGGGATACAAAATCATCAGCAAAGACCAAAGTTTTCAGAGTGGTGGATCCAATGGCCAAGCCCCCAATCCCTACAACGTCACATGGAGGGGCATAATCGAACACGAACGCCCATCTCCATGGGCGTCTATCTCTGAGAATGGGTACGTGAAGGGGCGGGGCAAACTGTATTTTGGAAAAAAATGGGCGTCCATCTTTTTTCCGATAATATGGTTTGTGCCAGCCAAATGCATCGGATTTGTGCAGATTTGAGCTGAGCGGTTTCGTTTTTCAGCGATAATGGAAACTGAAGGCGCCCAGCTCATAAATGAACAAATCCAAGGCATTGGGTCGTGGGAGGGGCCAGGATTTGTAGTGCACTGGTCCCCATCACATGCCAGGACACCAACTGGGCACCCTAGGGGGCACTTGTAACAATTAAAAAAAAAAAACAGTTAACTACCTCTGAAGTCCATAGCTCCCTTCCCTTGGGTGCTGAGTCCCCCAACCCCCCCCCCCCCCAAAACCCATTGCCCACAACTCTACACCATTACCATAGCACTTATGGCTGAAGGGGGGCACCTAGCTGTGGGTACAGTAGGTTTTGGGGGCGGTTTGGAGGGCTCCCATTTACCACCACAAGTGTAACAGGTAGGGGGGGATGGACCTGGGTCCACCTGGCTGAAGTCCACTGCACCTACTAACAACTGCTCCAAGGACCTGCATAATGCTGTGATGGAGCTGGGTATGACATTTGAGGCTGGCATACAGGCTGGAAAAAAAAAGTTTTTAAAGTTGTTTTTTTTGGGTGGGAGGGGGTTAGTGACTACTAGGGGAGTCAGGGGTGGTCATCCCCGATTCCCTCTGGTGGTCATCTGGTCATTTAGGGCACTTTTTTGGGACTTGTTCGTGAAAAAAAAAGGGTCCAAAAAAAGTGACCCAAATTCGCGCTAAAAACGCCTTTCTTTTTTCGATTGTTGGCCGAGGATGCCCATCTCTCCTCGGCTGATAAACATGCCCCAGTCCCGCCTTCACCATGCCTCCAACACGCCCCTGTCAACTTTGGCCATTTCAGCGACAGATTGCAGTTGAAGACGCCCAAAATCAGCTTTCGATTATACCGATTTGGGCGCCCACGGGAGAAAGACGCCCATCTCCCGATTTGGGTCGAAATATGGGCGTCTTTCTCTTTCGAAAATAAGGCGGATAGTGTACAAAGTAGCAGTTCTAAGGATAAAGCAAACAAAAGGGGAGAGAGTGGACAACCCTGTCTCATGCCCCGCTCTATAGGAAATGCTTGGGTATGAATTTCATTGACCAGCAATGAGGCAAAGGGATGTCTGTAAAGGGCCTTTACCACTTTGACGTACCAACCTGATATCCCAACAGGCTCCAACGCAATGAAAAGGAAGGGCCAGCTGACTCTGTCAAACACCTTGGCTGCATCCAAACTAACAATGAATGCAGGAACATTATGATGTTTACAGAGTGTCAGGATCAATAACACCTTATGCACATTATGAACCAATTGATAGCCCACTACAAAGCCAATTTGGTCACCTCCCACCACCAACGGTAAAAATTCCAATAGTCAATCTGCTAGAATATGTGACACCAGCTTTACATCCACATTAATAAAGGATATAGGGCAATATGAGCCTGGGTCATACATATATGAATAGAAACCATTCAAAAAATAATGGGGTGGAAAATGCTTCAGACATTGCAGGTCAATCCAGTGTTTCAAATGAGCCTGCTGCAATCACTAGCATAAAAAACGAACCCCGAACATGAAAATTTATCTTTACTTCCACTTTTTCTTCATTTTGAATGATTTGTATTCATATATGTATGTCTTTATACATTTAAATTGAAGATGTATTTATTTATTTATTTAATACATTTGTATCCCACGCTTTCCCACTAAAAGCAGGTTCAATGCGGCTTACATAGTATTAGGTTATACAGAATTTTGTTAGGTAGGAAAATTAAATGTAGCATAGGAATAGCTTGGATGGGTCAGTAAATATAGGCGATATGGGGTAGTGATTGAATGGATAAGTGGAAGAATGGATGGGTTGATAGGGATAGGTGATGTGGGGGATGATGTGGGAGATGTAGTCTGGGTCAATGTCGTTGTCGTTGCTTCTTCGGTGTTCGTTAGGTAGATCGGTTCATAAGTTTAATCAGGGTCTTTAGGGTAGGCTTGCTTGAATAAATGGGTTTTTAATGCTTTCCTGAAAGGTAGATGGTCATAGATTGATCGGATATGTCTAGGGAAGATTGAACTGTACACTGTTTTAGTGAAGTGCATTAAATTTTGATATTGTGAAGCTTCAATCCTCTAAATCTATGAGTTGTCACACTCTATACGATTACAGGGAGATAATCTTTATATTGAATGCTTCCTCCGGACTGTGCTTGTTTCACTTGCCTCACAGTTCTAATTCCTGCTGGCTCAATCTTGTCTCAGGTGCGAAACTTCCCTTGGCGCTACAGCGGAAAATGGAAAGAGAAGCCAAGCGCTTCTTAAGAGCGATGCGATGACGTCACCAGAGGGTCTGTCAGATACGCCAGACGGTCAGATTAGCGAAGGTCAGATAATTGAGACTGTACTATATTTGGTGATCTAGAGAAAGTGATTAGATATACCAGAGAGTGAAACAAGTAGATCCAGAGAGGATGACCCACTAATGATAAGATGTTGCCACTAGAGATTAGAGAAGGCAAAAGTAGAGACTAATAGACGATTCACCACTGGAGACGTGAGTCCAACAGTCTTTATTATATCAGAGATAACGACCCGACACAGGCCGTGTTTCGACGCTAAAAAGCGTCTGCATCAGGGGTCAATAAATACACCAAGTAATGAATGCAAAACGAAGAGTCCTACTTGTATATGTGTTGTCAACTCACTGATCACGTAGCACTGCAAGCCACGAATGAGAACATGATGGGTTTAAAAACAAACATCTAATAACAAAGTATCCATGTAATACCAAACAGAATATGCTGGATACAAACTATCAGAGCTCGGGTCGTTATCTCTGATATAATAAAGACTGTTGGACTCACGTCTCCAGTGGTGAATCGTCTATTAGTCTCTACTTTTGCCTTCTGTGATTTGTCATCGTAGAGAACTTTTCCTGTTCTATATTTTGGCCACTAGAGATTAGTCCAGTAGAAAAGATGTATCTGGCCACAGAAGGAACAAACAAGGCAGACTCAGAAGTCAAGGGAAGCAATAACAATTTGTTTTCCTTGACTTCTGAATCCTCCTTGCTTATTCCATCTGTGACCAGATACATTTTTTTCTACCGGACAACTTTTTGTGTTGTCATTCCCTCTGTTTTGCTGCCACTGAAGGTTAGACATTTTCAGCTTCAGTGATGAACTGAGTGTCAAACAAAGCCTGATTTACAAAGGTCAATGACTGTGTATTCTAGCTGGAGCCAGGCAAAAGATGCCTGAAAGAGTTCATGCAATTCATATTGGTATCAATGGGTGCATTTGAGTGTTAGAGAGGTACTTTTTTGGCCATCCTTGAAATTTGAAAGTGAGAGCTTTGTCCAGAGTGCTGTATGTACTAAGATCCAATTGGGCACTGCCTGAGAACTCCTATGCCATCTCCTGGCACCTAATAGAGCAGAGCTTGACAAACCCCATGGCGCCTAAAAAATAAAATAAAATCGGACCTGGCGCCTAGGTTTTGTACCCCCAAAATACTTTCTTTTTGTCCATGCCTGAAGTCCTTCATTTTCCCATGCCCTGGAGCAGCCAGTGTCTCTCCTTCTTCCCACCTCCATGCTTCTGAATTTGTCTCTCACTCACCTCCTTCCCCCCAGTCCTCTAAGCTCACCTCGATCGTTGACAGCGGCAATGATTAAAACACACTGCTCTGATTGGCATTGGGACCTTCCCTCTGCCAGGGCCCGCCTTCCATAAGGTAACATCCTGCTTCTGCACAGGCAGGACCCAATAGAGTGAAGGCCCCGATACCGACCAGAGCAACATGCCTTAATTGTTGCCACTTCTGCGATCGAAGCAAGTTTAAAGGACCCAGAAGGGGTGTGTGTAGGTGAGGGAGAGACACTGTACATGAGATGATATGAGGGAGAAAGATATGTTGAACCCATCGGGGGGGGGGGGGGGATGAGGAAGGAAGAGGGACATTGATATGTGCTGGACCCTGGGAGGGGGCTGGAGGGAGATTGAGATGTACTAAACCTGGAGGGAGGGCATGGAGGAAGATGGAGATGTGCTGTACCTGGGGGGAGGGAGCTGGAAGAAGATGGAAATGTGCTGGTTTGGGGAGGGGGGTGCTGGGTGAGATGGAGATGTACTGGGCCTGGGGAGGGAGCTGGAGGGAGATGGAGATGTGCTCCCCTTCCTGGCAGGTGCAGAACAAGAGGGGGAAGACTGAATTGGGGGGTGGGGATGGAACAGTGGAGGAGAGATACTGGACCTACAGATAGAGAAAGGAAGTTATGCCAGACCATGGGGGGAGGGGCGAGGGAGAGATATTGGACCTGGGGTATAGGAGGAAGGGAAGAGAGAGGGGATAAACAGGGTACAAACAACAGATGCTAGGCATGAATAGAGAGAGAGGGACACAGGGCAAAGCTAGAAAAATGGTGGGATACGAACACAGAGGGGTGTTGTTGATCACAAGAGGAAGGATTGGGACAGGGACACAGGAGAAATGTTGGACTGGACAGATTAGATAGGGACACAGAGAGAAGATGGATGGCAGACATGGAGAGAGAAGACATTTCAAATAGACAGGAAAACCTAGAAAGGCAGAAAAAAAACAGAGAAAACCAGAAGAGACATGGACCAATAGGAAAATAAAATGCTCAGACTACAAAGGTAGAAAAATATTTTATTTTGAATTTATCAATTGCTTTGGAAAAATGTGTATTATCTACAATGACACCTAGATCTTTTTCTTGAGTGCTGACTCCTAAGGTGGACCCAGCATCAGTTAACTATGATTTGGATTATTCTTCCCAATGTGCATTACTTTGCATTTGTCCACATTAAATTTCATCTGCAATTTGGATCCCCAATCGTCCAGATTCCTAAGGTCTTCCTGCAATTTTTCACAATCCACATGTGTATTGAGAACTTTGAATAGTTTTGTGTCATCTGCAAATTTAATCACCTCACTCATCATTATGTTTTCCAGATCATTTATAAATAAGTTAAATAGCACCAGTCCCAGTACAGATCCCTGCGGCACTCCGCTATTCACCCTCCTCCACTGAGAAAAATGGTCATTTAAACCTATCCTCTGTTTTCTTTCCAATAACCAATTCCTAATCCACAGAAGGACATTGCCTCCTATCCCATCATTTTTTAATTTCTCGGGAGTCTCTCACTATACACAGATACACTTGTCTCCCATCGCTCCACCAACTACAACCTAAAGCCTCTCTCCAATGCCAGATATGCTGTAGGTAATGTAGGGGACAGCAGTTGTCTCCTATCTGCTCCTTTCCTGCTACTGTGTTAAATAACTTGCTGTGCATCATCTTGAGCACATTATGAATGTGCAATTTATAAATATGTATAAATCGATAAAAATTCCAGTCATTCCGGCACTTAGATTTTTGGGCTGGCTCCTAGATCCTTTGTCGAGCCCTGTACTAGACCATGGCAAAAGGTGGAAAGGCCTATTGTGCTCTTTATGTACTAAAAGGTGGGAATCGACATATTTCAATTCAAGGAAGTTAAGCACCTCTTAGTAGTGGACTACTTGAGCAATTACTTGGTAGTTGTTTACCTAGATAAGAAGACGTGCAAAGATATCATATATTGCCTGAAAAAGCATTTTGTGTATCATGATATTTCGGAAGAGGTGTTTAATAACAACTCTCCATTCACTTCCAGAAAGCCTGTAGAACTTGCATGACTCTGAGTGTCAACAAATGACATCCGCCCCCATATACTCTCAGTCAAATGAGTCAGAATCGGATGCCGGAGAGACTTCCCGACCAGGCTCACCTGAGTCAACTGGCCCCGCAACCTCACGGAAGAGCAAACGGGTTGTGAAGAAAATCACTCGGTTTCCCCAATCGAGTCCGAAAAATGCCCTCCCTTCCAGCCACAGAGCGGGGATTACCAACTTATACCCAGTCCGACTATCTACCACCTTTACCCCTAATCCGGCGGAAGAAGGGGGCCAGCCCATTGAATCGACCGTCTACAGCCACGTTCCCTTCTCCAGTGCCGACTTGTACAACTGGAAATTGCATGGGCCCTCGTACGACCAGAAACCTGAACAGCTGGTAGAATTGGTGGAAGGCATCATATATAGTTATAACCCGACATGGGGTGACCTTAGGCAGTTGAGCGCCCACATTCTAACCACTGAAGAACGCCGCCTCTTACAACAGAATATGGAACAAGCTGTCCGGGATGCAAACCCAGGCCATGCCGGCATACAGAACCTCATAGAGGCGGAGGCGCCCACCGCTGCCCCTGCGTGGGATTATCGAACCGCCGAGGGTCAAGCCGTCATCCGCCGGTATCAGCAGGCGTACCTGGCAGCCCTTAAAAAGGGAAAACAGAAGGTTACCAATATGGGAAAAATCCACAGCGTAGTCCAACTGAGGGACGAAAGCCCAGGGGACTTTCTTGAACGACTTATGGAGGCATTTAGAAGACATAGTCCGATAAACCCCGAAGATCCCAAGAACCTCCCCACAGTGGTTATGAGTTTTGTCAGTCAGTCAGCACCGGATATACGAAGAAAGCTACAGAGAACGGAGGGGTTCGAAGGGATGAGTATCAGCCAACTGAAAGCTATAGCTGATCGCGTATTCGGATACCGCGACCAGGAGGAGAAGACGGAAGCCCGGAAGGAGTCGACCAGACGGATGCGGGAGAAGGCAGATGTGTTGGCCACGGTACTGGAAGAACGCCTGGGGTCTAGACCACGGGGCAGAGGAAGGAGCCGGAAGGGAAGAGGAACACGGTCCCCCATAGGACGTAACCAGTGCGCAAACTGTCGAGAAGAAGGGCACTGGTGGGCTGACTGCCCAGAGAAGCCACGAGACCAGACGAGAGAGGAGGAGAACGACGACCGCCCAAGAGGTCCCAGACGAGGCCGAGGACGTGATGAACAACAGGAATGGCAGATGGCCCTTGACGCCACCCGGGACCATACTGCATGAAGGGACCGGGAGGGCAGAGTCCCCACTGACCCTCTGGTGGAGATCCGGGTGGGGACGCAATTAATGAAGGCCTTACTAGACACTGGAGCCCAGCGATCTGTTATCACCACTGCCATAGCCCCGGCCACGAAAGAAACCATACCGATTGTGGGGGCCTCCGGGAAGTCACTCACAGCTCCCCTCCTCAAGGAACGCCAAGTCCAGATTGGAGGGACAATGGTGTCTCATCAGTTCATACATATCCCCGGATGCCCAGTCCCCTTGATTGGCCGAGACCTACTTTGCAAGCTCCAGGCCACCTTAAAGTTCAAGACCACGGGTGAAGTGGAAGCTCACTTTGAAGACCAACCAGTGACGCTTGTCTGCCCTGTGAGAGAAGAATGGAGGCTGCACGCCCCCCCCAATTGCAGGCCCCGACGACTACCGTTACGCCCAGGATACCCCTTTTGCTCAGCAGAGGCGAGCCTTAATGGATGAGGTGCCTAACGTATGGGCAGAAGTGAATCCCGGCGGACTGGCCGTTAACGCTATCCCCATCTGGATTGAACTTAAGCCAAACGCTCAAGTCGTCAACCAAGGACAATACCACATCCCTTATGCAGCCAGGCATAGTATGCAAACTCATCTACAGAAACTCCTTCAACAAGGGGTCCTTACACCGATCAGATCTGCGTGGAATACCCCACTGCTGCCCGTTAAGAAGCCGGGAACATCAGAGTACAGACCCGTCCAGGACCTGAGGAAAGTCAACAACCAGGTAGCCGACATAGTTGCCCTCGTACCGAACCCCTACTCTATCCTAGCCCAAGTGCCAGCCCAGACCAAGTGGTATAGCGTTATTGATCTGAAAGACGCCTTCTTTTCCATCCCTCTTGCTGTCGACAGCCAGAAGTTGTTTGCCTTCACGTGGGAAGACTTACAGACTGGAAGTAAGCAGCAATTCACATGGACCCGGCTTCCACAGGGATTCAAGAACTCACCTACCCTCTTTGGTGACCAACTTGCACAGGACTTGAGGACGTATCAAGACGAGTATGGGCCGGTCGTTCAATACGTGGACGACCTGTTGGTGGCCCGTGAAACGTACACGGACTGTGCAGAAGCCACCCTTTACCTCTTGAAAACCCTGGAAGCCCAGGGGTACCGGGCCAGCCGGAAAAAGGCCCAGGTATGTGAGATCGAAGTCGAGTACCTGGGTTTTCGCCTCCGAGAAGGAACCCGAAGGCTCGGTACCCCCCGAACCCAAGCCATCCGCAACCAACCCACTCCTGCGAATAAGAAGGAATTGCGGGCATTACTAGGAGCAGCCGGGTACTGCCAGATCTGGATCATTAACTTCGCTGTTCTGACCCAAGACTTGTACGCCAAACTGAAAGGACCTGAACTCGAGGGCCAAAACCTCCAGTGGGAGAAACACGAACTGAAAGCCCTTCAGGACCTCAAGGAGGCCCTTGTGGCCCCACCAGCGCTCGGACTGCCAGATGTGACCAAGCCGTTCCATTTGTTTATCGACGAAAAAAAGGGACTGGCACTTGGAGTTCTTACCCAACTGGTTGGTACCTGGCAACGCCCTGTAGCTTATCTCTCCAAGGGCATGGACAACGTGGCACGAGGATGGCCAGGGTGTCTCCGAAGCATTGCGGCGGCTTGTCTGCTGATACACGAGGCTAATAAACTCACCTTTGGCCAAACCCTCTTTGTGACTACACCCCACACCATCCGCGGCCTACTCGAGAGCCACGGACCCAAGTGGATAACCAACTCCCGATTGGTTAAATACCAGGCCCTCCTGTGCGAAAATCCGGAGGTACAGATCCTGGACACAACTAACCTCAATCCCGCGACTCTCCTCCCGGCCCCTGAACCGCCACTCCATGACTGTGAAGAAGTAATGGCTACTGTGTATTCTAGCAGACCTGATCTAAAGGATCAGCCCTGGCAAGGGGGTGTCATCTTGTTCACCGACGGGAGCAGCCAAGTGGTAGAGGGAACTCGAAGAGCTGGCTATGCTGTTGTGTCTGAAGACCATGTCATCGAGGCTATGGCTCTGCCGCCCGGAACCTCAGCCCAGAAAGCGGAACTGATTGCCCTCACCAGAGCCCTCCAGTGGGCTGAAGGAAAAGTTGTTAACATCTATACCGACTCCAAATATGCCTTCCTCACTCTCCAGGTGCACGGGGCCTTATACAAAGAGAGAGGATATCTAACTGCTGAAGGAAAAGGCCTCGCAAACGCCACCGAGATTTGCCAACTACTCGAGTCAGTGTGGAAGCCAAAGAAGGTAGCCGTGATGCATTGCAGGGCCCATACCGGCCGTACGGATCCTATCGCCAGGGGAAACCAACGAGCGGATGATGCCGCAAAAAGGGCTAGTCAACTCCCTTATGTCTCTCATTCCTCTGACCCAGTACTCGTCGTTCACCTCCCCACAGAGACCCCCATCTATACCCCCAAAGAAACTGAATGGGCCCGACAAGAGGGCCTGGAATCACGCAATGGCTGGTGGATACTACAGGATGGGCGAATATGGATACCCGAAGCCCTGGCATGGACGGTGGCTAAAGAGGCCCATAGCCGCACCCACCTGGGCAGGGACGCTTTGGGGCGCCTGCTCGAGAAGACCTACTACATCAACAAGATGTCCCTGTGGACTAAAAACGCTTCCAGTCAATGCGCAACTTGTGCCCGGAACAACCCCAGGACGGGACCCGGTCCTACACCAGGACATCTCCTCCGTGGCACTAGCCCGTTCCATGTCTGCCAGATTGACTTCACACATATGCCTCCAGCGCGGGGCTACAAAGCCATCCTTGTCGCCGTGTGTACCTACACCGGATGGATTGAAGCCCAGCCCACCAGAACGGAAATGGCTAAAGAAGTCACCTCCTTACTGATTCATCATATCTTACCCAGATACGGTCTCCCCAAGCAGATAAACTCCAACAACGGGCCTGCATTTGCCAGTGAAGTAACCCAACAGCTCAGTACGAAGCTGGGCCTCGATTGGAAGTTACATTGTGCTTGGAGACCCCAAAGTAGTGGAATAGTGGAGAGAGCTAATCGATCCCTGAAGAACCAGCTCGCTAAGCTATGTCAAGAAGCTAAAGCCAAATGGCCTGACCTACTTCCACTGGCCTTGCTGCATCTTAGGTGCACCCCCAAGGCTACCGGCCTTACTCCTTACGAGATGATGTACGCCAGGCCACCACCACTACCCTCTTTTCCTGACTCCTTGCAGATACAGGGCGAGAATTCCTTAGTGAAACAGATGAAGGCCTTACGCGAGGTAGTGCAAGACATCCAGCAGTACACTGAGAGGGTAGGTCCCCTAGTTCTCACTAGTCCTACACATCAGTTCAGGGTAGGGGAGGAAGTCTGGGTAAAGGAGTGGGATGAATCTGACTGTCTAAAGCCCAAATGGAAAGGGCCCTCCCTTGTTCTCCTAACTACCCCAACCGCTGTTAAAATTGCAGGAAGCCCTGTGTGGATACATTGGACCAGGTTGAAGCCCGCTGCACCTACTGGTAGCACCCCTAAACTTTGGACTGCTCATCAACATCCTGACGCTCCACTACGGCTGACCCTAAGGAAGACGTGAACCAGATCCATGCCTACCCAGCAACAGAAGCTCAGCTATTGGACCCACTGTGTCTTTGGCTCCCTGTTTATCGCAGCCTTCATCTTGGGTCTCATTATCTTCCTACTGCAAAGATTGGGATACCTTCCCCCAAATCTATGATGCTGTATCCACTCTTCTTACTCCTCCTCTGTCCATCCTCCAACCAGCCTCTTCCCCTGAGTCAGAACTGCACTGAGTGTTTGCGTTTAGTGCGCCATCGCATAGAGGGGGGCTATCACCTGATCACCACCCTCATCCATCAGTCGCAGCCCCCGGAAGGTGATTGCCGACCCCTTCCGGCTTGTGCCATTACAACTCCAGCTGGACTCCAGCAGTTTCACAGGTGTCTCCAGGGCAATCTCACTATCTGCCACAGTCCAGTCAAGCCACGATACTACAATGTCACCCTCAGTGTGGGCCTCCCCCAATACGTCGGTTCTATGGGAGTCCAGGGAGATGGTATCCTGTATTATGTGAATTCTACCCGCATTATTGCAGGTGGTACTCAGACTGTGGCCACCCTTACCTTTGATGTCTGCGCTGCTATCGACAGACACCCCTGGTCCCACAAGTGCGGGAGTCTAGCTTGGCGCAAGGCCTACGCAAATGATCACAAGTATGTTTGCCCCCTTACCTTGGACGGAAGATATGGGTCTCCTTGGTCCTGGTTACCTTGTGCCGCAGACACCCGGACCTCGGGATGGGAACGAGTGTGTGCCTACACCGGAGGCGGTTACCCTGGATGTCCCGGCCTAGGTGAAATTCGCAGGGGCTCCGATAACACCGTGCTCCTTGAATGGCCGCTGAGGGGATCGGAGAGCCCCTGGAGACAAACTTGGGGATTTGGCATCGATGGGGCCGGAACGGACCCCATAACCTTCATCACCATTAGCCAGAGCCTCGAGCAAAAGACACCCACACACTATCAGACCACGGTTGTCGGGTACCAGGATGTGTTCGATGAAATTGCTCGCGCTGAGGAGGCAGCGACTAAGTTCCCCATTTCTCCCGAGGCTCGGAACATGTTTCTCAACCTCGCCGAAAATATTGCTCTCTCCCTAGGAATTGCCAATTGTTTCGTCTGTGGAGGCACTGATATGGGTGAACAATGGCCCTGGGAAGCGAAGGAGGTTCGCCAGCATATGTGGGACGCTCTCAACACCACCAACATTACCTTTCCCCGGCGTCCGAGGCCCTACGAATGGGCCCTGAGAACCAATATCATAGGCACCCTCTGCGCTAGCCGAGCGCCATCGAAGCGTTATTCTGTACCAGTGGGAGATTCCGCTTGCACGGGGGTCCTTCAGTTTAATGGAAGCCGAAATACCTGGTGGCAGACGGACAACCTGCCCGCCCCGGAGCCCATCTGGACTGAACCCACCTTGAACACAACATGGACATACGGAGGAAACGCCTCCCTTAAGTGGATAGCCCCGGAGGGCTACTACTATATCTGCGGTCGCAGGGCCTATGAACAGCTCCCGGCCCGCTGGTACGGTACCTGTCTCTTGGGCACCGTCCGTCCTAGTTTCTTCCTTCTGCCCCTGCGCGTCGGCGAGACGTTAGGTATCCCCCTCTACATGGAAAAGGGGCCTGGTAACATTGGCAGACGTAAACGGTCCCCTCCAGACACCAAACCCAAAGTCCAGATAGGAGACTGGAAGGACAACGAGTGGCCGCCAGAAACGTATCATTCATTACTATGGACCGGCCACATGGCTGAAGATGGTACCTAAGGGTATCGTACTCCTATCTACATGCTGAATCGCATTATCCCCTACAGGCCGTGCTCGAAATCCTTACCAACGATTCGGCCTTTGCCTCAACATCCTAGCCCGCCAGAACACTAAGCTCATTACCGCAGTTTACCAAAACTGCTTAGCTCTTGACTACCTCTTGGCCCAGGAGGGGGGGGGGTGTGCGGCAAATTTAACCTCAGTAATTGCTGCCTACAAATTGATGACCAGAGCCATGTCATCAGAGAGATAACTGACCGGATGGTTAAGTTGGCTCACGTCCCCGTCCAAACCTGGAACAGCGCTTGGGATTGGACCTCCTCCCTAACCAACTGGCTACCGACCTCTGGGAGCCTCAAGGGCCTCCTCATTATGGGTGGCCTGTTTTTGCTGTCCTGCCTATTAATCCCTTTGTCTCTCCCCTTGGTTTTCAGGTGTCTCCGCTCCACCAAGGAAAGTATCGCTGATCGCCGGGCTGCTGCCCAACTTATGGCTCTCCAGATGTACTTCCCCATCCCCCAATCTGATGAAGCAGAATCTTGTGGCTGACGCGGACTTCTGTCCTCCTGAGTCAATTCATGGGCCAATACCCTTGTGCCAGCACAAGACCGGCTACAAAGGGGGGGGGGGGATTCCACTAGGGCCCTCCGTCTCAACCCCGGTGAAGTAACCACCGGCTGCGCAAGGGCCTAGGGCTCCTTCTTGCCTCCTTGCTAATGCTTCTTGTCTCTCTTTTCCCTTTCAGGGTTCTGGGAGTGATACTCTCCATCAGAATGACTGTTCTAGTATCAAAAGGGGGGAATTGTAGGAGTGGAACGCCAGATACTACTCGAATACTACTGACCAACAGAACAACCTCATGTTTTGTGCATACTGATGGACTTATACTTATGCATACTACCTCTGCTTTTGCCTTTTGGCCCTACTTTATGAATGCACTGGACATTTGTGCCTTACCCAGTTTTGCTGTTTTCTAATGCAAGACAGAATGCAGGGCTATTAGATATACAGCTTGTAACAGTAGTAGCAAGGCTTACACAAGATCAGCTTGCATGTAGGCATCATATGAATAGATGACCTTGGAGGGTGTAAACACCCCCACCCTGCATCTCTGAGCCTAACGAACCTTATCTCCTGTGCTAGAAAGGAGCATTGTGTGTGTGTAGAAGAAGATGCTAAGTTTCGTTTCCCTTGCCAGTATCATTTCAGTATTATGATGTGTGTATGTACTGTGAACTACAAATGTGTACTGTAAGAACTACAAATGGTTACTGCGCATGTCCACTGTGATGTATAAGGGGCCTAATGCGCAGGCCCAGCAGGGAAGTATAAATGTAACTGTCAGATGATTTGTGACACACAGTATCCTGAGAGAACTCAGTACTGTTCATTGCTAGCAATAAAGTTGCATTGCTTTGGAACCAATTTGGCCTTTTGTCTTCTGATTCACTTAGCCTGTTTCATTGGCGAGCCAGCCAGGAGTGTTTACAAAAGGGAAATTGGATTATATTCTTTCCCCTCCCCCATTGCGGTCAGGTCGGGTCATCGATCCCCTCCCGAGAAGGTGGTGAGTGGCCACCGCTGATTTCAGTGTCCATCTCCCGGAGGAGGGTCGATCAATTCCGCCTGACTGGAAAGGGGTTGTGTGGTTCCAGCAAGGCACCTTTTCTTTGACTCCGGAGAAAAGCACACCGATGGCGCGGCCTGCGACCCCGGCGGACAGGCGAGTATACTCAACGTAGTGACCGGCCCAGTAAGGACCGAAGAAGAGGCATGATCACCCTCTTTTAGCCAGTGACTAATACGGACTAGGTCCCGAAACTCACTAGGCTCGGGCGAAGAAAACCGAACGGAGGGTTCTTGTGGCTTATGAAAGTGTGTGAGTGGGCTTGCATTTCCGGACCGGGCGACCGCGTTCCGGTCAGGCCGAGTGTTGACCCTTCCGTGTCTGGTGGAACGAGACCCCTTACTCCTCCACCATCCTTTTCCCCCTTTGTCCGTCTTCTTTCCTTTGGCACTCAGGTTAGGATGGGCGGGGGTGGATCCACACCTCTAGATTTAATGACGGAACACTTTAGCGAAGTGTTCGACCAAGATAAATGTAGTAGGGCCGGGATGATACAGCGATGTCAATTTATGTGGCCAGGGTTGGGGATCGCTGAATGGCCGCCGGAGGGGTCATTTGAGTATGAGAAGGTGGCAGCGGTTATGGACATCGTTATAGTTGAGGGAAACCCAGGCAGTCCTGAGGACATACCGTATATAGAGGCGTGGTTGAATGTAGTCCGGAACCCGCCGGACTGGGCCCAACGTAAGGTAGAAAAAGCTGCCCTTATGGTGGTGAACCAGAGAAAGGGCCGGAAAACTAAACTTAAAGCCCTGCAGACCCATGCCTTCACTCTCCAAACCCCGGCAACCGCTGCCATTCAGAAGGCTGCAGGGACCGCCCCCATAAGGCCGACAGCCCCTAGCATTGAAGCCACCGAGACCACGCCCCGTGCTACTATTGCTAGGACAGAGACCACGCCCCATACTACCAACACACTTCATAGAATGAAACCCCTGAAGGAAACCCGAGGGAAAGTTCAGGGTTTGCCCGAAAAGGTGCCTCTGAAGGCCCCGATACTTGCTACGACGGAGGCGTACGAAGACGATATTGCGCCACCTCCATACGCCCCCATATACCCCGACCTCCCGGGCCTGGCAGAGGGTCCGGATAACGCCGAGGCTTCCGAGTCAGAATCGGATGCCGGAGAGACTTCCCGACCAGGCTCACCTGAGTCAACTGGCCCCGCAACCTCACAGAAGAGCAAACGGGTTGTGAAGAAGATCACTCGGTTTCCCCAATCGAGTCCGAAAAATGCCCTCCCTTCCAGCCACAGGGCGGGGATTACCAACTTATACCCAGTCCGACTATCTACCACCTTTACCCCTAATCCGGCGGAAGAAGGGGGCCAGCCCATTGAATCGACCGTCTACAGCCACGTTCCCTTCTCCAGTGCCGACTTGTACAACTGGAAATTGCATGGGCCCTCGTACGACCAGAAACCTGAACAGCTGGTAGAATTGGTGGAAGGCATCATATATAGTTATAACCCGACATGGGGTGACCTTAGGCAGTTGAGCGCCCACATTCTAACCACTGAAGAACGCCGCCTCTTACAACAGAATATGGAACAAGCTGTCCGGGATGCAAACCCAGGCCATGCCGGCATACAGAACCTCATAGAGGCGGAGGCGCCCACCGCTGCCCCTGCGTGGGATTATCGAACCGCCGAGGGTCAAGCCGTCATCGAAGCAAGTTTAAAGGACCCAGAAGGGGTGTGTGTAGGTGAGGGAGAGACACTGTACATGAGATGATATGAGGGAGAAAGATATGTTGAACCCATCGGGGGGGGGATGAGGAAGGAAGAGGGACATTGATATGTGCTGGACCCTGGGAGGGGGCTGGAGGGAGATTGAGATGTACTAAACCTGGAGGGAGGGCATGGAGGAAGATGGAGATGTGCTGTACCTGGGGGGAGGGAGCTGGAAGAAGATGGAAATGTGCTGGTTTGAGGAGGGGGGTGCTGGGTGAGATGGAGATGTACTGGGCCTGGGGAGGGAGCTGGAGGGAGATGAAGATGTGCTCCCCTTCCTGGCAGGTGCAGAACAAGAGGGGGAAGACTGAATTGGGGGGTGGGGATGGAACAGTGGAGGAGAGATACTGGACCTACAGATAGAGAAAGGAAGTTATGCCAGACCATGGGGGGAGGGGCGAGGGAGAGATGTTGGACCTGGGGTATAGGAGGAAGGGAAGAGAGAGGGGATAAACAGGGTACAAACAACAGATGCTAGGCATGAATAGAGAGAGAGACACAGGGCAAAGCTAGAAAAATGGTGGGATACGAACACAGAGGGGTGTTGTTGATCACAAGAGGAAGGATTGGGACAGGGACACAGGAGAAATGTTGGACTGGACAGATTAGATAGGGACACAGAGAGAAGATGGATGGCAGACATGGAGAGAGAAGACATTTCAAATAGACAGGAAAACCTAGAAAGGCAGAAAAAAAAACAGAGAAAACCAGAAGAGACATGGACCAATAGGAAAATAAAATGCTCAGACTACAAAGGTAGAAAAATATTTTATTTTGAATTTATCAATTGCTTTGGAAAAATGTGTATTATCTACAATGACACCTAGATCTTTTTCTTGAGTGCTGACTCCTAAGGTGGACCCAGCATCAGTTAACTATGATTTGGATTATTCTTCCCAATGTGCATTACTTTGCATTTGTCCACATTAAATTTCATCTGCAATTTGGATCCCCAATCGTCCAGATTCCTAAGGTCTTCCTGCAATTTTTCACAATCCACATGTGTATTGAGAACTTTGAATAGTTTTGTGTCATCTGCAAATTTAATCACCTCACTCATCATTACGTTTTCCAGATCATTTATAAATAAGTTAAATAGCACCAGTCCCAGTACAGATCCCTGCGGCACTCCGCTATTCACCCTCCTCCACTGAGAAAAATGGTCATTTAAACCTATCCTCTGTTTTCTTTCCAATAACCAATTCCTAATCCACAGAAGGACATTGCCTCCTATCCCATCATTTTTTAATTTTCTCGGGAGTTTCTCACTATACACAGATACACTTGTCTCCCATCGCTCCACCAACTACAACCTAAAGCCTCTCTCCAATGCCAGATATGCTGTAGGTAATGTAGGGGACAGCAGTTGTCTCCTATCTGCTCCTTTCCTGCTACTGTGTTAAATAACTTGCTGTGCATCATCTTGAGCACATTATGAATGTGCAATTTATAAATATGTATAAATCGATAAAAATTCCAGTCATTCCAAGTCTGGCACTTAGATTTTTGGGCTGGCTCCTAGATCCTTTGTCGAGCCCTGTACTAGACCATGGCAAAAGGTGGAAAGGCCTATTGTGCTCTTTATGTACTAAAAGGTGGGAATCGACATATTTCAATTCAAGGAAGTTAAGCACCTCTTAGTAGTGGACTACTTGAGCAATTACTTGGTAGTTGTTTACCTAGATAAGAAGACATGCAAAGATATCATATATTGCCTGAAAAAGCATTTTGTGTATCATGATATTTCGGAAGAGGTGTTTAATAACAACTCTCCATTCACTTCCAGAAAGCCTGTAGAACTTGCATGACTCTGAGTGTCAACAAATGACATCCGCCCCCATATACTCTCAGTCAAATGAGAAAGCCTGAGTCGATTCAGTCCTATTGTAGGAGTGGAACGCCGGATACTACTCGAATACTACTGACCAACAGAACAACCTCATGTTTTGTGCATACTGATGGACTTATACTTATGCATACTACCTCTGCTTTTGCCTTTTGGCCCTACTTTATGAATGCACTGGACATTTGTGCCTTACCCAGTTTTGCTGTTTTCTAATGCAAGACAGAATGCAGGGCTATTAGATATACAGCTTGTAACAGTAGTAGCAAGGCTTACACAAGATCAGCTTGCATGTAGGCGTCATATGAATAGATGACCTTGGAGGGTGTAAACACCCCCACCCTGCATCTCTGAGCCTAACGAACCTTATCTCCTGTGCTAGAAAGGAGCATTGTGTGTGTGTAGAAAAAGATGCTAAGTTTCGTTTCCCTTGCCAGTATCATTTCAGTATTATGACGTGTGTATGTACTGTGAACTACAAATGTGTACTGTAAGAACTACAAATGGTTACTGCGCATGTCCACTGTGATGTATAAGGGGCCTAATGCGCAGGCCCAGCAGGGAAGTATAAATGTAACTGTCAGATGATTTGTGACACACAGTATCCTGAGAGAACTCAGTACTGTTCATTGCTAGCAATAAAGTTGCATTGCTTTGGAACCAATTTGGCCTTTTGTCTTCTGATTCACTTAGCCTGTTTCACTATGTCTACTGGATTGCAGGAATACTTTATCCGAGGCACTAGGAGAATCTCCAACTCAAATCATGTTCAAGCAATGTACCGGACTCTTCAGCCTACTATGAATGCTCTGTTGGAGTCTCCACCGTCACACATGATAAACAGGCCTACCCATACAATAGGAGGGTCAAGTACCGAAAGAAGTTCAGACCATCCAGATCAAAGTTAATGCCAACAACGACTTGTGGAAAGAAGAGGTTACAAACAATTCTCACATCACTCATTCTTGGTCAAAATTAAGGAGGGGTCAGAGCAGAGAAGAATGCCCAGACACATTTAACAGAGTCATGACTCCTCAGTTGTGGTGAGAGATCTGAATTGCACTGCCAGGGTAAGGGTACCTTCTGTTATCACTGAAGAGGTACCACACATGCAGGACACCCTACAAATGAATACTCCAACTAGGAGTTCAAGATATCCAGAAGCTTCATAGTCAGCTGTGGAACTGTCACAGATCACAGTAGTACCCACTATGACGTGTTTTGGTCAAGTCATAAGAAAACTGGCCCTATATATAGAAAACTGTCAGTTAAAGAAAGGGAGATGTGATGGGTTATGCTTACAAGTTTCTATGATCTCTCTAGGAAGTGAAGGGTGCATCTGGGTGGAATATATCACTTCTTGTTTCTGTGAGTAATAATAAAGTAAGTAGTTGCAACTTGCAAGTAGTAAAGACTGTTCATCTGGTCCACATATCCACATGTAAATTGTGACCATTCTAAAAGCACTGTTTTCACAGGGATACCGCTTGCATGCAGGGCCGATGAGAGGGGAGACTGGGAGGACAAGATTTCCCAGGCCCAGCCTCCAAGGGGGGACCCAGTGCCGGCAAGGTTTCGAGGGAAGAGAATATTCTTCCTGCCTGCCTGATTCAAGGTCTGTCTCAATCCTGCTCCTGGGTGCCAGGACCTGGATGATTGCATTAACGTGATAACCTGGGTCCCGGCACGTAGGAACAGGAGACGACAGACCAAGGGAGGAGCAAACACAGAAAGGTAAGGAGGCGGGGTGGCGGCCCGAGTGTGGGGCGGGGTGCGCAGCAGCTGTCCAGGTGGGGGGACGGTCCTGCCCTGGCTGTGTCTCTCAGCAGTCCTACCTGCATGTGTAAATGCCAGCCTTTCCACAGACCAATCGTGCATAGGCCTTCTAAAATAATGGCATAGTCTAATTATTTCATTGCCTTAAAAGCCTTAAAATTATCTCCTATTCCAAAGAAGCATTAAGAGCCATAGGGTTAATGTTTAAAGTGAATCGGATAGGAGAGGCTTCTGCCCAGTTAAATCAGGCTCAGTGGGCTGGCCGCTGATCATCAGTGCAATTAACTGGACAGTCATGCTGAATATCAGCTCTAACCGCCTAATCTGAAATTGGCGGAGTAGGGGGTGCTCCAAGGGCAGAGTCTGGGAGGAGCTCACACTTATGTGACATAGCCATATTCAGTCCTGGTGCTTGCATAGCTCAGCAGCCAGATAGGACCGAATAAATAAATATCTATTTCTGCTTAGCTATGCGGGTGCTGGAACTGAATATCGGCTGGCACCCGCATAACTTCTAGGACTCCCTATCTAATTCTGACTGCCCTTTCCATTTTCTACTGATTCCTGTACTCTGTTCCCAACCCCCATTCCCATTCTGATCCCCTCCCCCCCCCCTCCCGGCGCAACCCCTGGGACTTACCTGTAGATGATCCCTGGCATTTAGTGGAACAGGGCTGCAGCAGTTTCCTTTCCACTCCTGCCCCATCAGCTCAGAGTCTTATGGTTCTACCACTAGAGGTCACCCTTCCATACAAGGGCAATCAGTTCATTAATCCCCAATAACGTAGAACTCAAATCTCTTTGTATACATAATACATATTCCAGCTCCTGGCTGGTTAAATAGCACTTAGCTGGCTAAGCACTAATATTCAGCACGGGATAGCCAGCTATCTTCGCTGAATATTAGCACTAAACGCATGCGACATAACTGGCTAACCACAAATATTCAGCGCTTTACCAGCAAAGTTTAGTGGCCAAATTGGACCGCCTAAATAATTTGGCTGGTTAACTTTCAGCAGGCCCAACCCCCCCCCCCCCCCCCCCTGATATTCACTGCTGGTCACCGGAAACGGCCCGCTTGCCTCCTGCGGACTGAATATCGGCCAGAATGTTTTCTTGGTCTAAAATCCTGTGTCCTGCTCTCTCCCCAAAACAATGCCTACATTCAATGACAAAACTATCTGTACCAATATCCTATCCCCTTTCTTCCTTCTCAGTCCCCTATCTATTCTCCCACATAAACTGCCCTTCCACACACTACCTCAGTAGGCTGTTCCACTGTCTTCAAATTGCCCATACTCTCCTCTCCCATCTCCAACCCCCTCAGCTGAGCTACAGAAGGCTAAGATTAATTATTTTAATACGTTGATTGAGCATGCTGGCCTCCCACTTAGTCACCTCTCCCCTCTCCAGTCAGTTCAAAACTCTGCTGCCCGTCTCATCTTCCGCCAGGGTCGCTTTACTCATACTACCCCTCTCCTCAAGACCCTTCACTGGCTCCCTATCCGTTTTCGCATCCTGTTCAAACTTCTTCTACTAACCTATAAATGTACTCACTCTGCTGCTCCCCAGTATCTCTCCACACTCGTCCTTCCCTACACCCCTTCCCGTGCACTCCGCTCCATGGATAAATCCTTCTTATCTGTTCCCTTCTCCACTACTGCCAACTCCAGACTTCGCGCCTTCTGTCTCGCTGCACCCTACGCCTGGAATAAACTTCCTGAGCCCCTACGTCTTGCCCCATCCTTGGCCACCTTTAAATCTAGACTGAAAACCCACCTCTTTGACATTGCTTTTGACTCGTAACCACTTGTAACCACTCGCCTCCACCTACCCCCTCCTCTCTTCCTTCCCGTTCACATTAATTGATTTGATTTGCTTACTTTATTTATTTTTTGTCTATTAGATTGTAAGCTCTTTGAGCAGGGACTGTCTTTCTTCTATGTTTGTACAGCGCTGCGTATGCCTTGTAGCGCTATAGAAATGCTAAATAGTAGTAGTAGTAGTAGTAGTAAGGCCCAGAAAATCTATCATGTTTTATGGGGTTTACAGCCAACCCAAAAAGCAGTGGCAGAACAGCCCAGACCATAAGTGGATGTATTGGCTAAATTTTTTCATGAGAAAATAAATGGCCTGTGGGATGGTTTACAGAGAGATGGGGGTATATATCAGGAGGGTAGTGTGGAAGTTGAGGAGATGAGAAGGTCAGGTCCTGAGGAGGTTTAGGACAGCTTTCGTCATCCCACTTGGGGGGATTTTATAAGTTGTTTCAAGGGATTAAAGAGTTGTTTTGACTTAGATAACGAATGATTACCAGGGTTGGCAGAGGTTTATACATGATATGATTGTTAGGAGTTTGAGGGAGGGAATAGAGCCTGAGGACTGGAAGAGGATGTTAGGCCAGCATTGAAAGACTTTACGAGGGATAATATGATGATGGACAATTACAGGCCTATATCTAATTTGGGTGTGTTTGCTAAGATTGTGGAAAAACTTGCTTTCCAGCTGTTGGTGGAGTACCTTCCAAAGTTTGAAGTTCTGAGCCCTTCCCAGGTGAGAATGGGTTCCAGGGGTGATCCAGGAAATTACAGACAAGTAAGCATGACGTCAGTGCCGGGTTAAATAGTGGAAACTATTACAAAGAATAAAATTGCATAACACATAAATAAACATGGTTTAATGGGACAGAGTCAGCATGGGTTCAGCCAAGGGAAGTCTTGCCTCATCAATTTGTTTCATTTCTTTGAAACAGTAAATAAACATGTGGATAAAATTGAGTCATTTGATGTAGTGTATCTGTATCTTCAGAAAGCTTTTGACAAAGTTCCTCATGAGAGACTCCTGAGAAAATTAAAAGAGTCATGAGATAGGAGGCAATGTTCTAGTGTGGATTAGGAATTGGTTATTAGATAGAAAACAGAGGGTAGGGTTAAATGGTCATTTCTCTCGATGGAGGAGGGTGAATAGTGGATTGCCATAGGGATCAGCACTGGGACTGGTGCTATTTAACATATTTATAAATGATATGGAAATTGGAATAATGAGCGAGGTGATTAAATTTGCAGATAACACAAAACTATTCAAGGTTGTTAAGACACATGTGGATTGTGAAAAATTGCAGGAAGACCTTAGGAAACTGGAAGACTGGGCATCCAAATGGCAGATGAAATTTAATGTGGGCAAATGCAAAGTGATGCACATTGGAAAGAATAATCCGAATCATACCTGATGCTAGATCTAGATGTCACTGTAGATAATAGACTGAAATCTTCTGCTCAGTGTGCAGTGGCGGCCAAAAAAGCAAACAGCATACTAGGAATTATTAAGAAAGGGATGGTGAATAAAACCAAAAATACTATATTGCCTCTGTATCGCTCCATTATGCAACCTCTTCTTTAGTACTGCATTCAGTTCTGGTCGCTGTATCTCAAAAAAGATATAGCAGAATTCAAAAAGGTTCAAAGAGCGACCAAAATGATAAAGGGGATGGAACTCCTCTCATATGAGGAAAGGCTAAAGAGGTTAGGGCTCTTCAGCTTGGAATAGAGACAGATGAGAGTAGATATGATTGAGGTTTACAAAATCCTGAGTAGTGTAGAACGAGTAGAAGTCAATTGAGTTTTTTACTCGTTCCAAAAGTACAAAGACCAAGGGACACTCTGTTCTGTCCTCTGACAGCCTTGCACTAATTTATAATGTGATCCTAAAATGTGTTTAATGCTTTTACTGTTATTCTCACTTCTAAGGATTTTCGTTGCTGCAGTTCTCACTGCAAAGATACATGAGCAATGCATTGTGTGTAATGTAGTTCACATGCAATGCAGCCACACTTGTCTGTCTGTATAAGAACTGTTACCATTGGTTTGTGCGGTTGCCCAGACCTCCTCTCTTTCTCAGCCAAGCTTGGCTCCTTTGTCTACCTGCTATCATTTCCTGGTCATTCTTACTGTCTCTGTCCTGAGAAGTCAGCCAGGTATGGCCTTTCCCTCCAATCGAGGGCTATCGTCTGGGACCACCCTTGCCACCTGGTGGCAGGCTCTGTCCCCATTGGTCTTTACCTCCTCCTCCCTAGGCCTTTGTGAGCCCTTCTTGCCCCCTCCCTCTCTCTCCATGAGGCATTCTCCATCTTGTTTCAGACAGCACTTGTCCTGCTAAAACTCCCTGGAACGAACTTGGTTTTTTACCTTGAATATATCCTCCTAATGAGATATTGCACTCTCCAGTCACCCAGCTCTGAGCTACTTCTACCTGTTCAACTATTCGCTCACCTCTGCAATAAAGCTGCCTCTCCTCAGATTTCTACTTCCAACCACTGATACAGCTCTCAGAATTACGGAGTCTCTGTGCCCTGGGACAACACTTCTGAACATCTGACTGTGAGTAAATTATCTGTATTTATTCAATAAAGGAAACTTCAGAAAAGAAAGAGATTTCAGGTGTGTTTTGGTGTGCCAAGGTTATACTTCAAGGCTTTGCAGTTAATAAGTCTTGAGAGACTTGACACACTCAATGAAGTTACATGGAAAAACTTTTAAAACAAATAGGAAATCTTTGCCAGAGGATGTAGTAACAGCAGTTAGTGTATCTGGGTTTAAAAAAAGGTTTGGAGAAGTTCCTGGGAAAAAGTCCATAGTTTACTATTCAGACAGACATGGGGAAGCTACTGCTAGCCCTGAGATTGGTAGCATGGAATGTTGCCACTCTTTGGGTTTCTGCCAGGTACTTGTGACCTAGCTTGGCCACCGTTGGAAATAGGATACTGGGCTAGATGAACCATTGGTCTGACCCATTATGACTATTCTTATGTTCTTATGTACTGAATCGCTTTTAGCTTTGATATTATCTGATGTTATGGCAGCCATGGACTGTGGCAAGTGTGTGCTTGTCATATCTTTGGATCTTACACCTGCATTTGATTTAGTGGATCATCAGATTTTGATTGCTAAGTTGTCAGTGATAGGCCTACAAGGATAGGTTTTGAATTGGTTTTGTTCTTTTCTGAAGGATAGGACTTATTTTGTGCAGGATCATGGAGTGCGATCTTTATGTTATAGTTTGCCATGTAGAGTCCCACAGGGCTCATCACTCTCTCCTGTGTTATTTAATTTGTTTCTGGCCCCTTTAATTATGTTAATCAGTCAATTTCCTATAAAAGCTTATGTTTATGTGGATGATGTACTGTTGATTAGGTTTTTCTCTCCTAATACACCAGACTTGATTCCTATGAATGATTATTGACTAGATTTGGAAGCATTAACTGGTCTTGAATATTGAGAAGTTTAAGATGGTTAATGGGCCATTTACCTCACATGGACTTAGTCCCCAAAATATTAGAGGGGAAGATCACTCTGTTTCAATATTTGGGTGCGATATTGGATAGTGAGTTGTGGTTTGAACAACAGATGTTGTGAGTATTGCGGGGAGGCTTTGCAGATGTTGAGAGCAGCCAGGTCGTATTTTGATTCTGTAGCCTTTCATGTTTTATTGCATTCATTTGTGATCTCTAAATTGGACTATTGTAATGTTGTATATTTGGGATTACTCAAATATATGTGGAATCGGTTGAGGACCCTTCAAAATAGTGCTATCAGGTTACTGGGAAGAGTTAGTTCCAGAGAGCATGTGACATTATATAAGCACTTGCACTGGTTACCTGACCAATTTAAAGCATCTTATAAGGTTTTAGTTTATGTACATCAGGCCTTTAGATTGTAAGCTCCTTCGAGCAGGGACTGTCCTTCTTTGTTAAACTGTACAGCGCTGCGTAACCCTAGTAGCGCTCTAGAAATGTTAAGTAGTAGTAGTAGTCCTTCATGTGGGTTTGCCACCATACATACGGTCTCTGATTCAGTTATATGTCCCTGGTAGGGCCTTGAGATCTGGTCATACTGGGTTGCTTGCGGTTCCTTCCAGTTCAAGAGCTCAATTAGTAGCGACTAGAGAGAAGGCTTTTATTTTTTTGGTAGGTGCCAGTTCTATGGAACAGCTTACCGGTAGAGTTACGGATGGAGGCCTCTTTGAAGCAATTTAAAGGAAAATTGAAAGCTTTTTTTTTTTTCAGAAAGCTTTTGAGGGTGCTTAGAATTATGGGCATAGTTGGGGGGGGATTCCATTTTTAAAGATTAATATGAGTAAATGAGTGATTGTTCTTGTGAAGTACGTGCTTTCCTATCTTTTATGGAGTTCCTTTCTTTTTATTTGCTTTGTACTTTAATTGTAAACCACCTTGATTATTAGTAAAGGTGGTATATCAAATTTTATAAACTAATAAACTATCCCAAAACATACCATATACACAAAAAGAATCTATGAGAAGAAATGCAGACGTCCTCATCTAAAAAATCTAATCTTATAAAATCTACATTTCACCACATTCCATCTTAATTTCAGAATATAGCAATAACAAATTATAAATCCAAAGCCAAAATAAATAATGAAAATCAAAAATAAACAATAAAAACAAACAGGGCCATGCTACCTTAAATCAACACTAAGGGTCACAATAAAGGCATGGCTCTTTGGCTGTTGGTTCGCCTATGGACGAGGCTCTTTGTAGACTGATGTCCAATGGCTTCCCCTGGCAAGAGAGCAGGGTCAGAGGTGACTGCTATGGGAAACAGAAGAGTTTCATCAGTTGCAGACCAAATGAAGATAAGTATGAGTAGGTCATTCGGAGCATTCTGTTTAAGGGGGGGGGGGGGTATCAGCCACCCCTTCCCTAGTGTGAGCTATGGTGGGATCCAGCTGATCCCAATTGCTAGGCAATGGAGTTGGGGTTCACTTTGAGGGCCGGGCCAACCTTGCTGGAAGGATCTGCCCCACAACCCAACTAGGCAGGAGGTTTAAATTTTGCCCAGCGGAAATTGTCCACCAATGGGGACAATTTTCCCAGGCCTAGGGGAGGGAATAGCGACTCTATTTAGGCCAGTCCCCCCCCTCAACAAGGATCAGCATCCTTCCTGCTCCTCAGAGGCAACTTGCATACCCTCCCTTACTTTTCCAATTGTTGAATGTAATTGTAATGGAGCTCTTGTCGCAATTGAGGGGGGGGGGGGGGAGTACCCAAGCTACAGTCTGTTCAAAAGGAGTTCCTTTAGGACAGGTCCTCAATATTCACCAGGAGATGGATGTTGGGACCAAGCTCAAATAAGATCCATGCCTACCCCCCCTATTTACTAAGCCACGCCAGCGGCTGCTGGTGCAGCAATGCTGACACAGCCCATTCACTTCAAATGTGCTATGTAAGCCTTACTGTACGGCTTACTAAACAGGGGGCTATATTTTACTTCTAGCTGCTATGGCGGGGAATTTATTTGCATAGTTTACAGTTGTTGCACTACGACTCCTAGCTGCTAATGGCGGGCAGTCTGGTTTATCATCTGTAAATAAAATATTCTTTTGCACGCCCTTTTGTTAGCTCGGGTTTAAGAATTCACCAATAAACAAAGCTGCGGCCAATAAGTTGCCTGGTCTTATTCATTGCTTTAATATTATTAGTTATTAAATGCTAGTTATATTATGAAATGATGGTTGTCTTTGTGAAGGAATAGGGAAGAGAGTGATTAGTTTTGTATTTCCTATTAAGTTAAGCAGAGAGAACAAGACCAGTCCAGGTTTTAGCAAGAAAGAAGTGCTCCACACAGCAGTGGAGCGAATTTGGAGAATTGGTATTTTATCTTAATTTTAATGATATTTTTGTGTGTTTTAATATAATTGTTCATGTATTATTTGTTTTAGGTTATTTATGATTCAAATATAAATCACCAGGAGTGTCCTGGTTAAACATCTCCTAAATATGAATGAATACAAAAGTTAATTGAAAGCCAGTACAATTGTGTTCATCAGTCCCACCTTGGCCTGGCCTCAGATGGAGCAGAAAAAAACAATCAATCACGACTGCGACAAGCCCCATAGGGGGATTTATCAGATTATGATTGCTAATCATGATAATCTGAACCCCAAAAAATTAGCAGAAAGTAATAAAGGTCTGGGTTTTATGGGGAACTGTCGTCATTTTTATGCATGTCTCCCAAGACTGAGTAACTATAATCCACGACCAAAATCTAATAAAACATACCAACAGATACCCCAATAATTGGAGGAGTTGCCCCATCTCCAATTATGCATGATCCTGCCCCTCATGTTTAGAAACAGCAGGGCTGTATCAAAGCCACATGCTCTGTTCAGGATTCTTTAATTTCTGTACTGCAGCATATGGTGTCTCTGTGAGGTGAAGAGTGGCATGTAGAAAGGAGGCTGCCGCACTGATGCAGCCTCAGATTTCTTCAAGCTGGCTGAGAAATGCTTTTATGTTAGAAGGAAAAGCAGATGCACAGCAAGAATATTATTGGCTAGGTTACAAAAAGCTCTGAACACATATCGACTTGGTCTACAGCCTTCTTTCCCCAGTAGTCTACCCACCCCTGATTAACAACATTCACCTTTACACTTTTTTTCATTCTGGTCAGCTCAGACCCAAGCACCTTTAAATGGATTTTAGGAAATGTGATTTGAGCTGGTCGCTTGCACACTCACTCACATGCATTCACACGCACCAAGCCCACACTCGCACCCCCAACACACACACACACATCCAGACGCACGCTCTCACTAACATTTTAATTAATGACAACAGATCTTTTTTTCCCCTCATAAGTGCTTTAATGTGTGTTCATTGCTGCACCAGTCCCCATAGCCACAGAAATATTATGTTGACGGATGTGCTCTGTCGCCAGTGCTCCCTCGACGGGGCCAGCTGTCAGCTCGAGATGATGACATTAACACGGAGAGAAAGTGATGACAAATGCCCGTTATCAGCGAACGAGGCCGGTGACAAATCGAATTGAGGCTCCCGAGCAGCCCCATTACGCTGTAATAAAAAAAGATGGATGGTTCTCTTTGGCGGGCCCCTGCGTTAATGCGATTTCAGCTGGTCTCTCTGGGTTCCAATTAAGGAAGAAAACAGAGAGAGAACAGGAGCTTTAGAAAGAGAAAGAAGAAAAGAACAACAGGGAAAAAAAAAAAAAGACCTAGCTACGCAAGCTATACTAATTGAGTCTGAAGAGCCAAAGGCAATCCCTCACCTATAAGCTCCAGTAAAGATGCTCCATCTAGTGACCTCCCCCCTTGCTTCTCTATAACACAAAAACACACACTGTATGTATAATAGATACATAGAGAGAGAGAGAGAGATTGAGAATCGATTGATGGAACAAGTAAGGCTGATCTGTTATACTGTTGCTACCTCTCTGCCTGCTGGATGGAACCACTGGACAGATGTGTGTTTATGATACAAAAAAAATGCTAGCAGAAATCTGCAGTTGCCCAGACAGGTCTTATTTAGTAGCGATTGCTCCAGGATTCATTTGAAATATTTAATCTGATTCATGTATCTGTGATGCAAAACTAGGAAAGTGACTGTTTGAGGCAGCTTGTCGATTGCAGGTAAATGTCACCTCTGCCTCTTGGTTTATTGGGCTTAAACAGATTGAGAGGGAGGGAGGGAGCGTTCACAAAGACGATAAATAGAAAAGCATGTAATCACGAGAAGACATTGGGGTTTGTTTGTTTTTTAATTTAGAGTTACTCTGCCCTCTTATCACACACAAGAGGTGGGTGAACTTCCTCTGAACCAGACAGAATTCAGAAAAAGTATTTGACACGGTTTTATTCAGTTAACTGAAGGCAACTTCAATCCATTTCAAATATGATTTATTTTGGTTTGGTTTATGTTACCTGATTGGTTCGGAGTTTTGCAAATTTCTGCAGATCCTATTTTAAGTATTCCCAATATTGTGTAAAATCTGGGCAATCCACAGTATAAGTAGGTATAAAATATTAAACTATAAGAGATATGGAAGTATGTTGAGACAGAAATGGTGACTCATATTTATACAATTGATTCACAGCTTGTCCTGTTCATCTTGCTATCCAGCACCCCATTCCTCACTGTGGTGCAGATGAAAGATGTCAGATTTAATCCATACCTATTGGAACCTCTGTAGTACATACACCTGTAGATTTTAAGCTAGAATAGAGGTTCTCAACCCAGGCCTTGGGAGATATCCACAATGAATATGCTTGAGATAGAGCTGCATACAATGGAGGCAGTGTATGCAAATGTATCTCATGCATATTCATGGTGGGTGTCCTGGAAACTTGATTGGCTAGGTGTGTCCTGAGGACTGGGTTGAGAATCCCTGAGCTAGAATAATACTATACCAGGGGTTCTCAACCCAGTCCTCAGGACACACCTTGCCAGTCAGGTTTTCAGGACACCCACAATGAATATGCATGAGATAGATTTGCATGCCCTACCTCCATTGTATTCAACTCTGTCTCAAGCATATTCATTGTGGGTATCCTGAAAACCTGACTGGTTGGATGTGTCCCGAGGACTGGGCTGAAAACCCCTATGCTATACTATGTCACAGGCACACATACATTTGTAGGTCCCCCCCCCCCCCCCCCCACAATATAGAGATACATTCAATCTTTGCTTGCTTCTTCCCCTCCTGGGAACTCCATTCATACCTTTCTCCCCCCCCCCCCCCCCCCCCCCCAGGTTGCTCTCCCCATAAGTTCACATCTCCTGAAGTGGCTTGGAGTACTGAGAACCAGAGAAGCCAGGCTTTAAATTCTGCTTTTTCCACTGATATTCTTTGTTATTTTGAGCAAGTCACTTAACCCTCCATTACCTGAGGTGCCAATTTAGATTATAGGTTCTCTTGGGCAGTGATCTAACCATTGTACTATCTAAGGGCTTTTTTTTTTTTAACAAAGCCACGCTAGTGATTCCCGCGTGGCAAACAAGAGAAAACCCATAGGAATTGAATGGACTTCCTCTCGTTTGCCATGCCGGGAGTCGCTAGTGCAACTTAGTAAAAGAGGCCCTAAATTAGTAATTTGCCTTGAGCTTTGTTTACAAAAGTTGAGTAATTAAGTCGAAATCCAAATGCCCAGAGGCTGTGCCTCCCATCTACGAGCAGGAAGGCCATATTGTACATGTAAGCATGCATTGATTTAGCCTTTGCACTCACTTGCAAACTACTGCCATACTTAGGAACAGCTCCTGTAGCTTCCCAGGGCTGCTTTGAAGAAATGAGTAGGGGGAAAAGGAGGGACTAGAAGCGTAATCAAGAGGGGAGAGAGATATGTGGATTCATGAAATCTGAAGAGGGATTGGAGCCATATAGAGGAGAGTAGGGTACATCTTCTGTCCTGGGTGTAGGCCATTGGCAGATTAAATTGGCAATATAATTGCCATTAACGTTTTTGCCAGACACTGCCTTCTTTTAATTAAATTCACTGGTTGGCAACCCTACTTTGGCCCCAAGATTCCAATAACTGTCAAGAGTTTACCATTCCTATATGGGAGACTGGTCAGGTATAAAGGGTATTCTTAACTTTAGGGTCTGTGCATGCACTTAGTTTGCCTGTGCATTAATCCTGTGCTGCTTAATCAATACATTCAGGACCTTTTCACCAAAAACAGGAGGTCATTTGTCAAGAATAAAGCTATAAAAGTCAGTTTCTTAGTCACAGGAAAATAATTCTACGTAAATAGATTCAGAAATCTGGGGCATTACTGAAGGCATAAGTTCAATTGAAGTGTGGCCACTGTGGCTGTAAAAAAAAGTCTGGATATTTAGTGCCGGCATGGTAGGCTGATCGTAGGAGTCACTACGGGGTGACAACCACCTCAAAAATATGGCTTTCCACCACACCATTTGCCACCACAGACGCATGAGTTTATTTCTCCCGGAACCTGCCTCCAGTGCCCCAGGGCTTTTCTTCTCAATTTACGCCGTCCAGCCATCTCTCTTTAACCCTTGAACTACCAAGCTTTTTTTTAATAATATGCACTACCAGGGGGGTGGTGGTTACCACCATGTTCTGGAGCCAAACTAAACAAGCAGTCAACAAAGTTGGTTTCTAGCACTATGCGGAATAATTAATACAAAACAACGTCTGGATTACAAAACATTAAAGGATTTCTTGCATCTGCACCTCTTTTACTCTTCATAAAAACAACTTAAATTGCCAACGAAGTAGGTAAGTTGCAAACAGAAAGGTTTAACAAGATTCTAACTACTGCCTTAATGCTAACAGATAAAATTAATTCATGTATAGACCTAATACTTCACGCACTGCTGCATAAGGTGCAGGTGATCGTTTTGGCCAAGTGCTTCAGGCATGCTGACTTCTTACAAATTCTTCAGCGCTGCCTAACTCTGTTGGCATTGTTCTTCCGCTTCATGCAACCCTCTCCGTATGATTCCTTCACGCACACGGAACAGCTTAATGTGCTGTAGCTGACAGATCATGCTGCTGATCATGCTGCTGATCATGACGTGATTGGTCTTCCCAGAACTGCACCGATAGCTTGCTTAACGTTGTTCTGGAGTTCCACTAAATTTGCCTCCACCTCTTCAACCACTGGAAGAAACAGTGACATGTCGAGCTCAGTCAGAAATAAGCGGCGTCGCTGACATTTCTTTTTTTCCTTCCACTCTGGATGTTTGTGCATCCAAATGACAAAGGAGTTTATGGCTGCTGCATCAATGATTGTACATAAAGCTAACACTGGCCATCTTCCTGATGCAACCTTACAATGGTAAGTATCAAGCATCTTATCTACAACATCGACGCCACTTTTATCTTCATTACATGCCAAAATAACTTCTGGTTTGCGATCCTCTCTCTAATTGTGTTCTGTTGTGAGTAGCAAAACATTCCTTTTTGGTTTGGGAATATGTGACAGCATCATAACTGGGTCAGACAACGCAAACTTTGTACTCAACACTACCCTGCTGTCGATTTTCTTCCTCAGGAATATGCAGCCGATTGGAGTTGATTGTTCCAACAATTGTTAGATTATGGTTCATAATCAAGTCCTAGGTGAGGTCGATACTTGTGTAGTAACGGTCGGTCCATTGTAACGTTTCTTCTGGAGTCATAGAGATGCTGGCACAACTCTTTCATGATCACTGAGGGACTCTGTGGAGGTGTGATCTTTTCCTATGTATGGAACCATGGGTGGCACATCGATGTTTGGCATCTGTCAGAATGCAAAACAACAAGCTATACTTCCCAGGTTTCTGAATTGACATTTGCCTCAAAACTTTTGCAAAGTTTCATCAATGGTCACATGGTCAAACAACGTGCAGTTATCTCTGCATCTGTCATTGAAAATGTCAAACACTTTGCATATAGCTGCAAAGTTGCCAGATGCCACTCTGTCATCTCTTGTGGCCTTGTCGTCAAAACGTAGCACACAAAGCAGCAATTCAAACCGTGAATGTGGCATTGTGGTAGTAAATATGGGACAACCTGACTGAATGTTCCAGAAGCCTTTCACTGGCTCACAATAAGCATGGTAAATCCCTTTCAAAACCATGAGTCTATCAATGCCCACATTTCATTGGCGCAAGTAGGCTCAAACCTCATGATGCAAGATGGATGTTTTTTGTTGAACTTTTCAGCCATTATCTCACCTTCTTTATGAGCAGAATCATTTCATCTTTGACAAAAGTCTTGAAGACTTAGTTTATTGAAGTCGCGTTCAAAGCCAAATTACGTGGGCCAAACCTTTCACTGACAATATTAGCAGGGCAGTGTTTCACAGTAGCTGATGGAGCAATCAATTGCCATTTGTGACTGGAGCATGCAGTAATCAAATCAAAGACTGGCATTCCTCTGGAATGATCTGTGCTGGTCCGCTGATGCTGAGCTCTACCAAGACTACAAACTCCTCTGCCATAATTGCCAGCTTGCGTACTTCTCGTCGACGGTAATAAAGATGCAGTCTCTTGTGGAATTTCGTGGAATTTCATCACAACTTTCTTCGTCATTCTCACCACAAGTTTCAACGTTGTCCCTTATCTCTGAGACATCCTCACTTGGCAAATAATCACTGCTATCAGAATTAGTGACTTCAACATCACTATTATCATTGTCAGCTAAAAGAATTTCTAAGGCCTATTTATCAGAAAAACACTTACTACGACCACGTGCTAACACCATGTTTACAATAAATTGACCACTGATGATGTCACATCTTCCAAGATAAATAAGTAAGTACACTCACCAAATTAGGGGAAGAAATTGAACATCACATTCCTTCTAGTAATGAACCAAGGGACAAATTCAGAGCAAAGCAGAAATCTTTCAGTGGCAGGTGCCATGACCTGTTCTTGGGGGATGGTATGACAGGTCCAACTTCTTCCTCTATTTACACTTCCTATTTCACAGAGTCAGACCTGCCAAGAGAGGCACCACTTGAGCTGGCTTCTTGCGCTGTTTCATGCAAGTTTAAAGTGGCAGTCCGGGCTGTGTCCATGGGTGTAGTTTGGTGGGGGAGAGGGGGGTATTGCCCTCCCAAACACTGCAGGATGCAGTGCCTTGTTCCCCATGTGGTTCAGCATCATCTCACTCTCCCCCCGCCCCCCCCCCCCATGGTCCACCCCCTTCCCTCAACACTTACTCTCCTTCCTTGGCTCCTTCCTATTCCCAGAACTTTCAGCACTGATAAAAGAAAAACAAAAACAAGCAAAATAAATGAAAGGGCAGCCAGCACAGAGCCTCAACCTGAAGCTGTCAGCCAGGCTCTGCCAGTCCCGCCCTCTCTGACCCACACTTCCTGGTGCTATTGTGGAGGGATTGGCAGAGCCTGACTGGGAGCTTCAGCTGTGCTGACTGCCCTTCCATTTATTCATTTATTTATTTCCAGTGCTGACAGTCCTGGGAGAAGGAAGAAGCTGTGGGAGGAAGGCAAGTTGGAGGGGAGAGTGGGGGAGATGCCGCTGAACCAAGGTGGGGGAACAAGAATAAAAAAATCTGAGACCATTTTGGCAGAGATCTGATGTGGGGCTTGGAAGAAGGAGGAGGCTGACTGACATATGGGCATATGCCGGGGCTGGGTGTTGAGGTGGGATAAAGGTATGGTGCTGGGACTTGGAGAAGGGGACTGAGAGCTGATGCTGGGGTATGGGTTTGAGTTGGAAGAAAAGGGCTGATTTAGGGAGAGGAGTCTGATGGTGGGGCTGGGAGGAAGAGACTGAGGGCAGCCTCTGACGTTTGGGGCTGACCTATGGAGAAGGGTCTGATGATGGTGCTGGGAGAAGGGAGCTGAGGGCTGACACATGGACTGGGGATCGAGCTAAGAGAAGAGGATTCTAGGAGAAGGGGGACGATGCTGGCAGGTGGCAGTGAGAGAAGGGGATGATGCTGGGGGAGTAAGAAAGAAGAGGAGGACAGACATTGTAGCAGGGGTAAAACAAGGGCATATGCAATGGAAGGTATAGGATAGATGCTAGGGCAAAGAGAAAAAAGCAGAGTAAATGAATACTGGAGGAGGAGGAGGTAGGTGGGCAGATGCTGGTGAAAAGGGTTGGAGGAAGAGAAGGATGCTGGAAATAGGGGAGAGGCGGGGCAATGGATGTTGGGGAAAAGGGATAAAGAAGCAGAGGGCTATGAAGAGGGTAAGAGTCAAAGGAAGGAGGCAAGTGTTTGAAGGAAGTGAGAGAAGATGGAAATGGGGAAGTAAAAGGGGGAACGGAAGCCTGTTTAAAGGGGTAAGACATAAGAAAGGGACTGGAGGTGCAGAGGAGATGAGTGACAGGGAAGGATCAGGGTTGGTGAGGGGATGAGAGGCAGAGGTAGATGAGGCTGAGTAAGCTATGAGTACAGAGAGTGGAAATGAGAAACTAAAAGGTGGTTAGACAGGAATGAGAGGTGGAAATGGAAGGACTAGAGAATATATATGAAGAGAAAAGAAGAAATAAAATCAAGCTAAAAAGCTAAAAAGGCAATAAGGGAAATGGCAGAAAAAGATGAAACAGAAGGATCTCTAAAGAAGGTGAAAGAGGGTGGAAATGAGGCAAAGAAGATGGTGTAAAGGGGCTAATGAGAAACTATATATGAGGATAAGAGACAGAAGAGTGGGCTTGAGGTTAGGGAAAGGAGTTTGGGCTAATGAGGAGATGAAGGCAGATGAGAGCTGAGGGGGTAAGTACAGAAAATGGAAATTAAGGACTAGGACAGGAGTAGGTTAAATATAGAATGGGTATAGAATAGAGAGAGATAGTGACAATGGGAGCTCTGGAGAAGGGGTGATACTGTGTTAGCATGGAGCGTATGTGTAGGGATTTGTAGTTGTTTTCCCAACAGGTGTAGGTGGAGTTCTCCAGGCTTTTCATAACTACTTAGACTATAGAAGGAAAATGAAAGCTATATTGTTTCATAGATATGCCCTAACTTCCTAGTTTTTAGGAATGTTTATTTTGGTTTTTGTTAATAGATCTCAGTTTTGTTATGATTTTATTATAATGTATATCCCAGTATATGCTCTGGTTCTCTTACTGTGATCTCCTTAAAACTTACAAAAGTTATAAGTAGAATATAAAATCTAATGTTATGTTATGTTATGCTTTAGGGCACCTTGCAATATTTATGGTGCTGCCATTTCCTAGGCACAGTTCTTGTTTGAGTTCTAGAAATTAGTGTTAGGGGATAAAAAATTTGTCTATAAATCCAGAGTGACTTTTTTGTAGGGTTTTGTATTACTTCACAATAGGCCTGTTGGATTCTATGATGAAGGGGTCCTTTTGCTAAGGTACACTAATGGATTTAGCATGCACTAAATGATAAGATGCCCATTATATTCCTATGGGTGTCTTATCATTTAGCACACGCTAAATCTGTTAGCACATCTTAATAAAAGGACCCCAAAATGTCTGAATTCTACTTTGTGTGTATTGTTCTGGGAGGAGTTTCTGTAGATACAGAATATATATATTCAAAAAGAAAAAGTAAGAAACACAGTTCAGTTAATAATGCCAAAATGAAATTTATTATTTTTAAATGTCATTTCTTATATACCACCTGCAAGGCTGAAAGCTATCAAATTTGGGACAGTGGCGATCCTAGGTCAGCTGCCACCCAGGGTGGATCGCCGCTGCGCACCCCCCCCCCCCCCCCGGGTGCAGCAGCATCCGTCCCCCCAGGGTGCAGCACAACACCCCCTGGCGCAATGACACCCCCCTAACCCAGCACATCAAGCTCCCCCCTGGCGAAATGACACCCCCCTCCCCAGTGCATCAAGCCCCCCCCCCCCGGGTGCATTCTTGGCTGCTGGAGGGTGCAGAAAGCAGCCGCGCATCTGGCGGCTCCACTGGCTCCCTGCTCCCTCTGCCCCGGAATAGGAAGTAACCTGTTCAGGGGCAGAGGGAGCAGGGAACCAGCGGAGCTGACAGGCACGCGGCTGCTCTCTGCACCCTCCAGCAGCATGCACCTGGGGCAGACCACCCCCACCGCCCCGCCCTTGCTACACCACTGATTTGGGGCCTTGTTTACAATGGTACACTAGAGTTTATAGCGTGCGCTAAACACTAGAGACACCCATATATTCCTATAGCACACACTAAAAACTCTAGTGCGTCTATAGTGCAGCTTAGTAAACAGGGCCCTTGGTGTTTTTCTGCCTCTGGAGGGCTTTACTAAAACTTAGCACACACTAAATACTGCACATCCTATTCTAAACCTATGGGCTTACATGGCACTTAGGGCACACTGATGTACATTAGCACACACTAAGCTTTAGTAAAAGAGCATCTAAATTTGTACTTGAGACAGTGGAGGGTTAATTGATTTGCTCAAGATCACAAGGAGTCATAGGGCCCCCTTTACCAAGCTGAGGCAAAAGGGGATCTGCGCTAGCATCAGCGTTTGTTTTTCATGCGCATTGAGGCCCCCTTTTACCACAGCGGGTAAAAGGGAAGTCTCTCTTTCCTGCAGGAAATGGCCATGCGGCAAGTAAAGCACTTGCCGCGTGGTCATTTTGAGGGGAAGCCCTTACCACCACCCATTGAAGTGGTGGTAAGGGCTACCATGCTAACCTGGAGGTAACTGGGCAGTGGGTGGCACTGCCCGATTACCGCTGGGTACACGCCAGCATTACAAAAATAAATATTTTTTTGTAGCGCCAGATATGATGGCGCGCTAGGGGTGGGAAGTACTGCCGGGCTGCTGCGGTAGCCCAGCAGTACTTCCTGTTTAGTGAGCGGTAATCCCGCGTTGGGATTACTGCCGCTTAGTAAAAGGGGCCCATAGTGGGATTTGAACCAGGCATCTCTGGCTTTCAGCCTGCTGCTCCAAAGGGGAAGGGTAGCTTCTCATTTTCCCCCCAAACCCACCTCCCCACTCCCCTGTTTTCCATTTCTGTTGATGGCTCTCTCATTACTACTACTACTTAACATTTCTAGAGCGCTACTAGGGTTACGCAGCGCTGTACAATTTAACAAAGAGAGACAGTCCCTGCTCAAAGAGCTTACAATCTAATAGACAAGTGAACGGTCGGTCCGATAGGGGCAGTCAAATTGGGGCATTCTGGATTCACTGAACGGTAAGGGTTAGGTGCCGAACGCAGCATTGAAGAGGTGGGCTTTAAGCAAAGACTTGAAGATGGGCAGGGAGGGGGCTTGGCGTAAGGGTTCAGGAAGGTTGTTCCAAGCATAGGGTGAGGCGAGGCAGAATGAGCGGAGCCTGGAGTTGGCGGTGGTGGAGAAGGGTACTGAGAGGAGGGATTTATCCTGTGAACCTCAGCTTGAAACCTTGGGGTCATCTTTCTCTCTCCTTCTCTCTCCTTCTCTGCTCATATCCAGCAGATCGCCAAGACCTGTCGTTTCTTTCTTTACAACATCCGTAAAATCCGCCCCTTTCTTTCCGCGCACTCTACCAAAACCCTCATCCACACCCTTGTCACCACTCGTTTAGACTACTGCAATCTGCTTCTTGCTGGCCTCCCACTTAGTCACCTCTCCCCTCTCCAATCGGTTCAGAACTCTGCTGCCCGTCTCGTCTTCCGCCAGGGTCGCTTTACTCATACTACCCCTCTCCTCAAGTCGCTTCACTGGCTCCCTATCCATTTTCACATCCTGTTCAAACTTCTTCTACTAACCTATAAATGTACTCACTCTGCTGCTCCCCAGTATCTCTCTACACTCGACCTTCCCTACACCCCTTCCCGTGCACTCCGCTCCATGGATAAATCCTTCTTATCTGTTCCCTTCTCCACTACTGCCAACTCCAGACTTCGCGCCTTCTGTCTCGCTGCACCCTACGCCTGGAATAAACTTTCTGAGCCCCTACGTCTTGCCCCATCCTTGGCCACCTTTAAATCTAGACTGAAAGCCCACCTCTTTAACATTGATTTTGACTCCTAACCACTTGTAACCACTCGCCTCCACCTACCCTCCTCTCCTCCTTCCTGTACACATTAATTGATTTGATTTGCTTACTTTATTTTTTGTCTATTAGATTGTAAGCGCTTTGAGCAGGGACTGTCTTTCTTCTATGTTTGTGCAGCGCTGCATATGCCTTGTAGCGCTATAGAAATGCTAAATAGTAGTAGTAGTAGTAGGTAGTTGATATGGCTGTAAGAGAGATTGGCGGAGACACAGCATTTTGGCAGGTATGCTTGAATTTGAGTGATTTGGTAGGGTTTCCATTAAATAATAAAAAATGGGCAGGGGACAGGACTGTGTTTCTTCTTCAATACTGTTTAACAATATTGTTCTTTGATTTGGAGCCATATGTTAGTGGTGTTCATCTGAACGTTGATGCATCTTGTATCTGTCTGTTTCTGCCGTTTATAAATAAAGTATACAAAAAAAATTAGGCTACTTCTCTACTCTCACTTAAAATTATAATAATTTTGTGGTGTTATAAACCGCATTGTAGTTCTCACTTTTTCTTCTTGATCCTCGGTGTATGAGCAGTTTTGTTTTTACAGAACATAATTGCATTTAATACAGTGCCAGTCCAGTGTGCAGTATCATGAGTCAGTATTTTATATATTAGAGTTCCAGGCTGCATAATTGAACTGCTACAGTTTTTGCTGCATATAATCAGCATTGCAAATAGAGATGTGCACAACCAAAAAAAAAGAGTTGGTTTGTCTTCGTTTTAAATGAAGCGTTAGTGAAATGTTTGTGCAGTTTTCCACACAATTTTGTGGGGTTTTTTTTTTAAAGTTTAAACGATTTTTATTAACTCACCAACAACATACATCCATGGAGTACACTGTAGAACTCCAGCAACCAATCACAGTACACATGTACAGCGCAATACAAGCAACATGCGAAGTAAGTTTTAAACATTTTCACCCCTATCCCCCAACAACCCACCTTCCCCCCCAACCCCCCCTCATCAATGGTAGCACTCCCACCAAATCTTAACTAAATTACTATAACCTAACTCTAAACCACCCCGAACCCTGTTATGTAACTACAATATAATGAATGACCATCAAATATAATGTTCCTGAAATGGAGACATCCATTACAGCAAGACCATAATGTTTAGAATACACTCCAACTGTAACAACCATCATCAACAGTATTTCTTAAGCTATCCCCTCCCCTCCCCACCAGAAGTGCCGTCTTCTTATAGTGGCCTTCCAGAGCCGAAACTCAGTGGTCCCCGGGTGCCAGAGTCTCATAGGGTTCCCAGGCATCCGCACATTGTAGGTATGTAAGTACTTTTTTGCATGAGTAGATCAATTGTATGTACACAAGTGATTAACACATACTTTACATTGTTAGGCACCCATGCAAACTATACATGCTCATTAAAGCACATTCCTAACTGCAAAGCCTTTTATTATTATTATTATTATTATAGCCAGGGAATATAAATTGCTTTCTTTTCTCTTGGGACAAACATCTGACCAGTGTTCTGAGTGAGGAGATCCTCTGCTCCCCTGACAGAAGATTTGATGAACCCCTCCCCCCCCCCTCCCAATTTGAATGCCTTTTGGGGGTCACATTTTCCCGCATCTTGGGCAGCACATTGCCTTGAGTTACTCCTGATTTCTTTACTTCAAATCCTTTTATTCAAGAATAACATTATATTTAAGAAAACTAAATTAAAAAAGCAAAAATATGAACAGCAACAAAACGAGCAATCATATGTTAGAACAGGTACAAAAGCTGTAATCAACTACAAAATGACTCAGGTCGGAACAGATAATGAGCCTCTAGGATATTCTCATACTGCTTGATTTCTAGTTATTCTTTTGCCAACGAATTTAAGAGAATCAAAACTTCAAACCGGCTATATGCGATCATCCCTTAGTGGAATGCTCCTGCAAGGGGTACTTCTTTCTCATTCCCCCACCTTCCTTTCCCAATCTCCCTTCCTTCCACTCTTTCAACAGAACCATTCTGAAAAGCTTTCTACTTCCTCTCACAGTTTTGTATAGTTCATAAACTGCTTTGTTGTATCTCGTAGTTAGAAAAGTGGTATATCAGGAAATAAAACTGAACTAAAACTTCAGAGAAGGATCCCGATTGGGAGGGAAAAGAAGCATCCTTATTTCAGTAGCAGTAGTATTCCCCCTCCTATTTCTTCCTTTGTAACCACTAATCCTGGTATTCTCTCAGTTTGTTTTTTCTAGCGAAAAAGGTGTCGGTACTCAAATGCCAAGCCATTGAGAGACCCACCCCACATTAACCAGGCCATCTGCAACCAGTCACAGAATCTATGACAAGGCAGAATTGGTGTGTAGAGCCTGAGATCTTCCATTAAAACTTGGGGACCTTGGGTCAATTTTAGCAGACAACAGAAAAGGTACTGTACTCAGTACCCCCAAGTACCCCCTCCAAAAAGCCCTGTCTCTAACACCTCACCTCTCCCCCAATCCCTGTATCCCTGGTACCCTCTCAAATATGCACCTACTACCCCTACACTAGAGCAGGTGCTAGACAAAATGGCACCCTAACAAGGTTTTCAGTACTTCCTTTCTTGTTTGAGCTTATGCTTACCGAGTGAGTGAAAACAGTGCATGCTGCCCCCTCTCCTAACTGGTACCCTAAGAGGTCACTCTTCTTGGCCACTTTTTACATTTACCCTACCATACAATTATCCCCTCTTTTTCTCACACACACATACACACATATATACACATACAGTCACAGAATTAGTCCCCTCTCACTCTCCCTACAACTGAACCCCTCAAACCTTTCCCCAAGCCTTTTCTCTTCACTACAGCGTATCACGAAAATCCTTAACAGCTACAACACATCAACACTCCTTCTTTTACATAGGCGCCCGGTATAAGAGGCTTGGGGAGGCTAAGCCTCCCCAGCCCAACCGCTGCCCCCACCCTGCGCGCTGCAGACTTCCCTGCTCCCCAGTCGCCAATCATCTCCCTTCTCTGCCTTCAGCTGCTCAATAGCCCTCGTTCCTTTCCTGCCCTCGCCCTACCTTAAAATATTGTAATTTTCCTTGAGCCGGCGGCGCTGGCATTGCAAGCAGCAGCAGGTTCCAGCCTTCCCTCGCATGGCTCCGCCCTCTTCTGACGTATTTCCTGTTTCCGCGAGGGCAGAACCATGCAAGGGAAGTCTGGAGCCTGCTGCTGCTTGCAATGCCGGCGCCGCCCACTCGAGGAAAATTACAATATTTTAAGGTAGGGAGGGCAGGAAGGGAATGAGGGCTATCAGCTGAGGGTAGACATGAGATTGTGGAAGGTGGTGAGCCCTGTCAGTCTCTCCCTTCTTTCGGCATTGTTCTCTTAGTTTGTTTTCCGCTTCTGGGTTTTTAAAAAAAAATCCTTGCCTGTGCACCTATTGCTCTATTGCTGGGAACCTAAATTTGAGGCAGCGGTCCGAGGGGGCCTCTTGTTGCTTCAGGGGTGTCACATCCGGGGGGCTGGGTCTGTCCCCCCCCCCCAAGTTCACCCTGCATTCAGTGTTGCTAGGTGGGTGGTTTTACCGCCCAATTGGGCGGTTTTCCGCAACCCGCCGGAGGAAATTTTTGCCCGCGGCGGGTTGCGTTTTTTTGGGCTTTTTTTGGGCCTTTTGGGCGGTTTTTAAAGCGGTTTTTTTGGCCGCAGGGGGCGGGGTTAGTGACGTTCTGGGCGGGGCCGATGACGGGGGAGGCGGGGCCAATGACGGGGGAGGCGGGGCTGATGATGCGGGGGTGGGGGTGTCAGGGGCGGGGTTTGACTTTGGGCTGGATTTGGGCTCGTTTGGGTGGGAAAAAAAATTTCCACCTTGTTGTTTTTTGGCACCTGGCAACCCTGCCAGCATTTTGTCTGCTTACTATGTGGGTCTGTGGGAAGAGTTTCTGAGCACGGGAGAGGCAGCTGCCCTTTTTTCTTCTACAAAAAAAAAAAAAAGGCATCTGAAAACCCTTAAAGATAAGGGTGTCAGATAGGCAAAGCGGCTCTCTTCTCTATCGCTAACTTTCACTGTCTAAGCTCCTCTCTGCCAGTTCGCCGGCGGTGTTTGAAAAAAAAAAAAAGAAAAGCAGGGAGGGCAAGCCGCGTCGCAACTATCCTGCCGGAATGATTAAAAATGGTTAAAAATAATGGATGTCTAATACAGAGTAATATAATGTGAAAGGTTCCCATGGACTTTGCATATGCAGAATGAGCAGCCGGAAAATGGTTGCAAAAGATAGCATATATTTCAGTTGTAGTCACCTCCTCTCTCGGTGTCCCTAAAAGTAGTGTCCTGTGAAAGTTCACACACACACTCCTGCTTGGACTGAGAAAGGCAGCTGTTAACCTTGTGTTTTAATGCCCCCCTTTTAGACCCCTTTTAGATGTGTGAAATTTGCTCTCCTTAACATTCCTGCAGATAACCAGATCTTTTTAGTAGAGGTGGTGGAGATGAAAACGGTAACGGAATTCAAACATGCGTGGGATAAACATAAAGGAATCCTGTTCAGAAGGAATGGATCCTCAGAAGCTTAGCCGAGATTGGGTGGCAGAGCCGGTGGGGGGAGGTGGAGCTGGAGCTGGTGGTTGGGAGGCGGGGCTAGTGCTGGGCAGACTTCTACGGTCTGTGCCCTGAAAATGGCAGATACAAATCAAGGGTAAGGTATACACAAAATGTAGCACATATGAGTTATCTTGTTGGGCAGACTGGATGGACCATGCAGGTCTTTTTCTGCCGTCATCTACTATGTTACTATGATTGATGACGGGGGGGGGATAGTGGGGGGCTGGAAGAAGGCAGGAAATGGCTGGCAGAAGGGAGATGGTTGACATGGGCTGCTGGATGGAGGGGAGGGGAGGGCAGGGGGGAGAGGAGAGTTGCTGGACATGGGTGGATGGAGGGGAGAGGAGGGTTGCTGGACATGGATGGAGGGGAGGGAAGAGTGAGGAAGGAGATGAGATGAGGGAAAAGGAAGAGAGAAAAACTGCACATGGAGGAAGAAAATAGGCAGAAGCTGGCTCCACTGGACAGTCAAGTCTGTGGAGGACCCAGCTTTTACTTATGGATGTAGGGCAAGAAATGAAGAAGAAAGGCGGAAAGTAAAGAAATAAATGGAAAGGAAGCCCTGGAAATGGAGTTAAGAGGACAGATAGCAGCAGAATTGGATACTGGGCCAGCATGATCAGAAAAACAAAGTCACCAGACAATAAAGGTAGAAAAGACCATTTTATTTTCATTATAGTGTTTGGAATATGTCCACTTTGAGAATTAGGTGCTCAACATTAAAAGCTTATATTTATTTACTTATTTATGGCATTTTATCCCACATTAAACATGAATTAGGGTGTTTTGTGGCTCTACATGTATCATGATATTATGATCCCTTGTTTCATATTGTTGACGGTCTGCATTTTCCTTATGGGTGGTATATTGGTGTATTAGGTTCTGCCCAGTGTAATATTTATGGTACAGTAAGGTTCTGAGTGTGTTTTTGCACAAAGTTGTGCATAGTGTTTTGCAGTTGAGCGATTGTGGTTAGTATATGCTTTGAGCAACCACTTTATTCTTTGACATATGATACATATCTAATATCTAAATTTAATAAAAGGTATTAATTGTGACTTATTTTTATTTATTTTTTCTGTGTGTTATCAGACAATTATGGATTTAAGCTCCACCCCCAACCCCGCCCCCTTTAGCCTCCCCAAACAGTTGGACCACCGACTGCCTATGCCCTCTTACTTTGATCGTTTTCTTTCTATAACTAATTGAACAGATTGACTGTTAGCCTTGTTATTACCAATACCTTTATATCTCCAAATGTATCTCTGTACCCTGTAATGGTGATGCCATGACAGGTTTTTTGTAAGCCACATTGAGCCTGCAACGAGGTGGGGAAATGTGGGATACAAGAGCAATAAATAAATAAATAAATACTCCTGCCACCACAGATCTCCTACTTCATCTCCTGCAGTTCCTTCTCCTGCTGCTCCACACTCACACTCTGTGTAGTTTGGGGGGTTTCTGATAGTTTTTTCTGACCCCACCCCCACCCCAGCTGCACATTGGCCACAGCCCTACACTAATGTAGCCAATGATAGCAAGCCCTACACTGTAAAGTGCTCTTCCCTCTCAGTATATTTGATATGGCATGCTTGTGCTGGTGCTAACACTGCTGCAAATGGTGAAGGTTTCCATACTAGTGAGTAGAGAATGATATGGGGGTGGGGACCCACAGTAACCACGGGGATAGGGACAGGGCAGAGATAGATCCCACAGGGATGGGATGGGGACAGAGCCCACGGGGATGGGGCAAACTCTGTCCCGGTGTCATTTTCTACTTTGAAGCCTGTTAATGAACCGGACTGTTATTTATGTTTGAGTGATGCAGACAATGATAGTTTGATTTTTTGGAAAAACAAGCAAACATGCTGGCCACAACTAGCAAAATTTTCATGGGGGATCCTGTACATCCTGCTACCAGCATATCTTCTAAGAAGACATCTTTTATTTCAGGAGGGACTGTGGAAGACAGGAGATCTAGACTGAATCTTGAGATTGTTGATGACTTCTTATTCATCCACAGATTAAAAAATCATAACAGTGCTTCATAGGGCATATTTCTCCCCTCTAGCGCACACAGAACGAGTTGTATTTTGTACCCATGGACATTTTAACAGGGCGGATTAGGATTCCTTGGGGTAGTAGAAATCAGCTATTGTTAGGGTTGGAAGGGTAGAGGGTGTGGGTGAGGAGGGTTATTATAGCTTCTCACTGTTATTATTGTTTTCTGTTTGTAATTTATACACAACAGTTGCACAGCATATTGTTTGTTTTTATACTTTAATAAAAAGATTTAAATATAAAATCATAATTGTTCGAGGCTTCTGCAGATGAGGACAGAGCCTGTGGGGATGGGGGCGGGGACAGGGACAGAACCTGCAGGGACGGAGACAGAACCCTTGGGGATGGGATGGAGACAGAACCCACGGGGATGGGGCCAAAGTTTTTCTCCGTGTCATTCTCTACTAGTGAGGATCCCAAGATAAGAGTATGCTTTCTGTGTATTTTACTAGCATTCATGTCTCACATATAAGCCACTCTAGTATCATGACACCGTAGCCCAATGTAGCCCAAAGCTGCAGCCTGACTGCAGTGGCGTAGCAAGGGGGCAGGAGGGGCGGTCCGCCCCGGGTGTCAGCTCAGGGGGGGGTGCTCCCTGCCAGCTCCCCCCCCCCTCGGCGCATCGACACCCCCCGACCAGCTCCCACACCCTACCTTTAAAAAGAATGTCGGAATCCGAGGCGAGGTGCAGCCCCTCACGCCTGCCCTGCACGTAAAAGAAATGTGGACCGTCGGGCCTTCCCTCGCTTTATCTCTCCTGCCCTCCACTGACACAACTTCCTATTTCTGCAAGGGTGGGACAGACAGAGCGAGAGAAGGCCCGACGGTCCACATTTCTTTTACGTGCAGGGCAGGCACGAGGGGCTGCGCCTCGCCTTGGATTCTGACATTCTTTTTAAAGGTAGGGTGCGGGAGCTGGTAGGGGGGAGGGGGGTGTCGATGCGCCGAGGGGGGGGGATGTCATCGTGCTGCACCCGGGGGGGGGGGTGCAACGGTGAACCGCCCCGCCCCGGGTGGCAGCCCACCCTGCTACGCCACTGCCTGACTGTATGTATACATACATATTAAAGAGAAAGTAGCTGCTTAGTTAGTAATATACTATAATACTCATACTTGTCTGTTCAGGAACATAAGAACATAAGAGTAGCCATACTGGGTCAGATCAATGGTCAGTCTATCCCAGTATCCTGTTTCCAACACTTGTCAAGCCAGGTCACAAGTACCTGGCAGAAACCCAAATCGTGGCAACACTCCATGCTACCAATCCCAGGGCAAGCAGTTGCTTCCTATGTCTGTCTCAATAGCAGACTATGGAACTTTCCTCCGGGAACTTGTCCAAACCTTTTTTAAACCCAGATACGCTAACCGCTGTTGCTATATCCTCTGGCAAAGAGTTCCAGAACTTAACTATTCGTTGAATGAAAAAATATTACCTCCTATTTGTTTTAAGTATTTCCATGTAACTTCCTCGAGTGTCCCCTAGTCTTTGTACTTTTGGAACGAGTAAAAAATCGATTTACTTCTACTCGCTCTACACCACTCAGGATTTTGTAGACCTCAATCCTATCTTCCGTCTCTTTTCCAAGCTGAAAAGCCCTAACCTCTTTAGCCTTTCCTCATATGAGAGGAGTTCCATTCCACTTTGTCATTTTGATTGCTCTTCCTTGAACCTTTTCTAATTCTGCTATATCTTTTTTGAGATACAGCGACCAGAAAGAGGGAGAAGGGATGCTTACATAAGTACATAAGTATTGCCATACTGGGACACACCAAAGGTCCATCAAGCCCAGCATCCTGTTTCCAACAGTGGCCAAGCCAGGTCACAAATACCTGACAAGATCCCAAAAAAGTACAAAACATTTTATGCTGCTTATCCCAGAAATAGTGGATTTTCCCCAAGTCCAATTTAATAATGGTTTTTGGACTTTTCCTTTAGGAAGCCGTCCAAACTCTGCTAAGTTAACTGCTTTTACCACATTCTCGGGCAATGAATTCCACAGTTTAATTACACGTTGAGTGAAGAAATATTTTCTTCGATTTGTTTTAAATTTACTACTTTGTAGCTTCATCGCATGTCCCCTAGTTCTAGTAATTTTGGAAAGCATAAACAGATGCTTCACATCTACCCAATCCACTCCACTCATTATTTTATAGACCTCAATCATATCTCCCCTCAGCCGTCTTTTCTCCAAACTGAAGAGCCCTAGCCACTTTAGCCGTTCCTCATAGGGAAGTCGTCCCATCCCTTTTATCGTTTTCGTCACCCTTCTCTGCACCTTTTCTAATTCCACTATATCTTTTTTGAGATGCGGCGACCAGAATTGAACACAATATTCGAGGTGCGGTCGCACCATGGAGCGATACAAAGGCATTATAATGTCCTCATTTTTTGTTTTTCATTCCTTTTCTAATAGCACCTAACATTCTATTTGCTTTCTTAGCCGCAGCAGCAGACTGAGCAGAAGCACCCCAGGAGGTAAAAGTAATGCACCCGAGGAGGGGTGTTTTGAGGTGAGGTGCTGGGGGAAGGGGACGCTGCATTTAGTTCCGCGGTGGGGAGTCTTGTTCCTAGGGGCTGTTCTACTGGGTCCCTGCTGTCTACAGGAACTCTTTGGAACTGTCCCATCCACATTCCATTCCCTCACCAAAGGGCAGCTGCAAACCCCTACCAATAAGCCGGCACCACCCCAGGATTTCCTCAACCCCCTATTCTGAGCTGGTGATCTCAATGCTTTCTGGGACCTAGTTGGTTTTTCCCACTACCATAACAAGCCCTGGCTACTGCCTTGTCACAGTGCACTAACGAACATTAGCATGTGCTAGGTGCCGTGTGGCCCATAGGTACAAAATAAGACACGCGGCATTGAGTGCACACTAGTTCCATTAGCACATGCTAAACTTTACTAATAGGGCCCCTTGGATTGTAAACTGTCTGGGTACAGGGAAATATCTACTGTATCTGAATGTATCTCATCTTGAGTTACTACTATGTAAAAGATCTGAGCTATTAAAAACTGTTATCAACTGTACCCTGAATTACCTGTTCATAATAGTGAGAGTGCACTTTGAAACACAATAACAGCACTGCATGATGATAAATATTACAATTGCCATCCAAAAATATTTTTGCTTGCACTGACGCTCAGAGTGGAGGAGTGGCCTAGTGGTTAGGGTGGTGGACTTTGGTACTGAGGAACTGAGTTCAATTCCCACTTCAGGCACAGGCAGCTCCTTGTGACTCTGGGCAAGTCACTTAACCCTCCATTGCCCCATGTAAGCCACATTGAGCCTGCCATGAGTGGGAAAGTGCGGGGTACAAATGTAACAAGAAAAAATAGCAATAAAATAGTGAAAACAAGATATGAATATGGTTTGCAGATAATGTGTGTAGTTAGATGAGTCACTAGAGTGCTGAATTACAGCCTTACTGCAAAGGTTGCTAAAATGACTCAATTTTAAATCTCACTGGAAAAATTTTTTTAAAGGGCAGAGCTTATCTTTAAAGTTGCATGCAACTAAATTTACCTCAGATATAATGGCTGAGGAGAGATCATACTGGAATCTCTTTCCCAGTGCTCCCTTCTATTCACTAATTTTGCAATACCAAGGAATTGGAATTCATTTCTCAAAACAAAAGCTAACAACTAAAAAGTGCTACTGTATTTCTGAATGCTTAACACACATTGCATTAATATGTAATATTTACTTCCAGTTCCATTTTATGCAATGGGGCTATTAATTAACATGCATTAACAGCATTTTGCATGCAGTAGTGAGGTAGCGCATTTTAGGAAATCTAGCCCTACATATGCCCTATCACAGCATTGGTTTTTTGGTGACTATCCTAATTAGAGCATAGTCTTCATGATCCAGCTGTTGCTTTCCTAATGTTGCAAGAGCTTAGTATGATCTCAGGCCCCGGTAGCAACTCAAGAGAGCCCATCCCCTCCGGTCCCTCATCAACTCCCTTCCCCCATCCAGTTCACTTTCTCAGTAGCATTATTGACCTGCCATTAGTTATAATGCCTGAGCCCAAGTACAAGGTCAGAGCAGGTTGGCCCTGCCATTAATCAACTCAATACCAGAGGACAGCAGAGCAGACGAAGGGAGGGAAGGTGACAGAGACCAAGCTGAACTAGTATGATAACAACATAAAGGGCACATGCATTTTTCCTTCAGTCCAACAAAGAATGTGTGTAGTACCACCAGTGTTTCATAAATGGCTCTCTTAAATGATTATAACTTTGCTTACCTACTGGGTTCTCACAGAAAACGTCTGGGTTGCATCCTCCATTTTGGCAGATTTCATGATCTTGATAGGTTAGACGGAAGCTTGAGCGAGTACTGGGGGGGGGACCACATGGTCACACAAACCCTGAAGCCACATGTGTGTACATAAGAGCCAGCTTTGTGGGCACCAGTGGGTGCTGAGCACCTCCAGTATTGAGCAAATCCTTCATGGTGTCCAGGGAGGGATAATTCATCTACAGTACACAATACACTCAATAAACTTCCTGAGCCCATACGCCAAGCCCCCTCCTTGCCCATCTTCAAATCCTTGCTCAAAGCCCACCTCTTCAATGACGCCTTCGGCACCTAACCATTATACCTCTATTCAGGAAATCTAGACTGCCCCAATTTGTTTGACTGCACATTTTGTCCATTAGATTGTAAGCTCCTTTGAGCAGGGACTGTCCTTCTTTGTTAAACTGTACAGCGCTGCGTAACCCTAGTAGCGCTTTCGAAATATTAAGTAGTTAAGTAGTATTATGAGTTCAGGCGCACATACTTCATGAGATTTATATGTTTGTGTTTCCGAGCGGTTTACTGCAAGGAGGACATGTTATCATTGCACTGCATATTTGCTAATGAGCCTAAAGGTGATTGTAAGCTCTTTAAGCAGGGACTGTCTTTCTTCTATGTTTGTGCAGCGCTGCGTATGTCTTGTACCGCTATAGAAATGCTAAATAGTAGTAGTAGTAGAGAGTGAGAGAGACTTATGCATCCAACAAAAGAGAAATAGCTACAATTTGGTAAAAAATAGGCATACGGCAGTTTGGCAGACAGTGGTATGTACCTGCAGGGCCGTGCCAACACGGTAAGCGAGGTAAGCACGGCAGGAGGGCGCCATCCTCTGGGGGGCGCCCCGCCGCGCCATGCTTACCTCGCCCTCTCCCATGTCCCAACTGCCTGCCCTCTTCTCCCCCCCCCCCCCCAACAAGATCCCTTTTTAATTTACCTCCGGCAGCGAACGAAGGCGCAGCGTCAGTGAAGGAGGCGGCGCTCCCGACGTCTCTACTAGTCTTCCCTTCGCTCAGTGTTCCGCCTTCTTCTGACGTCAAGGAAATGACGTCAGAAGAAGGCGGGACATAGAGCGAAGGGAAGACTAGAGATGTCGGGAGCGCCGCCTCCTTCACTGACGCTGTGCTGCGCCTTCGTTCGCTGCCGGAGGTAAATTTAAAAGGGATCTTGGGGGGGGGGGAGAAGAGGGTGGGCAGTTGGGACATGGCCCAGGGAGCAGGAGGGCAGCGATCACCTTCACTGATCATCTGCAGGGGGGCGCCACAGACCCTTGGCACGGCCCTGTGTACCTGTATATCCCAAAGGGCGGAGCCAGAAAAGTTTTACAGGGGTGCATCTCCCCCACCCCCATCTCCCCTTGTACCTTAAAATCCTCTCTGCCACAGTCTTCACCCCAGCAGCGACAATCATAGGCTGCCAACGGCCTGCACCGGGACTTCCTCCCTGATCTGTCCCATCCCTCCGGTGCAGGCCGCAAGCAGCCTACAAGTGCCGCTGCTACAGCCAGGGTGAAGACTGTAGCAGAAAGGATTTCAAGGTGGGGGCGGGAGGGGTTGGTTCTGACAGGGGGGGGGTGCGTATGCCACTGACGCACCTAGTTTAAATACACCACCAATTCCAAATCTGTTATTTTTTCTCTAATTTGCAGTAGTTGAAGAAGAGAAGCCCCAGTACCAGATTGCAGGCTGACAGAGAGGGACACGTTGACCCAGTAACATTACTTACAACAGTAATTCTGGGCTTCGGTGAAATAAGTACTTGAAGCAGCAGTAAAGAGGAATCCAATGGGGAAAGACTCACAGCCAAAATGAGAGCAAATAAATTACAAAGATATTGCTTTGACTTTATGTCTGAGTACACCACAAGTCTTTTTGAGATAACTAAACTATCCACCACTATAGCTGATTTGAGCAGCAATACTTGCAGGCCAGCAGGTAACTCCTATCAGGCAATACTACTACTACTTATCATTTCTAAAGCGCTACTAGACGTACGCAGCGCTGTACACTTGAACATGAAGAGACAGTCCCTGCTCGACAGAGCTTACAATCTAATTAGGACAGACAAACAGGACAAACAAGAGATAAGGGAATATTAAAGTGAGGATGATAAAATAAGGGTTCTGAACAAGTGGATAAGGGTTAGGAGTTAAAAGCAGCATCAAAAAGGTGGGCTTTTAGCTTAGATTTGAAGACGGCCAGAGATGGAGCTTGACGTACCGGCTCAGGAAGTCTATTCCAGGCATATGGTGCAGCAAGATAAAAGAAACGGAGTCTGGAGTTAGCAGTGGAGGAATAGGGTGCAGATAAGAGAGATTTACCCAGTGAATGGAGTTCCCGGGGAGGAATGTAGGGAGAGATGAGAGTGGAGAGGTACTGAGGAGCTGCAGAGTGAATGAACTTATAGATCAATAAGAGCAGTTTGAACTGTATGCGGAAATGGATAGGAAGCCAGTGAAGTGACTTGAGGAGAGGGCTAATATGAGCATAATGACACTGGCGGAATATTAGTCATGCAGCAGAATTTTGAACAGATTGAAGAGGAGAGAGGTGGCTAAGTGGGAGATCTGTGAGAAGCAAGTTGCAATAGTCTAAGCGAGAGGTGATAAGAGTGTGGATGAGGGTTCTGGTAGTGTGCTCAGAAAGGAAGGGGCGAATTTTGGTGATATTATAGAGAACGAAATGACAGGTTTTAGCAGTCTGCTGAATATGTGCAGAGAAGGAGATGGAGGAGTCGAAGATGACCCCAAGGTTACGAGCTGATGAGACAAGAAGGATGAGAGTGTTATCCACAGAAATAGAGAATGGGGGAGGAGAAGCGAACACCCAAAGAGTAAGATTTTTCAGATGGTGTGTCTGGGATATAAATCTAGAAACCCTGAAGTGTCATATTGGTTTGCAAATGAAAGAAGTAATATAAGATTATAGTTGTGAAACTCTAAGGTCCAGGTGAGCATCAGGTAGGCTACACGAATATATTTTCCTTGGACTTGTTTGACGGCAGAGCCAGGACTAGAAAAGCTAGAAGGCCACTAGCACATAATCCATGCACTCGGCGCTCAATTCTTACAGACTGTAAAGCAGTCCACACTTCTGAATATGCTCAAATAGCTGAGACGATCATCCAAGAAACTATTTACATCATTGTATATGCCAGTAAGTTTAGGTAAGAACATTAGTACAAGTGACATTCCTCAAAATTCTCCTTCTTGATTCTCCTCTATTATTTACAGTTCACAAAGTAAAGTGGGTTCCTCCAGGATGGGGATAAAGAGACCATAGGAGCCGGTGCTGTGGGTGCTTGAGCACCCCCAATATTGAGCAAATTCCTTGATTGTGTCCAGGGAGAGGTCATCTCTATTCGGTTTAGCACCCCAATAATTTTGAAAAGCTGGCTCCCCTGATTTACTTGAGTGTTCTTCTTCTTCTGCTCCAGCTGGCTGAAGTAGCACATCTTGCCCTTCTTCTCTGTTTGTTCCATGAAAGCAGGGTCCGTGTACCTGTGTTCCTTGGAAGTAGCTCAGCAGCTCAATGTCTCTTAGGCTGGTTCCCACTCTTGGCTCCTCAGGATCAGCAACTGTGTTGGTCCAAGATCTGTTTCTGTCTTAGTAAAGAGGATGATGCAGCTTGGAGATTGAAAGTAAGTTTAGTTCCCTTGCATAGGTGTTGAGGGAATGGCCAAACCCTGGTCCCCAAAGGTGCTTAAGCCTGAGATATGGAACCAAAGACAAAAGACCTTCCCCCTGGGCTGGATATCTATATGAGCCCAGTTCCCCCCCAAAAAATCATCCCAATAGCTCTACTCCAATAATGAACAGAAGAGAGTAACAGGACTGGTAATTATGCTATGCAGCTGCAGCTTGAGTGATATGAGCAGAGCACAAAAACCAGCACAAAACAGTAGAAAAGGAAAATATTTTTAAAATTTCCTTTTTTCTGTTCTTTCATTATTCTTTCTTCTCTTTTAGTATAAAACACCATACTCGTTATTTTTAAAAAAAGCATGATAGGGCAGCTGATCGCTCCAGGCAGCAACAGCTAGAGTGGCACTAGCAAAAGTACAACAGGGCAGGGCACTGAACCAAAGTAGGCCAGGAAGAACCAGGCCTGGAGCAGGCAACACAGGCAAAAGCACGAAGGTTGGGACAAGAGGAGGTTTTACTTTCTTTTTCTGTTTTTCTATGTGGGTTGATAGAAACCTCTAGAACCAAGACAGCAGGCCAGGCAGAAGCAGACAGGATAGACAGTGACATCAGCACAGAGACACAGGGAAAGAGGATTTTCTCTCTCTTTTTTTTTCGTATGTGGACCTAACAGAACCCCTTGACCTGTGCTGGCGGAAGCCTTTAGCTCTATATGTTAGTGAGTAGTGTGAGTGTGACTACTGAGGTATTTTTTTCTCCACTTTCTGAAATTCTTTTAGATTTATTTATCAGTCAGAGTGATACTGTTTTTGCAATCTCAAACAAACTTGATTTTACTGTGATTTTCAAGAATAAAAGTTTCTAGCTCGTGTGAGTTAATCCCTCTTGAGCGACTTTCTGGCCTTGCTGTGGAAAACCGGTTTGGGATTTACTGAAAGTCAACGTAATGAACTATTAAGCGCGCCCTCTCTGACTGTGGGAGATGGTTCTCTCCTGCAGCTGGATATAACAAAAGAGAGGGAACGAACTACAAACTAAAGTCCAAACAAAAAAAACAGCACCACGGGCCTTTAAAAATGGAACACAGTTCTTTAATGAATGAGCCTTGACAAAAAGACCCGACACGGGCCGTGTTTCGGTGACTAGCACCTGCGTCAGGGGTCCCCACGTCTCATATAGTAAAAGCTACAAAGCACCAAGGCACTTTCACTTTCTGTATCCAAACGGATGAAAAGCTGTGCTCTCAGAGCCTTTTGAGAGCACAGGTTTTCATCCGTTTGGATACAGAAAGTGAAAGTGCCTTGGTGCTTTGTAGCTTTTACTATATGAGACGTGGGGACCCCTGACGCAGGTGCTAGTCACCGAAACACGGCCCGTGTCGGGTCTTTTTGTCAAGGCTCATTCATTAAAGAACTGTGTTCCATTTTTAAAGGCCCGTGGTGCTGGTTTTTTTTTTTTGTTCTCTCCTGCAGCTGGCCATAACACATCATATAGGCTGGACCCCCTTGGTAGCTGGGGGCTAAGAGATTCAGTAGTCTCTAAAATCCATGTTCTCAATCACCTAATGGAATAGTCATCCATAGAAATAATACTCTTGATACATGTCTGCAACCTTTAATGCTATCTGCTGCTTGCTTCAGGATAGTGATACCAAACACCACCCCATCTCTTCCATGATGATTTGCTTACATGGGCATTGCAACTGCTCATCTGCCACTTCACTGGGTGAAAAGGTTGGGGCTTCAACCTGACAGACATATTTCCTCTTTTTCTGACGTTCTCATGCTTCTGCTGATGACACAAAGTTAATCAAAGTTGTTAAATCGCAAGGGGATTGTGAAAAATTACAATAGGACCTTACGAGACTGGGACTGGGAGACTAGGCATTCAAATGGCAGATGACGTTTAATCTGAGCAAGTGCAAAGTGATGCATGTGGGAAAGAGGAACCCAACAATAGCTATCTGATGCAAGGTTCCATATTAGGGGTCACCGACCAGGAAAGGGATCAGGTGTCATTGCTGATGATACATTGAAACCCTCTGCTCAGTGTGCGGTGGCGGCTAAGCAAGCAAATAGAATATTAGATATTATTAGGAAAGGAATGGAAAACAACAATGAGGACATTATAATTCTTTTGTATCACTCCATGATGCGACTGCACCTCGTATACTGTGTGCAATTCTGGTCACCACATCTCAAAAAAGATATAGTGGAATTAGAAAAGGTACAGAGAAGGGCAATGAAAATGATAAAGGGGATGGGACGACTTCCCTATGAGGAAAGGCTAATGTGGCTAGGGCTCTTCAGCTTGGAGAAAAGACGGCTGAGAGGAGATATGATAGAGATCTATAAATAACGAGTGGAGTAGAATGGGTAGATGTGAATCTCTTATTTACTCTTTCCAAAAATACTAGGACTAGGGGGCACGAAATGAAGCTACAAAGTAGTATATTTAAAACAAATTGGAGAAAATATTTCTTCACTCAACGTATAATTAAACTCTGGAATTCATTGCCATAGAATATGGTAAAGGCGGTTAGCTTAGCCAAGTTTAAAAAAGGTTTGGACGGCTTCCTAAAGGAAATGTCCATAGACCATTATTAAATGGACTTGAGAAAGAAAGAAAAAAGCCCTATATTGTGTGGATTTCAAGTACGCTAACCTTGGACTAGGTAAAACCAACCGATGATCGTGTATTGACCAAAGAGTCCTAGCGGGGCAATAAGGAATGGTAAAACAGGAGAGATAGGAACACCAATTCAGCAAGCTTTGAAAGTAAGCAATGCAATTTTATATATCATGTGCTGAGAAGCCAGTGATATTTTTTCAGTAAAGGTGAGTGACGTATGGTCTGATTGATGGGCAGGACATAATAACCTGATAGCTGTATTGTGTAATGTTTGTAATTTGAAATATGGGTACAAAATAAGAGTAGACACATGAAAAGACAATAGCCAATTATGCTCTCATAAGGAAAAGAAGAGAAAATATATCATACAACTACCTAAACAGCAATGAGCAACATTAAAAAGATAGCATTTATATAGTGAAAAAAATATTATTTAGAAGAACATATATCCAGTAACCTCCACCACCCTCCTCCCCCAATTTATTAACCCTTACTAGTCGAAACAGCACAGATCTATTAAGAATAAAAGTCTCCCAATGAGTTACATAGTAAAAGTATAACCACTGCCCTGTAAAGTTACAAGACACCTGTGGGGAAACCTCATAATAAAAAAGCTATCCCCTAAAGCATGCACTTGTGACTTCAAGGCAAGGAAAGATTTTTATCTCATCTTAGTAGCATGAGCCTTATCTGAAAAGACAAGAATCCTTTGACCACAATATGTAAGGTCTTTCTTATTGTTAAAAAAAAAAAAAAAAAAGCTTTTACCACCATAATCTTATCTTTCTCATTGGCAAAAATGACAAGGCCAATTCTGTAAATATGCACCTGCATTTATGAGCCCAATGTGCAGGGAAAAATAACACTTACATGCATGAATGCCCTAAGCCAGGGGTCCTCAAATCCAGTCCTTGAGATCCACAATCCAGCCTGGTTTTCAGAATTTCCACAATGAATATGTATGAGATTTATTTACATGCAATGGAAACAGTGCATAAGTACATAAGTAATGCCACACTGGGAAAAGACCAAGGGTCCATCGAGCCCAGCATCCTGTCCACGACAGCGGCCAATCCAGGCCAAGGGCACCTGGCGAGCTTCCCAAACGTACAAACGTTCTATACATGTTATTCCTAGAATTATGGATGCAAATAGATCGCATACATATCCATTGTGGGATTCTTGAAAGCCAGTCTGGGGTAGTGGACCTCAAGGACTGGATTTGAGGACCCCTGCCCTAGGCACTATTCTATAAGGGCACGTGTAAGTGCTATATTGCATGAATGCAAGGGAGCATACACATGGGAGGAGCATAGGTGAGATATCCTTTGAGGGACAGAAGCAGTTCATAATAAATCTCAAATTAAATTCCCGCTGCTTCATTTTGTGAAATACTTGTTTGTATGAGGTGAAATTGCATCCATCATAACTAACTATATACTATCAACCACAGTTTTTATCTCAATACATTGGACATTTGTGTGGAATCACAAATGATGTGGCAGGTACTAAAGATTTTGAGAATAAAAGAACAAACCTGGACAATAGTTTACATAGTAACGTGCGTAACATAGTAGATGACGGCAGAAAAAGACCTGCACGGTCCATCCAGTCTGCCCAACAAGACAAACATATGTGTATACCTTACCTTGATTTGTACCTGCCTTATTCAGGGCACAGACCGTACAAGTCTGCCCAGCAGTACTTCCCGCCTCCCAACCACCAGTCCCGCCTCCCATCACCGGCTCTGGCACAGACCGTATAAATCTGCCCTCCACTATCCTCGCCTCCCAACCACCAACCCCTCTTCCCCCCCACCTGCTCTGCCACCCAATTTGATTCCCGGGTCGGCTCAATGAGTTGTGATATGGATGCTTCTCTCACTTACCTGGGTAACTTACAGAATCTCTGCTGCGTTTTTTTTTAGTAAATATTTTTATTAAATTTTAAAAACACAGCATACAGACTGAAAGAAACACATGTACCAAAGTACAACAAAACAAAATACATGCTCATAGTTATACCGGGTCTATGATGTCCAGGTACCATTATAGAATAGGTGTTCCCCACACTGCATCGACACACCTAAAAGGAGGTGCCCATTTCTAGAATTTCCATCTCAGAGTGTGGCTGTAGATTAGAGGAAACCACATCAGAAATCTTTCCAGGAAGCCTGTCAAATCCAGCCTTCCTTCCATTCCCAATGAGTCGAAATTTTCTTCCATCACACCTGCCAAGCCAGATTTCTTAGGCAAATAATAACAACTGGAAATCATTATCCCTTCTGGATTATATATGTTAAGAATATCCTTGAAATAGTTAACCAAAAGAACTCAGGCAATACAAAATGATTTAATAGAAAAATTCAGGATCTAGGCTGAGAGATTTTTAAAACTTACTTTTCTCTGCCTCTGAGACAGAAAGATACAATGCTGCCTATCTGTCTCAAAGCCCTCTCTCTTATATTTGTCTCTGACTATGCAGTCTCTCTTAGCTCTGCAGCCAGAGAGCCTGGAAGATTTTTGAAGCCCACTTTTTTCTGCCTTTGAGACAAATGTGGAGGGGCATAATCGAAAGGGATGCCCAAGTTTTTCTGAGGACATCCTCGCAGGATGTCTTCGTGAAGGGGTGAGGAAACCCATATTATCAAAACAAGATGGACACCCATCTTTCGTTTCGATAATACGGTCAGGGATGCCCAAATCTGGAAATTTAGGTCGACCTTAGAGATGGTTGTCCTTAGACTTGGTCGTTTCTGATTTTCGGCGATAATGGAAACCAAGGACGCCCATCTCAGAAACGACCAAATGCAAGCCCTTTGGTTGTGGGAGGAGCCAGCATTCGTAGTGCACTGGTCCCCCTGACAGGCCAGTACACCAACTGGGCACCCTAGGGGGCACTGCAGTGGATTTCAGAAAAAGCTCCCAGGTACATAGCTCCCTTACCTTGTGTGCTGAGCCCCCCAAAAAACCCAAAACCCACTCCCCACAACTGTACACCACTACCATAGCCCTTATGGGTGAAGGGGGGAACCTAGATGTGGGTACAGTGGGTTTTGGAGGGCTCACATTTACTACCACAAGTGTAACAGGTGGGGGGGATGGGCCTGGGTGCACCTGACTGAAGTGCACTGCACCCACTAAAACTGCTCAAGGGACCTGCATACTGCTGCGATAGACCTGAGTATAACATTTGAGGCTGGTATAGAGGCAGGCAAAAAATATTTTTAAATAATTTTTTTGAGGGTGGGAAGGGGTTAGTGACCACTGGAGGAGTAAGGGGAGGTCATCCCTGATTCCCTCCGGTGGTCATCTGATCAGTTTGGGCACCTTTTCGTGGCTTGGTCATAACAAAAAAAGGACCAAGTAAAGTCATCCAAGTGCTTGTCAGGATCACCCTTCTTTTTTCAATTATGAGTCGAGGACGCCCATGTGTTAGGCACGCCCAAGTCCCGCCTTCACGATGCCTCCGACACGCCCCTGGGAACTTTGGTCGTCCCTGTGACAGAAAGCAGTTGGGGATGCTCAAAATCGGCTTTCGATTATGCCGATTTGGGCGACACTGGGAGAAGGACGCCCATCTTCCGATTTGTGTCGAAAGATGGGCGTCCTTCTCTTTCAAAAATAAGCCTGACAGGGGTCCTTTTACTAAGCTGTGGTAAAAAGTGGCCTGCGGTAGTGTAGGCGCGTGTATTGGGTGTGCACCGGGCCCGTTTTTACCACATCTACAAAAAATGGCATCTTAAAAATGGGACAGGAAAAGGGCCTGCGGTAAAAATGAAACCAGCACATGCCCAAAACTGGCCTGAGCCCTTAACGCCACCCATTGATCTAGCGGTAAATGCTCACACGTTACATGTACGGTGACAGGTCAGCGCACGCCAAGTGCCGATTACCACTGGAACCAGCAAGCGTAGGAGAAAATAAACAAATAATTATCACCAGGAGGCGCACGCTGCACATGCATAGAGCCTACCGCGGCTTAGTAAAAGGGGCCCCGTAGTGTTGCCTGTTTATCTCTCAGAGACCTATGTTGATATTTAGATGATATTTTTGCATATCCTTTCAACTCGCAATGTAGATTTGTGCAACAGTAATGTGCAATCACCTGTCGCTGAAGAGAAAATGGTCCTCTGCTGGTGCTTTGTTTCACTTTCCTACTGAACTGCTAACATCATCAGTCATGGAATTTGGAAAAAGAGAGGCAGGGATAGGCTTGTTTTTGACTGTTTGTCAATAAGTTTCAACATGATTAGTGAAGTGCCTCTTACTTCTGACTTCCACCCCCTTCCAAAGTGGCCTCACTGTGTCTGGTCATCCCTCTCCTCAGCAAATATAATGAAGCACCTTTTATTTATTTCTACCCCCTCCCTTGACATTCAATGTATTTAAAGGTATATTCTCTCATTCATTACATTTTAACATTCATTAAAAAATGAATGCACATCCTATCCTATATAATAAAAAGGACCTCCAACGTTCTGAAGCTGACTCCGTAAAAGTGAAGCCTTGAAGCATTCATGCTCTCTGTAAGGCTGTATCCAGGGCCGTGCCTAGGGTCTCTGGCGCCCCCCTGCAGACTATCAGTTGGCGGCGGCGGCGCCCCCTGCAGCGCCCCCCCCCCCCCCCCCCCCCCGTGAAAATGATCGCTCACCACTTGCCACACTGACAGGAATTGTCAGCAATATTCTTAGAAACAAATTGCTATACATTGCAAAATAAGATAGCAGATGTAAATTCTCAAAGTGGACATATTCCAAACACTAAAATGAAAATAAAATGATTTTTTTCTACCTTTGTTGTCTGGTGACTTTCTTTTTCTGATCATGCTTGCCCAGTATCTCATTCTGCTGCTATCTGTCCTCTTAACTCCGTTTCCAGGGCTTCCTTTCCATTTATTTCTTTCCTTTCCTCCTTTCTTCTTCATTTCTGGTCCTCAGCTTCTGCCTATTTTCTTCATCCATGTGCAGTTTTTCTCCTCTCTTCCTTTTCCCTCATTTCATCTCCTTCATCTCTCTTCCCTCCCCTCTATGTCCAGCAATTTCTCCTCTCTCCCTGAGCCCTGCCCTCCCAATCCATGCCCATCCATGCTCCTCTGTCCCCTGCCCCCTCCATTCATCTCTTTCCAGCAATTCCCCTCTCTACCTGAGCCCTGCCCTCCCAATCCATGCCCATCCATGCTCCTCTGTCCCCTGCCCCCTCCATTCATGAGCTTTCCAGCAATTCCCCTCTCTCCCTGAGCCCTGCCCTCCCAATCCATGCCCATCCATGCTCCTCTGTCCCCTGCCCCCTCCATTCATCCCTTTCCAGCAATTCCCCTCTCTCCCTTCCATGACCCCCCCCCCCTTGCATCCATGCTCCTCTCTCTCCTCTCGCTCCCATGTCCCAGCCTGGCCCACCCTCTTCTCCTCCCCCCTTCGCATCCATGCCCCCCCCTTCGCATCCATGCTCTCGTTTCTCCCCTGCCCTCCCGCTCCCATTGTTCAACTGCCCACCCTCTTCTCTCCCCCCAACATCCCTTTTCTTTTTTTTTTCTTTTTAAATGTACCTCCGTGGCGGTTCTGGCAGCGCAGCGTCAGGGAAGGAGGCGGCGCTCCCGACGTCTAGCCTTCCCTTCGCTGTGTTCCGCCTTCTTCTGATGTTGCGGGAGGGCGAGCGAGGTGAGCATCGTGCAGCGGCGCCCCCCAGAGGGAAGCGCCCCCCTGCCATGCTTACCTCGCTTACCGTGTTAGCACAGCCCTGGCTGTATCAATCTCCTGAATTGACGTCACGTACTTCCAGGTTCGTCACAAACAGCAGTGACCAATCACTGGAAGGGAATGTGACGTCACACGCATGAGAGTGTCGTCATCCCTCCCTTCCTCCCTCCCTCCCTTCCAGTTCCAGGCCCCCTCCCTTCAAATTTTAAAAGTCTTCTTCACTTACCAAGTTGGGTTTACGGCGGCCGTCAGCAGCGGTAAAAGGCGTGCAGGCTCGGCCCTTCTCTCTCTCTCAGCTCTGGTCCCACCCTTGCGGAAACAGGAAATGAGGGAGGACCAGAGCTGAGAGAGAGAGAAGGGCCGAGCCTGCACGCCTTTTACCGCTGCTGACGGCCGCCATAACCCCGACTTGGTAAGTGAAGATTACTTCTAAAATTCAGAGGGAGGGGTGCTGGAACTGGAAGGGAGGGACGATGACCCTGGAACTAGGAGGGAGGAGGGTCCTGGAACTGGGAGGGAGGGAGGGAGAGGGACCCTGAAACTCGGAGAGAGGGAGGGAGGGGGAACCCTGAAACTCGGAGGGAGGGGGGAACCTAAAACCTGATCCCCTTGAACTCGGAGGGAGGGAGGGGACGACCCTGGAACTCAGAGGGAGGGAGGGGGGACTACCCTGGAACTCGGAGGGAGGAAGGGAATGACCCTGGAACTCGGAGGGAGGGGATGACCCTGGAGCTCAGAAGAAGGGATGGAGGGGGAGGATGACCCTGGAATTCAGAGGGAGGGAGGGAGGGAGGGAATTACCCTGGAACTCGGAGTGAGGGAGGGAGGGGGACGACCATGGAACTCGGAGGGAGGGAGGGGATGACCCTGGAACTTGGAGGGAGGGAGGGGATGGACGACCCTGGAACTCGGAGGGAGGGGAAGACCCTGGAATTGGGAGGGAGGGAGGGGGACAACCCTGGAACTCGGAGGGAGGGGGGCCCATGGCACACACTCTCATTCTCAGACACACACTCGCACCCAGTCTCACTCTGTCACACACACACACACTCACACATTCACTCTCTCTCTCTCTCTCTCTCTCTCACACAGTCACTCTCACACACACTCTCTCAAACATATACACTCCAAGGAAAACCTTGCTAGCACCCGTTTCATTTGTGTCAGAAACGGGCCTTTTTTTACTAGTTCCTAATAATGATCTGAGACTTCAGTCCATAACAGTATCCACTGTATAAAACCATCACTTACTCCCAGCAGAAAAGAGCCAACAGTTATAGATGTTTCTAGTGGCTATAGATCCCCATGTACTACATTACTCCCACAATCTTTTTAAGCTTCAAAGCTTCACACTCAGTCTACTCCACGTAGGGGAACCTAGATTTTTTAGATTTTTTTCCCCATTGTTCAACAAAAATGGTTGGGGTCTTTAGTATATCAGGCTGTCTGAATTTTCAGCAGATTACTTTGTTATTCTCTAATTTTATTTCACCGTTGGATGTACTATGGGCAAATTTGGCAAATGTTTGCTCCAGATTTATCAATGAACACATGCCAGTAATTTCAAGAGGGAAAAGTAGGACTTCACTGTGCCTTGACAAAAATGAATGAGCTGCCTTGATAAATCACTCAGCTGCATTACTAGCTCATACATCATAACTAAACTGTGTACAAATTCTCCTGATACGAATGCATTTTGAAGTTTGGCACATTGTTTGGAATGTCTAGCAATATTCTCCGATAACATAGGAAGTGTCACGCTGGGTCCCCAAAATGTTTATTTGCCATTTCAGAGAGCATTTTGCAGATTGCTGGCTCAATGCAACCCATAAGCTATCAGGAAACTTGTCAATAAGAATCAGATAAGTGTTGACCCCTCTCAGCACACCGGTGGATCCCTGCTTAATTCCGGAGCACAGAGGTACAGGGCATGAAGTTTATCACACAATTATTCGAATGCAATTTAAATTGCTTCCTTCTTGTGCAATGTCTCCCACCTGCAAGCTCCAGTCTGTGACTATAGCAATGCCAAGTAAAAATGCCTGAGTGTTTTTCCAGTAAGCAATGCCAGATTTTCTGCCCAGCATGGTATATGCTCCATCGGCAACAAATTCAATTCAGCTATTCTGGGGGAAGTCATCTGTGAATCTATTTTGAGTCAGACAGTCCAGCAGAGTCAAGACAATTCCTGCAGTTCTGCCGATGGTTTTTTTGTTTTTGTTTTTTTCCTGGTAAGCAGGGCCATGGTTGTATTCATCCACCCACAGCAACACTAAGGCAGATAATTAACACCTGCTCATTCGCTATCTGTCAGTGTGTACTCCCTGCCACATACTTCATAAATTCTGTTCCTGAACACCTGTAACAATGGAAAGGTCTGTAGATGGCATCTGTAGTTTTTCTAATTTGATAAGCAAAAAAGGGATTCATTTTTTCATGTTTCTTAATCATTGGGGTCTGATTTTTCATTCCTTGTTCAGTTGACACACTCAGGGAATCATTTACTAAAGTATGTTAAATTTTGAAGTTATTGTGCCTTAACACAAGAAATTAATGTGTGCTAAGTGCAAATTTAATGTGGTCCCTCTAGCATACCAAGGGCAGGGCGGTGAGGGTGGTCCACCCCAGGTGCAGGCAGCAAGGGGTGTGCTGAGCAGTTGTGCAGCTGTTGGCTCTGCTGGTGCCCTGCCACCTCTGATATCAACTTGGAACTACACCAAAAGACTCGACACACTGTATGGTCAGACTTCCGAGGCAGGTGCCTTTGTGCCAAAACACAGCAGCTGTGTCAAGTCTCATAGAAGTACTATGACGTCTCCCTTGTGTCTTTTGGAAGAGCCAACCCACCCTACTTTTTGTTCTTATCCACACTACGGTCATAGGGGTACAGCGTTCCTCCACTTCCTGTAGCTGATCTTTCCTTCCATAAGATTGTAGTCAGTTGTTTGCTATGGGCCAGATGATCAAAAGCCCCTTGCAGTGCCATAAAGCATTCTAAAATTAGTACCAGAACGGTGTGGGGCTATACCACCCCTATGATCAGAGCTAATAGCATGCAAATTTAAGCATGCTATTAGCTCTGATCATAGGGTTAAGTGTGGGAGGATTGTGCCTGAGCACAATCCTCCCCCACTTGTTTGACAGGTCTGGGCTGTCAAAAGCCCGGACCTATCAAATATTGCAAGGGGCTGCCCTCACACCCCCCTGGACACCAACACAGGGGGTTGGAGGTCCACCCTAGCATCCCCCCTACAACAGAAGATAGGGCTGAAGGTCACTGGACCTCCAGCCCATACCCTGGTGGTCTAGCAGCGACTGTGGTGACTGTGATTCCCACCACCCCCAAAGCCCTGGTACCTTGAATGGAGGAGGGACATGGTTCTAGTCCCTCCTCCTACCAGTGCCATTTCCAAAATGGTGGCACCCAGCCCTGACCATTGTGTGAAATGTTTGTGGTCTTCCATATGCCTATAGCTCTTTTGTCAACTTAAGGAGTTCTCTGTATCTCAACTTTTTTATGGTTTGTACTACATGAGAAATTGCCCTCTTAACACTGCATTCACAGCCTCCCAATAATTTAACGAATTTAGGGGCTCTTTTACCACACTGTTCTAGTGGTTCCCATTTGGCAATGCCAACGGAGCCCATTCAAAATGAATGGGTGTTGTCGGCACATTACTACACCAGAAGCCGCTAGTGCGGCTTAATAAAAAGAGGCATTTAATTTCCAATTGTTGTTTAACTCATATTCTGAACAGGCCTGTGTCAGAAATCTGTATGTTGATAACACACCGGGCTTAATGTCCATATAAAATCTCAATTAGATTCCACAAAAGTCAGTATTATACTATATTATATATTTTGACCACTGTCAATTTGGGAAACATAGTTGTTGATATGAGAATAAGGGTCCAGTCTTGCACAGACTATGCTGTGTGCCTTTGAGTAAAAAGTAAAGTCTGCCTCCAGCAGGTTAAGCATTCTCCAAAATTTTATAAGATTTAATTCCTTTAATAAAAAGTTCACTCCTTTTTTTTTCCATATGTCCTTTTTGTTGAGTTTTCAGTGGTGTGCAATCTACTAAGGGAGTCATAGTTTTATTAAAGTTTCCTCACATTATTAATTGTTTGTGATTATATATATTAGGTGCATAAACATTGCATAACATTATGTTCTGCCTATGCAACAAGCCTTACATTAGGATAAACCTCCCCTCAGGGTCCTCTATTTTGTGTATCTCAAAGGAGGTTCTCTTGTTTATAATGTTTCCACTTCTCTTTTGTTATTGCATGCAGAAATGCCAAATCTCCTACCCAGTCCCTTTAATTTCTTATGCTCAATGGCATTTAAGTGTGTTTCAGATAGAAAAGCAATATGAGTTTTGATTTTTTTTAGGGAACTTTGAAATGTTATCTTCTTTATAGGGACATAAATACTATCAACATTTAGAGCTCCTTTTTACTAAGGTGCGCTAACAATTAGCATACGCTAAATCCATTAGCACACCTTATTAAAAGCAGCCCCTAGAGACATTGATTGTATGCTGGCCATTTGTTATCAAGATCTCTTCAATACTCAGAATTGTTCAGATTTGGAACTTCTCCAGAGCCTTCTCAACAGAACCTTGAGATATAGCTATCATCTGTAGAGATGTTTCTGAGTTGGCTTATCTAAGGGTCTCAAACAATCTCGTTGTTGGTAATGGTTATAGTGTGTTGATGTATAGTGTCCTCACTTTAGTTTCTTACAAATTCTTTCTTAGATTTCCATGCTCTCATTCCTCCATCCATTCACTCTGCATCCCTCTCTGCCAAACTTCTTCATCCTCTAAGCCCCAGTGAGCATTCTTCAACCTTTCTCCTAATTTGTTGAAAGTCCACAGCTCCAGGTCTTCTGCCATGTCTCTTTAATGTAAGACATGGAGGGGCATTTTCGACACAACGTCTAAATTCGATTTTGAACGTTTTGTGGAAAACATCCAAAAATCCAGTAGTGAACATCACCGTTTTCAAACCAGAAAACTGACCAACTTTTTGTATTGAAAATAGCCATTTGCTAGATGTTTTTGTGCTCAGTGTGTCTATCTTCTTGGACTATTTTCAAAATAAAAAAGTCCAAGGGAAAAACACACAAAAACAAGCCATTGGGTATGGAGGACCACATTCTTAGTAGACTGGCCACACAGATTATTTCAGCAGAGGGGCACCATATAAAAGGTCCCAGGTACATATCTAACCATTACCCTCTTATATTGTAAGGTGATCCCTCAAAACCCTACTGTACCCAACTGCACACCACTACAATAGCTTTCATGTCTGCAGGTGTCACATACTGTAGATATGGGTACAGTAGGATTTTGGTGGGTTTTGGAGAGCTCACACTTTCTATCACAAGTGTAACTGTTAGAGTGGGTTTTGGGCCTGGGTCCCCTTCTCTACCAACCACTAGGCTACTCCAGAGACCTGCTTGCTGCTCTAATAGGACTGGCCATAACATCTGAAGCTGTTTTAGAGCTGGTATGAACTGTTTCTTTTACATCTTTAGGGGGTGGGAGGGGGTCAGTGACCACTGGGAGAGTAAGAGGGAGTCATGCCTTAATCTCTCCAGTGGTCATTTGGTCATTTAGGACATCTTTTTGTGACTTAGTCATGATTGAAAGAGGTCTAGACCAAAACATTCAACTTTTAGCTCTGGACATTTCTGCTTTGTTCCATTATGGCAGAAAAATATTCAAATTTTGGGAATGTCAAAATCCCATCCCAGCACACACCCCCCCCCCCCCCCCCCTTGTAATTTGGACATGCTGCATAGAGAACCATCTTAAAAATGGGTTTCAAAAACAGCAATTTGGACATTTTGGCAAAAACAAAGTTCATCTGCCGCTTTGTACCACTTTTTGGACATTTTCTGTGTGTGATCAGCTGTCTGCTTTCTCTCAGGAACTAAAGGATGTTTCAGGCTTCACATTTATTTATTTATTTTATTTATTTGTTGCATTTGTATCCCACATTTTCCCACCTATTTGAAGGCTCAATGTGGCTTACATAGTACAGTAGAGGCGATCGCCAATACCGGTACGAACAAATACATAGTGAGGTTATGGAAGCGAATGATCAAGTGTGGTAGACACATTGGGGGTCATAAGGAGGAAGAGTTAGGTTATGTCCAGTACGAGCTTATATATTGTTGTGTTGCGGGGTTAAGGCATTTAGGTTGGATCGTTAGGGTATGCCTTTCCGAACAAGTTAGTCTTTAGGAGTTTCCGGAAGTTTAGGTGGTCGTATGTTGTTTTCACGGCGATTGGTAGTGCATTCCATAGTTGTGTGCTTATATAAGAGAAGCTGGATGCATAGGATGATTTGTATTTGAGTCCTTTGTAGCTTGGGTAGTGGAGATTTAGGTATGTTCATGTTGATCTTGTTGCGTTTCTGGTTGGTAGATCTATAAGGTCTGTCATATATCCCGGGGCATTGCCGTTGATGATTTTATGAACCAGGGTACAGATTTTAAACGCAATACGTTCTTTAATTGGGAGCCAGTGCAGTTTTTCTCGTAGCAATTTGGCACTTTCGAATCTTGTTTTTCCGACTATAAGCCTGGCTGCTGTGTTTTGAGCAGTTTGGAGTTTCTTTATGATTTGATCTTTACATCCCGCATAGATACCATTACAGTAATCTAGATGGCTTAGTACCATGGATTGTACCAAGCTGCAAAATATTTCCCTCAGGAAAAAAGGTTTCACTCGTTTGATCTTCCACATTGAGTGGAACATTTTCTTTGTTGTGGCTTTCGCTTGGCTCTCTAGTGTGAGATTTTGGTCGATTATAACTCCAAGAACATGGAGAGAGAGGCTGTTTTAAAAAGCTTTTGTTTAAGCAAACTCTGTGTCTCCTGTTTCAAAGTTTGGTAGCAAATTTCCTGCGCTAACCCGAATGTGTGCATAAACTGCCCACTTTGGGTTAAGGTCCACCCAACAGCGGCACATTGCTACGGTAGCTAATGGGAATCCCATCAGCTAAAGATCTCCCTGAAGGCACCCCAAATCACCTGTGCTCAGTTCGGCAGTTAGCAGCTGCTTCCTGAGCCACATACACGGAAACCGAAGTATGAGCAGTATTAGCAGCCTAGGAAGGAGTTGCCGACTGCCGGGCTGAGCACAGGTGTTTCTGGGCACCTTCGGAGAGATCTTCAGCTGGCATGGCTTGGGATTCCCTGCCATCTCTGGTACTTATAATTTCTTTAAAAATTTTGAGTTTGAGGGGAGCGCCATGAGGAAGGGGGAACGAGATGGACCCATTTCCTACTTTAGGCCTACCCCAAAATCCGCTCTCTGGCTATGCTACTGATCTTACTCACGTTATGAATGTGCTTTGGAGGGGCATAATGGAACAGAAACGCCTATCTCCATGGGCGTTAATCTCCGAGAACGGGTCCGTGAAGGGGCGGACCGAACCGTATGTTCGATAAAAAATAGACGCCCATGTTTTATTCGCCAATGTGTGAGCTGGGCGTTTTTGCTTTTCAGCGATAATGGAAAATGAAAGCGCCCAGCTCAAAAACGAATAAATCCAAGGCATTTGTTCGTGGGAGGGGCCAGGATTCGTAGTGCACTGGTCCCCCTCACATGCCAGGACACCAACCGGGCACCCTAGGGGGCACTTTTACAAAAAAAAAAAACAGGTAAAAGAGCTCCCAGGTGCATAGCACCCTTCCATTGTGTGTTGAGCCCCCCAAATCCCCCTCAAAACCCACTGCCCACAAGTCTACACCATTACTATAGCCCTAAGGGGTGAAGGGGGGCACCTACATGTGGGTACAGTGGGTTTGGGGGGGTTGGACGACTAATAAGCATTAAGCAGCACAATTGTAACAGGTAGGGGGGATGGGCCTGGGTCCACCTGCCTGACGTCCACTGCACCCCCTAACAACTGCTCCAGGGACCTGCATACTGCTGCCTGGGAGGAGGGTATGACATTTGAGGGTGAAAATAAAAAGTTGTGAAACATCATTTTTTTGTGGTGGGAGGGGGTTAGTGACCACTGGGGGAGTCAGGGGAGGTCATCCCCGATTCCCTCTGGGGGTAATCTGGTCATTTAGGGCACTTTTTGGGGCCTTATTCGTGAAAAAACAGGGTCCAGGAAAAGTGCCCTAAATTCTAGCTACAAACGCATCCATTATCGGCGAAGGGCGCCCATCTCTGTTCGGGTGATAACCACGCCCCAGTTCCGCCTTCGACACGCCTTCGACACGCCCCCGTCCACTTTGTCCGCATCCGCGACGGAGTGCAGTTGAAAGCGTCCCAAATTCGGCTTTTGATTATACCGCGTTATTCGTTTTTGTGAGATAAACGCCCATCTCCCGATTTAGGTCGGAACTTGGGCGTTTTTCTCGTTCGATTATAAGCTGGACAGTCTTCTTTGCAGTATTACTTCACAAACATATAAGTAGTGACTGAATTATAATGACTCCTGCTTTTTCAATTTTTCCTAATATATGAAAAAAGATATGCTATATGCTATGGATATAAAGTGATAAGTGCTATATGCTATACACTAAACAGCTAATGGATAAAGTGTAGATATATTTTAAAAACGGAGGTTTTTAGCCAGTGAAGAACTGGAGTCCAGTGGGTCACAATAAATATATCTATGACCAAGGACATGCAGGGGCTTTTTCCTCCAATAAATAAAAAATTAAAATTAAAAAATTAAGAAAAAATGAAAAAGCAGGAGTCATTATAATTCAGTCACCACTTATATGTTTGTGAAGCAATTCGAAGAGTTAACAGTGGTGAAGTTCATGAGACGTTTAAGTCTTCTTTGCAGTATGCCATTACTCCTGGTCTCTTGTATGTCCCAGCTCTTGTTTTCCTCCTATGGGCAAATCTGAAATGCTCTCAGTCGCTCTGCTGTTTTGCAAATGCCTCTCAGTGGTTTGAGACTTTGGAAAGCCCCTGCTCAGATTCACAATATTAGAATATGACGTGAGATACAGCCTAATCTCCTTCACTGCTCCTCCTCCTAGTCTTTCTGTGCAGTCACTCTGCATCAGGCAAAGACCTTTTTCCCTTCTTTACGAGACTATTTCCTCTCCTTTCACTTCACATATACAACCTCTCTGGATGAAGTCACACTGGATATACCTAGGGCTTGTGTCCTTTCTCCTCTCATATCGTGTCTCCAGCATGTACTCTCACGACTTCTGGTTTTCAATCCCTATGGAACTAGCAGCAGCTTCTTAATGTGGTTGGGATCCTCTTTTCTAAATTCTCTCCTTAGTTCTCTTGTCATACTATGCTTAGGGGATTTAGCTGAGGCTCAAGCTTTATCCCCCATCTCCACACTCTGAACTTACGGGAAACACCACTTTTCCTTCTACATCTCGGCCATCCTGCTTTTGGTCTCACTTTGGAAATCTTTGGTTGACTGTATCTGGAGATGTTTGTGACAGTTAGCTGCCATGATGGTTCCCCGAACGTGTGGGTTATAAGTCTTGCAAATACATACATACATATATACATAAATCTTTACTGAACTCCTTCTAGGGAAGGAAGACACTGGGGACTGCCCGTTTCTCATCTTTATACTTTTCTCCAATTTCTAGGGAACTCCTACTACTGTGGCTTTTCACCGAACAACCTATCCCTTATTACTATGAGTGGCACCAAATATGATGGCATGCTGGGAGTGGGAAGTACTGCCGGGCTGCTGTGGTAGACCAGTGGCAATTCCTTTTTAGTGAGCAGTAAGCCTGCATTGGGCTTACTGCCGCTTTGTAAAAGGGGCCCTATCTCCCTTGATGCAGAACATGAAAATGGATGTCAGAAGATGGTCTCAATAGAGATTTGTTAGATATGTTAAACAATATTTAGACACTAGTAAAAAAGCCCCGTTTCTGATGCAAATGAAACGGGGGCTAGCAATGTTTTCTTCTGTGTGCATGTGGGAGTGTGTGTGTCCCTGCCCTCTGGCCTCTCTCCCCTCCCCCCTCTGAGTCCTTCACTGTTACAGAGAGCAATGTTTTCTTCTGTGTGCATGTGGGAGTGTGTGTGTCCCTGCCCTCTGGCCTCTCTCCCCTCCCCCCTCTGAGTCCTTCACTGTTACAGAGAGCAATGTTTTCTTCTGTGTGCATGTGGGAGTGTGTGTGTCCCTGCCCTCTGGTCTCTCTCCCCTCCCCCCTCTGAGTCCTTCACTGTTACAGAGCCAGCGATTTGATTTCGTGCTCTGCTGTTTTCCTTCACTGACTGTGTTACAGAGAGGGCGGGGCAGACACTCATAGGGAAACCGGATATCTCACCCCCTTCACACTTCCGGCTGGAGGCTTCATAGAACGTTGGTTTTGCCTTTTATATAGAGAGATGATATTTGGAATCACATAATATACATGCTGAAAGTGAGATAAGTGATATCTAGGAGATTATCCGATTGATGCACATTTTGCCAGTTGCTCTTTTGATGGTCCAAAAATGTTTTCTGTAATGTTTGTTCATAGGTAGCAGAGTAATTAATGTATCTATTTGATAAATGCAATATAAATGTCTATCTGCCTTTATAAAATAGGCACCCAGAACTAGCCTCAATGCGCAAATGTTGATGCACGTTTACACCTGCTCTGAAGCTACTGAAAATGTGTGTGTGTATTCTACATATGTACATTGGGGAGGGGGAGGGGGAATTCTATTAATGGCATCCAAAGTTAGGTGCTGGGAAGATTCGTACTAAACTAGTATCTGCAAAGGGTGCAGAATACTAGCTTATACTATACTATGGTGCTCATTTTCGAAAGAGAAAAATGTCCAAAAAGTGTCATAAAGCTGCATTTGGACAAACTTCTTCTCATAATCAGAACACCAAGCGAAATCAAAATCTCACCTAGTGGCTTCATATAAGCATTAAATAGCAAAGGGGACAAAGGTGACCCCTGCGGAACACCGCAGCTCCATTCTTCTGAATCCTATTAGATCTTTTCCTTAAAAACTCTTTGAACCGGCAATACCTATCTCTCTAAGCCTATAAAGCATCAGTGAGTGATCAATGGTGCTAAGTCACCTAGACTACTGCAATGCAATCTATGCCGGATGCAAAGAACAAATTATTAAGAAACTCCAAACTGCCCAAAACACCGCAGCCAGACTCATATTTGGAAAAATGAGATATGAAAGCGCCAAACCCTTATGTGAAAATCTACATTGGCTCCCAATCAAAGAACGAATAGCGTTCAAAATCTGCACCCTGGTTCATAAAATTATTCATGGTGAGGCCCCAGTCTACATGGCAGATCTCATAGACTTACCAACCAGAAACACAAAAAGGTCAGCACGCACATACCTAAATCTCCACTACCCAAGCTACAAAGGACTAAAATATAAATCAACATATGCATCCAGCTTCTCCTACATAAGCACGCAACTATGGAATGCACTACAAAACGTCATGAAGACAATGCACGACCTAACAAACTTCCAGAAATCATTAAAAACCAATTTGTTTGAAAAGGCATACCATAATGATCCAACCTAGTCACCTGAACCCTACAACACAACAAAACTTATACCAGATCTGGACAAAACTTAACTTTCCCTCCTTGACTACCTAATTTACTCTGTCACTTATGTAACTTTAACGCAATACCACTCTGTATTTCTCAAACCAGAATTGGCGATCGCCAACATGGTACTATGTAAGCCACATTGAGCCTGCAAAAAGGTGGGAAATGTGGGATACAAATGCAACAAATAAATAAATCTATAGCATCGAAGGCCACTGAAATATCAAACTGTAGAAGGACAATCTGACCACCCTACTCAAAATATCCTTAATCTCAGTGGTTAATGTCAATAACAGTATACCTGTAATGTAACAAATCATTACCAAAAAAAAAAATCACGCAGTTGTTGATAAACTATGAACTCCAACAGTTTAGCTAACCAAAGAATGGCAGATCTTGCACCTAACTTTGGGCATGAGCACTTACACCTGTTGAAAGCTGATGTAAATGCTGGTGCGCAATCAATATGTCTTTCCTGAACCTGAGTGAGAGATCAAATAGAACGTTTTGGACTTCTGTCCTGAAGAAGAAGTCGAAACTTAGCCATGTCAGCAGAGGTTCAAGTTTTTTCTAAGCTAAGTGGCTTTTGGGTTTTTAATAAGAGACTGCAACATCCTATATAATAAAACACACCTCCAACGTTCTGAAGCCGAGAAAGCAAAGCCTTCAAGCCTTGAAGCACTCGTGCGCTCTGTAAGGCTCCATCTCCTGAATTGACGTCACGTAGTTCCAGGTACGTCAGCCGCAGCACTGACCAACCGCACGACAGCAGCATGAGGTCCCGACCCTGCCGCCCTCGCCACAATGCCATGCCCCCCCCAGGTCACCGCCGCTCAACTCTTCAACCCCCCCTGAGGTCGCCACCCCTCCCCCCTCCATCCCCCTTGAGGTCACCCTCCACCCCCCCAGGGTCGCCACCATTTCCCCCCCCCCACCCCACCGAGGTCGCCGCCCAGGCCCAAGAACTAATTAAAGCAACAAAATGCTTTAAAAAAGCAAACGCGGCACCGCAGGCAGCCATCAGGCATTGGATGTCGGTTCTGCAGCCGCTCCTCTCGCCTCTCACGTCACTGCCCCTGGAGCAGACCCCAGAGGAGCGCAGCAACGTGAGAGGCGAGAGGAGCGGCTGCAGAGCCGACAGCCAATGCCTGTGGTGAGAAGCTGCAGAAAGAAAGAGGGGACACATTGGGGGGGGGGGGGTGCTGAGACCAGCGAGGGGGTGCTGAGACCAGAGAGGGGGAGGGGGTCCTGAGAAGTGGGGAAGGGGGTAGTGAGACCAGAGTGGAGGGGGTCCAGAGACCTGAGAGGGAGGGAGAGGGGAGGGGGTCCTGAAACCAGAGAGGGAGGGGGGAGGTATCTCTGTCACACACTGTCTCTCACACACTCAATGTCTCACACTATATCACATTCACTCTCTATCTGTCACACAGTCACTCTCAAACACTCTCTTGATCTCATACACTCTCTCGGTCTCACAGACAGTCTGTGTATCGCACACGTGAAGGCGTATTTTCAAAGCACTTAGCCTTACGAAGTTCCATAGTAAGGCTAAGTGCTTTGAAAATGAGCCCCATACTCTCGCACTCTATCTGTCTCACACACACTCTCTCTCACACACACTCTCTCTCTCTCTCACAGACACACTCGCACCCACACTCACTCTCTCTCTGTCACACACACACACTCGCACATTCACTCTCTCACTCTCACACACACTCTCTCAAACATACGCACTCCGAGGAAAACCTTGCTACCGCCCGTTTCATTTGTGTCAGAAACGGGCCTTTTATACTAGTATTTATATAAAACATTAAAAAATTGGGATCAATGAGGATTACGCAGTACTGCATAGGAAGCTGTTGAAATGCAGTATCTATGCTGTGATATCTGAAGATCCCTGTATAATCTTTAAGAATATTCGTGACCAATGGTGACATGTATTACTTATGGTGATGATGCTGGGAGTATTTCCATAAAGTTCACAATCAACAGCAGTTGGGCATATAAATGAACCTATTCTACAACATTGTACCTAAATTTCAAGAATGGCCTTGACCCACCTTTGCCCCTCCCTTGGCCATGCCCCCTTTTGAGTTGCATGCTACAAAATTTAGATGCACACTTTATGGAATAGAGAGCAGGGCAGATCCATGTGTAATTAGAAAAGGTACAGAGAAGGGCGACGAAAATGATAAAGGGGATGGGATGACTTCCCTATGAGGAAAGGCTAAAGCAGCTACGGCTCTTCAGCTTGGAGAAAAGACTGCTGAGGGGAGATATGATAGAGGTCTATAAAATAATGGGTGGAGTGGAACGGGTAGACATAAATCGCTTGTTTACTCTTTCCAAAAACACTAGGACTAGGGGGCACGCAATGAAGTTACAAAGTAGTAAATTTAAAATGAATCAGAGAAACTATTTCTTCACTCAATGTGTAATTAAACTCTAGAATTAGTTGCCAGAGAATGTAGTAAAAGCAGTTAGCTTAGCGGGGTTTAAAAAAGGTTTAGATAGCTTCCTAAAAGAAAAGTCCATAAGCCATTATTAAAATGGACTTGGGGAAAATCCACTGCTTATTTCTAAGATAAGCAGCATAAAATGTGTTGTACTGTTTGGGATCTTGCCAGATACTTATAACCTGGATTGGCCACTGTTGGAAACAAGATGCTGGGCTTGATTGACCCTTTGGTCTGTACCAGTATAGCAATACTTATGTACTGATTGTTAATGGCTCATTTACTGCTTAGTTTGTGTGAGGATCTGGGATTTGCTCCCAAATTTGAACTTTGGGTAACCTGTATAGAATCAAAAGACATTGGGTGGAGCAGGAGTAAAGTTGCAAACTATGTGCCTGGAAAAGACTACATGCCTGTAAGTATGCGTGGTCTTGTTTGCATACATAAATATATGTGTATAAACCACCATCCAATATTATAAAAGGCCTTGTCCATGTGTTAAACAGGCTTTGTGTGCGGAAATACAATTAGAATTACAAATATGCTCGTATTCCGCAGTTACATGGAAGTTCAATGCAGATTCCACAACAAGATAGCCAGAATCACTGGGATGATGCATCGGAACAATAAACAGTTTAATCTCATTTCACATCTAAATATTTCTTATAATAAAATGCTTTCAGAGCTTTGTGAAATATTCAGTCTTGTATAGTAACTAAGTAAATGTAACTAGTTACTGTACTTAAGAAAATGTTTTGTCACTTTTACTTGTAAAGAAGTACAGGATAACATTTGTTACTTTTATTTTTACTGAAGTAATAATTTTGTCAATTTTTTACTACTTTTACTCATTTAATGCTTGCACTTAAAAGTAAAAAAAATAAAAGCAGAAACGAGATGTAGATGACGATCCCTCGGTAAACCATATGAATCAGCAAAACCAGGAACAGGATTTTGCTATTTAAAACCTTATCACGCAAACAGTGAATCATCTCTTCTTAAATTTTGCTGTTCAGTGAATATAGCCTATACGAACAGTGGAGTTGCTTGTATCTGTTGAACTGTTACTGTCTCCAGCCAAACAGAACAGTATTGAATTGGGTCATTTTGAAGTGGAGATGAAGCTGATGCTGGTTGCAGTTCTTGGGATCCCATTTACTAAGCTGCGGTAGGTAGGGGCATAGCCACGGGCGGGCCCAGGCCCAGCCACCTTTGCTCCAGGCCTGCCCACCCTAACTAGCCCCAACCCAACCAGTGGCGTAGCTCTCCCAAGCGAGGCTCCAATCTTTTCCTGCCTCTTCTGCCCGCTCTCCCCGTCCGCTTGGTCTGCTCACTTTTACTGCCCTGAAGTGGCATTCTCCCTCCAGCACCGGTGATTTCCATAGCCAGCCTTCTGCCAGCGTGCGGAGTTGGGACCTCTTCTCAGGCACTTCCCACCTACTCTGCAACTTCCTGTTTTCCGCAAAGGTGGGACGCGCGCCTGAGGAGAGGCCCCAACGATGCATGCTGGCAGAAGGCTGACTATGGGAATCGCCGGTGCTGGAGGGAGAATGGCGCTTCAGGGCAGTGAAAATAACCAGAACTGACCATGTGCAGGGGGCTGTCGGCATCTGGAAGAACACTGCCAAATGCCCTGGGTTTGAAACAGTTCGGGGGGGGGGGGGGGGAGGAGGGTGGCAAGTGGAGAGGAAATGCGAGACCCATGTCCACCCAGTCCACCTCCAGGCCCATCTAAAAATTGAACTCTGGCTACGCTACTGGCAGTAGGGCTAATGCATGGGTAGTGAATGCCAAATCGACACTACCACCAGGGTGGCGTGGGCGCCCAGCAGTAATTCCGAAGTTGGTGTGTGCTGTTTCCTGCAGTAGAAAATATTTTTTTATTTTTAATACGGGGGGGGGGGGGGGGGCGCCTTCCCTGTAGTAATTAGCAGCTGTGTGCTGCCTTATTATCGCACAAGTGGTGCGTGAGCCCCTAATGCCAAGTAAATAGGTGGTGCTAAGGACTCAGGCAGTAAATAACCACATGCTATTTTTAATATTAGCACACGGCCATTTACTGCCCCATTTAAAAAAGGCCTTTTTACCTGCCGTGGTAAAAAAAATGACCTATTGCATGCCAATTTCACGCATCTAAACTAGCGCAGGCCACTTTTTACTGCAGCTTAGTAAAAGGACCCATTGGTGAACAGACATATGTCTCTACCACAACAGACTACTGGTCATCCCATGGAAAACTTTACTTTGGGGTGACTGTCCACTGGATTGATAGAGTCTTTAGAAAGGAAGTCTGCTTGTCTGGCCTTAAGACTGAAGGGTTCCCACACATTTGATGTTCTTGCATCAGGTCTCGAAGATATTGAAACAGAGTTTGTCATCAGATGAAAAATTGTAGAACATCAGACAATGATTCCAACTTTCTTTGTAAATGGTCAGCATGACGATGATACAGAAGATAAAGATAAGGATACAAGTGATGAATTAGACAGCACTACTTCTAATGCAGATGAACATGACAATACGGAAGTCAAGTGTTTCAGAGATTCCCTTGATCAAAACCTGCGGACCCGTCAGAAGAAGACATCGGTAATATTGCAACCTGGCCCGATTTGAAGGAACACTGCATTAGCGCATGGCAGCTGCTAGCACGACTTACAAAACAGAGGGTACGTGTTCTTTACTGTACTTTTACTTAAGTATTAAAATACATATTTATTTTTACTTTGGACAGCACTTGAAATATATATATATATTTTTAATTGTACCCCATGCTTTCCCACTCATGGCAGGCTCAATGCGGCTTAGGTACTTATTTGTACATGGGGCAATGGAGGGTTAAGTGACTTGACCAGAGTCACAAGGAGCTGCCTGTGCCTGCAGTGGGAATCAAACCCAGTTCCCCAGGACCAAAGTCCACCACTCTAACCATTAGGCCACTCCTTTCTTAATTGTGAAGGTAAGGAATTCTAAATAGTAGCTGCTTGGTAAGAGAAACCTGAAATTCAGGCTCTTTTAGAATGTAACCTCCTAGAAATTACCTCCTTAAAGGGAAAATATGTAGATATCAAAAAGCACCAGAAGAATATAACCGCTGCAGTTCAATTTCCAAGCGCAAAAAATGTTTAGTTAAGGGATGACAGTGAAATTCAGGAAAATTATTTAGATCCTCCCACCCCTTTTTTCTGATTTGTATTTCTGTCCTAAAGCGATATTAGTATGTATAAAGCTTTTGCAAGCTGCTCCTATTCAGTCTTGTCAGCTACAATCTTAAAGGCCATGGATCTATGAGAAAGCACTGGAGTAATCTACACAGAATGGCAGATGCACCCCAAAAAGGTAGTGTTAATAGTATGAAAACTTGGGTGAAGGATAAGAGAGAACAGGGAGTGGACAGAACATTTATATGCACTTCTTTCCAAAGAGGACAAATCACTATTGGGTAGATTGGTTCGTCTATTTTGGTCTCTGCCTGCCATCATTTACTATGGTACTTCTTGGAACAATAGGGCCACTCTTACAAAGCCCTCAGTTGGTTCCTATGAGCTTCCTCTAATTTGCTGCGCAGGAATTGCTAGTGTGGCTTTGTAAAAAAAAAAAAAAAAAAAGCCCAAAGGTGCCCTTTTACAAAGGCATGGGAGGGTTGGCACTACCACCAGGGTAGCACATGTGTCCAGTGGTAAGTCTGAGTTTGGCGGAAATTTATTTATTTAGACTTTGCTCACACCTTTTTCAGTAGTAGCTCAAGGTGAGTTACATTCAGGTACACTGGATATTTCTCTGTCCCAGGAGGGCTCACAATTGAAGTTTGTATCTGAGGCAATGGAGGGTTAAGTGACTTGCCCAAGATCACAAACAAGGAGCAGTAGTAGGATTTGAACCGGCCACCTCTGGATTGCAAGACCGGTGCTCTAACCACTAGGCCACTCTTCCACTCATTGAATCCCACCGTAGAAAATATCTTTCCATTTTTTACCGCGGGGGCATTCTTGGAGGTATCAGCCATGTCGGTGCACGCTACATGGTTACCACATGGGTAGCACATGCGCCCTTACCGTTAAGTCAATGGCTGGTGGTAAGGGCTCAGGCTGTAAATAGGCATGTACTAGTTTACATTTTTGCACACGCCCATTTCCCAGCCTATTAAAAAATGGCCTTTTTCCCAGCCTTGGTAAAAAGTGGCCCAGCACACGCCCAAAAGACACTACTGCAGGCCACTTTTTAACTCGACTTTGTAAAAGGATCCCATAGTGAATTGTTGAATCTTATAACTTCTGTGCAGGTATGCCAAGAACACAGAAGGATTAGTTTATAGACAACTGAAACGTAGTCTCTAGGAAAGAAGATTTTTTAAAACAGGTGATGTGATTATAAAGAAAAGGTATATACTTTTATTTTTAAAAGGATAAACATGTAACAACATATTAGAACATAAAAATAAAACTAACAGTAAAATCAAGGAGGAAACATCAAAGCTGAGAAACAGTTACATTAATGCTCTGATGAGCCTTCATAGTACTGTATCTTTAAATACCACATTGACTAATTATATTTTCAAACAAATTTCATTATCTGGTCCTCAGGCTCCATCTGCTGGTCGCTTGGTGGCAGCAAAATAATTACTGTTTAATTCTAGTATTGCACCTATTCAATTCAGCTAGCATAATACCTTTTTAGAATACTATGAACCTTTTATCCCCCAAATTCTCTGGATTAGAAAAACATACTCCCTTTTCCACTCCTGTAGGGTTGTTTTTATACCTTCTTTTCTCCTTCCCTTAGTGTCCGATTGATGTGGTGGAAGAGCTTCAAGTTGTTCTCTTCCTAGTGACTGTCCAGTCAGAGGGCAATTTTTAAAATTGTCCACATTGTTCCAAATTCCATGGATTCTTTTTAGCCATGAATTTTGCATCAGTATTTTCCTACTTTCACTTTGATAATTGCCTAAGGAAAGAGAATCCACACAGACTCCTTTTCAGCAGGTAGTTTTTCTGGCTGAACCAACCCCGCCTCCAGGAATGACTCTGCTCAGGTCAGGTGATAACAACACAGAGGCATATTTTCAAAGCACTTAGACTTACAAAGTTATTACATAGCAACCTATGGAACTTTTGTAAGTCTAAGTACTTTGAAAATGAGGTCCATTGTGACATAGTAGATGACGGCAGCTAAAGACTTGCAAGGTACATCCAGTCTGCCCAACAAGATATGATGTGATGTAAAATATGATAGAGGTATACAAAATACTGACTGGTGTAGAACAGGTAAATGTAAATCAATTTTTTACTCTTTCAAAAAGTACAAAGACTAGGGGACACTCAAGGAAGTTACATGGTACTACTTTTAAAACAAACAGGAAGAAATATGTTTTCACTCAACGAATTGTTAAGCTCTGGAACTCAATTCCAGATGATGTAATATCAGCAGTTAGTGTACTAGGGTTTAAAAAATGTTTGGACAAGTTCCTGGAGGAAAGGTCCATGGTCTGCTATTGAGACAGACATGGGAAAAGTCACTGCTTGTCCCTGGGATCAGTATCATTAATCTTGTTGCTATTTGGGATTCTGTCAGGTACTTGTGACCTGAATTAGTCATTGTTGGAAGCAGACTATTGGGACTAGATGGACCACTGGTTTGACCCTATGTTTGCTGTTAAACAAAGCACATATATTACTGACACACAGGATAAACAATTTTCAGAATTTACTCGTGAAAACTGCCCTGCTGTCACATTCCCAGGCTTTGAACAACCAGGCATGGACTCTGGAACAACGTGAGCCCTTGGCCTACTGTCAGCAGGGGGCAACCCCCCCCCCCCCCAGGGCAACCCCCCCCCCCCCAGGGCAACCCCCCCCCCCCCCCAAGCAAGACTGGGCAGGATTCAGGATGCACTAGGCTTGGCTAGAGTCAGATACTGGAATAAGCTTAGCTTGACTGGACTCAAATGCTGGAACGGACCTGGCTTGGCTGGACTGGATTCAGGAACAAGCTTAGCTTGGCTGGACTGGAACTGGATTCAGGAACAAGCTTGGCTACATACAGGGCAGAGACAAGCAGGGAGGGGACTGGAGCTAAAAACTACCAGGGTAAAGAAAGACAAGCAGGGACAGAACCAAAGCTGAAGGCTTGCAAGGCAGAGACAAGCAGGAAGGGAACTGGAGCTAAAGACTACCAGGATGAAGACAGACAAGCAGAGACAGAACCAAAGCTGAAGGCTTGCAAGGCAGAGACAAGCAGGAAGGGGACTGGAGCTAAAGACAGACAGGGCAGATACAAACAGGAGGGGAACAGAAGCCAGCTGGAGTTGAAGACAAACAGGGCAGAGACAAGCAGGACACAAAGCTGACCCACACAGACAAACAGCAGAACTAAGGCTGAAGCTAAGGTAGAAGGGACTAGAACAAGCAAGGCAGACTAGGCAAGACACAAAGCAAACAAACAGAGAAGAACAGAAACAGAAGTGCACACAGGCACCCTAAACAGAAGTGCCCACGGGCATACAGGCTAAGAACAAAGCAACAAGGATCTAGGCAGAAGTGCCCACAAGCACACAGACTAAGAACAAGACAGAAGTGCTCACAAGCACACAGACTAACCTGGGGACCTTTGGCATTGCAAAGGCCCTGAATGAAAGTCAACCACTTCCTTATAAACAGGACAGAGACAGAAAATACACAGAACCCAAAGTGAGGCTTGAAACACAGAGGAAGTGGAAACCCTACAGGACAGAAACAGGAAATACACACTGAACACCGAAGTGAGGCTTGGAACACACAGGACAAACACAACAATGCAGATAGAAGCCAGCCCATGAGCTGACCAGCAGAAATAAGGTGAGTCAAAAGAGGGGTCACGGCCACAATCGTGACACCTGCACAGAGTTCCAAAATCAACTTGCTGTAAATATGGGTTTTTGCAGACACATAATTTGTTTGAGAGACAAAAGTAAAAAAAGTTAACTAACAAAAACAAGTGGAGGTAAAATAAAAATCATACAAAAAAAACCCACCCTATAGTCCAAATGTAGAGAGTGAATACAGGTGGATAAAATTATTAAATTATGTGAAATATGGAGGTCTTCAGTAAGGACTCGCCCAAGTCTGAAAGCCACTAGTCTGAAATTGCTATCAGTGAAATAGGTCTTTCATGGTGCTCTTCTTACATCCAAGAACCCTCTAAGTGCTAACAACTCAAATATGTACAATTAAATAACGTGAAATATCCATCAACACATCCCGTATTCAATCCTCAACAATAAATCAAATAAACGGGTTCCCTCAAGGGAATACCGTATCAGCAATATATGTTTGTTTCCACCAAGGCTGACACTTATCTTTTTAGTGGCACAGCGGGAAGCTGCTCAACAGAGTCTCTATTTCGATTACTTCGTCTTCAGGAGTTGTCACCCAAAATATTAATCCACGCTGAGGCCTGTGGATTGTTACAAGATATAGATTAGTATTTTGAGGGACTGCTCCTGAAGAAGAAGTAATTGAAATGGAGTCTCTGTCAAGCAGCTTCCTGCTCAAAAGATAAGTGTCAACCTTGGTGGAAACAAACATGTATAGCTGATGTGGTATCCCTTGAGGGAACCCAATTATTTGGTTTATTTGATTTATTGTTGAGGCTTGAATACAGGATGTGCTGTTGGATATTTCATGTTATTGAATTGCATGAATTTGAGTTGTTAGCACTTGGAGGGTTCTATGATGTGTGGAGAGCACTACGAATGACCCATCTCACTGATTGCAATTTCAGACTAATGGCTCTCGGACATACCTTGATATTCAATGTCCCAGTATTGAATACCAAGGATTAATTCAGCCCCCAACTGGAAGCAACATACCAGCTGTGGGCTGAATATTTGGTCCTTAGTTTTCCTGCTTAACCTTATCCTCAGAAAGAGTAGGGACAAAGTATAACATCTTCATGAATGATACCTCTGAAGTGTTAGAAGGGAAATTTTGCATTTTGTGGATGACATATATATCTGCAAAAGAGTGGACACCCTGGAGGGAGTAATCAAAATAAGATGTTCCCTGGAGCATCGGACATATGCTGGAGATGCCAGGAGAAAAAGGGGACATTTTATCATGTGTGGTGGGAATGCGAGTCAATACAGGAATTTTGACTGAGGTTTTAGAAACTCCATTCATATATGATCCTAAATGGTGTTTACTGGGGTGGGGTAATCAGAGAGGGGCCAAATGGGAACAAAGGCTTAAGCGTGTAGGTTTGGCAGCTGCGAAATCCTTAATAGCAGCGTTCTGGAAGAAGGCAGAGGGGCCCACAGTACATAATTGGATTGGGAGGATTAGAGGACTGATAACGATGGAAGAATTGACCGACAAGCGGAGGGGGAGGTATAACTCTTAAGCAGAGGAATGGATGCATTTTGACCGGATGTTGGGGAAATATCCTACTGGAGGGAGGGAGGAAGCAAAGCAAAGCGTTGACTGATTGAGATTGAAGTTAAGGTGATATACTGTAGGTATAGGGGGGGCAGGAAGGGGTGGGGGGACTAGGGGAGGGGAGAAAATGGAGGAGATATGGGGTTGATATTATATGCTGAATACTGGTCTGTAACTTGAAGTTTGTATTTAGGAATGGGGGGTATTAATGATGTACAGGCCGAGATACTGTGTCATTGAAAGTGATTGAAGTATGTTTAATAAAATTTACAAATTAAAAAAAATAAAAAAGAAGTGATCTTCAAAAACTAAAGTTATGGTTGTATGTTTGGCAGCTAACCTTTAATGAAAAGAAATACAGAGTGATGCATTTGGAATGCAAAACCCCAAAGTAACTGTATGCTATAGAGGGGAGAGGCTGGTGAGCATGGACAAGGCGACAGAAATGGAATGACTGTGTCTGTTGATCTCAAGGTACTGAATCAATGACTCAAGCCAGTAGCTAAAGTCAGAAGGATGCCAGGCTGCATTGTGAGGGACATAAAGAAGTCATAATGCCCCATATAAACCATTGATGAAGCCTCACTTAGAGTACTGTCAAAGGTATAGCAATCATTGAGCAAGCCTGCAAAAAGCTCAGGGTCACCCATTGATAGGGAGTACCTGATCTAAGGCCTATTCAGATCACCCTTCTAGTTTGTGGTTGCTTATTCTGTATTTCAGGCTTTGTCTATAATCTGCAGGAGTGATAAAATGTATTCTGCTATTATTTAGTTTCTGTGTAGGGATCTGTAGCAACCTGGCTTGTTTGGTTCTTCCAGCAGGAAGTATATTGGTATTCTAGGATTATTGCTATACGAGTCCTGGATGTTAGTGCTGTTTTTATTATGAAAGGTTTTCTATACAGCTCTGAAGGAGTACTATTCATCCCCCCCCCCCCCACCCCCCCAGTCCCATTGGGAGAGACAGTGTTATAGGATTCCATTTTTATATTTCCACCTGGGATTTATTCAATCCTAGCTATGCAAATAAGTATTGTGTTCAGTTTTGAAGGCTATTATCTTGCAAAGGACATAAAGAGACTCGAGTCAGTACATAGGAAAACAACCAAAATAGTTAGAGGTCTCCATCATATGAGAAGAGAATGGATGTCCTAAATATTGTGATCTGCCACACCCATGCCTCCCACACTACAGAGAGAACATATGAGATCAGAACCCTGAGAGGCATAGGATGCCTGGGTAAAATTTCACAGGGGGGGAATGGATTGCACAGCCACATTAAACCTGTGCTTAGGGGGAAGAAAACAGGATAAAAGCAGGTTATTCCCTTCAGGATCCCCAGAAATCCTATCTAGGAATCACACAGAGAGGCCATAAAATTATACCTACCTGAAGAAGCAACAACCACATCCAAGATACATTCCTAGGAAAGGAAATGTAATGATCCTTGAAGACGGGGCAGCTGCAGGAAAGACCAAAAAAACAGGCAGGATCAGACATGGTGAGGGAAGGTGGCCTTATGAATTCTGGGAAATGTAGTTCTGTCATTTCCACCAATAGGGGAGCTAAGTAGCTCAACATCAGACCCAGACCTAGGACAAGGGGTATGGCCTAGGCCAGTGGTTCCCAAACCTGGTCCTGGAAGTACCCCAGCCAGTCGAGTTTTCAGGATATCCACAATGATTATTCATGAAAGCAATTTGCATGCAGTGAAGGAAGTGAATACAAATCTCTCTCATGAATATTCATTGTGGATATCCTGAAAACCCAACTAGCTGGAGTGCCTCCAGGACCAGGTTTGGGAACCACTGGCCTAGGAGATCTTAACAAGCCCAGCAGAGGAATAAAGGTATCAAACAGGTAGGAAGTGAAAGAGGAGAGGGAGGAAAGCCTTCAGGACTAGTAAGCAGGTGTATAAGTGTTGCAAACCTCTTGGCTAAGAGCAAGACATGGGCTTCAAACCCCATCTCCTTCTTGAAGAAGCTGTTAAGGCAGAAGCAAGAATCAGGCTGCAATCTGCAAGGGAATAAACCCTAAAGGAAAGCTGGAAGAAGAATTGGACAATGAAAACTAGCAGAAGGGTGAGTCCTGGAAAAGCTATTTCTACTATTCAAGGGTTGTTGGCTAAAAGTGAATTTGGTAAATAGTGGTGGAGCAGCTAAAGGGCAGGGCCTTCACCATGCCTTATCCAGTTCCCAAGGAAGGCACAGATATTTAAGGACAAGGTGCAATCATCTAAAAAGGAAGAAAGTGTTTATTAAATGTAAAGTGGTTGTAAAACTAAGCCCTGAAAAAAAAAAAAAAAAGCAAACTATGGAACAAAGTATTTTGCTTGTAGCTGCTGCAGGTTGGGGTTAATTAGTCCAGCTGTGTAAAAAAGCTGCAGTAGTACTTGGTGTGTTTTGTTTTTGTTCTGGTTGTTTGGGATTTGTGCTACTTTCTGAGCTAAATGCAATACCTGAGGTCTAGCAATGGCAGGAAATCCTGGAGTGGAATCGTTATTTCTCAAGCCTGAATGAGGATATCAATTTAACTATTTTGCCCAGCTGGTATGTTGCTTTTGTGGGCTCATGGAACTGTGTCTGAAATGTCATGTCATAAGAGCCAGCCAAGTCTTTTAGTTTATAGAAAGTTGCTGTAACCAGAAATAGCCAGTTTGGGCCTACAAGGTGTTCTCCATCCTGGAAGTTTTAAGTTTGATGGTTATGAAAGAATAGGTGTAATAAAGGCAGTTATTTACAACACAGCGTTGCTTCTTTTCTAGGTGTTTTACCTCATACAAGCCCAGTCCTGCCCAACACTGTGGGATCCCAGCTTGCCACCACTAGGGGGCACAATAGGTATACCCTAGAAGAGAGGAAAAACACAGGGGATATGATACATACCTTTAAATAACTTGAAAGGAATTACTGAACAAGCCTTTTCCAAATGAGGAGAAGCTCCAGAAGCAGACCTTTGTCAGATTTGGCTGGGAAGAATCAATGTTTTAGTGAGAGGGGATGGATTACGGGTGGTACCTGTTTCTATGTGTAAACCCCCATTATATGGAGATTATTGAGTGGTGTTGGGTTTCTCTCTGGAGTCACTGAGGGGGAGAAAGTGTGGGATGTCCCTCGGTGGGAGGGAAGCCCAGCCCAAGGGGAGTGTTGTAAAATAATTTGCAGAGCAAAATGTGTTTGTTATATGATTGACAGTGGAGGTGGAGTTTGACAGTAATAAAAGTTCTTGTTTGTTTAAGTACATAGTCTTTGGTTGCCTTCACCCCCGCCAGGACCCTAGGAGGAGAGGGAGTAGCCTGGAAAGGCTGGATCAAGACCAGTGCTGGGCAGGCTGGGTCCCGTATATGGTAATCCGGTTTAAGATGAGCTGGAGAGGGCTTTGTCAAACTCCACTAATTTGGAACTTGAGGACAGTGCTGGATAGACTTTTACGGTTTGTGTCCCGCAGGTGACAAGACAGATTTGGCTAGGCTAGAGTGAGCTTTGACGGAAACTTCAGTAGTTGGGAATCAGGGACAAGGCCCCTGCAGTTGACAAGACAGAACTGGATAGGCTGGAGTGGGCTTTGACGGAAACTTCAGCAGTTGGGAATTAGGGAAAAGGCCGGGAGGACTTCAATGGTCTATGTCCCAGAAATGCCAAAAAGAGACAATGACAAAGTATTTTCTATCACATTGTTGGTTTAATCATGACTTGATAATGTGTGACTGGACAGACTAGATGGACCGTTAAGGTCTTTATCTGCCATCATTTACTATATTGTTGTTTTATTTCTTACTGACCTTAGTAACAATGCTGGTTTCTGATCTGGTTAAATTTTTTATTTTTTATTTTTTATTTTTTTAAAGAAAGACCTACCTGGAGAGATCTTCTGTATGAAGGAAGCCCTTCCCTCATTATTCAATACTTCTATGTGAACTAGTAATTTAAAAAAAAAGGGAGCCAAGCAGGGGCGTAGCTATGGGTGGGCCTGGGTGGGCCCAGGCCCACCCAATCTCGGCCTGGGCCCGCCCAGTCTTTTGGGACCCTCACCTACCACAATGACGATGACTTCGTTTTTTTGCCCGCAGCGGCCAACGGGCGTAAAAGCAGCAAGCAGCAAGCCAGTCTCGATTCTGTCCTTCGCTTCCTGCCCTCTCAGCATCCCGTCCGCCTGAAAGGAAATGATATCAGAGGAAGGCGGGACGGCACAGAGAGAGGGCAGGAAGCGAAGGACAGAGTCGAGACTGGCTTGCTGCTTTTACGCTGCAACTTCGGGAGTGGAAGTGAGCCCGCCCATCTAGTCCATTGGAAAGAAAGAAAGAAGCGATTTGGTTTCCACTCCTCCGCGCAGCCATCGCCGTTCGCTCAAAACACAGGGCAAGCAAACCTGTGAGCTGCTGCATCCACGTTGTCGTTCTTTGGGGGGGGGGGGGGGGGAGATGCCAGATAGAATGGGGAAGGGGATTGAAATAAACAGGATGGGCAGGGGAGAGAGGAGAATTGCCGGACAACAGGGATTGATGGAGGGGGCAAGGGAGAGAGGAAATTTGCTGGAGATGGATGGAGGAGAAGGCAGGGGAGAATGGAGAGTTGCTGGACGGAGCGGAGGGCAGGGGAAGGAGGAGAATTGATGGACATGGCTAGATGGAGGGGAAAGGGGAGAGAGGAAATTGGCTGGAGATGGAGGGGAGGGCAGAGGAGAGAGGAGAATTGCTGGACGGAGCAGAGGGCAGGGGAAGGAGGAGAATTGCTGGACATGGATGGATGGAGGGGAAAGGGGAGAGAGGAAATTTGCTGGGTATGGATGGATGGAGGGGAGGGCAGAGGAGAGAGGAGAATTGCTGAACATGGATGGATGAATGCAGGGGACAGAGGACATTTGCTGGATATGGGTGGATGGAGGAGAGAGCAGGGGAGAATGGAGAGTTGTGGATGGAGGGAAGGGAGAGAAGTCAGGGAGGAGATGCGCATGGATGGAGGGGAGGGAAGAGAGGAGAAATGCTGGACATGGATGGAGTGGAGGGCAGGGAAGAGAAGGAAAAATGTTGGACAAGGATGGAGGGGAAGGAAGACAGAGGAAGTAGAAGCACATGGATGGAGGGGAGTAAGGAGAAATGCTGGATATGGATGGAGGGAAAACTGCTGAGTTTAAGGGCTGGTTTGGAACACGTTGAGGGCAGATACTGAAACTCGAGGAAGGATAGGGACAGGGCTACAGATGGTAGACAGGACACATAGGACACAGGAGGATGGTGGACATGGTGAGAGAAAAAATATCAGATGGAAAGAAGACACTGCATAAAACAGAAGACACTGGGACCAAAGCAAATAGATCAGACAAAGGTAGAAAAAGTATTTTATTCAGAATTTATTAATTGGAATATGTCAGCTTTTGGAAATGTGAATCTGTGATATTTTGCATGTAAGTTTCAATTTTTCTGGTATTGCTGCATGCTGAGTCTGACTTCTTGAGTTAACTTTCCAGTTCAGTATTTTGCCTTCATATTTTTTGATTTCTAGTTCCTTGTTTCATGTCTGTTGTGTCATGTGGTTTTCATGTGTGATCAAGGTGCAGTATTCTAGTAGTATTTGCAGCCCTTTTTGTTTTGCTTTTTTTTTTCACAAGGTAGTGTATTAGTGTTTTAGAGCCTAGTGTAATTACAGTTCTGCCTTTTCAAGCATAAGGTTGTAGCTCGTCCTGTCCTTGGAATTAGTGCTGTTATGGATATGAGTGTGTTTTTGCACAAGTTTGTGTATAGCATTTTGCAGTGGAGAGATTGTGGGATAATGTAATTATATTTAAAAATATCAATTTTTCCATTGAGTATGTATGTGGTTATACTGATGCAGGGCAGCTGTTGGGCATCAAGTGAATTCTAAGGCATTATTTTGTAGGATCCCAAGAGACACTACTCAAACTTATATAGACAGTGCGTGCCCACCCATATTAGCCCTGGGCCACCCAAAATCTCAGGTCTGGCTACGCCACTGGAGCCAAGTGCATCTTTATAATATACCACCGCATTCCACAAAACAAAAGGAGCAAGTTCCCACATGCATCGTTTTCTTTAGATGTAGGCAAAGGAAAAAAAGATGTTAAATGCTCCCGGGTCTCAACCTAATTAATGTTTTTTTTTATTATACTTATAAATAGTAAGTCTTATTGTTAAGCACCTGATACTCACAACATGATGCCTGTTTTGGTGATCCTTTACTAGATGAAAACATATCTGCACGAATATAGGGAGTCCCTATAACAGCCCCTCCGAATGACACAATCATCTCTAATTTAGAACTAGTAACATAGTAAGTGACAGTAGATAAAGACCTGAATGGTCCATCCAGTCTGCCCAACAGTCACATTCATTCTCAATTCAAGACTAAATCAACAACGACCTTGATATTATGTTCAGTCTGTCCCAGTATGGCAATACTTATGTAGATATGCTGACAGTTCAATTATAGTCATTGTACATGGAACCAATGTAGGTTTTGGCATAGTTGCTCCCATTGCTGAGCACCCCACCAGCCACTCAATGCAGACCTCTCAGGGAGAGACTCACGTAGCTACAGCAGACTCGGTCTCTCCACACCTAGCGCCATCTCCAATTAAATTGCATGTGCAAACCCAGGTCTCACCTGTGCACTAGCTGTGGCCCTGGGCCACAAAGCTGAGATCAGTTCAGTTTTACATTCAGGGTCACTCTCGCCTCACTCATCGATTCCTGTTCACCTGCAGTCAAGCTTGGGAGTGATTCTGTGGTCTGGAATCTGGGGGTTTGGGAGGTCTGGTTCTCTCACCAGTTCTGGGTTCCACTCAGCTGTTCAGGAGCCACACAGCACTCCAAAGGTTTAATGAAACTTTTTTTATTTGCAAACCAGTGCAACAAGCAGACTTTAACCTCCTTTCCATCATAGTCGCTTGATAAACTCCAAAGCAACCTTAACATCCCCCTCCTGTTATTCCCAGTGTACTGTTCTAGGCAAGGTGTGGTGTAGCTTTAACACCCAGCATAAACCATCCTCAAGGAGAAGCTTCACCAGTAGACTCTCAATTCTTAAGCAAATCTTCTTTATTGTAGTACTCGGAATAAACAAAGAAAATCCAGCTTACATTTCAGTTTCTTGTAAAAGAGAATTGTGGCCTTCTGTCCATAGTGTCTGTATCTAGTCACCTCAGAGGCAAGGAGATGGCCAGAACCTCAGCCCAGCTGAGAGGAAAAGCTGTAACACTCGAAAATAAGGGGGAGAACTTGGAGAAAATAAAAGGGAAATGACCAGTCATCTTTGGGAGATGACGTGGGGAAAGGACTTGGGACAATGGTGAAAAATCTTTATGGAATTACAATACATTAAGGAGGGATCAGCCCCTAGAACAGCTGTTAATCACAAAGGCATGGTAGCAAGACTGAGCTCCCTCAGCCCGTAGGGGCAGAGAGGGAGAGCTGGCCCTAGCTCAGAGCTGACAGCCAATAGGGAAAGCTGGCATAGAGTCAATCACAGGAACTGCAAACTATAGGAAAAGCAGCCCTAATACACAGTGCTATCTATTACACAAACAATGCAATTAAATACAAATAATACTCTTATTAAATATACACAACAATACACCCTGCCTCCATGAATATGGGCGCAGAACACTCAGAGGGAACACCTTTGCCACTATGCTCCTCAGGTGTATCTACAGGAGACTTCTCATTCAGGACTATTTACATATATACAGTTTCTCCTGTAGAGAGATATTATCCTCAAAGGCTGTACTCCTCTTCTTAGCACTGGTTCACTTTTACAGGCTCATAGAGACCTCCCTCTATCTGACCCTCCTCCAGCGGTGACCCCACCTTTGATCCACCCTGCTTGTGGGATGAGCTCTCCCTGGATCCTGTCCCCTACTCCTGGGATGGGCCTTTTTCTACCCACCCGTAGTAAACTATCTTCCAGTTGCCACTTATTGGAGCCGCAACCTGCCTCTGACAGCCAGTGGATCTCATCAATTCTCAGGACTCCCCTCTCTCTCCTCCTGGTCAATGGCAGGGTATGTACGGGCAACTTCAGACCTGCAGGCAACCAAAGACCTCCCCTCCCCCAAAGGGCAAACATCTAGCTTTTTCCTTCCAAACTCCTCCTTTTCCAGGGCTAGTCTTTAGCAATTGCGGGGCCCTGTGCAGACCAGTTCAGTGGAGTCCCCATCCTTGTCTCACCTAGCTCCACTCCCACCTAGCCCCTTGTTGACATGATGTGTTTTAAACATTTTTTAAATTTCAAATAAAGACAAATCAAGCAAAACTTGTACAGAAAAACTAATTCAAATATGCATAATGCTATCATAGGAAACCTTTGGGTTTAAAAAGCAAAATCATGTGCATGTAAGGACTGGATAAATTAATTAAAACAGATCTCCTTGATATGTAATACTTGGTAGTAAATATTCACAAAGCAAGCAGCCTGAGCCAACAGATTTATTTTCCACTGAACATAATTAACTTTGTATGAACTTGGCTACTAATAGTGTGCTGAACTGGACAATGTTAGCACATTTAGGCTGACTCTGGACAATTCCGCACAATAGAAACCCTTCCCTCATTAATCAATACCTTCTCTGTGAAATAGTAATAATAATAATACATTTTAAAGGCAAATGCATTTTTATAATATACCACTGCATTCCACAAAGCAAAAGGAGCAAGTTCCTACATGTCATCTTTTTTTCTTTTGATGTAGGCACAGGGGAAAAAAAAGATTTTAAATCCTCCCAGGTTGCAATCTAATTCATGTTTAATGTGGGATAAAATGCCATAAATAAGTAAATAAATAGATGAATAGAAACTCTGAATGTTGAGCACCTGATTCTCATAACACAATATCTGTTTAGTAGCCCTTTACCAGGAGAAAAAAAAATCTCTGCATGAATATAATAGTACTAGGGTGTCCCTTTAACCAGCCCATCCAAGTGACACAGATATTACCTTGATTTTTTTTTTTTGTTACAGTATCCTCTCCTTCCCACCTACCTACCTATTCCAGACCTCCTTCCCGGTCCCCCGAGCTGCAGGATGCCCTCCTGGAACATACCTGAAGCCACCCTGGTGGTCTACTGGAGTCTGGGGCAGGCAAGATCCCAGTCTTTCCTGCCCGCTGCCGACGCTGACCCTCTTGCTGCCGCATCTTCTTTAAAATGGCTGCCGAGACTTCCATCGGCGGCCTCACGAGACTTCAGTGGAAGTCTCACGAGGCCACCGCTGCAAGTCTTGGCAGCCATTTTTAAAGAGTGATGCGGCAGCAAGAGGGTAAGTGCCGGCAGCGGGCAGGAAAGACTGGGGATCTTTCCTGCCCCCAAGACTCCACTATACCACCAGGGTGGCTTCAGGTATGTGCCAGGAGGGCACCCTATGGCTCAGGGGAGGAGAGGAAAGAGTCAGATCGCGGCATAAGCAGGGAGCGTGAGGGGGTGCCACGGGGCCCCTGGAAGCACAAGGCCCTGTGCGACTGCCCCTCTCACCCCTGCCTAAGACCGGCCCTGACTATTTCTCTGCATTCTATTTCAAAACTACTTCAGATGAGCTGGGCTTCCTCTCACCCAGGGACATCCTACCACTCCAGCCCTCTGGTAGGGGCCTCCCTCCCGCAGGGCTCTGGAAAAATCTATCATTTTAGTAATACCTATTCCATGGGGTATTACACATGCAATGTTGCCATAGCTAACTCAATACCCAGAGCAAGTGCAAGCTGCAAATATTAGGAACAGCTTCAAATCTGGTTTCGTGATCCCATACAACGGACTTAATGCACCATGAAGTCAAGTCACCACAAAATGCTAAATCCATCCATGTACACTGGGAGGTTGCTAAACAAAAAATAGACAAATCGCCCTGGGTAGGGTAGCAGGACCATTGTCATACCTGATCTAATAATCTCTTCCCTGGGCATTTCTCCCAAAGAAAGAGCTCAGCAAATGCTAACACAACTTATCATACCCCAAGGGCTCATCGGTAAACAATTTCATTGACCTGCATTTATGCACCATACAGTATGCCACTGTCGATCAGGCAATTCATTTAATTAAGCAATGGGGGGACTCAGGCTCAGACTTTGCCAATTCAACCAGAGTCTTTTCACCTGCTTGCCTTACGCCTAGGTGATGGATTCTACTACGATAAGTGTTTACCCATAGGATGCTCAGTATCACACAGATATTTTGAGCAGTTCAGCATATTTGTCCGAGTGCTGAGCAGGTGATCGGTTTCCCTTGCATCATCTACTACGTAGACCAGGGTTGTCTAGCCTTGGTCCTTGAGGGCCACAATCCAGTCAGGTTTTCAGGATTTCCCCAAATGAATATGCATGAGATGTATGCAAATAGATCTCATTCATTCATTGAATTTTTTAAAAACATTTAAATTTTAATTTTTCACAATAATGCTACAATGCATTTTACCTGGTCCTCCTATATACCCACTCCTCTATTATACCACTTACACACACTCTTCCACACTCATCCAAATCACTTGAACTACCTTAACATACAATACTTGAAGAAATACAGAGATATCCCATACACATAATGCTGTTTATAATACCACCATTCAGCTCTTAAATAGTTTTGTTGTTTTCCATTTTCTTTTTTTCCATACTATGGTTCCTTACAATACAGTCTTCAGTTCACAATATTTCCTTCCCGTTTGAAATGAGGGAATACAACACAATGTTCAAAAGCAGTGGAAAGGAAGAAAATAACTACAGGTTTGATTGAGGAATCAAATACATGTTAAAATACTATAGAAGAGCACAGAGGAAATTGCAGATACAAGTGAACTGCAGAGAAAAAATATATTCTTCACAATTTGCGTACCACAATGAAGTGACGGAAAAAGTGGCACTGAATTCAGCATTTAGCTTGCAGAGCCAGGCGGACTGGTATCTTGAATAGTGAAATAGTAAATCTATACATACGGCCATCTTTATATGAAATATTGTGAACTGAAGACTGTTTTGTAAGGAACCATAGTAAGAAAAAAAGAAATGTGTTTTTTTTAAAATAACCATAATGAATATGTATGAGATGTATGTATCCAAATGCAAGCCACACCCTTTGCCTCCTCCCAAATGAAACAGTCAAACTATGCCCATGAAATCAGCCCATCTATACCCAACTGATTTACAAGTGCTACTAATGTCTAGAGCAAGAAGCTAGGTCAAGAGACTGGTCCGAAACCTGGCGCTGGCTTGCTATAGCAAGAAGGTGTTGGGACCCCTCACCCTGTATAGCCTCTTTAGGGAAGGAGTAAGAAGAGTCTCAGGATGCTCCACTTCATCATCCCTGGCAGCCCACACACCACTCCTATGGGATACTATATCTGTGACAGAGTGGAGGAAAATTTGAGGGAACAAGAGTAACACCTTTTACTGTACCAGGCTACTGCAGTAAAGGTATCTGATATTGTGGGTGACATCTTCCTGAACTGTACTTAACCTACCATGAGTAGCATTTACATTTAAGAAGTGTGAGCAGGAGAGAAGGATATAGTTGGTGTTTGAATTGACTGTGGCTTTTTCATCTGTGCTTCATCAATTGAGAGTGCAGTAAAGTTCCAGTTTGTTTTAAGTTACAACATAAGCAACCCATCCATTTACCAGTTCATCTAATCATTAACAACAATGGCTCAGAAATTACCTCCTAACAATCTTCTTACCCTCCATGCTCTTCCCCTATCTCTTCTTCATTGCTCCACTTCCTTACCTATCCCTATCCTTTCTCTCATATCTCTTTTATCCCATTTACCCTTGTTCATTTGTCCTACCACATACCTCCTTTGTTGATTCACATACTACAGATTGTATTCTCTTGATACTATGTAAGCCGCATTGAGCCTGCGATGAGCGGGAAAGCGCGGAATACAAATGTAATAAATAAATAAATGGTGTGGTCTGGATTTTTGTGTGACTGGAAATCTGATACCTTGCTTGCCCGGCCCTCCAGGTTGACTCCAGCCCTGGTTCCACCAAGTAAATTCTTTATGTGCCCCTTCTCCCCCCATCCTGGGCAGTGACTAGGCAGATGCCCTAGCTCACCAACACATCAAGGGGGCTTACACATATAACTGTCAATACAAACTAATTGATACTCAAACTCTGGGGTTGTTTTACTAAAGGGTGTTAAAACCATTAACGTGTGCTTACTGCATACTAGTGGGCTACGGCGAATGCATTAAAGTGTTTTGCAGTAATTTGCCAGTTTGTGCACACTATTTTTCAAAAATATTTTTAGGAGTGGGCTTGTCATAGGTGGAGATTGGGCGTCCCCCGTGTTTTCTGGTTAGCACATTGTGATTAGCGTGTACAAGCCAGATAAGGCAGAGTTAAAATGTGATTTCTGAGCACCCCCTAAATATACAGGGATTCCAGGGTATTTGCTCTCCCTATTGTAACCTTGTCAACTCTTTTGTGTGTTAAGATCTTCTTAAGGAAATAGTTTGGTTATTCCTTCTCATAAGAGAATTTGGTTAGAATCATCCCAAACTAGTGTACTTAATTGTGTAGCACCAACGCTTTGGAATTCACTCCTTATTGATTTAAGGAAGGAAAGGTCTTATACAGGGGTGTGCTGGTAAATTTTTAACAACAGGCTCTTTCTCCGGACGTAGCCAGCTCTGCAGTTGGAAGGGCCGGGGGTGGCTGGGGGGGGGGGAGGGGGGAGCAACACTTGCGTCTCTCTCCTCCCTCCCTTTGGGCACACTAGGCATACCTTTGCTGGCAGCCAATAAATGGACTGCCACCACTCCCAACGTCTTGCTCTGAGCAGCATGCTGGAACTTCTCTCACATGCTCCAGAAGTCCCAGCCTGCTGCCCAGAGCTGGAAACAAGGAGCGGGGAGCAGCAGCAGTCTATTTACTTGGCTGGCAGGGCTCAGCATCCCCGCCAGCAAAGTAAAAGATAATTCAGCAGGGGGCCCAAGCTCACATTTTGGGAGCCAGTTGTTAAAGTAGCCATGGAGGGCCCTACTTTAACAACCGGCTCCCAAAATTCTTAAAAACTTAACAACCGGCTCTTGCGAGCCTGTGAGAGCCTGCTCCAGCACACCACTGGTCTTATAAGAAGTTTAAAGACGTGTGTGGGGTTTTTTTTCTTTTTTAGACAGTCCTTTAATGTCTAATTTGCTTCCATTATTAACTGGAACTTGTACAAGTTAGAGATGTTAGACTACTCCAAATGTGTCACAGAATGTTTACTGTTTATTTATTTATTAGGATTTATTTACCGCCTTTTTGAAGGAATTCACTCAAGACAGTGTACAGTAGGAATAGATGAAACATGAGCAGTGGCGTATCAAGGGGGGGGGCGGTCCACCCCGGGTGCACGCCGCTAGGCGGTGCCGCGGCGCGCTCCTGTCGGCTGAGTCTGAGTTCGCTAACTTCGTTCGTTCGTTGCAGCTCCCTCTGCCCCGGAACAGGATACTTCCTGTTCCAGGGCAGAGGGAGTTGCAGCGAACGAACGAACCAAGTTAGCGAACTCGGACTCAGCCAACAGGCGCGCGCCGCGGCACCCCCCCAGCGGCGTGCACCTGGGGGGGGGGTGTCATTTGACCGGGAGGGGAGGTGTCATTTCGTAGGGGGGGCCGCGCTGCACCTGGGGGGGGGCGCATCGGCGATCCGCCCCGGGTGTCATGCAGGCTAGGAACGCCACTGAACATGAGCAATAGGCAATTAATACTGGTGGAATTTTGTTGTGCTACTCATTCCTTCCTATTTTGTAATTTTTGTATTTGTACCATTCCGTAGAGACTGTTTCCTTTTATTTATCGTAAACTGTTCTGATATAGTTTATGAAGGGCGGTATAACAAATAACTATGAATAGGGTGGATGAAATGTCTAGTGCTACTGTAGTCTAGCTCATTGATTATTTTGTAATTACTTATGTTAATTTAGTTTGACAATGCCTTTTATTGTGGTAGCGCTATAGAAATGATAAGTAGTAGTAGCAGTGGTGATCTAAGATTTCTCCTTACTAGTGGTTTTGTATAATTTTTCATTTGGAATATCTGTGTATACGTCTTCACTTTTTAAATTGTGAATTTGATCTTGAGTGCAAAAATAAAAAGCAAATACTATAAGTAAATTTGTATTTATTTTATTTAAAACATTTATAAACCACACGATCCAAGAGTACTTGGCAGTGTACAATAAAACAATCATGGACCCTGAGTTCTTCAATTATTTTGTGGCACTAGAGAAAAACTTTATATAATTTATTGAATATGGAGGCTCGGGCTGCATGTCATATATTGAAACGAAAACAGAGATTTTGGGCCATATGGGAACCTTATGTGCAGTCTCCATCCTCTCAAGTGCGTCACCTTATTTTGAATAAATTATCATTGTGGTTTGCTTGGAGCTGTTTTCTCTGTCTCCTTCCGCTGGTGGATGGACATAACCCCTTAGTCTGGACTGGTCTGGTATGATTAAAGGAAAGAAAATTATCAGGTAAGAACATAATTTTTCCATCTTACTGTGTCAAAGGGAAAACTACCTGGAGTTCTGGATGAGGAGTGCCTGAGGGCTCGCCGCTTTCGCCTTCTCTGTTTAATATATATTTGAGTTCTTTGGGCGATTATTTTTCACCTAGTGAGACATCTGTTATCTTGCGCAGATGATCTTTTTTTATGTCCAGTGTTGGAAAGTTTTGTTGATACTTTAAAGTCTGTTAGACATTATTTTTCTGTTATGGTTGAGCAAAAAAAAAGAATATACTTTGGTTGTGAGATGTTAATATAATTCCAGTGAAGTCAGTAACATTGGATACAGGTGAAATTTTAGAAATAGAGGATCATTCAAGAGTATTGGGTATAATCTTTTCAAGAAGTCTTTCCCCGCCCCCCCCCCCCCCGCCCCCGGATCTGCCTAATCCCACACCACCATCCATCACGAAAAGTTCAGAAATGGAAAACAATAATATTAACCTCTCTCACAATATGCTAATATATCAACCTAAGAGTTTATTGTACTTCTGTATAATGTACTAGACTTCTACAAATCTAAATTTTGTAACCGCCTCTTTAGCAATATGTAAGCCACATTGAACCTGCCATACGGTGGGAAAATGTAGGATACAAATGCAATAAATAAATAATCTTAGATTTGGGCTTACAGTTTCATAGGCAAATGCCCTTAGTAAAAGATTATTTTTTATAAGCTTAGGGCCCTGTTTACTAAGCTGCACGCGCTAATGATAGACTCTATGGGTGTCTCTAGCATTAGTGCTCGCTAATTTTTAGCATGTGCTAAAACGTTTGCATGCCTACAGCATGGCTTAGTAAACATGGCCCTTAGACAGTTCAGGAAAATCAAATTTGCAACAGAAGGACTTCAGGATTCTAGCCCAGGCAGTTTTTCTGCCCAAACTGGTTTATTGTAATTTGTGTTATACCTTCAGATTATAAAAAATTACAAAATTGCAGTTGATGCAGAGCACTGCTGGTAGGCTGGTTTGTGGGCTGAGTTCTTTTGATACTGTCTTCTTCTATGCGTGATCTTCACTGGTTACCAATATGATAACGTATACATTTTAAGACAGTTTGTTGAAGTTTTTAACTTAAATTCAGAGGGGTTAGGAGGAAGACGAGTTGTTCCATTTGCTAGCAGATGATGGGGTTTTGTGAGAACTTTGAAATTAGGTTTTTTATCTTTAAAAAAAATATTAATTGCAAAACCATTATTGAGAACTATTTTCCTTGTTTTGGGACAAGATTATATAGAATGTTATCATCAGATTTAAGATATCTCTTTTTTTTTTTTTAGGAAAGGTTATCTTTTTGATCAATAATTGGTATATGTTAGTCGCTGTTTACTATAAACTTTTGTGATGTTATCTCTCTCTTATTGTAGAGTTTCTCATAATATGTAAACCGCCATGAATACGTTTTTGGAAAACAGGTGGTATATAAGATTCCAATAGATTGTAAAATGGTCTTATGAACCTAGGTTTGCTATTCTGTTCTTTGAGGGGTGGGGGAAGGGTATTGGGTTCTTTGGAGTTATATATATATATATATATACATATATATATATACATATATATTTGAGATTCATGTGGGAAGCTACAAGATTCCAAACTCTCTACAGATTTGTATGGTCTGATCAGTTTAAGGAGTTTTGAATTGTTTTATTATATGCAAATGATAATAAACAGAATTAAACTAAAAATAGAGGCATGATACTCATCATGTCTGACCACGTTAAAGGAAGGAACTTCTAAAAGGCAGGCATCAGAGGATCTCGAGGTTTTTACAGCCTAATACAACATAAGATTGGAGAAGCCATGTCATTTAAGCTTTAAAAACTACAATACTTTAAAAATGATTCTCTGCTTAATAGGTAACCAGTATAGATTCTTCAACACTGTAGTAATATGGAGTGGTGGAGTAGCCTAATGTTAGTGCAGGTGGTTGTGGACCTGTGGAACCAGGTTTGATTCCTACTGCTGCCTAATGGTCGGCAGTGAGTTGAGATCCTGGGGAACCAGGTTCAATTCCCTCTGCAGCTCCATGTGACCCTAGGCAAGTCACTTAGCCCATCATTGCCTCAGGTACAATATACTACTTAGATTGTGAGCACATTAGAGACGGTGTAAGTATCTGTACAATTGTATATAAACCACCTTAATTTGTACTCAACAGAGACAGTATATCAAATTAATGAATGATAAACAATGACATGGAATTCCACAAAGAACACGAGCTACTTCATTTTGCGCAGTCTGTAAGACCTTCAAAGATCCTCAGTGCAAGCCAATCAATAGGCCATTACAATAGTTGAAACTCAGCATGATAATACTTTGCACGACTAATCTATAATTTGCATCGTTCAGAAAATCATGCAACCTCCTGATCGGTTTCAACTTACTAAATATGAGGCGGTACATACCCCCATATTCAATTGTTTGCAGGTACTGCATGCTAATGGGCACAACCCTGAAAATGCCACATTCAGTCTGGGCTTAGCACATGGGAAAGTCCCATGTTATCCCGTGTTATACTGAGATTTTACTGCGGCTTAGTAAAATGACCCCTTTGTGTCTCAGTGGGCAGCTTCAGCAGCCAAGTCTGAAAGTGTTGCTATCATGATGTATTAACTAGGAAAGTAAAATATCAGTTGTATTATTTTGCTGAGGTTGTCATAAGGTTCTGTGGGATGAAGAGACACATTTAAGGCATGCAAGTATTAGATCATATACAACTGAGATATTAAAGGGATGGGGGGGAGTTATCAATGTGGACTATTGTTAACCCAAGTTATTAGTAACTAGGTCTCATTGCATAAGACGAGATCTATGCAATTTAATAGCAAAACAACATGTCTTAACAGTAGCCTATGTTGATAACTATGCTCCCAAATCCTATTTTTTTTTTTTTAATGAGGTGTGGACCTGTTTTTCTCTACAGAAGCCTCCCAAAGTGAATCTCATTTTTACATTCAGAGGTGCTTGCTTCTGTTATGCCCCAGAAGCATGGGCAGTACTAGCAAACAGCTGTTTATTTCTACCCCATATGTAAAACAGCCTTATTTAAATGAATTTTAATTTTACAAAAACAGAGTCAGGCAAGTAGCAGAATAGAATTAAGAAGCATAGGTTGCACTGGGTCAACATTATTTTGAACCACATGGTTCTTCTGACTGAGGCACTTTCTTATCAAAGGGCCCTCACTTGCCCAATCAGTAATACACATTTAGTTAAGAGGTTTCTGAAAGCTGCTAGGAGCACCCCACCTTTTCTGTTTTTAGAAACTAATTTAAGAAGAATATCCTAGGAGCCCCCCTCCCCCAGACATTACTAGGGTATCTTCTTCTTCTACCTTTGAACTCCATCTTGCCAGGGGCTCAGGTGGCTTCGTAGACCTTATAGGTTATCAGGTTGGATTTCACTCAACACTGATGTAGCATATTCACTGCGGGTGGTTTTAGGAAGAACCCTGCTGAATTCCGTTCTCGCCATAGATGTTTGAGCATCAGCTATGTTAGGACTGAACCATTAAGTACCAAAAGTCAAACCTGGACCTGGATCTTCTATGTGATCAAGTACAAAATTATTCCCGAGATCATGAGGCTGAACTACATGAAGTTATGACACGTGTAGATGTGTTATTTGAAGATATTTAATGCTTGTTTTTTTGACGCCTCCTGAGTGGAGGAGTAGCCGAATGGTTAGTGCAGTGGCCTGAGAACTAGGGGAACTGGGTACTACAGCTCCTTGTGTCTCTGGGAAGTCACTTAACCCTCCATTACCCCAGGTACCAAATAAGTGCCTGTATATAATATGTAAACTGCTTTGACTGTAACCACAGAAAGGCAAGTTTATCAAATCCCATCCCCATCCCAACCATTGCTGCTGTTTAAGTTCAGTTAGTAATATACTGGTTACTATTAATTTGCTAAGAAATGTGGGTGCCAGTACTTGTACAGACTGATGTTCTAAGACACTTCTATCCTAGCCTAATCTTAATAACTGGCTCCATAAATTTTAAGAAGCAAAATTGGTACAGAAAATAGGCCAGAAGAAAACTGCATTTGGCTTCCTTTATTTAATTTTATTGCTCAAATTCATCTTTTTTACCCTCTTTCTCTATAACCACTTCTCCCTGCTGTATTTCCCTAATCATGATAAATTAATATTAATTTTCTTTCTTGTTCTCTGGTGCTATATCTCATAGAAGGAAGTTTTGTGCTCACTTGCTCATCTTAGCAGCCATTTGGCTGTTTTCTGTGATTAGTTCTTTAAAATATTTACTCATGAATATTAAGCACTGTCATTAACATGCAAACCTGCTGACAAATCCTAAGTTAATAGAGCCCATCACTCCTAGATACTCTCAGGCCCAACAGGAGTGTGGCAGAATGAGGGGGAGGGTGCATTGGTAATTAAAAATTGAGATCCTTGGAGTAAGTGGTGATTATGGCTTCCCTTTTTTTCATGCTGATTAAGGGCAGACATTAGAGCACAGTACATAGGGATTGCTGGATGTGAAATGTGGGCCGTTTAGTCAGCGGGTGAACTTACTCCATTAGAATGTTCATAACAGTTTTCATTCTTTCTTGAAGTAGCCGAAACTCTTCATACAGTTGAACAAATATAATGGACCATGTGTTATGGTGTCGCACACCTAAAGACATTTCTCTCAATCGCCTACTTGCAGAAACATGTACTAGGGGGCAAATTTGTAAGTGGGTTGAGCAAGTTGAACAACATTTTACACACTGAACTATGTGCTTGTAATGCCCCCCTTTTGAGTGTCTCTGGGTCCAGAGATAACCTGGCAGGAATCTCCCTTGGGTAGGTCTCTTGTATGCTTGGCACCTGGTGCCTCCACCTGGAGAAGAAAGGTGCTAGTGGGATTTCCCTCCCTCCCCCAGGAAAATATCAAAAAGACCACTGAACAAGGCTGACTGAACTGTTAAAGAATTTATTGAACTAATTACATTATATGAAAACGGTAATCCTTAGTCCTAGAACAAGTCGGTTTCTTTACGTCTTTTACCAATATAGGCAGTATTAATTATATCTCCCTGCTCCTTCATTAGGGCATTTCCCCCTGTCCATCTCCACCATGTCTCCAGATCTCACCTCCTACTGGACACACTGGACTGGTGGGTATTGGACATCTAGTGAGGGTCTGTGACTGTATGACCAGTCTTTGCTGCTTTACCAGGCCCCAAGTAATGGTTGCACTCCTAGGGGCTTTAGCCCTGCTCCTAGTGCTGACCATTCTCCCAGGAACATCACAGCCTCCACCAGACCTTGAGCACTGACTGTGCTGCCAGGGGCTGCCTGCTGCTACCAGTCCCCAAATACCAACTGTGCTTCAGGGGATCTTCACCACCTCTGCCAGAGCACCAACTGCATTCCCATGGGCTGCTGGCTGCAAGACCCTGCACCAACTGCATTCCCATGGGCTGCTGGCTGCAAGACCCCAAGTGCATTCCCAGGGACCATCACATTCACCAGACTTCAAACAGTGACTGCCCCCAGAAGCTATCCTGCCGCTGGACCCCGAGGACTGATTGTGCTCTCAAGGACTTTCTGCCTTGCCCTGAGCATTCTCCCAAGGACCATTCTGCCACTGGACTCCCTCTTTTTCCAGATGGATCAGTCCACTTCTTCAGGAGAGGCTTCTGGGGTCTGTAGGGGTAACCAGTAATTCATACTGGCCACTATTGGGCAGTGTAAGTAAAGATGTGCAAATACTAAATTATGTTACGCACTCTGGATGTTATTATATAAACCACATCTCCCAAATAAGTTGTTCCGAGTTCTCACTCCTCTTAATAAGAGCTACTTACAAGAATAAAGTGTAAACAAATGAATGGACTTGGAAATACCTAGATTATCAGTTCTTTAAAAAGATGATCTTTAAATGGACATTAATCTGACTTAGGAATGAACAAACACACTTGCTGCTGGCAAACTGCCTACTGCTCACTACCCGCAAGTGATTACAGAACTTGTCTTATGACCCGGATTGAGGAGCTAGTTGCTTCTTTCAGGAACAGCATGGGTCTGCAGACAGTGCTTCCTGGGGTGATTACGTAGATGAGAGCAGTTATTATCTGAAGAAAGTTGTAGTTGTATATGGATGAGGAGAGATAAGTTGTTGCCTTTTATATCAGTTTGCTATCAGCACCGTTGTGACGGGCAATTGGCTGTGCTCATTATGTTATGGCTTGAAAAACCATTAGAATGTCTTGACATCATTCTGGATGCTTTCTGGGCTCCAAGCAATCTGGGGTCAATATGATTGCATTGCCCACACACCTTTATTCTGGCATCATCCAATTAAGGTCACAAATATTTCCCTTCCAAAGTGCAAGCATTGGTAAAAGTCAAAGCAAAGATCATGCTTTATTGGAGTATCACCATTGCACATTTGTATTCAGTAGAACAGATCTGCATTTAGTCAAGCTCTGTAATACACTGGTAATTGCGGCAGGGGTTTTTACCCTGGGCAACAACTTTCTTGACCTCGCTTACCTATTCCTTGTTAAGGCCCTTCAGGTTGTAATTTTGCCATTAGGTCCATCTGCAGGTTTGTCCTGTTCCTTCTCTGCCTTTCAAATATATCTGCAATTCCTGTGTCCTAGGGCCATCACCCTCTGGGTCCTCTTCCCTTGCTGAGACCTCGCATTATCCTCCCCTTTCTTCTTCCCTGTCCCTGGTGTCTCACTGACATAAATTCCTTTCACTTTCTCTTCTCCTTGTGACTCTGCAGATCTATCTACCAAAAGACTGACCTAGTGTGCAATCTCATTACTACAAATCCTAACTCAAAGAGCTCCTAGCACTCAGGAAACGGGTCCAATCTCTGGAGGCTAGAATAGCAGACTTGGAGGAGCTGAGTCAGACAGAGGTTTAAACAGGAGACCTACAGGGACATAGCAGAGAAGTCCCACCTCCAGTCTAGCAACCTCTGTGCTACCGTGGAGGGGAAAGGTCTCCTGAAGGGATAGCATTGCTGTGGAGAGGCAGGAAGTGATCCTGTAGACAAGACCTGCCTTCCAGGGGATACAATATCCTCTCACACTGAAGATGTGTCTCCAGGGGCTTTTGCCCAGGAGGGAAGGGTTAGGACGGCAGTTGTATTGGAGATTCAATCATTAAGCTTGTAGCTTCATGTCTGGTGGGCGTGAGGATCACTACTTGGTCACTTGCCTACCTGGTGCAAAGGTGGCGGACCTCATGCGTCACCTAGATAAGATTTAAGACAGTGCTGGGAGGAGCCTGCTGTCTTGGAACATGTAGGTAACAATGACATAGGAAAATGGGGAGGGGGGTTATGGAAGTCAAATTTAGGCTCTTAGGTAGAAAGCTGAAATCCAGAACCTCCAGGATAGCATTTTCAGAAGTGCTCACCATTCCATGCGCAGGACCTAAGACACAGGCAGAGCAATGGAATCTCAATGCATAGATGAGGGAGGAGGAGTTTAGATTTGTTAGCAACTGGGCAACATTCTGGAGAAGGAGGAGCCTATTCCAGAAAGATGGGCTCCACCTTAAAGAGGGTGGAACCAAGCTGCTGGCATCAACATTTAAAAAGGAGCTAAAGCAACTTTTAAACTAGAAACTGGGGCAAGGGCAACAGTCATTCAAGAGCACATAGTTTGGAACAAGGTAATCACCAAAACAAGGAAGATGGGGCATCCTGATAGCGAGATTGCAATAGAGACCATAGTAGACCAGGTATATTAACAAGCAGACAGATTTTCAAGATTGCACATTATCATTGTCAACTGCTGAGGAAGATGGTAAATAGGAACGACAAACAGTTTGAAATGTCTTTATGCAAATACTAGAAGCCTAAGAAATAAGATGGGAGAGTTAGAATATATTGCACTAAATGAACAGATAGCTATATTAGGCATAGACCTGGTGGAAGGGACAGTTAGAATATTATTGCAGTAAATGAAGAGAGAGATACAATAGGTATCTCTGAGACCTGGTGGAAGGAAGATAACCAATGGGACACTGTTATACCAAGGTACAAATTATATCACAGTGATAGAGTGGATTGAATTGGTGGAGGGGTAGCATTATAGCAGGACATAAAACGCATCTTGGAATCCCTATGGATAGAAATCCCAAGTGTAAAGGGGACAAGGATAGTGATAGGAGCATACTACTGTCCACCAGGCCAGGATGAACAGAGATGAAGAAATGTTATCAGAAATTAGGGAGGCTAACAAACTGGGGAACGCAATAATAATGGGTGATTGCAATTACCCCAATATTGACTGGCCAAATGTAACATCGGGGCATGCTAGGGAGGTAAAATTCCTTAATGAAATCAGGGACTGTTTTATGGAGCAGCTGGTTCAGGAACCAACAAGAGTGGGAACAATTCTAGACCTAGTCCTTAGTGGAGCACATAATCTGGTGTATCAGGTAATGGTGCTGGGGCCATTTGATAACAGTGATCATAACATGATCAGATTTGATATAATCTCTAGAGTAAGTACACAAAGGAAATACATTAGCATATAAAATTTCAAAAAGGAGACTGACAATGAAGAGAATGGTTTAAAAAAAAAAACTTCTTAGAGCAGCTGCAAAAGGTCAAAAATTTACATCAGATTTGGTTGCTATTCTAAAACACCATCAGCAGCAGAAACTTGTATGTTGTGGCCATCTACTAGCAGGTGGAGACAGAGGACAACAGAACTGAACTCTGACTTATAGGAAGGGATGCTCCTTATTCAGATCAGTATGTTCTCTTATCTCCAGTAGGTGGTGGATGGTCTCTCACAAGCTCTCGGTTTCATCTTCTGCAGTTACTCCTGTTCTGTGTGTTCCTAGTTCAGTTGAGCTAAGGAGTGCGTAGACAACTCTGTTGCCTAGTTGGGGTACTCTTGGTGGTAGCAGAAAAGACAGCAGAGGTGGTCCAAGGAAGCAGGAGGCAATCAATGATTCGCCACGTGCACACTTTATTTGGCAAAGACCCGACTTAGCCAAGTGTGGGTACTATGCCTTCATCAGGGGTATTAACAGCAAAACCCCTACGAGAGAAGCTACACTGGCTCCCACTCAAAGAACATATCACGTTCAAAATATGTACCCTAGTACATAAAATCATCCATGGCGATCCCTCAACCTACATGTCAGACTTGATAGACCTACCACCCAGGAATGCTAAAAAATCATCTCGCACATTCCTTAATCTTCATTTCCCCAACTGTAAAGGTCTAAAATACAAATTAATGCACGCATCAACCTTTTCCTATATGAGCACGCAATTCTGGAACGCATTGCCACGTAACCTAAAAGCGACCTATGAACTGACCAACTTCCGTAAACTACTAAAGACCCATCTCTTCGACAAGATATACCACAAAGATCAAATCATGTGAAACTCTTACATATTTCCAGAAATGTTAATAATGCCTTCTATTATATTACTATCATGTATTCCATTACCATGCAATCCAACATCCTTCTGTAACACCAAATGTCTATTCTGTTCTCATTTCCATTATCCATGATGTTTTGTAAGCCACATTGCACATGCAAAGAGGTGGGAAAATATGGGATACAAGTGCAATAAATAATAATAATAATAACTTTTCCAATATAAATTTCAGCAACTGGCACATATGAATGTGCTTACAATGAAGCCTCAACCGCTGGCATACATGGGTTTTAGAACACCGTTATGCCGGGTCTCCCCCTTTCCCCCCTCCTGCCGCTTCTTCTCTGCCTCTTGTCTCCTTCTTCACAGAGCTTGAAAAAAAAAAAACTACAAGAAGGATCTTGCATGAGAGCAAAGGGCTCCTTCTCTCAAGGGGAACAGCAGTTTTGCTGCTATTGCAGTTTGTGTTGGAAGGGGGACAACTGATTCCAGTCCGTCAGTGGGATTCTGCAGTGCCTGAACAGGGAAGCCGGCAGTCTGATGTATTCTGAGTACCACTTTAAATTTTCTGTGTCTGTCGGGCGACCCTCAGGGGGAGGAATGCTGGCTTCTGTCTAACCCCTGGTAAGCCTTTCCTCGGCTGAGAGGTGCCCAGCTCTACCACCGACTGCCTTTCAGGTGCTGTGGAGGACTTGCAGCTCATCTGCATATCCTTTACAGCCTTCTCTGGGCCGACTCCCAGGTCCACTCCGATCCACTCAGGGCCTCTGCTCTAGGTGCCGCGCACCGTATTTTTCTCCCAGTTACTACTTATGACTCTAGTAAACTTTTTCTTCTTGGTACTGTCCCTTCCTAATCTGTTTCTCCATCTGAAACCACTGTGTACTGCAGGAACACATTGTCCACCCTCTGCATTCATCATCTCACCATCTCTCTTTTCCTCTTCCTTCTTCTCAGCTCTCAACCTTCAACATTTCCTTCCTTCCATTCAGCCATCTCCTTTCTATCTCAGTACATCGCGCCTTTGTTGCTGTCGTCATACCTTTCCTACTCTTCTCTGTACTCTGTTGCTCCTTCTCCTGCTCTCTGCTGGGGACATTAATCCCAATCCTGGTCCTCCACATCAGCTCTCATCCTATTTGTACAGGTCACACCGAGATATCTCCAATCTAATTTCTGTTCCTCTCCTCCCCCCTTCTTCCCTGCTTTTCTCTTGCACTCTGTGGAATGCCCGCTCTGTCTGTAACAAACTTTCCTATATCCATAACCTCTTTATCTCTCGTACTCTCCATCTGCTTGCCCTAACTGAAACTTGGCCTTACCCTGAAGACTCTGCTTCAGTCGCGGCCCTATGCCATAGAGGTTATCTTTTCTCCCATACTCCTTGCCCGGTTGGCTGCGGAGGTGGTGTAGGGCTACTACTTTCACCCTCTTGTAGATTTCAACCTATTCTTCCACCTCAGTCTCACTGTTTAAAACTATGGAAAAAGGGCTGTACACTATGGAAACTAGTTAATAATTTTTTTTTCTCCCTTCCCTCCCCCCCCCCCCCAGACTGAACTAGGCCATGCTGTGCCTGCTAGAGGCCATCTGTTAATCAGTGGCGTACCAAGGGGGGGGCGGTGGGGGCGGTCCACCCCGGGTGCACGCCGCTGGGGGGGGGGGGTGCCGCAGGCCTGTTGGCTCCGAGTCCGCTCATTCCCTCCCTCCTGCTCCCTCTGCGCGGAACAGGTTACTTCCTGTTCCGGGGCAGAGGGAGCAGCAGGGAGGGAACGAGCGGACTCGGAGCTAACAGGTGCGTGGCACCCCCCCCCCCCCCTAAGCAGGTAAAAATGCACCTGGGCGGGTCACGCTGCACCCGGAGAGGGGGATGTAGTTTCGCCAGGGGGGGGGGGCATCGGTGATCCGCCCCGGGTGTCAGCCAGACTAAGAACGCCACTGTTGTTAATGCGCCTTTAGTTTTGCTTTGTTTTTTTTTTATGGCTGCATAAGCTGTAAAGTGCTGCTTGGTCTGCTAAAAGCGCAGAGCAGCATTGGGGAATGTGAGGCTTGTTTGGCAGCCCAGAACGCATCAGATTCATTGTTTGAGATGGCAGGGCTGTCGGGTTCCCACGTGGGAAACATTTGGTATGCAAGGCACAGCTCTCTCTCGCGCTCTCTCTCTCTCTCTTTCTCTAGCACTGCAGCTATGCCGGCACCTGTGGCCATTTTGAGTCCTTTGTGACTCTTTCTCTGCATGGAACTCAAAATGTGCAGGAATCTTTCGTTTGGAGGGTCTCGGTCTCTGGCTACTGCCTCTCTGAATTCTGAGGCTCCGTCTTACTTGCAGGAGCCTTTTTCACCAGGTATGTTTAATGAAGCAGGCTCACCCTAATGCTGAGGCTCTGCATACTTCTCAGTTTCTGTAGCCAGACCCCTCCTCAAAGAAGAAGCATCTGGACTCTGGGTTGGAGCTAGGTACTGGTTCTCCTCCTCCTGCTCCCTCTGAAGGGGGTCTTTCTGCAGCTTATGTGTATTTCATGCTTCCTAAGATTGAGGAGGGGGGATTCTGGATGATGAGGTGGACAATCCCACGGTGGTGCGGGTGTCTCACAAGGAGGAACTGTCTTCTTTTATCACCAAAGCACTGGCGGTTTTCAATATTGCTTCGCCAGACTCTCAGGCAGCTTCTTGCTCCAATGCTAAAAATAGCTAGTATGCAGAAGCCTTCTACAGCCTTCCCTGTTCATGAGGCTACGCAGGAGTTGATCACGGCTCAATGGTCCATTCCTGATGCTAGTCTGAGTGGTAAGGGCTATGTCTCGCCTGTATCCTATCTCTCAGGATGAATTGGAGAAGTTGAAGTTGCCCAAGATAGATGCCTTGGTGGCCATACTGACTAAAAAGACTACCTTTCCCATGGAGGGTAGCGTGGCACTTAAGGACATTCAGGATAGGAAGCTAGAGTTTTCATTGAAGTTATCCTTTGAAGTGTCAGCTCTCTGTAGCTGGCTATGTGTGGCTCTTATGCTGCTAGGGATTGCCTCAGCTGGGTTCAGCAAGTGGCAGATGCCCCTTCTGTGACTGATTCCCCAACTTTGCTGGAGTTTCCTGCTATGGAGATGGCTTTTGGCCTGAAGGAAGCAGCCACAGCATGCAAAGAGTCCCGGTCCGGCGCAGATTTGCTGTATAATAAAAAAACGCAGCCCAGAAGTAATAGTAAGCGAGGGAGGGAACAAAACTTGCAGAATGCTAGCCGGGGGTGGGAGCAATACCAGTGAAGCAGCAGCCAGTGGGAAAACCCACCTCCCTGAGCTGCATATTCTGGGCGCCTATGGAGTGCACTGCTGATAGGTGGGCCTGAGCTCAAAGTGGGTGGGCCCAGGCCCACCCCATGGCTACGCCCCTGCCATGGGGGTCGGCACTAAGAACAAGGTCTAGCTGCAGTTGCAGACAATACGCTGAAATCTTCTGCCTACTGTGCAGCGGAGGCCAAAAAAGCAAACGGGATGCTATGAATTATTAGGAAATGGATGGTAAATAAGACCAAGAATATTATAATGCCTCTGTATCACTCCATGGTGTGACGTCTTCTTGAGTATTGCATTCAGTTCTGGTCACTGTATCTCAAAAAAGATATAGAGGAATTAGTAAAGATTCAAAGAAGAGCGACCAAAATGCTAAAGGGGATGGAATTCCTCTCATATGAGGAAAGGGTAAAGAGGTTAGGGCTCTTCACCTTGGAAAAGAGAAGATTGAGGGGAAATATGATTGAGGCCTACAAAATCCTGAGTGGTGTAGAACAAGTAGAAGTGAATCAAGTTTTTACTTGTTCCAAAAGTACAAAGACTAGGGGACACTCAATGAAGTTATATGGAAATATTTTTAAAACACATAGGAGGAAATATTTTTTCACTCAACGAATAGTTAAGCTCTGGAACACGTTGCCAGAGGATGTGGTATTAGCAGTTAGTGTATCTGAGTTTTAAAAAGGTTTGGATAAGTTCCTGGAGGAAAAGTCCATAGTTTGCTATTGAGAAAGACATGGGGAAGCCACTGCATGCCTTGGGATTGGTAGCATGGAATGTTGCTATTTGAGTTTCTGCCAGTTACTTGTGACCTGGATTGGCCACTGTTGGAAACAGGATACTGGGCTAGATGGACCATTGGTCTGACCCAGTATGGCTATTCTTCTTAGGTATTGGGGCTCTCCATTGACAGGTATGGCCAGTGACAGGAGAGGTTCCAAAAATAATTTTTTTTTGCAAAGTCACAGAGTTTAAATCTTCTGGGGAGTATACTAGTGCCACTAGCAACAGCCCTTCAGAAGGTCCAACTCCTCTCTGCTTCCTGGTTCCCTTTCAGAAGTTGCTAGAAACTGCTCTAATCCTTGGGTAGTGCTATATAAATAAATAGTAGTAGTAGAATCTGGTGTCAGAAGATCTGGGTTAGGGTTACCATATTTGCAGAGACAAGAGGACAAAAAAAATGCCACTCTGCCCCCGCAGCACAGTCACCTTGATCACCCAAGAAAGCCAGATTCTCTAAGCAGTGAAAATACTGGTAAACTAACAGGGTGGAGGGAGGAGGGGTTAAGAGGTAGGGAAGGAAAGAGATGTGGACGCCATTGGGGGGGTGGGGGAGAGGACTATGGGTTGGTAGGTAAGTAAAGGGGGAAGAGGTTGGGCTCTCCCATACAAAAAGTGTTCTACTGCCCCTGCCAGAGAGGCAACTTGGTTCATCTCAACAGGCTCTTTTGCAGCTACCAAGTAGCTTGAGGCTTCAGCCCGTTAGGACACAGGTCCATAGCTGTGAAATAGGCTCCCACTGGTATTATGGGTTTTTTTTTTGTTTCATTTGTACCCCGCGCTTTCCCAGTCATGGCAGGCTCAATGCGGCTTACATGGGGCAATGGAGGGTTAAGTGACTTGCCCAGAGTCACAAGGCGCTGCTTGTGCCTGAAGTGGGAATCAAACTCAGTTCCTCAGTTCCCCAGGACCAAAGTCCACCACCCTAACCACTAGGCCACTCCTAGGACTATTTAGTTTTTCAGAAGAGTGAAGGTGCAGTTGTTTGTCCACACGTTTGGGAGGGAGGGCACATGATGACTTGGGGGGAGGGGCAGTTAATCAAGTTGAATTGTCTAGTTTGAGATTTTGTGTTGTACCGTTTCTTCAAACTTGGTGGTGAGGCATGTAATTGAGTGTGAAAAAGCAAATAATCATTTACTCACATCATTTTACACATTTCAACCAGTCTTTAACTGAACAGAGAAAGCAAAACTCTAGCATACTTCTCTACCTGTAGGCTGAACTAAACAGAAATTTGCTTCAAAACCTCTGAGCTTCATGGATAATTGCAGATAAAAACCAAAGTGACCTAAGGATAATGGATAGTGGATCTAGGAGTAAACCAATTGCTGAAATGATAGGTCTACCAGGCGGCGACACAAAAGAATTACAGATTTTTGGCAATACTTAAATAACAGGAGCTTTGAGAAAGGGGACCTTTTAAAAAGTTCAATTTTTATCTATAAGAAATTCTGCAAATTTTAGCTATTTTTGGTTTGGATGTGATGTTACTCTGAAACTCTGGTGCTGGATCTTTTTTTAAGCTTCTCATAACGTATTCAGGTGAATTTTCGAAAGAGAAGGGCGCACATCTTCCGACACAAATCGGGAGATGGGCGTCCTTCTCTCAAGGTCGCCCAAACCAGCATAATCGAAAGCCGATTTTGGGTGTCCTCAACTGCTTTCCGTTGGGATGACCAAAATTCACGGGGGCGTGTTGGCACCGTACCGAAGGCGGGACTGGGGTGTGATTAAGAGATGGGCGTCCTCGGCCGATAATGGAAAAAAGAAGGGCATCCCTGATGAGCATTTGGCCGACTTGGTCCATTTTTTTTCACGACCAGGCCTCGAAAAAGGTGCCCGAACTGACCAGATGACCACCGGAGGGAATCGGGGATGACCTCCCCTTACTCCCCCCAGTGGTCACCAACCCCCTCCCACCCTTAAAAAAAAACTTTAAAAACATTTTTTGCCAGCCTCAAATGTCATACCCAGCTCCATGACAGCAGTATGCAGGTCCCTGGAGCAGTTTTTAGTGGATGCAGTGCACTTCAGGCAGGCGGACCCAGGCCCATCAGCCCCTACCTCTTACACTTGTGGTGGTAAATGCTGAGCCCTCCAAACCCCCCCAAAACCCACTGTACCCACATGTAGGTGCCCGCCTTCACACATAAGGGCTATGGTAGTGGTGTACAGTTGTGGGGAGTGGGTTTTGTCATGGGGGGTTGGGGTGCTCAGCACCGAAGGTAAGGGAGCTATGCAGCTGGGAGCAATTTGTGAAGTCCAGTGCCCCCTAGGGTGCCCGGTTGGTGTCCTGGCATGTGAGGGGGACCAGTGCACTACAAATGCTGGCTCCTCCCACGACCAAATGGCTTGGATTTGGTTGTTTTTGAGATGGGCGTCCTTGGTTTCCATTATCGCCGAAAACCGGGGACGACCATCTCAAAAACGACCTAAGGACAACCATCTCTAAGATCGACCTAAATTTGCTGATTTGGGCATCCTCGACCGTATTATCGAAACGAAAAATGGACACCCATCTTGTTTCGATAATACGGGTTGCCCCACCCCTTTACGGGGCCATCCTGCGAGGATGCCCTCATGAAAACTTGGGCACCCCGTTCGATTATGCACCTCATTGTCACTCAACTGTCTATTGATCTCTGGTACATAATGTGATTTGTTCATGACTACAACAGCTCCTCCCTTATCTGCCTGCTTAATGATATTAGGGTCATTCTAAAGTGAATTCAGGGCCAATCTTTCATTTCTAGATATTTTTTTAATGCTTTTTTTTTTTACCCTTGGCTTCAAGTTCTCAGTAGCTTTCATTACCAATGTTTTGTATGTAACTATCAGGGGGTTGGCCGCACAGGGAAGATTCCAGGTGCTATATACACTTATACACTGTATAATTTGTATATTCACGAATATGATTGAGCTTCTTTACAAGTCTGTTCCACTTTTAAGCACACTGATGAATATGTATGCCCACCTGCCACATTCTAATCACTTTAAAGTCTTTGCCAGATTCTGATAATTTTATAATGCCTTTTCCCAGTTTAATGCTGCAAGTTTTAATGTAGTAATTTTGTGAGATTTTGTTTTGAATGCTGTATTGTTTTGCATGGTTCTTATGATTTATTTTATGTATTATTAGTTATCTACATGTTTTTATTTCTAACATTTTTAACTTTTATGTAATATGATTCAGTATGTGATTTTAATTCTGTTGTTTTATCCTGCAGTTTTGCCTCTAACGCAGCCTCTTAGTGATACATGGCCATGTCAGGCTTAAGTATTTATTTGGTTGAATTAAAGTCCTTGCTTTCTACAATTCAAAGTATCAGTATGCATTGGCAGAAAACAAGCCCTGCTTACGACTGTTTGAACTTCTTCTTGCCTACATCTTTGATTTCAATCGGTAATATATTAATACAGCACCTCTGTAGAAATATGAAGTTAATCCTATATAATAATTCTCACCTCCAACGTTCTAATGTGCCTGGTACCGTGGCTCCCTCGGAGGTGGTCTGCTAGGCAGTTTAGAATGCACTGACGTCAGTGATGTCACTGACAGCTGATTCCAAGGCAAGGGGAGGAGTAGGGAAACACGCGAAGCCCCCCCCCTCGGCGCAACACCCAAGCCCCTGCCCTGCAAAACCACGGAGCGTGTTTCCCTACTCCTCCCCCTGCCTAGCAATCAGCTCTCAGTGCCCCCCCCTCGGTGCATCACCCAAGCCCCTACCCCCCCCCCCCCCCCACAGGCACATCAACTCCCTCGCCACCCGCAGCCACCAATACTGTGGAGCAGCAGCGGCCGGTACAAAAAGAAAAAAGCCAAAAAAGGATTTTTAACCTGAAACGCGGCTCCGTACACAGCCATGTGGCATTGGCTGTCGTCTCTGCAGCCGCTCCTCCTCCCCTCCACTTCACTGCCCCTGGAGGAAGACCCCGGAGGAGCGCAGCGACGTCAGAGGGGAGAGGAGGAGCGGCTGCAGAGATGACAGCCAATGCCACATGGCTGTCTACGGAGCCGTGTTTCAGGTTTAAAATTTTTTTTGGCTTTTTTCTTTTTGTACCGGCCGCTGCTGCTCAACAGGAGAAGCAGCAGCGGCCGGACAGCGTTAGTATTGGTGGCTGCGGGTGGCGAGGGGGTTGATGTAGCTGGGGGGGTAGGGGCTTGGGTGATGCGCCGGGGGGAGGGGCTTGGGTGATGCGCCAAGGGGGGGCAGGAGGGGAGGGTCGCTGGACATGGGTGGCTGCAAGGGGAGAGGAGGGTCGCTGGACATGGGTGGCTGCAGGACGGGCAGGGAAGAGGGAGGTGGGGAGGGGGTCCTGAGACCAGATGGGTGGCTGCAGGAGAGACAGGAGGGACGCTGCAGGGGGGGTAGGGGGAGAGGAGGGTCGCTGGACATGGGTGTCTGCAGGGGGGGGGCAGGGGAGAGAGGTGGGTCGCTGGACATGGGTGGCTACGGGGGGGCAAGGGGAAAGGAGAGGAGGGTCGTTGGACATGGGTGGCTGCAGGGGGGCAGGGGAGAGGAGGATCGCTGGACATGGGTAGCTGCAGGGGGAGAGGAGGGTTGCTGGACATGGGTGGCTGCAGGGTGGGGCAGGGGGAGAGGAGAGTCGCTGGACATGGGTGGCTGCAGGGGGAGCAGGGGAGAGAGGAGGGCCGCTACACATGCGTGGCTGCAGGGGCAGAGGAGGGTTGGTGGGGAGGGGGTCCTGAGACCAGATGGGTGGCTGCAGGGGGGGGCAGGGGAGACAGGAAGGACGCTGCGGGGGGGGGGGGGGGGATTACCTTGCTAGTGCCCGTTTCATTGCCTACCGAAACGGGCCTTTTATACTAGTTAATCTATAAGTTTCACTTAAATGGCATCTCAGCTTCTAGGTCCAGGAATCCTGTTCATCTGCACTTTATTTCAGTGGTGTCACGATTTACCACAAGTGGACTCCCAACCTGTCCTTTTACAGCTTCAACCTCTGTTGCTAACTCCCAGCTCTATTCCCCAAGCCTACCTAGCTAAGAGTTGTTAATAGACCCATTCTCTAGAAACCTCTCAACTTTTTTTAAACTCCTATATTATTTTCAAGTTCTGAATCACTGGAGTGCTTGAGTGCCTCAGTTCAGGAAGGTTGAAATGGTCCAGTAGGATTTTAGTATGTTGCCAGGAAAAGAACACATTTTTTTGGTTATGTGTTAACTCTACACCAGTGGTTCCTAAACCTGGTGCTGGAGCTCCCCAGCCACTCAGGTTTTTGGGATATCCACAATGAATATTCATGTGAGAGATTTGCTTGCACTGCCTCCACTGCATGCAAATCTCTCTCATGAATATTAATTATGGATATGACAAAAATCTGACTGGCTGGGGTGCCTCCAGGATCAGGTTTGGGAACCACTGCTCTACACATGTAAAGGAAGTTATTTTTCTCAGAACAGCTCATAGTGCTGCACTATGTACAGCAGAGAACAAACCTGAATTTCAATTTGGATGGCATACTTTGTTCAGTTAAACACATATAAAATAATTACATGGGCTAACTGCAGTCTCAATCTTTGTTGAGTAAAAAAAATCTTATGTCACTTTTCAATTAACAGACAAACGAGGGTCATTTTAGAAAGGATGACCAAGTCAGTATGTCACAAAAGGATGTCCATCTCGCATATATTTTATAACAGGCTGTATCCTGTTCTAAAATAGACATAAGATGGACATCCATGTGCTGGAAACGTCCAGAATTGTGGGGCATACACAGATTTCACCCTTTTGGGGTGTAATTGGAGAATGTGACTCAGTATAAATTATGGAAAAAAATATGAAACAGCACCACCTTGATATTAGATAGTGTACTGTCTAGAAAGTAACTATGTTCCCTTTATCTATAGATCCAAGTCCTAATGCCCAAATATACTAACAAGTACTGACACAGCACCCAAAGGTATTATAAAAATAGATTGCTTATTTATCTACATAGCAGCAAGAACAAAATGAAGACAAGAGTATGACAAAGATGATCTTATGAAAATAGCTCAGAGCAAACTCACATGCCCCTAAGGGTAGGCTTCTAGTCCAGCCACCTATCCCTAGCCCCATAGCAATAACACAGCAATTACATGGTAACTATACAACCTGGAAGGAGATGGCACCAGATGTCCAGCAGGTGGCAGAATGTTCCCCAGATGGATCAGGCAGGCAGAGCAAGGGCTGCACTTCAGATCAGATGGAAAGGAAGCTGCCATCTTGCCTCAGATCTCTTATTATGCAGAAACTGTAGACTGCAGCTGATTTGGTCACATAAATCTCGGCCTTGCAGTTGATGCTTGAATCCAGAATGTTTAGAACAACAACTTTGTCTGTTTCAGATATTATGACTTGAAAAGCTACAATACTGTCCCACTTGCATCACACTACATGGTTACCTTAACCATGAAATAAAGAGGAGAAGAGAAATTGTTCAGATCTCCAATAAAATATTCTCTCTCTCTCAAGAATTTCCAGCTTATATCAATAAATCACTGGTGGAGTACAATTAATACGGAAGGGAAAAAGCCTCAGCACCCTACTTCCACTGTTTTCTACATTTTTCAATGTGGTGGGACTTAACCCAGGTCAATTTCTATGGATCCAAAAACAAAACGTGATTCAAATAAGAGAAAACTGGAAACTTCTGAATTAGATCAAATAATACCAACCACCTTGGTGACGATAGTAGCTCTAACTCCAGACAAGATCTGGATATTGAAGATGTTTTTTAAAAATAAGGATAAAATCTTCAAAGGATTAAAAATTCGAGTATTTCCAGATGTTTCGAGGGAAACGCAAGATTGACGTCAGAAATTTCTCCAGATGAAACAAGAGACACTAAACATTGGAGCTACATTTTTCCTTAAGTATCCATGTAAATGCTTGGTCACTTATTATGATCCTATTCAACTCTCTTCCTTTATAACATCTAAAACTAATAAGATAGAGTAACAACCTTTCTTTATTTGATAGTGAATCTTTTGCAACCGATATATATGTTGAAGTATTTTCCTTTATCTCCAATATAGTATCAATGGACTCCACTTGTGGACTTCTGTGAGGTTAAGTTTTTTTCTTTCTTTTTCCTTATCAGAACTATCTTCAACTAAATTTAATTGTAACTAACTGAACTTTCTTTTTTGTTTTAAGCTTGTGATGTAAAAATTTAAAATATCAATAAAAAAAAATAAGAGAAAAAAAGTAAATCTAAAGCTAAGTTTTGCTTTTTTTCTCTTATTTGAGTCACGTTTTTATTTTTAGATCCATTGAAATTGAACGCTGGTGGAGTTTTTAACAATTATTTCTTGGAAGGGTTTTTTATGACCATGAAGAAAATTGACCCGGGTTAAGTCCTGGAAATTCTTGAGAGCATTTTATTGGAGACACCTTAACCATGGTTCCATAAACAATATGCAGGTGTTGCCCCTGCCACTGCATCAGTCTGGCTGGCAAGGAAAACTCTGAAGTTCTTGGCTCCTCTGACTCAAGGCCTGTAGTCTGTATGGAAAGCTTTATCCCAACATGGATCAGGATGTTTGAATGAGCCTGGCTCTGATTTGTGGTGCCACATATTATTGCTCTATATAGCTATGTTGTATAGTGCCATGTAGTGCCTTATGTAGGGGCCTTTTGCTCTACAGCATGAACATCTATTTCACAAACTGAAAGGTCCAAACTGAATGTGTCAAAACAAGGGACATGGACATCTGTGTGGCAGCAGAGGAATATTTATATAATAAAATGGCCACCTCGATGTCCAGGCAAAAAAGTAACCTAGTGGTTAGAGCAGTCTCCTACAGAAATCCAAAGGTTGCTGGCTCAAGTCCCACTAAAGCTGTTTGTTCGTTTGTTTTTAAACAGTGAGCCTTCCTCGGACGGGAAAATAGCTACTGTAACTTCCCTTATTCCATTGAATGGAGAAATGCTCAATCACAGCACCTCTCTGTAACCTAGATGTGTCAAATACCAGGTCTAAATACGAACGTCCATCTTTTTAGACTTGGACATCCCTTCTGTGATCGGATTTGGACATACAAATTTTGGGCCCTCCCTAGTACCCCCCAAAACATGCCCAGACTATGCCCCCTTGTCACATGGATATATTGCAGTGTGAGACATCTATATCCTGCTTTTGTAAAATTGAGATTTGGACATCCATACAAGAGAGACCTAAAGGGAGTACGTTACCTTGGTGAGGCAGGAAATGATCCTGTAGCCAGGACCTGCCCCCCCCCCCCCCAATCTTATTTGCACCCCCAATGAAAGCTAGTGCTAAATCTGTGCATCTCCTTTCCTCCCTGCAGGCCCTGCAAACTTAAGAGTTTGCCAGCACTGATTACAACAGGCTCTCCAGCCAGCCTCGGGGTCTTTCCCTCTGTTGCTTCTTGTTGCCACATGGGAAAGATGCGGTACAGGGAAAGCTTTGGAGCCGCTGGAAGGAAGCTGTTGTAATTACTATCGGCGAACTCTGTAAGTTTGCAGGGCCCGCAGGGAAGGCCTCCCTCCTCCCCCCTTCAACCTTTTTTTTTTTAAACAGGTTTAAAAAGTTTAAACTAAGAGAGTCACTTTTTCACTTTTCCAATTTAAGTTTACTAGGCTAGTTGAGTGTGTGTTTTTATTTAATGAAAAATTGTAACTCTTTGCACTTATTTCTAATTAGATACATCCCATTAGTTGGCGGAATGTAAAATGAAAAAGTCCTGATCCACAAAGTCAGACACGCATAGTTTAAACCATGCATCCTGATTCAGAGAAGCCTCCAGCCCTACAGGAAAAGAACAAGACCCGATTTGTTTTAGACTGGGTTAGATACCACTGCAGGGTTTTGGTGTGGAAGTGGGATCATTCATTACCCTTTCCTTTTTGAGTTTAGGTTGGAGATCGCTTTCAGGGTCTTACAGTCCTTAAAGTAGTGACTGATGATTGTATTCCCAGGAATAGAAAAGCCTAAAATAGAACCCAAAATCAAATTAAAGTTGTGTGTCCAATAAAACAGATTAAATTTGTCTGCCTCTTGTTGTTAGCCAAGTAAGAGGACTTTTACTTGCAAATTTGTGCAGTAAGAGTTACTCCTGGAGGTAAATATAACCCCCTAGTACTACCTGCATAAGGGCCAGATATGCAAAAATCCTCAGACCCCCTACTTTGTCTGACTCCCACTCTGACATGCTTTCTTGCTTCAAGTCTCTGTAGTGCTTTTTACTTAATGATTCTCTGTTTTGTTTTGTGACTTGGTTTCATCCCTCAAATTCCCCCAAGTGATTTTACCAAAGTAAAATCTGTAGTGACTGTAGAAACCCTAGCACTAGTAACTAGTCAGGGAGGACGGACAAGGAGGTAAAGTGAAACAGGGTTCCCCTGTTGGGAGATTGGATCATTATTACTGCAAAAAGGACAGCAGATAATGCATATCTTTCGTCATCCAAGGTAAGTAACGTTTAGTTGTATACTTTTTACTTCTAAATCTGAGTCTCACCCCATAGGTATTGTGGAAAGGTGGTTATGCAATAGGTTCATGAATATAAGAATACATGTGGAGTTTTTTTTTTTTTGAAGACTGAGGATTAATGAGGAGTCCTCTTTATTTAAAAAGGTGTGTCCATTAAAACGAGGTGTGTCTGGGTTTACGGAGGTCTTTTTTTTTCTCCACTACTTTTTCATTGAAACTTGATGGATATGCCTTTGAATACCTGATATATAATTGTAGGATTATTGGTATAATTCTGATATTGAATTCTACAAATTCCAAGATAATATAGGGTAACTGAAATCACCCATTTATTATACTGTTGCCAATTCTGCATTGCTGCCTGTTTCATGCAGAATTTTTATTTTGTTTGGATCAATTCCCTCTAACATACAGTGCAACCCCCCCCCCCCCCCCCCCCCCCTTCAATTTGATCCACCCTATCATTGCAATATAATTCATACCCTGGTAATACAGTGTCCCATTAATTGTCCTCCTTCCACCAGTTCTCCGAGATACCTTTTTATTTATTTATTTTTTTTAGCATTGCCATATTGGGACAGAGGTCCATCAAGCCCAGTATCCTCTCTCTAACAGTGGCCAATCCAGGTCAAAAGTACTTGGCAAGATTCTAGAACAATAAAACAGATTTTATGCTTTTTATCCTAGAAATGAAAGGTGGATTTTCCCAAGTCCATCTTATTAATGGCTTATCGACATTTCTTTCAGGAAATGATTCAAACCTTCTTTTCTTAAACCCTGGTAACTACTTTTACCACATTCTCTGGCAATGAATTCCAGAGTTTAATTACATGCTGAATGAAGAGGAGTGTGGTAGCCGTGTTAGTCCACTCTTAAGGTTATCAATAGAAATGAAACAAAATAAAACATGGAAAAGAAAATAAGATGATACTTTTTTTATTGGACATAACTTAATACATTTCTTGATTAGCTTTCGAAGGTTGCCCTTCTTCCTCAGATCTGAGGAAGAAGGGCAACCTTCGAAAGCTAATCAAGAAATGTATTATGTCCAATAAAAAAGGTATCATCTTAGTTTCTTTTCCATGTTTTATTTTGTTTCATTTCTATTGATATGCTGAATGAAGAAATATTTTCTCCAAGTAGTTTGCCCCCAAGTCCTCGCAGTTTTGGAAGCAGTAAATAAGCAATTCACGTCTACCTGTTCCACTCCACTCAGTATTTTATAGACATCTATCGTATCTCCCCTCGGCTGTCGTCTCTCTTCTCCAAGTTGAAAAGCCCTACTCTCTTTAGCCTTTCCTCATAGGGAAGTTGTCCCTTTCCCTTTATCATTTTTGTCACCCTTCTCTGTACCTTTTTTAATTCTGCTATTTCTTTTTTTGAGATGTGATGAGCAGAATTGCACACCGTATTCAAAGTATGGTTGCACCATGAAGTGATAAAAAGGCATTATAATATTCTCAGTTTTAATTTCCATTCCTTTCCTAATAATTCCTAACATTCTATTTGCTTTCATAGCCACTGCTGCACACTGAGCAGAGAGTTTCAATGTATCATCAACACCTAAATATTTTTCCTGGGTGGTGACTCCTTGCCCCCTGTTTACAAAGCTATGTTAACGCTGGCAGCGCGGTACTGCCAATGCAGCCTATTCACTTTGAATGGGCTGTGTTGGCAATGCTGAGTGGCTTTATAAATAGGGGGGCTAGTGTGGAACCTTGCATCACATAGCTAAAGTTTGGGTTCATCTTGTTCACATTAAATGTCATCTGCCACTTGGATGCCCAGTCTCACAGTCTCATAAAGTCCTCTTTGCAATTTTTCACAATCCTCTTGTGATTTAACAACTTTGAATAGCTTTGTGTCATCAGCAAATTTAATTACCTCACTAGTTATTCCCATCTCTAGATCATTTATAAATATGTTTAAAAAGCATCTGTCCCAGCATAGACCCCGGGGAACCCCACTATCTACCCTTCTCCATTGAGAATACTTACCATTTAACCCTACTCATCTGTTTTGTATCTTTTAACCAGTTCTTAATCCACAATAGTTCATTGCCTCCTATCCCATGACTCTCCAATTTCCTCTAGAGTCTTTCATGAGGTGCTTAGTCAACTTCCTTTTGAGAATCCAGATACACAATATCAACCAGCTCACCTTTATCTACATGTTTATTCACCCGTTCAAAGAAATCTAGTAGGTTGGTGAGGCAAAATTTCCCTTGACTAAATCTGTGTTAGGTGTTGGCTTTGTCTCATTAATTCATCCCTATGTATACGCTCTGTAATTTTGTTCTTTATAATAGTCTCTACCATTTTTCCTGGCACCAAGGCTGATGTTTGTACAGGCTGTTGGTGACTACTACTACTACTTATCATTTCTATAGTGCTACTAGACGTACGCAGCGCTGTACACTTGAACATGAAGAGACAGTCCCTGCTCGACAGAGCTTACAATCTAATTAGGACAGACAAGAGATAAGGGAATATTAAAGTGAGGATGATAAAATAAGGGTTCTAGCAGGGGCATAATCGAAAGAGAAGGGCGCCCGTCTTTCGACACAAATCGGGAGATGAGCGTCCTTCTCTCAGGGTCGCCGAAATCGGCATAATCAAAATCCGATTTTGGGCATCCTCAACTGCTTTCTGTCATGGGGATGACCAAAGTTCCTGGGGGCGTGTCAGCAGCGTAATAAAGGTGTGACAGGGGCATGCTTAAGAGATGGGCATCCTCGGCCAATAATGGAAAAAAGAAGAGCGTCTCTGATGAGCATTTGGCTGACTTTACTTGGTCCCTTTTTTTTCACGACCAAGCCTCGAAAAGGTGCCCAAACTGACCAGATGACAACCAAAGGGTACCGGGGATGACCTCCCCTTACTCCCTCAGTGGTCACCAACCCCTCCCACCCAAAAAAAACAAATTTTTTTTTTGCCAGCCTGAAATGTCATACCCAGCTCCATGACAGCAGTATGCAGGTCCCTGGAGCAGTTTTTAGTGGGTGCAGTGCACTTCAGGCAGGCGGACCCAGGCCCATCCCCCCCCCTACTAGTCACACTTGTGGTGGTAAATGTGAGCCCTCCAAAACCAACCCGGAACCCACTGTACCACATGTAGGTGCCCCCCTTCATCCCTAAGGGCTATGGTAGTGGTGAACAGTTGTGGGGTGTGGATTTTTTTGGGGGGGGGGGGGTTGGGGGGGGCTCAGCACTGAAGGTAAAGGAGCTATGCACCTGGGAGCAATTTGTGAAGTCCACTGCAGTGCCCCCTAGGGTGCCCAGTTGGTGTCCAGGCATGTGAGGGGGACCAGTGCACTACGAATGCTGGCTCCTCCCCTGACCAAATGCCTTGGATTTGGTCGTTTTTGAAATGGGCGTCTTCAGTTTCCATTATCGGCGAAAACCGAGGTCGTCCATCTCTAAGGTTGACCTAAATGTTGAGATTTAGGCGTCCCCGACTGTATTATCGAAAGATGGACGCCCATCTTGTTTCGATAATACGGGATGCCCCGCCCATTCACGGGGACGTCCTTACAGATGGTTGTACCCGTTCGATTATGCCCCTCTGGGTGTCTTGCTGTTTCCTTTAGTTCTTCCTTTTCACTCTCAGATGAATCTTTTCTAAAATATCTGCAAAAATGCACATGCATGTGCTGGAATATACAGCAGGCCCAGCCATTTGCAAAGATACATGTTGAAAAAAATGAATGGACATGGATCCGGTAACTTCCACATGGAGGCGGCATTTACACGTGGAAATGGAGGTTTCCATGTGTAGCTGTCCCATTTTGCAATTAAGTAGCGAGGCAGCAATTTCAATATGGCTTCATTTTGAAGATGGACATAAACTACTTGGGATTAAGAAGGTTGACTGCCTTAATTCCTCATGTAAAACCCTAGCTGAAATGAGCATTTTTTAAAACATCTATATGTGCTTTTCAGCAGGTGTAAATCCCAATGTGCGTATTTTCCCCCATACATGTGTATTCTCTTCGTAAAATGGGGAATACTTGTATAGATTTTTAATTCCACCCAACCCAAGCCCAGATCACATCTCCTTGAAACTTTTAAATAGTGTGGTTAGCCACGTGTAACTAGGATATGTTTTTGAAATAACGATGATAGTATTGTTTAGTACTGGATCATCCTCATAGTTTGTTCTGGAAGATGACATGGAATAGTCCTTTGTTGTTTTAACTGTAAAATGTATGAAAGAAGGGACTGTCACATATGTAGTTACACAGAGCTGAATATATCTAGTAGCTAAAGAACTGATAAATGGTAGCCTGCTTAGATTTTTAGATAATGTGATAAATAGTAGCACATCGTAGTGGATTCCTAATATTTTCTTGCCATTTTGTGTTAAGACTATATGTTCTTACATACTACTATAAAACTGTATAATTGTATGAACTGTTTCTTACCAAATATTTACACTTTTTGTTTTACAGAGTATGGCCAGCAGAGGATGCTCAGTAACAAGATATCACAATGAGAAACAACCTTCCAAAACCTTCCTCAGTTTCAGAGCTTCAACTTGGTAACAATCTCTTTTATCTATATGTGTAGAGGAGTGTGGTAGCCGTGTTAGTCCACTCTTAAGGTTATCAATAGAAATCAAACAAAATAAAACATGGAAAAGAAAATAAGATGATACCTTTTTTATTGGACATAACTTAATACATTTCTTGATTAGCTTTCGAAGGTTGCCCTTCTTCGTCAGATCGGGTTCTACATGGAACGTTGCTACTCTTTGAGATTCTGCTGTGGAATCTTGTCACTCTTTAGCATTCCGGAATTTTGCTATTCTTTGGGGTTCTACATGTAGAGAGGTGTGGTAGCCGTGTTAGTCCACTCTTAAAGGTTATCAATAGAAATCAAACAAAATAAAACATGGAAAAGAAATAAGATGATACCTTTTTTATTGGACATAACTTAATACATTTCTTGATTAGCTTTCGAAGGTTGCCCTTCTTCGTCAGATTGGACGATCTGACGATGAAGGGCAACCTTCGAAAGCTAATCAAGAAATGTATTAAGTTATGTCCAATAAAAAAGGTATCATCTTAATTTCTTTTCCATGTTTTATTTTGTTTGATTTCTATTGATAATCTATATGTGTAGAAATAAAAGGTCATCAATGTAGGAGAACCTTTCTGTTGAACTAACAAACCATTTTGACATGTAAAATGAGTTTATCTTGTTGGGCAGACTGGATGGACCGTACAGGTCTTTATCTGCCATCATTTACTATGTTATGTTACTAGTTTTTGAAAGCTATGTGCCTTTCAGCAGCTCAATGCAGAGGGCTGTAAGAAATTGCAGGAGGATCTTGTGAGACGGTAAGACTTGGCATCCAAATGACAGGTGAAATTTCAAGTAGATGAGTTCAAAGTGATCCATGTCAGGAAGAATAGCCCAAATTATAGATGCATGATGCTGTGTTTCACATTAGCATTCACCATCCAGGGAAAAGATCTAGATATCATCACAGATAACGTGCAGCAGCCAAAAATGCAAACAGAATATTAGGAATTATTAGGAAAGCAATAGAGAACAAGACAATATCACAATGCCTCTGTGTTGCTCCATGGTACAATCTCACCTTGAGTATTGTGTGCAATTCTGGTCGCTGTATCTCAAAAAAGATACAGTGGAATTAGAGGTATTAAGAAGAGTGACCAAAATGATTACGGGGATGGAAAGACTCGTATGAAGAAAGGCTAAAGAGGTTAGGGCTCTTCACCTTGGAGAAGAGGCAGCTAAGGGGGAAATATGATAAGAGGTCTGCAAAATCCTGAGTGGAGTGGAACAGGTAAACACAGATTGTTTACTCTTTCAAAAAGTACAAAGTCTAGGGGACACACCTTGAAGTTATATAGTAGTACTTTCAAAAAAATAGGAGAAAATATTTTTATCACTGGCCCCAAAGCAAATGCAGACGCTAGAGGCCATTAATCCAGACTAGCACCCGCATTTGCTAGCGCTGAATGCTCAGAGCCGATGAGCACGTGAACCAACGAGTTTGCTGTCTCTCAGCATAATGAGCATGCAAATGCATGCTGATGGGGTAATTTTGCCATTCATTCCCAATGCACAGAGGACAGCGTGCCAAACAACAGTGGTGTTCCTGATGCAAACCCTACGGTAGCTCGGAGCTGGCGTTGGGGTGGCAGTAGAAGCTCACAGACGCCTAACTTCAACTAGCATCACTCTGCATTACTCTGCAAGATATCACCCACAGAATCAAACTCTGGCAAAACACATGCATGTCCCTAAGACTAGTCAAAAGATTAGCCAGTCCAAAAGGCAACAAAGGCTTCTAAATCAGATCCAAGTGCAAATACAAGGTTTTCACCTGAAAGATCCAACAAATTTACAGAAGCTAAAACGTAGTAGTTAGTACAGTGCTGCGTACGTCTAGTAGCGCTATAGAAATGATAAGTAGTAGAAGTAGTACTATAGCAGCCAATTGTCAAAAGGAATAAACACACACGGATCCAGGAGATGCAGATTTGTAGTCTGCGCTGCTCGAGCATGCAGAAGGTGGCAGTCAAAGTCCAGAGAGCTCAATAGGCACCTCCTCCCCCCTCTGAGGTTCTGGGCATGTGCTCAAGAACTGTGCTTGACACACAACTCTTGAACGCATACCCCAGACACAGTCCTCCTGCTGAACTCGCTAATGCTCAACACTATAAGCATGCCTAAATTTGCATCTCATTAGCATTGAGCATTAGGGAGTTTCTTCACCATGCCGATCCCATGGTATTTTTATGGTGCTGTTTGGAACAGCACTGAAGTTCTGAGCATCTGCCTCTCAGTGCATAGTTAAGCTCTGGAACTCGTTGCCACAGGATGTGGTGAAAGCAGCTAACGTGGCTGAGTTTTTTAAAAATGTTTTCGACAAAGTCCTGGAGGCAAAGTCCACAAAACATTCTTAAGGTAAACGTAAGGAAAGTCACTGTTATCCCTGTAGGTAGGTTAACATGGAATCTTCTTACTTTTTGGGATTCTGCCAAATTCAGTCAATTGAAGCTAATTTGGGGTTTCCCAAGACTGAAACTTCTATGATTTATGGTTATGGTTTATTTTATTTATGTCCTCAGGAAATAACAAAAATGGTGTACAAATTTTTAAAACAATTAAAATAAAGGGGAAAAGAACAACAACTGCAGTAGGAAAGACAGAGAGAGAAAGGGCTGTATCTGATAGTACTGTTTGACCAACAAAACAATATGCTAATTCCAAAATCAACTCATTGCAATCCATTAAAACATTACCTGCCCATGACATGGAAAATTAGAGGCAGTGGAACGAACATCTTTTAAGATTGGGAGGCCAATTAAATCAACCTCAACCCCTCCCTCACCCAAGTTCCTTAGTTGATGATGCCTTATGTGGCAAAACGTTTAGCCCACCTTATTCCAGTGTCTATGTGGAAAATAATAAAACCAACAAATGAGTAAGTTTTGAGTCTGATACCTCAAACCAAGTGTTCCATTAAGAGAAAGTAGTTCAGGCAAGGTTACATTCAGGTACTGTAAGCAATGTTTCCTCTAAGGGAGTGGCCTGATGAGTGCAAATTTTTTTCGTGTGAACAACAAGTTTTAAAAACCAACATTTCTGAATATACACAAAAAACATTTTTGTGAGCAATGCTCCTAAATGTATGAACAATCGCTCATTCGTTCTGCTTAGAGGGAACATTGACCATAGGTATTTCCCTGTCTTGCTTACCATCTTATACCTGAGGCAGTGGAGGGTTAAGTGACTCACTTAAGATCAGAGGGAGAGTCAGAGGGATTTGAACCCAGGTTATAAGCCTATTGCTCTAAGCATTAAGCTACTAATTGCTTATAGAAGAACTGGACAGAATCAAAGTCAGGATCTCATTCGCTATTCAAAGGCCAAACAGAACAGCATAGATATGATGTATCATATTATCTTGGGCACCAAATTTGCTACCAAAGCACAGAATAATTTGGTTCAAAAAGTTAAGGAATAAGCTAGTTCCACTCTATTGCAAACCTTTGAGCAGCAGTACCCTTTCTCTATTCCCATTTCCATTCATTTTCTTTATACAGCCACACAATTATCTGTCCTCAGATGAGCATTTAAAAAGCATAGCTCAGTATTGCAGAGGTAGAAAGGGAAATCTACATTTGAAAATGAGATCACAACTGGAGCTAATGGCATCAGCAATGATGTGTTACCTAAGAGTGTGAATTTTCTCAGCGGGGGAGGGTACTAGCCTCTTCTAATGGGACACTCATTAATGCAAAGTAACCAATGTTTGACCCCACACTTACATGGCTAGGGCTGCCTTTCTAAAAAATAAATAAATAAGATCCATTTCAAAAGGGGAAAAGGAAGTAGATATTCTATGAGGAGAGATGGAGTTTGCCACACCTCATAAAATATTCACTCTTTATGACTCTGGGGCAGAGGAACTGTTTGACCTGGGCCTTGCTGCCCTGATACCCACCTTTTAGATTAGGGAAGAGAGTTCTCACCTAGCTGCCAATTATGCACCTGAATTCCTGCTGTTTTTGTGGTCTACTCATAATAGCTTGAAAAGCCAAGCCTTGATCTTTGAAGATCTGTGAGACAAGGGACAAGGTTTCACCTTGCACTGTCATGTGAATTACATTTTTGGACCCCTTTCCAAAACCAGGCAAAGGGGAACAGCAGGCAGCTGCTTTATTTAAGCAACTCCTCTTCCCAGAAAAATAGTTCATTCTGATGGTAGAACACAGGCCACCTCCTATTACTATTTTTTTTAAAATAAACTTTTAACAATGATATGATACAAGAGAATATTGCTACAGATATACAAAATTGTGCCCCCTAAGCATTGAAACAGAAAACAAAAGCTATAGATGAAAAAAAAATAGCTGTAATTTTCATTAGACTGCAAAATGGGGAACAAGAAACATTTCAGAGAAAATGTTTATATAAAAAAAAGGCATAATAATTATACAATACCAGAAATATTGCTTTAACCCTTATCAGCTATCAGACCTACCTTTATGCTCTCTGTAGGTACAGAGGTAACCTTCTTAGAATGTATTAAAAATCTCAGCGGTTCTAGGCCAATGAAAACATTAAGTCACTCCACTAAATTTTATAAGACATTCATATAGATAATGAAGAAAAGGAGCTCCAACATCCCAGGTATCTTACCTCATACTGTAGATAGATGTCAAGAAAGAAGGAAGCTGTTTCTTCCTTCTTTTGGTAATTCTGCCAAGCACTTGTGACCTGGATTGACCACTGCTGGAAGCAGGATACTGGGCTTGATAGACCTTTGGTCTGACCTAGTAGCAATGCTTATGTTCTTATGTATCCTTGGCAATATCCAGAAAAAATCCAAATCCTCTGACCCATGAAAAGATCCTGAGCCTTAGAAAAGTAAAGATGCTGGAGGAGTGGCCTAGTGGTTAGGGTGGTGGACTTTGGTCCTGGAGAACTGAGGAACTGAGTTCGATTCCCACTTCAGGCACAGGCAGCTCCTTGTGACTCTGGGCAAGTCACTTAACCCTCCATTGCCCCATGTAAGCTGCATTGAGCCTGCCATGAGTGGGAAAGCGCAGGGTGCAAATGTAACAAAAATAAAATAGATACTATTGGAGATTCTACATGGAATGTTGCTATTCCACTAGCAACATTCCATGTAGAAGGCTGCGCAGGCTTCTGTTTCTGTGAGTCTGACGTCCTGCACATACAGATACGTGCAGGACGTCAGACTCACAGAAGCAGAAGCCTGTGCAGCCACATTGGTGATCTGCAAGGGCCGACTTCTACATGGAATGTTGCTAGTGGAATAGCAACATTCCATGTAGAATCTCAAATAGTAGCAACAGTGGAGGAGTGGCCTAGTGGTTAGGGTGGTGGACTTTGGTCCTGAGGAACTGAGTTCAAGTCCCACTTCAAGTACAGGCAGCTCCTTGTGACTCTGGGCAAGTCACTTAACCCTCCATTGCCCCATGTAAGCCACATTGAGTCTGCCATGAGTGGGAAAGCGCAGGGTACAAATGTAACAAAAATAAATAAAATAAAAACAACATGATTCACTTTTTGACAAATCAATCAATAAATAAAGCGGTGGACTTCTACTAGGCTCCTCCTGTACTGATGTTTTCAAAAAAGCTGTTAAATTGGATAGATTTGAGGGACTCTGCGATCTTCTCATTTCACCTCCCAAGGGACTAACGAGGAGAAAATATACATTATTAATAGGTGGTATAGCCTGAGTCTCAATGTTAAGGGTGTCATCTAAGTCTACTTCTAAACAAGTCTTATGGTGTTATTCTTGAGAGTTTGGAGAAGTTCAAGAAACTCAGGCCCTGGTGCTCAAAAGTAAACGTGGGTATTAGAGGCTATTAGTGCCATACTAGCACCCGCATTTACCTGCACAGAATGTTCAGAGACCCGGAGTGCGCAAACAAAGCAAGTAGCATGCTAATGTAGTCAAGCTCATGTTAATGAGGTCATTTTGTATTCCTCCCCAATGCTCAGAAAAGAGCACCTGAAACAAAACTGCTTGACCCCTGCAAAAAATAACACCAGGTCAGAGCAGGCATTAGGGTGTTGGAAGAGAGCATTTCTCATGATTCTTGCTGCAAAATCTGCTGGTTTTGATTGCTTTTGATAGAGGAAGCCAGTGCAAGCGCTGGTCGTGAGAAACAACAGACCCAAGCGAAAGCACACATTGTTTAAATTTAAAGCATCCAAACTTTAAAAAAACCTCATATGCTTAGGCTGTAGAAAACAGACAACAATGTGTGCTTCACATTCGGGTTTTACTAGTCATGTGCTCACAGGAGCTGAGCTTATTGCAGAATTCTTCTGCGCATGTGCCAAGCACAATCCTCCCACACCAAAGCACAGTCGTCCCGCCGAACTCCCTAATGCTCAGTGCTATGAGCGTGCCTATATTTGCATCTCATTAGCATTGAGCAGTGGCGTAGCTACGTGGGGCCAGGGGGGCCTGTGCCTCCGTAGATTTGGCCCTGGACCCCCCTGCCGACAACCCGCTGTTGCCTGCCTTTGCTGGCGGGGGACCCCCAACCCCCACCAGCCAAGGTCCTCTTCTTCTTGCAAAAGGCTTCCTTCTGTTTCTGACTTCCTGCCCTACAATAAAAACTCATTACATATGCTATGAAGTGTTACATCATATGTATACCTGTTCTTGATTTAGCTTTTTGGTGGTTTTTTCACCGACAGCATTTGCTAATGGACTGCACTGACCGTTTTTTTTACCGACATCTTTTGCTGAAAGACTAACAGTTGCCATGCTAGGGGCAAAATACCCTGATTGCCTGTTTCACTTCAATATATTGTGATCAAATCCATAAGAACACTTTGACCTCTGAGGCAGGCACTTCTGCGATGAAACACGGCCCGTGTCGGGTCACTTTCCAATAAAATAACTGCATTTATCTCCAACTTGAAGGCCCAGTGTTGCTTTTTCTTGATTTTGTTTATACTTGTATACTGTTTTACCCTCTCTTCTGTCATCTTCATTTATCTTTTGCCATTTTTAGGGCATAGACTGTAGAAGTCTGTCCGGCACTGGGTTTTGGCTGAAACTGGCTACTATAGCACAGCCTGCCCCTGAACAGGGGTTGACAAGGGAAAAGGAATGGGATTTGACATACCGCCTGTGGTTACAGTCAAGGCAGTGTGTGTATTTTATATGGGTACTTATCTTGTACCTGGAGCACTAGAGGGTGAGGTGACTTGCACAGACTCACAAAGGGCTGTAGTGGAAATCGAACCTGGTTCTCAGGCCACTCCACTAACCATTAGGCTGCTTCTCCACTCCTAGACTGCTCCCCTAAATGTAGATATCTCTTCCCTCCCACTCCACGGTCTACTTTACATTACAATCCCTGATGGTCCAGTGGCTCTTTCCCATGTCATCTCCGCTGTCAAAATGGTTGCTGTGACCTCCAACGGCAATCTTGCAAGACTGCTGCTAGATATTGTGGCAGCCATTTTGAGATTTGAGCCAGCATAGGCAGGAGCAGCTAGGGATGACTCTTGCCCGTGCTAGTTCCAATCTCAAAATGGCTACTGCGATGACTAGCAATAGTCTTGCGACACTGCCACTGGAGGTCACAGAAGCCATTTTGATGGCAGAGAAGACATAGGCAGGAACAACCAGAGATCACTCCTGACACAACTATGTCACTAGACCACCAAAACTTATACGGTAGGCCCAGGGGGGAATCTATGGGTAGTTCCAATGGGGAGAGTGGGGGCTCCTCTTTTGTTACAAGAAATGTACACTCATATTATGTTACACTTTGAGGGATTTGAGATTTAAGGTAGGCCTGGGGGGGGGGGAGTGGGGGCTGCTGTTTTGAGAGAGGGAATCAAGCCTTATCCTGTGCGCTGGGAGAGGAGGGAGGGAGGGAGTGGATCTTGCTTCTGGTTAAGGGGGAGGGGTGGAGCACTATGAGGACACAGAAATGCTAAATAGTAGTAGTAGGGGGCGCCGCCGCCGCCAACTGATAGTCTGCAGGGGGGCGCCAACTGATAGGCTGCAGGGGGGCGCCAGAGACCCTAGGCACGGCCCTGTGGGAGCATCATTTTTCCTCCAATTTCCTTGTAAATGTTTTGCTATATATGAGGCTATGATATGTGTTTTTCTTGAACCTGACCATCTAAGGAATTTTTTGAAGCTGGGAGACCTGTTACCTGTATTGGTCTGCACTCAACAAATTTCCCTTAGATTTGAGATTAGAGAAGAATCTTTTATGTTATATAGAAGAAAGCTGGAAACCTTTTTGTTCCCTCGATGATCTGGCTCTTAGAATGTTAGACTTAAGTGGGTTGATTATGGCTGGTTATTTTCTTGTTTTTATTTTTATTATTTCTTTTGCTGTAACTTTTTTCTTTGTTCTGGACAGTTATTGTTTTATATGCTTGTGAACCATATTTGAATGATCTATTTTGATCTTGAAAATGGTTTATAAGTGCAGGTAAATAAACCTGTACTTCAGATTGATATTGCGACTATAGGAATGGTGCTGTTGACTGCTGTTAACAGATGTCATCCTTATTTTTGATGGTGAATTATGCTACTTTGATTACTAATTTTTTCTTTCTCCTCCCCCTCCCCGTTTTTCCTTTATTACTTTAGGGCCCTGATTACTAAGCTGCACTGTAGGCATGCTAGCGTTTTTAGTGCACGTTAATACTAGACACCCATATGTTCCTATGGGTGTCTTTAGCATTAGCGCAAGCTAAAAACGCTAGCACAGGGCCTTTAGTATTGTGGGTGATACAGAGAATATCTTACGGCCTGGTTTGTATGTCTTTCTACTTCTTTCTATAATTTTGGCATGACTTGAGATATTGTTTCAGAATCAAGGATTGTTTTCTTGAATTGTACTAATTCATCAATATATACATTTTTAAAAAAGTCTCTTAAAATATTACATGGATCTTGTTCCTGGTGTCTATCAATACATCACTTCAGACAAGTCTCGTTCTTCTCAGTTTATATATAAAAATCAAGTTCAATTACCTTATGTTTTGAGCATTAAGAAAAAAATCAATTGATTAAAAAATGTTTCTAGAAACTGCGTCAGGCATAAAGAATTCATTACCTATTGAAATGCAGTTAGAAGGCTATTACTTAGGAGCCCCTTTTACAAAGCTATAGTGAGCGCCTTGCTGCAGAGAAAAATAGTGTACCACAGAGTTACACTGAGGCGTCCTGCAGTAATTTGGGGATGTGTACATGCTACCTATGTGCTAATGCTACCTATGTCCTAAATATTTTTTTTTTAAATTCATGGTGAAGAGTGGGCATGTTCTGTGCTAATCAATTAACACAGCTGCATTGCTGCATGCGAACCAATAGCATCGCCTACAAAACTAGTGGCAGTAAGGACTCGTGTGCTAATATATACCCACATGTTAATGGCAAAAGTTAGCATGCTGCCATTAATACAAAAAATAGGAAATTCCACCATTTTACCCCAGCAGTAAAAAATGGCCTTAGTGCACAGCAAAGACCAATGTAATGGTGCGCTAAGGCCACTTTTTATCACTGTGTGGTAAAAGGGCCCTTTAGAAAATTGCTACAAACATGGCATTTTATTAAGTTTTATAATTGAGTTTTTAATTACTATTATATTACTATAAAGGAGATAGAACTCATCCCGTATGAGGAAAGGTTAAAGAGGTCAGGGCTCATCAGCTTGGAAAAAAAAGATGGCTGAGGAGGGATATGATTTGCAGTCCATAAAATCCTGAGTGGTGTAGAACGGGTAGAAGTTTATAGATTTTCACTCCTTCAAAAAGTACAATGAAATTACATAGAAATACTTTTAAAACAAATAAAACAAAATATTTTTCACTCAAAGAATAGTTAAGCTCTGGAACTCGCTGCTAGAGGATGTGGTAACAGCGGTTACTGTATCTAGGCTTAAAAAAAAAGGTATGGACAAGGTCCCGGAGGAAAAGTCTATAGTCTGCTGTTGAGAGTGACATTGGGAAGTCACTGCTTGCCCTAGGACTGGTAGTATGGAATGTTGATACTATTTGGGTTTCTACCATGTACTCGTGACCTGGATTGGCTTTTGTTGGAAGCAGGATACTAGGCTAGATGGACCATTGGTCTGACTCAGCATGGCTATTACGTTCTTTTATTACTTCTTGGTATTCTATCTCTGTATATTATGGATGCTGTTAGTTTTGTTTTTTTTAATGTGATTACCGCTCTTTTATAAGCCACCTAGAGCTAATGCTTGTATAAAAATCAATTGTATTATATTTTATAATTGATGCCGCTCCTTTTGGGATGTTTTCATACTGACAAAGGGGCTGATGCAGAAAGTTACCACGGGCTGCAACAGGTGGTTAATGAGCAGTCTACGAGCTCTTAATGGGCCACATGATACAGAAAAGGGTTTAGCGATAAAATTAACTCACACAGTAGACATTGGAACATAATATGTGAAAATGCATTTAAATGCATAGTGGCTAATCCACAGCAATGCAGAGAAATAGCCTGTGTGTTGACGTTTAGAGGAATGTTCTTACTGCCAGAATAGCTTGCCCAACAGCATCTCCATCTCTCCCCACGCCTCTTCCTTCCCCCAGCATCTCCGTCTCTCCCCACGCCTCTTCCTTCCCCCAGCATCTCCGTCTCTCTCCACTCCTTCTTCCCTTTCACCATTCCTTTTTTTTCCCTCACAGTTAAAATCTCCCACCTCACTCCCTTCTTATCCTTCCTCCACATAGTCAGCATCTCCTCACTTTTTATCCAGAATCCAGCAGTCTCTTCCCTTCCCTTGTCATCCATTTCTCCTCTCCTCCCTGTGCAGTATTTCTCCTTCTCCCCTGCCCCCCATGGTCCAGAATCTTTCTCCCACCCCTGCTGCTCTCTCCACCCCTCATGGTCCAGCATACTCCTCATGTACATTTAAATGTTTTTTCTTAGGAAGTACATTAGAGGGGAAGGCTTTGGGGTCAGCCACTAGCTGTGTATATAAATTGCTGCATAATGCTGGCAACCTCTACAACAGAAGGAAAGTATTAAAGGTGCATGGGGGAGGACAGAGAGAGACAGGAGGAAATGCCAAATGTCAGCTGGGGAGGGGACAGGAGGGGAAGTTAGGTGAGGGGGGGGGGAGAGAAAACTGGGAGCAGAACCTGATGTCACTTCCCGAGCGCAAGATATATATATATAGTGGCTAGATGATTGTAGTCAAATACGCTGGCAATGAAATAGGATTTTTTGGCGGAGATATCTGCGAAGCTCTTGAGGAAGGCACTGCGAAACAGCAGCGCTCTGTTGAGTGGGATCAATTTGCCACATAAGTTACTATTCTTCAGCCAAGTTTGTTGCAATATAATCAAGCTTTTGGAGTAAAGCAGTAAAAATAAAAGTAAAATGTTAAATAAGGAACAGGTTTTATAAGCCCATGACTACTGTGCTCAACAGTATAACTGCTAATGAATCAGTTATTTGATTTCAAAATACATAAGTACATAAGTAGTGCCATACTGGGAAAGACCAAAGGTCCATCTAGCCCAGCATCCTGTCACCGACCGTGGCCAATCCAGGTCAAGGGCACCTGGCACGCTCCCCAAACGTAAAAACATTCCAGACAAGTTATACCTAAAAATGCGGAATTTTTCCAAGTCCATTTAATAGCGGTCTATGGACTTGTCCTTTAGGAATCTATCTAACCCCTTTTTAAACTCCGTCAAGCTAACCGCCCGTACCACGTTCTCCGGCAACGAATTCCAGAGTCTAATTACACGTTGGGTGAAGAAACATTTTCTCCGATTCGTTTTAAATTTACCACACTGTAGCTTCAACTCATGCCCTCTAGTCCTAGTATTTTTGGATAGCGTGAACAGTCGCTTCACATCCACCCGATCCATTCCACTCATTATTTTATACACTTCTATCATATCTCCCCTCAGCCGTCTCTTCTCCAAGCTGAAAAGCCCTAGCCTTCTCAGCCTCTCTTCATAGGAAAGTCGTCCCATCCCCACTATCATTTTCGTCGCCCTTCGCTGTACCTTTTCCAATTCTACTATATCTTTTTTGAGATACGGAGACCAGTACTGAACACAATACTCCAGGTGCGGTCGCACCATGGAGCGATACAACGGCATTATAACATCCGCACACCTGGACTCCATACCCTTGATTTTTGTTGTTGAGCGACTGAGGTCTTTTCCTCCTACCTCTTTGCTTTGTCAGACTTGATACAAGAGTTTAGTACTTGCATGGCATTGGTAGGAACTTTTTCACCCTGTACCAGTAAAATGAAGCCCTACCAACATGACAATAATGCTTTCAATAAAATAAAATCTTTGCTTACCAATACTTCATTTTAAAATAATATTAGAATCTTGAGACCAAAAATGACATTATTACACAATGACCGTTACTTTGTCAAATGATACCAGCTCTTGAAAGGATTATCCTTGGTTCTACATTCCACTGAAGTAGCTTTTAACATCAGATGGTAACTTTCAGAATACTTTTTTTTAACACATAAAGAACATGCCCATTACCTGTTACTAAGATTTAGAATGCCAATATACTAAGTTTAAAATAACTTGCATATTCCAGGCAAATATTTAAAACATTTTATTACTATTACATTCTTTTATGTTAAATACATTGGACAATGAGAAATTCATTTTGTGTCAAGAATATACATTTTGGAATTCTAATGGTGCAAACCAAAACCACATTTTAGTATCTAACCAATTGTGGCATATTAGGCAAGTGCTTCCCAATATTTTGGTGGCCGTGACCCCATAAAATTCTATAACCCCCCCCCCCCGGAGGTGCAGAATAATGATGGACCTATAGAGAGCCCACCTAGGTCGTGACCCCCTTTGGGGTCCTGACCCACAATTTGGGAAGCTCTTCATTAGGCAACATGTCACAGATTATAAAGTAGTTTGGGACTAGAGGGAGCTCAAGAAAGCTTATGACAGCTCCGAAAGTAGTAGTAGTAATAGTACTGAGCCCGCAAATAAGTGGGAAAATGTGGGATACAAATGCAACTAAATAAATAAATACTAATCATTTTTATAGTGCTACTAGATGTATGCAGTGCTGTACACATATGCAGGTACTTTGTCCGTAGTGGGCTTACAATCTAAGTGGCGTGGAAGAGTAGCCTAGTGGTTAGTGAAGTGGACTTTGATCCTGAGGAACTGGGTTCGATTTGTAAATTTTAAAGGCCCTCTTTGCGCCCTAGGAATAACCTTCTCCAGGGACAAAGGGTCTTTACTTCCAGTATGTGTTCGTCCGCCTGCCTAAATCCTTCAGATATTCCATCCCGGTGATATTTCTGTTGTGTATGTACCAGAAGGCGTAATTCTAGGATAATGCCCATGACCTGGTCCTTCCGTCTATTAGAATCTAAGTAGATCTTTGCCCATTTAAGTTCCCATAAATATATGGTATTAGAAGTCTATAAAATTGAGTGTAAAGAGTGTGTGTGAATTGTATGTGGCTTAGTTTTAAGTTAGAATGACAGGTAAAGAATTATTGGAAATAAAGACAGAGATAGATTTCAGAAAGAAGACTTTAATCTTACCAAGTTGTTCAATTAAGTACAGACATCAGACAGACTCTGGTTTCAGTCGCACAGGGCCCTGCCGTCTGAGCAAGCGTTGGGGAGAACTCCAACTTTCTCTCAAAATCTTATCTCTTTTATAGCCACAAACCCCAATAGAAGTCTATTGTGAGGTACCTTTTTTTTTCCTAATATTTCTCAATTTCTGAGATCATACTTTCGTATCCGGCCACATGCGCATCTGTACCATCTGTCTTTCCGTTCTAGCTATTTCAAGAGATTACCCCATATCCGTTAAAGTCAACATGTTTTTGAAACATTTTGTTTTTCTCATTTACCAAAATATCTTTATCAGTTTCACATCTTTGCTACGGGTGGCGGGCTTTCAAAATGGCAGAGACTTCAGCGGCAGTCTCGGCAGCCATTTTTAAAATACGGCGGAACAGAAGAGCAAAGGGAGACAGAGGAGTGGCTGAGGGCAGGAAAGAGGCGGCCTTCAAGGATCAAGGTAGATCTTCTTCAGAGGGCTGTAGTCAGTGGTGTGCTGAAGCCGGCTCGCAAGAACCGGTTGTTAAATTTATTGGCATCTTGCGAGCCGGTTGTTAGCCAGTGCGAGCCGGCTCACCTCTGCTCCCCCGCTCGTCCATCTTCTGTCTGCCCTCTGCAGCTCTGCTCCGCGATAGCCCTGGTTTAGTTGATTTCCTTACCAGCACGTCACTTCCAGTCTAGCGACGCTAGCCTCGCGGTCTTTGGCGGTTTTCTTTTGGCGCCTTTTTCTGCTTCATAACACAGCAACATTCATCATACACTCTCTCTCTCATTCATACCGGATATTTTGCAGTGCGCGCAGAAGTTCATTGTGATCTACGTGCTTACGCTCCCAACAGTCTTTCTAAAGGTACAGTATCACTACATGGCGTTAGGTATACTTACAGTAGCTCTCAGTAATTACGTTTTTGCTACCTTTACTTCTTTTTGGTAGAGAGTTTGTCCACACCTACCGTTCAACCTTCATTAGCATTTTATTTACTCTATTAGTGATCACACATTCACTGCACTATAAATTCCACTGCTCATATGCAAGCTCTGGAATATACATCTTGAGTGGCCCTTTTTTTGCCATTTTTTCAATACCGTCCATATCGTTTTTCCTACATATTGTTTGCTTATTAATTTTAATTTTTTATTTTCCCCACACCCCTCTCTGGTTTTTTGTTTTTTTCAGGGGATACATTTTTGTCTTTTCAGTGCATACGTTTTGTTCTGCTTAGATCAGGACAGCAGCACTTTCAAATTAATGCATTTTGTCATCACGGTTACCTGGCTCCATATATTTTTTCATCTAAGTTTGACATTTTTCAACAGACTATTGTGCTACTCCTGATGATTTTCTCCATCATCTTCCAGTCACATCTCATACAAGAGGTTAGTGTCCTTCAAAATTTTGCACACATCACATGTATTATCATATCTCATCATGTGACCCTTCATCTTTTTAATGCTTGACATTCCTCAAACAGACTGATGTGCTACTTTGAAGATTGTCTTCAACATTTACCAGCAACATCTTGCACAAGAGGTTTGTGTTTGCTTCAAATGTTTTTTCTGTTTCAATTAGTCATGCTCCACCTCTTGGTCTGATCCTTCAGGAGGGTTTCTGGACATGGATGGAGGAGAGGGAAGGGAGCGAGAAGAAATGCTGGACATGGATGGAGAGAAGGGAAGAGTGAGGAAGGAGATGAGAAGAGGGAAAAGGAAGAGGAGAAAAACTGCACATGGATGGAGAAAATAGGCAGAAGCTGGATCCATTGGACAGTCAAGTCTGCGGAGGACCCAGCTTTTACTTACAGATGTAGGGCAAGAAATGAAGAAGAAAGGTGGAAAGTAAAGAAATAAATGGAAAGGAAGCCCTGGAAATGGAGTTAAGAGGACAGATAGCAGCAGAATCGGATACTGGGCCGGCATGATCAGAAAAACAAAGTCACCAGACAACAAAGGTAGAAAAAATCATTTTATTTTCATTATAGTGTTTGGAATATGTCCACTTTGAGAATCAGGTGCTCAACATTAAAAGTTTATTTTTATTTACTTATTTATGGCATTTTATCCCACATTAAACATGAATTAGATTGCCCCCCCAGGCTCTCTCCCCAGCTATAGCCAGCTCTGCAATTTGGGGGGGGGGGGGGCGCAGAGGGGGACAGGGGGGGGCGCAAAGGTGGACGGGGGGGGGGGGGGGCGCAGAGGTGGACCGGGGAGAGAGCCTGTTGTTAAACATTTACCAGCACACCACTGGCTGTAGTGTAGCACAGGGTATAAGCATGACAGTTTCTGACACCTCTCAAATGTTGGCACCCCCCCCCCCCCCATAGACCTGCCAAGTCTCTTGCATTCAGAGGGAAGACACTGGATGGGAAGGGTAAGGAGAAAGAGGAGATGCTGGATGGAAGGATGCAGAAAGAAAGAGGGGAGACACTGGAAGGATGGGGAGAGAAAGAGAGGACTGCTGGATGGAAAAGGGGAACAATGAAAGACTGGAGAATAAGAGGAAGGGGCACGGGGAGAACAAGGGTGAGGAAAAGATGAAAAGCCATAGGTAGATGAAGTAAAAAGAAGGAAATTAAAGAATGGATAGTAAGAATTAATTAAATCTGGACAGAGAGAGAGAGAGAGGCAGAAACATATTGAAGAAAACAAAGAAAATGGAGAGAAAAATGACAAATGGCCAGGAAACCCTGGCAAAATAGTTAAGAGAAGACGAAGGAAAGCAGAATCAAGAGACTGGGAGCAACACAATTAGAAAAAAATAAATGGCCATACAACAAAGGTAAAGAAAATAATTTTATTTTTAATTTAGGATAAAATAATGTGGTAGCTGTGTTAATAAAGTTTAATAAATGCAAATAAAACACAAAATAGAAAATAAGGTGATACCTTCACTGATTTTAAAACATTTTTGATTAGCTTTCAGAAACCAACACTTCCTTCCTCAGGTCAGGAGAGGATACCATAACAGCATTATTCTGACCTGAGGCAGGAGGTTTTGGCCTCTGAAAGCTAACTGAAAAGGGTATTAAGCTAATAAATAAAATATTTTTTGAAATGGCCGTGGGTTTGAGGTGTGCCAGGGTACAGAGCCACATAGAGTAGGTGGAGAAAATGCAAAGTGGGTGGGGCTATGGGCGTGTAATAAAAACTCCCTCTCAAAATTGGGACCCCCTTGGCAGCTCTGCTCCCGCCATGCATACCCTGCTTACCGCGTTCTGCCGGCCCTGTGGGGAGATCAGGAAATATAGCTGCTCACCAGTTATCAAATATATAACTGTTTTAGAAGGTTTCAGCAAAGAGCTCTTTCTCTCTCTCTTCTCCCGGGCTGAAACTGGGACAAAAGCCAATGCAATCCAAATAAAATTTAGCTCCTGGGACAATCTGAGCCCAGACAACAAGTTTTAAAAGTACACTGCTCACAGTACTATAGATCACGTCTTTACTGTGTGAAACTAAAAGAGGAAGCATTCACTTTTCTATAACAGCTTTAACATAAAACATGCACCACCTGCTGGCCACTAGAAAAAATACACTGCAGGAATTAAATAAGGCAGTTTTACAGGCTTAAAACACACTGTTCTGTCACACAGGCTATGAGTGAACTCATTGTAGCTCAGTGGGACACTCCTGACTGTAGTCAAAAAGTAGCAAGAGATATATTTTTAAACTTTGCCTCTTCTCTGAACTGACCTAGAGCAGTTTGTTTTGCCAAAAGTGGATGCCCTAATTACAGTGGTCACTAAAAGGGACAACTATCCCAGTAGAGGTTGGTACTGCCCTTAAGGATGTGCATGACCACAGACTGGAGTTCTTTTTAAAACTGGCTTTCCAAATAGCAGCTTTAAGCGGCAGTTTGTACCTTCTTTATCTTGGGTTCAGCAATTGTCTGCCTTGGATTCTCCATCTGACCTTTTGCTTTCTTTGGAAGAAACACTGTCTTACCTTGCAGACCCTTTGTATGATATACTGAGAGCATCAGCTAAGTCTATGTCCCTAGCAGTCTCTGCAAGAAGATGGCGCTGGTTGAAGCACTGGGCAGCTGATTTCTTTCAGGGGCAAACTTCTCTTTAGTTCTGACCTAGAGAAGATTGTTAAGATTAAGGCGACACTAAGTTCAGCACATTCCTGAAGACAAACCTAAACCTCAGTCCTGAATGGCTAAAGCCCATTTCATAGGCCGGGGAAATCTGGTTCTTCTGCTCAAAAATCATGTTTTCAACAGTGTTTAGTCTTTATTTTGAGGAGGTAAAAAGGTTTTACTAGCCTCTTCAAGACCCTCTACCTCTGCTCATCCCTCAAAATAATGGGGACAGGGTTCGCTCCTTGTCTCTAGTTATAGGAGAGTGTCTTTCCTTTTTTTTTTCTCCTTCAAGAGGTGGACCACCAAAACTATAGAGCAGTGGGTCTTGGATGTCACATGTCAGGGTTACAAACTAGAATTCTGCCGACTATTCGTAGATATTTTCTGCAATCCCCTTGCAGCAATTCTAGCAAGTGTCAGGCAGTACAAGAGACATTGCAGTCTTTGTTACTCCTGGGTGCAATTCAGCCAATTTTATTTATTTATTCCATTTGTATCCCACATTTTCCCACCTGTTTGCAGGCTCAATGTGGCTTACAGAGTCCTGTTATGACATTGTCATTCCAGGATAGCAGATACAATTAGTGAAGTACAAAGATTAAGTAAGAGAAAAAAGAAGGGAGTTAGGTGGGTAAGTATAGAGGTAGACTATCTTAACTGGTTGGGTTGGCGAGGTAATTTAGTAAGGCTATGGGTTTTCTTTGTAGGCCTTGTTGAAGAGATGTGTCTTCAGAGATTTACGAAAGTTGGCTATTTCGTCAATGGTTTTCAAGTCAGTAGGTAATGCATTCCACAGCTGCGTGCTCATGTAGGAGAAGGTAGTGGCATGTATCAGTTTGTATTTTAGTCCTTTACAGCTGGGGAAGTGCAGATTCAGAAATTTGCAGGATGATCTTTTGGCGTTTCTGGGAGGCAGGTCCACGAGGTTTAGCATGTAGGTTGGGGCGTCTCTGAGGAACAGACAGGTACTCAATATATTTCATTGTACCAAAAAAAGGAGGCTCCTGCCATCCAGTTCTACACCTCAAGGGCCTCAAATCGAACACACCAGAATGGAGACCCTGGGATTGGTCATAGCCTCAGTCCAGCCAGGAGAATTTCTTACCTTTCTGGATCTCAAGGAGGCTTATTTTCACATTACAATTTGGCCTCCTCACAGGAGATATCTTTGTTTTGTGATCTTAGAGAGTCATTTTCAATTCATGGCAATGCAGTTTGCACTAGTGACTGCTGCATGCACTTTCTCCAAAGTAATGATAGTGGTGACTGCCTTTCTTCACAAACAAAGGTATTCAAGTGCACACTTATCTGGACGATTGGCTCATTCGAGCACCTTTATTTCAAGAGAGTCTTCTGAATACTTCCAAAGTGGTTTCTCTCCTAGGATGGGTCAGTGGCATAGCCAGACTTGACATTTTGGGTAGGCCCAGAGTTAATATGGGTGGGCACTATGTATATAGGTATGAGTAGTGTTTCTTGGGATACTACAAAATAAGGCCTTAGAATGCACTTGATGATGGATTTCTAAGTAGTCTGCCTAACAGCTGCATCAGCGTAAACCACATACATAATAGAAAAAACAATATTTTTAAATATAATTACATTTTCCCATATCTTAAAATTGACCAGACATAAGTCTACTACAGTGGCAAACCTCTCAACAGACGCCAGGATCTTGCAATATAAATACACAGGCAGTGAAGAGCACACCCCCACCCACCATTAGACTGTACACGATGTTAAAATTTCAAAAAAATATTTATTTTACCTGGCCTGGGCAGCTGGGCTTCGGTGGTGGTGGCAGATAGTGGTGCAGACTCAGAGCGCAATCATTGTGCTCCACTCCATGTGTGCTGTTGTGGGGCCACGGGGGAGTGCTGAAGCCTGGGTGGAATCAACAAAATAAGGCTGATCTTCATTCAGAAGCAGGGCAGAGTGGAGGAACCGCGACCGCAATGGTAGCCGGCACAGAGTTCAGAAACTTCAGATTAAAACTGGATGGGGACTCAGGGAGTGAGCGACGGAGTAGCGGGGCCAGCGTGTAACAATACAATGGCTGCACTAAAAGCAAAATTAGGCAGAGGAGGACTGGACAGCTGCCGGCTGCTTGGGTGGGCTTGAGCTGAGATTGGGCGCTCCTGGGATGGGTGATAAACAGCAAGAGTCATTCGACCCCCATGTCAATCTCTCTAGTAACTGGGAGTATGCTTCAATATGAAGATGGGGATAAATCTGTAGATAAATCTCTCTTATCCATCCCTTTCTCCTCTACTGCTAATTCAAGACTCCGTTCCTTTTGTCTTGCTGCACCTCACGCCTGGAATAGACTTCCCGAGTCTGTACGTCTAGCCCCGTCTTTAGCCGTTTTCAAGTCCAAACTCAAATTCCACCTCTTTACCACTGCTTTTGACTCCTAACTCACTTACCTCGTCCTAGTCCCTTACCCTTAATTGTTCTGTCCGTTTACCTGTCTTATCTAGATTGTAAGCTCTTTGAGCAGGGACTGTCTTTTGTATATGTTGTACAGCGCTGCATATGCCTTGTAGCGCTATAGAAATGATATGTAGTAGTAGTAGTAGTGGTTAGTGCAGTGGACTTTGGTCCTGGAGAACTGGGTTCGATTCCTACTGCAGCTCCTTGTGACTGTGCGTAAGTCACTTAACACTCCATTGCCCCTGGTACAAAATAAGTACCTGAATATATGTAAACCGCTTTGAATGTAGTTGCAAAATACCACAGAAAGGCGGTATATCAAGTCCCATTTCCCTTTCCCATGGCTCTGTCAGCATCAGATTACCAGTATTTTGTCTCTTCCCTGCCCCACTGCATAGGATTATGTTCAAGTTCTAGGGTCCATGGAAGTCACTCTGGATATAATCCCATGGACCAAATTTCATACGTGTCCTCTTCAATCTTCACTGTTGAGGCCGCTGGGTCCCCAGTCTCAGAAGCAAACCAGGAGTTGGTACCTTTTGATGCACCGAGCCAGAGTCAGTTTGAACTGGTTGCTACATCCTCTGAACATCCAAACAGGGCTTCCATTGCACACTCCGAATTGGTGTGTCCTCTGTTTAGATGCCAGCTTGATTGATTGGGGGACCCATTGTCTTCAACAGACTGCACAAGGTCGGAAGCTTCATGGTCCATAAACAGATTGGAACTCAGACTGCTCTCTTTGGCCTCTGCCCTTCTGAGAAGAAAATCAGTTTGAGTTTTCTCGGACAATATGATGACAGTTTCTTATATCAACAGGCAGGGAAGAACCAAAAGCATTTCTCTTGCCAGAGAAGCACACTTTCTCTTTCAGTGGGTAAAGAAGACCATTCCTCTAATTTCAGAGTTTCATATAGTGGGCGCCCTGAATATTCAGGTGGACTACCTCAGCAGAGTCTCTCTGGATCCAGGGGTATGGTAAATCTTGGAGACAGATTTCTACCTCATAATGTCTCACCGGGGTATTCCAATTCTGGATCTCGTGGATCCAAACAGAATGCACAAGCACATAGCTTCTTCAGTCATCAGAAAGAGACAGGCTCCATGGGCATAGATGCACTAGTGCAGCCTTGGCCGACAACAGGGATTCTCTGTGTATTTCCCCCCATGGCCCATGATAAGCAGAATGCTAGATTGCATTGCCTCTTCATAGGGCCTGATAATTTTAATAGCTCTGGACTTTCCCAGACGTCCTTGGTATGTGGACCTAGTGCACCTTCAAGTTGCTCCTCTGCCTCTTCCTCAGCAAAAAGGACTGCATCAAGGTCCCATTTTCATGTAGGATCCCTCCCCCTTTGGTCTTACAGCCTGGCTATTGAGTGGGAAAGACTAAGTAAGAAAGGATACTCCTGAAGAATTCATTACCACTTTGCTTCAAGCTCGCAAACGGTCCACTTCTGCTTCTTATGCTAGGTTGCAGAAAACTTTTAAGTTGATCTACAGATAGGGGCATTTCCCCTTTATGAGCTTCTTTGCCTCACATTTTAGTGTTCCTTCAAGAAGGCTTCAAAAAGGACTAGTTCTTTTTCCTCAAGGTCCAATTTGCAGCATTAGCTTGTTATACAGGTCATATTCAGAAGGTTTCTATTGGAGCACATCTGGATATAGTCCGTTTTCTGAAGGGAGTTGATCATTTATGTCCTCCTCTTCGACAAGTCTGTCCAGAATGAAATCTTGCTCTTGTTCTTAAGACTCTTCAAAAGCCCCATTTGAACCTCTTAAGAAGGCCACTATTGAAGATCTGACATTTAAAATCAGTTTTCCTGGTTGCTATCTCCTCTGCAAGAGGGGTTTACAAACTTCGAGCCCTCTCTTGCAGGGATCCCTTTCTCCATTTTTCAAAGGCCAGGGTTTCTATTTGAACAGTTTGTTTCTTCTTGCCAAAAGTTTTCTTCATTTCATCTAAACCAGACAGTTTTCCTGCCTTCCTTTATGATTATACTAGCCGTTCAGCCCGTAAAAACGGGCTAGTATAGGAGGGGGGGGGGGGGGTTGAAAGGCCCCCCACTGAGTTCGCCGCTGCTGCTCCCCCTCCGAGTTTGTCCCCCCCCCCCCCCGGGAGCCGCCAGCGCCACCCACCTTCTACCCGGTCGGGCCCTCGCTCCGCTATTGAAACAGTGAGGGCACGCAGGACACAGCTCTGCTGCTGAGCTGCCGTGGCCTTCCTTCTTCTCTGCCTGTGTCCCGCCCTCGTGTGACGTAACGTCGTCGAGGGCGGGACACGGGCAGAGAAGAAGAAGGAAGGCCGACGGCAGCTCAGCAGAGCTGTGTGCTGCATGCCCTCGCTGTTTCAATAGCGGTGCGAGGGCCCGACCGGGTGGAAGGTGGGTGGCGGCAGCAACTCCGGATGGGGGGAGCATTAGCGACGGCGGTGTCCCTCGCAAATGCGCAGTAGAGACCCTCTCTGTTCTGCCCTCATCATCACGTATTGACGCGGGGCAGAGAGGGTCTCTACTGCGCATTTGCGAGTGAGTATGACACTCGCCATTTATATATATTGATTACAGTCTACTCTTCTCTTCATCTTTTGGACGTTAAGAGTACTCCTGTGTTATCTTGCATCTACCAATGATTTTGGACACTCTTATCATCTTTTTGTTCTCCTTTCAGGCCTACATAAAGTATGTCTGCATCAAGAACTACAGTAGCTAGATGGTTGAAAGAAGCTATTTCTTTGACTTACTTGCTCACTAGGGACAGAGAAAGTTACCTGTATATAATATGTAAACCACTTTGGTTATACCACAGAAAACGTAGTATATCAAGAATCTAATAAACATGAGTTTCAATTAATTATCAAAGGAAGGTTAGTGTATAGAATGGTTCAACAAATCAGACACCATTGTCTGACATGCTTGCTTCTTTAAAGTCATCCTGTATCTTCAGAACAGTGCGGCATGTTTTCTCCTATTCCAACCCATTCCATTATGTCAGATCAGAGCAATGATAAAAATATGTAGAATTCTGTAGAAATATATGGTTGGAATAGAATTTAGTGCTAAGAAAATTGAAATCATTTGCACAAAAGGGTCTTTTACAATATTTGATTTAGTAAATAATCTGAGATTTTGCTCTTTGCAGGCAGTAAAGTTTAGATGACTTACAGATATGGTAATACATCTGGGCTTTGGATCTAGAAGGAGAAATGGCAATTCCCTGTTACAACAGTATCCGACTCTATCATGATCATCAATGATTTCCAGTGTGAACTTTGGGGGAATTTTCACTTAAGTGAGAATATAGGAGGGGATAAAAACAAAGTTGTATTTAAGAATTACCAGTCTCTCTCATGAGGCTCCCTGTATGGCAACCCAAGCACCTCAAAAACATCTTTCTCTGACAAGGTAGGAATGACATATCCTGGGCTGACCTTCAGCTTTCCATTGCGCACCACATCCTTGTTCAGAGAGTGCTCTGATAAACTCATACCCTTTGTTTTAGCAAGAGCCCGCATAGAACGATTGAAGTGAGCAGAACCCGTGAAGTACATCAGTGCACATGCAAATTCACTATAAGGCACAACAATTAAATCGAGTCTCCTGTGCTTTCGTTCTGGCCCAGGGAGGCAGCAAACTCCCATATATTTCTTCTGGTTGCCATTGTCTTCCTGCTTGACCAGATCATCTGTAAGGAAACCTTTAAAATACAGAAGAAAACAAACAAGGACACAAGGCATGAAAACAATGGTGGACAGTTATTTTGATTTTGTTAGCATGAAACAATTTAACCTAGTCATGAGCAGCCATTATATCAGGCCTGGTATTGAAGTGATATATAAGTTTATACGTTTAGTATACTGCTCAAATAATTGTACTCTTTCCAGGCAGCCTCATCTCTGTAATAACAAATGATGCCAAACAATTGGGCTTGGGTAAGGAGATGAAAATGAGAACGTGGCATTCCTCGTCTAGTAATAAATGGGGGAAAAAAACTCCAGCATATATTCCTAGCTGAAGCAATAAATGAAACATAAAACTAGCACCATATACAGGGCCCTACTTATTAGTTTTAGTCTGTGGACACAAATGCTATCCTTCAAGAGCCTTTGCTGGGTGTTTACACTGGTTTTTTAGCATTAAGTTGACGGGCTGTTTTCCTTGGTTCAATTGCGTTGCTGACAGGATCTATGAGGAAGGTCTGTAGCCGAAACAGGGCCTGTGTCAGGTCATAGATGTCAACACATCCTGTATTTCATAATTGGAGAATAAACTATTTCCTTTGAGAAGCATTGAGTCTGAGAATTTCTTTGGACTTTTGGTCATTTTGGAACCTGTTTTTGGAGTCTGCCACCTTCTGGACTTTCTGTTTGTTTTGTGGAAGTTTCATTTTCCCCTTTCTGTTTGGTTTAGTGACTTCCTATTTTTTTTATTATTTACCACTAATTAATGGCCAAAATTAACACATGGTGACTGTAACACTTCCATGTTAACTGTTGGGAGCGTTCCCAACATTTGGCCATTCAGTTAACATAGAAAAAGTTCGTTACCATGCATTAACTGAAAGGTAGTTAAATGCAGTTATCTACCCTAATTCAGTAGTCTTAACTGCATGCTATGTGCCATGTTATCAGTTAGCAGGTGGTAAGTACACATGCATTAACTGTAAAACACATTGCCCATCCCTTTTCACATTAGAAAATTAATGTGTGTTAATTGCTAGGATGCATCATTAACTGTTAAATGAGCACCAAATGTTTTATAGGATAAAAGGATATATGGGGCTGGATTCAGTAAATGACGCTCAAAATTCAGCACCGGAAAAAATCGTCACTATGCACTAAGAATCGAGCTTAGTGCAAACTCTCACACCTAACCTTAGATGCCAGACTTACACCTGCTGGAAACCAGGGGTAAATGATGAAGCCCAACTTAAGCGTCCTCTATTCTGTAAATACATGCATAACTTTTTGGAATACCCCTGACACACCCATGGCCATGTCCCCTTTTGAGTTACATGCTATTATGCCCCATGCCTTATAGCGTGCAACCAGATGCACATGCAAATTTTAATGAGTGCCAATTCACATCAATGATTGGTTGTTGGCACCCAATTATTGATAGCTAAGGGCTTGTTACTCAAGTTGCACGCAGAGAGAGAGAGGGAACTAATGAGGAGAGAAACTGGAAGGGTGGAGCACAACAGGTGAGGTTAGGAGGAAGTAGGGAGACATTTAGGATGGTGCAATTGAACAGGTATTCAGCACCCTACCCCAAATGTAAGTCACAACTATGCATATGGAGTAAGAAGTCAAGAAAAAAGAAAACAATTGCGAGAGGAGGAAGGATAAAGGAGTTGGGTTTCAGAGAAGAAGTGTGTGGTATGGACAGGCTAAGTAAAGAGATGCTAGACTGTTAGCTGTTGTTGGCTGTTCCTTCTGTGAAGGAGACTCGCCTTATGTCTACAAGGAGGAAGGCCTTTTTGATTTTGCACCCTCTTTGTGGAATTCCCTTCCACAAATGTTGAGGGGAGTACAGTCTTTACCTTGTTTTAAACACCTGTTAAAGGCACATTTTTTTCATTTGGCATTTGATGTAGCCCTTCTAGGGGATTGGGGGGGGGGGGGGGGGGGGGGGGGGGGAGGAATCAGGCATAGGAATCTGTTCAGATTAATTTTTTTTTGTTGTTTTCTTTTGTGTTTATGTGTGGTGGTTCTGTCCATTCTTTTTATTGGAGTTCTCAGAGCCGGCTCAAGGGATAGTGATGCCCTGAGCCAACTTGCTTCGCTGACACAACCCCCCCCATCACTTCCGGCACCTCTCCCCCAGCCCACAAGTCATCTCTCCTTCACTTGGGCTGGCATCTCTTCCCTCCACCCCAATCCAGTCTCTTTACCCCTCCTCGTGAGTCCAGCACTGCTCCCTCACCTTGCTCACTCCTGTAAAGTTTATGCTGGTCACTGATGGCAGCATAGGCGCCCCGTATAAGAGGCTTATCCAACCCTGACCTTCCCCACCTGCCTCCTCCTCGAATTTAGCCCCAGATCAGCCATTAACAAAACTGTATCTTCTGCTGGCGCCTACCCCCCCCCCCCCCCCCCCCCACTGAGCCCGCTCACTTCTTTTCTTACGGGCTCTGCCGGAACCTCCCTGCACTGTATGTTCCGGCAGCAGAGCCTGGGGCTGTGACTGTGAGCCTGAGTGTTGCAGCATGCGGCTCTTTTCAGTCAGTCACCAACCGAGCCAGGGAGGGAGGTAGAGGATCGAGCAAGCTGGTAAGTGTTGGAAGGGAGAGAGGAGTATTTGGGTCTCTTATTGCTTTGCTGAACAGGAGAGGGTGGTTGTAAACGAGAGTCCTACGAGGAGATTTAGCAATGCATTAACACATGGTACTGCCTGGTCATCCGATTATGAAAATATATAGATGCTTCATTCAGCAATTCTTAAGACTTTTTTTTTGTGAAATAGGAAATGATGGTGACTGGTGAGGGAGAAAAAAACAGAGGGGGATGCAGTGGATGATGAAGGGAGGAGGAGAGATGGGGAGGGATTGGTGGTGTGGGGCAGTGGTTGGATTGGGGCAGAGAGAGAGGTTTTATAAGTTAAAATAAAATAAATATTTTGTTTCATGCAGATCTCTTTTGTTTGAACATAACTAAATGGGCTATAAGCCCCTAATGCAGTCCATTGGTTTCCTTATATTTTATTCTTGTGATGACTTATACTGTGCCAAATTGAAAACTCTTATCTCTAACTGGTCATTAATAAAAGGAGCTCATTGTGAACACTGTCACCCTAAAAGATTGTTTTGTGGCTGTACATGATCCCTTGTTTCAAATTGTTGACGGTCTGTGTTTTCCATATGGGTGGTATATTAAGGTCTGCCCAGTGTAATATTTACAGTGCTGCCTTTTCATGCATAATGCTCTTGCTCTTTGAGTCCTCGGAGTAAGTGCTGTTTATGGTACAGTAAGGTTCTGAGTGTGTTTTTGCATGTTGTGGTTGAGGGATTGTGTGTTGGCCTTACTGAAATGGAGTGGAAAATAGCAGTGTTTAATAATTGATAACAATTTTGAATAGTATACATGATTATATATGCTTTGAGCAACCACTTTATTCTTTGACGTGATACATATCTGAATTTAATAAAAGGTATTAATTGTGACTATTTAACTTTTACACCCTAACCCCGCCCCCTTTAGCCTCCCCAAACAGTAGGGCCACCGACTGCCTATGGATGGCAGCAGCATCATGACAGGCTGCCTTTGTCCAGCCCCTGGGTCTTCCCTGTGCCTTGTCTCGCCCACATGAAATTGCATCAGAGGAGGCCGGATACAGCAGAGGGAAGAGCCAGTGGCTGGCCAAAGGCAGCCTGTCATGCTGCTGTCTGCCACTGGTGACCAATGTAAACTTTACAGGACCATGGGGGGTGTGAGAGAGGTGAGGGAGAAGTACAGGACTTTGGGGGGGGGGGGGGGGGGAGGAACAAAAGGCTTAACCTGTACACCAGGTGAGGTCAGAGGCAGGGGTATTTTGGCACCCTTAATTGCCAGTGCCCAGGACCAGAGCCTCACGTAGTCCAATGGTTAAGCTAGCCTTGGGAGTTCTTTCTGATTTGGTTTTAAGTTTTATTGCATTGTAAACTGCTGTGATTTTATTATTTTAAGCCTAGTGATATACCAAATGAAATAAACTGTAAACTATTGATGACTGGTTGGAAGGACAGTAGGGATGGTATGTATAGATCAGGCTGGACTAGAAGGGGGAGTGGTGTGGGTGGAATTAAGAGAATAAACTGGTGAGGGCAAACTGGGGTTGGAACTAATTGGCTCTTTAGCTACTTCGGTTAGTTGCACATCTTGGATAGGTGCCTAAATATTGTCACCAAATTTTGGGCACCATATATAGAATCTGGATTCTGCCTCTGACCCTCACATTTGTTGATCAAATCTGTATTTTTATTTTATTTTTTTTTACATTCACATACCACGTTGTTTGAGGCCGTCTATTACTTTGCCAAAAATGCCTCGGTGTGATTTTCCATCAGGGTGGGTAACCAGAACATCTACATCGCCACAAGTGAGCTTTCCACGTCTGAAGGAGCCACATGCTATAGACAGCAACCCAGTATTGACAGAATGAACCACCTCTCCAACCTTGAAGAGCACCAGACAAAAACACAGATACACAGAGATATGAATTTGTTATATTCTCTTACTCATTTAAATAGAACATAGAGATCAGAATTGAGATGTTCAGGTCGGGATGCAGAGCTTTACTAAAAGACCCACAGAAGCACATGTGTATTTGCTGGCACATGCAGCAAGAGCAGCCATTTTACAAATATATAGACATTGAAAAAATGAACAGCATGAACCCAGCAGCTTCCACTTGGCAATTTTGTAGCTTCCACATTTTCCCAATCCTACATGTATGCGTTCCTCCAACCAAATAGTAAGGTCACAATTTTAACTTGATTCATTTTAGATGCAGAAATAAACAATACAGAGAATTACTCCCTTAGGGATCCTTTCACTAAGGTGTGCTGAAAAATGGATTGCGGTAGTGCAGGCGCGGGTTTTGGGCACACGCCAATCTATTTTTCAGCGTGCCTGTAAAAAAGTCCTTTTTAAAATTTTTACCAAAAATGGACGTGTGGCAAAATCAAAATTGCCACGTGTCCATTTTGGGTTTGCGACCTTACCAATTAGTGGTAAAGACTCATGTAGTAACCAGGAGGTAACGACCTACGCACGCCAAATGCCACTTGGTGCGTGTCCAAAAAAAAAAATTATTTTTTGGACGCGCGCCAAAAATGAAATTACCGCAAGAGCCATGTGGTAGCTGGGCGGTAACTCTATTTTGGCTCGTGTTGGGTGCGCATAGACGCTTACGCGGCTTAGTAAAAGGGCCCCTTAATCACTTGTGTAAAACCCTATCCAAAAAACGTCCTTTTTAGAAACTTAAGCGTGCTTATAGTACGCCACTCATACTTGTCCAAGCCAATTACTGTGGACATGAATACACAATAAGAACATAAGAATAGCCATACTGGGTCAGACCTATGGCTCATCTAGCCCAGTATCCTGATTACAAACAGTGGCCAATCCAGGTCACAAGTACCTGGCAGAAACCCAATAGTAGCAACATTCCACGCTACCAATCCCAGGGCAAGTAGTGGCTTCCCCATGTCTGTTTACCCTACGCTACTTCTGGAGATGTGAAGTGTGGGGAAAAGCCATGAACAAAGTGACATCTAATGGTTTCATATAGTATCATACCTTGTTTAGTTTTATTATTCCTTCCAAACCAACAGAACGCTTGGGTATGTAGCATGCAAAGCTGCCCACTGCGCACACATATATGAAGATGGTTTTGAAAGAATTTCACAAGCCATGCTCCACATGCTTTCCCCACTTGTTTATGTTCAGATAGAAAAGCATCCTGGGCTGTGCCAGAGTTTTTCGCTTCAGGACTGGCTTAATCTATGAAACAGCCTCCACCCCCCCCCCCCCCAAAAAAAAATACAGCAGCTGGCATTTGATATGGAAACGGGCCATTTGGAACTTCCCCCCATCCTGGAAGATATGCTGGTTGGGCATCCAATCCCAGTGTACCTTGTAGGGAGCCACAGGACACTGAAGCACTTAAACTGCTTCATTGTCTACCGCGTTCCTTTGACCTGCAGTGCTGCTCTCTGGACTGGAGGATTTCACTGGAAGGAAGAAATTTTCTAACATTCCAGGTAGGGTCCTGGTTCAAGTCCTGGGGGATGGGAGGGAAAGCGAGCAATAGCTAATCTTGCTGTGGTGGGGCCCGGGGCTAGAGGGGAACCAAGGGAGGAATCGGGAAAAATTTTTGTAGTGGGAGGGGAGCAAGGGGGGAATCGGGAAAAATGTTGTGGCAATGGGAGGGAGCAGGGAGGAATCAGAAAAAATGTGGTGGTGGGGGTCCAGAAAATTAAAGCTGAAGCTAGGTTTCTAGAGGGCTGGGTAGGGGGGATTAATGAAAGAAAAGAATATTCTAGGGCATTTGGGCAGGAGAAAAGCTGGGAAAATAGATGTAATACCCCATTATATAGGTATTAGTAGAACAGTGATGATAGATTTTTCCACAGGCCCTAGGGGGAGGGAGGTCCCTGCTAGTGAGATGGAAAGAGATTTTAGGAGGTCTGCCCAGAAGTTGGAGCTAGGGTGGTTTTATTGCAAAGAATAGACCATGAGGCTCAGCTCCACCTATGTGGTTCCTTATCCTGAAAATTGTTTTCTACTGTCCAAAATTACAAAGCAGGAAAACATGAACTTCTAGCCATTAGGTTGCCTTGAAGGAATGGAGGCATTTGTTAGAGGGTGTCACCTTTTCAGTCACAATTGTGACCGATTACAAAAACATACAATACATTAGAGCCACCAGATGTCTGAACCCTTGGCAGGCCCACTGGTCCTATTGACTTGAATATCCAGATCAATGTGTATTCTTGACAGTACACCCCCAAGGACACTGTAGATCCAGTCAACAAAACGCCCATCCTACCTGCTTCTGAGATTGTTGCAAATATTTTGAATTAGGAAATGTTGCAGTTGTGGAAATAACAGTCAACAAACAAGTTGCAGGTGATACCATTTTAGTGAACTAACTTCTTTGACAAGCTTTCCAGAATTATACTTTCTTTATCCAGTCAGTTACCCTGGGTTTAAATAGCTCAAACTCATCTAGATCTTGTGCTGTTTGCACATATCAATAGAGCTCAATGGCTGGCGGTAAGGTTTCAGACCCAAAATGGACGCAATCCATTTTCGGCAAAAAAAGGGCCTTTTTTACAGACGTGCTAAAAAATGGATCGGTGCACGCCCAAAACCTGCGCCTACACTACCGCAAGCCATTTTTTAGCATGACTTTGTAAAAGGACCCCCTAAAGTGGTGATGACCAAGTGATGAAATGCACAGAGCCAATGAAAAAAGTGTTCTAGTGAATACAGGAATTTGATTATATTTTATATTTAAGATCTACCTTCTCTTCATATCCCCTTTCCTTTTATATTCCCTCCCTTCCCCTTCCTGTTTCTTATTTCCTTTGTCTACCCTTTCTTATTTTTAGTTATTTACTTTTATTGGTCCTTTTATAATGTTTTAATTATTTATTACCCTTCTTTTTCTAAAGTTCTGGTGACACTTTATTGGACCAATTATTTTTTTTATAATCATGGCTGTTCAGAAATTATTTTTAATAAACTATTTTGAATAAATGTTTTTTTCTATTATGACTATTTATTTATTTATTACATTTGTATCCCGCACTTTCCCACTAAAAGCAGGCTCAATGCGGCGGCTTACTAGTAATAGTTAACACAGAATTTTGTTATGTAAACTATGAAATTAAGCATGACATAGTAATAGGATGGATGGGTAGGTAGAGACAGGTGATAGACTATGATTCTTTAATTAAGAAATTGATGTTGACGTGATTTCTTTTATTAATAAAATGTGCATGTGGTCTGAAAAAGCCAATACTAATAAATTAATGTGGTTTCTGGAAAGGCTTAATGGCATTAGTATATTTTGCACTAAAAAATGTTCATTTACACAAGCATAGGTGTATGCATTGTGATGGAGTTGAGAACCTTCCATCAGAGTAGGGAAAGAAGGAAACCTCCAGGTAAAACTTAACTCCTAAACACACCTGCAGAGCAAAGAAAGGCAGAAAGCTGACAGAGTAGGGTGGACATAGACCTGTATCTACCAGGTATTTTAAAATGAACGTATAAGGGGATGCAGGCAACAATAAGGGAAGAGGAGCTGCTGGAAGACAGAGTCAGCTGACCTCTACACACAAGAATTTTTTCTTAATTTTGCCTCACATCCAGGTGATAATATGTGATCTTTATGTACTTGTAGGGACATTCATCTGCATTCATAAAAGCCCTCCTGGTTATACACCGAGCCCAAAAAATGACACAAAATCTATCAGTCATTTTCGGTTGTCCTTCTGCAATAAGTGGCAGGGTCTGAAGCCTGGCTTTGCCTATGCCATAGTTCCAGAGTATGAAAAAAATACAGGAAATTACCAAAACCAGTTAAAAAAAGAAATAGTAAAAAAAAAAAAAATCCATGAAAAACAATGTCAAAAAAACCCAAAAGAGAATATTCATTAAAGTCAGGAGAGCTGTGCTAGAAGTTGGTTTGGCAGAGTGGGAAAAAAACCTAACTAACACACTGAGGGGACCTCTGCCTGTGAAAAAGGCCATACAATACATATTCAGAAATGTTCACTAATTTTGAGTTCTGGGAAAACTGTTCTGTCCCAGCACCGCACCACTGGATGACGTGTGGTGACCAATTCAATCCTGCTTATTGACTGAGAATGGCTTTGAAAATGACCCTGATTTTCAATGTTGTTTTTTTTTTTTAATGCAGGTAAAGTCATCATGAAAAAGCCTAGTGGAGCGGAGGAGTAGCCCAGTGGTTAGTGCAGTGGACTTTAATCCTGGGGAACTGAGTTCGATTCCCACTGCAGCTCCTTGTGACTCTGGGCAAGTCACTTAACCCTCCATTGCCCCTGGTACAAAAAAATAAGTACCTGAATATACTATGTAAACCGCTTTGAATGTAGTTGCAAAAAAACCCCACAGAAAGGCAGTATATCAAGTCCCATTTCCCTTTCTGGGAATGAAACCTTCCCTCTTACTGCAGTTAAATTACCCATACTGTTCACAATGCAGTTACTTTTTACCTGTGTCCCAAAAGGGGTGTGGTTAGGTTGGGGAAAGGAATGTATGCAAGGGTCTTTCCAAGATTTAAAATAAATGTATGTGGATGCCAAGAGGGTAATTTATCAAGCTGGGTTAGGGCTCTTAAGTTGTGTTATTTGCCCATTAACACGGGCA